>NC_133417.1:109018888-109649444 GCF_049350105.2 Macaca mulatta | reverse complement strand
GGATTGTTCTGTGGTTCAACATAAAGAAGATGAGGACAAATATAAAAATGGAAACCCCAGGCCCACGGGGCAGCCTAAGGAGGCCCCATTATGAAGGGCACAAGCACCTACACCTCCTGTACCTTACTCAAGATGTCCTTATTCTGCTGTTCTCTTGTTCTTTAGTGTTCTCTTTCAGGGCTCCTCAAGCACCAATTCTAGGTCCGCCATTTTCTAGCAGTTTGAGGTTGGATCCATGCTTTAAGCTTATTGGGCCGCCTCTGCTAAAGTTCTATGACAGTTAAATGAGATTCATAACAAAAGCAATCCAGGAAGTGCATATCCACCTACAAGTGTAAGGTGAAGTATTACGTATTTACTTTCTATACCAACTTGTCAACATTTAGGCAACTGAAGCCCCGTTGCCTCAGGACTTTGTTTCCAGTAGTTAATCTGATAAACTAAATACTGCTTATATGTTGGGGGTGCTAATGAGCTAACTTAATGGCCATTTCAGATAATACATTTACAATAGGAAGGAACTAAAAGGAGCTTTTCCTAGTTGGGTTAGGGAAGGGGAAGAGAAGCTGGAAAGCGTGTCTACACTTAGTGCCTTATGTGCACTCTAATGGGAACTCCATATGCATTGCATTTTAAATCCATATGAGGTATGTACAGGTGCAAGATTTCATAACCAGCACTGGTGATATATAAGTGGATCAGTTCATTAGGGAAACTTTAAGATTGTAATGTGATCAAAGCAGGAACTGGAACCACAATTTGGAACTTGGGTCTTAGGAAAAAAGATGTCACTTGCAGTTTATCTGCATTATTTTGTGCTTTCTTTATCTCAATGATAGGTCATCAGGATTATAAGAATACAACCCAAGGTTAATGATAGATCTAGAGGGGATTGGAAAAGAAAAAGACTTTCTCTTTCAGTAAAAAATTTCAAACAACAAAAAGACACAATAGTATAGTGAAACTCCACGTAGCAGATTCAATCCAGATTCAATATTTATCAAGATTTTCCTTCACTTATTTCATTTATTCCCCCCTTTTTGTTCTGAAGCATGTTAAAGCAAATAGTTAATATAGGAAAGTTAGGTTAAATGTTTAATTTCCCCCGAATTGTCAATTGTGAGAATGCAGTATTATATGCAAGTTGCCTCCAACCTGACCAAGGAGGGGTGTGTGTGTGTGTGTGTGTGTGTGTATGTTTCATTTTGATTTTGTTTTTATTGCTTTGACTACCCTCTCTTTGTTTGAGCACCATAGCAGACGCATAGGTTTTTTCAGATATTCAATTTTGTGGCAGATGTTGTCAATTCCCTGCCCAAGTCATCCCAACACTCACCATTCCCGAATAGAAAGAAGGAAAGCACCTGCAACTCCCCCCCTGAGGGTTTTATATCCTCCAATGCACAAGGCAGATAGAAGAGCCAGAGAATTAACATATTTTGAGCATTACCTCCAACAGTAATGTAAGAGGACAAGTCTGAGGTGTATTCCACACTATTTCCCAGGAGTCCTGGCAGGATCGAGCCCCTGTTGTCCTGCACAGTAACCTGCTTATTAATACACCTTATATTCGCTTCCTACATTTTCCTGTCTCGCTTTATTCTTGTCTCCTGCAGTCATTCCCCAGTAAACCACATGCACTCAAATCCTTGTCTTGGGGTCTGCTTCTTGGGGAACCCAATCTAAGAAAGTTGATCCAAGAGTGGTTATAGGAAGCTGATTGGAGGGATGGAACAGCCCCTACAACTGGTAAATGGGGCAATGATTACCTCTGGCATGGCATACCATTACAATTTCTTAGATTACACCTACAGTGGATTGAGATGGGGAACATGAAGAAGGGAATGTACTGGCTTATGCAATATGTCTAATGGTTGAAAGATATAGGCCGAGAGAAATTATGAGGATTGGGGAATTAGTTGTTACTAACAGCCACAGGAGGAAAGAAAATAACAGACTGAGATCAGTAGTCTATTAATTCAGGACATTATATGAAAGTTAGAATGCTTTAATAATAGTGTTTATAGAGGCCACCATCTACTGCATCCAAAAGGCTGTGCAAAAAATCTGGGTGCCATGTTTACAGAGACCACTATCTCTTGCACCCAGTGGCTGAACTGAAAAAAGGCTAAGTCCACAGCTCCTATGCTACAGTATCTCCTACACTAAAGTCAGGACGGACCCTAAGACGTATAATGAGAACTGGGTGGATGTGCTTGACCACTGCCAAGGCCCAGAGAGTCCTCTGAGCCCTCTGGTCCAGGTGGGGTGATCTCCTTCTGCTGGCTTGTGGGAAGCAACCTTCCATTTTTCGGCGGCCATACAGAATACTTACTTGAGATGGATTCCCTTCAAGATGGTGTTTCTTCTTTTTAAAATCTCTACTCCTTCCTGACTCCTTTCATTGCATTTAGATCTGTTTTGTCAAATCCAATAGCCACTAGCCACATACAACTATAAACCAATTGCAGTAAAATACAATCAATTTTTTGGGGTCTTATTCACAGTAGCCACATTTAAAGTAAGTCAATAGCCACAAGTGGCTAGTGGCTACCACATTGGATGGAGGACAGATGATAGAACATTTCTATCATTGCAGAAAGTTCTACTGGACAGCACTGATCTAGACCAGAAATTGGCAAACGTATTTGAAAGAATCAGATAGTAAGTACTATAGTGTTTGTAGGCTATATGGTTCCTGTCACTACTACTAAACTCTGCCATCATAGCGTGAAAGCAGCCCTAACGCATATATAAATAAATTAGTGTGGCTGTGTTCCTTAATGTTACAACAGTTTTAAGTGTCAGGCCAAAGGGCCTTAGTTTGCCCATCTCTGGTCTACACCAAAAACTAGGGTCAACTCTTAGTATGGTGCAAGAAAGAAGTATTGTCCACACTACAGAAAGAAAAGGAATTATTCACTGAAGGGCTTATGTGTACCAATGTGTTTCAGGACAACATGCCCGGGAATGCATCTTGCAGCTGCTCAGAGGAGATGATTACAAGGTTAGTGGGAAAGAGTGTACTGATATGAGTGCAGGCAAGATTTAACATCCCAGAAAGGACTTCTGGTGCCAAGCGTAACAAATGGCTTCTTAACTCTCAAGCCTACCATTCTCTGGAGTCTTATAGTAAATGAAATGGAGATTCCAGAACTGCCTTGGCAGAGTACTAGGGAAAGGATGAAAAGGATCAGAGACGTGCCAAACAAAAACAAAAGTAACAACAACGAACTCCAGCTATCTATGTTCCCCAGGAGGGCCCAGAGGCTATCCCTTCCCTAAAGCAATGAGGAATGGAAGGAGTTAATATAGTCATTTGTGGGCCAGGAGGTGGCAGGGGAGGTTGTTACAGACCTGGCTTACTTAGTATCAATGGAGATGATAAACTTCTGGCATAAGAGAGGCCAGGTGGTAACACTTAACCATCAGAAGCAAAGTGAACGTAATTTCCATAACAGGCAGTGCAGCTGGAATGACAACGAGGCGCCCTTGATCCATAGGAATCTGTGAAGATGTTCAATACACCATGGTATTTTAGTTGGGCAGCTGATCATCAATTGTGGATGATCAGAAAGCTGCCATATTGGAAAATCATGATCTCTCACACCATCCTGAGGCCCAGAGTTAATTGAAGGGAAGGCTATTTCCCTTTGAGGAAATATGCTATAACGCTACCGTAGCTATTTTCCCAATCCATTCCCAATGGCTTTATGTTCATTTACCAAATAATTGTACACTGGGGGAAAGGAGATTTTTCAAGGGCTGAGGGTACTGAATTGTAGGTGATACCGATAAATGAAGAGAATCAAAATGCCTATGGGCTATGGAAGCCATGTGATAAATAGAGTCTTATCCCAGCTCTATCTCACAGTGAATACAATGAATCTGTTTTCCCACCCTATGATGATGTTTTTCCAGCCCCCAAATGCATCATCAGGATGAATTTACCTAGAACTTGGTAGAACCCTCATATTTATGACTTGATTTTGTGAAGTAAGAGGGGTATGATAAGGCAAGTTAGTGGAAGTATTGTAGGCAGAATAATGGCCCCTTATATATGTCCATGTCCTAATCTCTGGAACCTATGAATATATTAGTTTATATTGTAAGGGGTAATTAAAGTTGCAAATGAAACTAAAGTTACTAATCAGCTGACTTTCAGTTGAAGAGATTATTCTGGATTATCTAGGTGGCCCCAAACAATCCTGAGTCCTTATAAATAGAAGAAAGAGGCAGAAAAAGAAGTCAGTCAGAGATTTAAACATGCTACGCGGCTGGCTTTGAAGGTGGAGGAAGGGTACATGAGAGTTCTTCCCTGCCTGCCAAGGAATGCAAGCAGTCTCTAGAAGCTGGAAAAGTCTAGGAAACAAATTCTCTAGACCTCAAGAATAAATATAGCTCTGCTGAAAACTTGATTTTATTTCACTGAGACCCATTCCGGACTTCTAATATCCAGAACTGTAAGATAACAAATTATGCTGTTTTAAGCACTAAATTTGTGGTAATTTGCTACAGCAGTAATAGAAAACTAATATAAGAAGCTCTTAAATTTGTACCAATAACCTCCATCCCTGCAAGAAATTAGAACTTAAGAAATAGCATGTCCCAGATGAATAACAGAGATGAGCACCACTCTCAAGGACTTAAAAGATGTTGAGGTGGGATGTCATATTCTATTTTAACTCACTGAAATGAGTTAAAATAGAACCCCCTGAAAATCAAATCATTTATGGCAGAGCGTGGTGAACTACCATAAACTTAAACAAGTGGGACCTGCAGTTTCAGCTGCTATGCCAATGTGTTATCTTTACTAAAATAGATCAAAACAGTATCTGGTATACAGAATGCAGCTGTTGAGCTAGAAGACACATTCTTTTCCATTCCTGTCATGAAGGAGAATCAAAAGAAATTCTTGGGAATGACAGCAGTACACATTCATTTACAGTTGTGTCAGGGTGATGCTACTTTGCTAGTCATGGTAGTCTTTATATTGCAAAGAACGTTACGTTGGCCCAAATTATTAATGATATTATGTTAACCAGACCTGGTGAGCAGGAAATGTCAAGTACTCTGAATGCTCTGAAACTCATGTGCATACCAGGGTGAGAAGGAAATCTTATCAAGGAAGTCTTATGAAGACCATATTGGTGATGTCTTTAGGGGTCCAGTTGTTTGCAGTGTGCCATGACATTCCCTCCAACATAAAACACAAGTTATTGCATCTTGAACATTCCATCACCAAGAAAGAGATAGGCCTTTTAGAATTATTTATTTGTTTAATTTTTTTCATATAGTAAGAAATCTGACTCCTAAGTGTACAACTAGATGAATTTACATATATATATATATACACAGAGAGAGAGAGAGAGAGAGAGAGATCTCAAATATTTATGATGCATATCAAGAACATTCCTATTGTCCCAGAAAGTTTTCTCATGCCCTGCTCAGTCAATAGTGTCCCCCAAAGGTAAAAATTATTCTGACTTCTATCACCTTATGTTAACTTGACCTATTTTTCATCTCCTCTAAATGAAATCATAGTGTGCATAACTTATATATTTTACTTATTTTGTACAATATGTTTCTGATATTTATCTATGTTGTTTTTTGTGACAGTGATTTGTTCTTTTTTATTGAGGCATAGTATTCTATTGTGTGGATGTACAAAACTATATTTATCAAGTGTCTTGTTGATGGATGTGTGTGCTGCTTTCAGTTTTGGCATATTATGAATAAAGCTTCTATGAACATTCTTGAACACTGTTTTGTGGACATATGCACTCACTTATTTGGGGAATACAGCCAGGGGTAAAATTGCTAGTCAAAAAGTAAGCATATATTTGACTTTTATTAGGAACTGTAAAACAATTTTCCGCAGTGGTTTTACCCTTTTATACTTTTACCAGTAATGTATGAGAGTTTCACTTGCTCTGCATCCTTTTCAACACTGGTTTTGTCAATCTTCTTAAAGTATTAGCTATTTTGTGTACTACAATAGCATCTCATTTAATTTTCAGTTTTCTAATGATTGCTAATGTTGAATGTCTTTTTGTATGCTTCTTGGCCATTTGGATATATTCTTTTGTGAAGTGCCTAGTAAGTCTTTTGCTGTTTGTTTTATGGAATATTTGTCATTTTCTTATTGGTTTGCAGTTCATTATATATTCTAGATATGAATCCTTTGTCAAATATATGTGTTTAAAATACTATCTCACAGGCTAGCGCTTCCATTCTTACTTTTTTAAACACATCTTTTGATGAGAAGTTTTAAGTTTTTATGAAGTCCTACTATTATTATATTTTCTTTTGTGGTTAGTACTTTTTGCATTCCACCCAAGAAATCTTTCTTCACCCCAAGGTCACTGATGTTTTCTTCTAGAAACTTTACGGTTTATGTCCTTCCATTTAGGTCCGTGATAAATTTCAAATTAATTTATATGTATAGTTGAATTATGGGTCAAAATTTACTTTGTCCCTATAGGGACATCCTGTTGTTTCAGCATTGTTTATTAAAAAGACATCCCTTTCTTCACTGAAATGCACTGGGGTCTTTGCCATAGGCATGGGCAAGGACTTCATGACTAAAACACCAAAAGCAATGGCAACAAAAGCCAAAAGGGACAAATGGGATCTAATTAAACTAAAGAGCTTCTACACAGCAAAATAAAGTACCATCAGAGTGAACAGGCAACCTACAGAAAGGGAGAAAAGTTTTACAATCTACCCATCTGACAAAGGGCTAATATCTAGAATCTACAAGGAACTTAAACAGATTTACAAGAAAAAATCAAACAACCCCATCAAAAAGTGGGCAAAGGATATGAACAGATACTTCTCAAAAGAAGACATTTATGCAGCCAACAGACACATAAAAAAATGCTCATCATCACTGGCCATCAGAGAAATGCAAATCAAAATCACAATGAGATACCATCTCACACAAGTTAGAATGGTGATCGTTAATAAGTCAGGAAATAACAGGTCCTGGAGAGGATGTGGAGAAATAGGAACACTTTCACACTGTTGGTGGGACTGTAAACTAGTTCAACCATTGTGGAAGACAGGGTGGCGATTCCTCAAGGATCTAGAACTAGAAATACCATTTGACCCAGCCATCCCATTACTGGGGATATACCCAAAGGATTATAAATCGTGCTGCTATAAAGACACATGCACATGTATGTTTACTGACACACTATTCACAATAGCAAAGACTTGGAACCAACCCAAATGTCCATCAGTGATAGACTGGATTAAGAAAATGTGGCACATATACACGATGGAATACTATGCAATCATAAAAAAGGATGAGTTCATGTGCTTTGTAGGGACATGGATGCAGCTGAACACCATCATTCTGAGCAAACTATCGCAAGAACAGAAAACCGAATACCACGTGTTCTCACTCATAGGTGGGAACTGAACAATGAGAACACCTGGACACAGGGTGGGAAACATCACACACTAGGGCCTGTCATGAGGTGGGGAAGAGGGGAAGGATAGCATTAGGAGATATACCTAATGTAAATGATGAGTTAATGGGTGCAGCACAACAACATGGCACATGTATACATATGTAACAAACCTGCATGTTGTACACATGTACCCTAGAACTTAAAATATAATTAAAAAAAAAAAAAAAGACCTCACTCTAAAGCGAAAAAAAAAAAATTCAAAAATTTTAGAAAAAGAAATGCATTGGGGCCTTTGTTGAAATCAAGTAATTAAATGGATGTGGGTCTATTTCTGGATTTTTTATTCTGTTCCATAGATCTATATATTCACATCCAAACAGCACACTGTCTCAATTACATAGCTTTATTAGAGGTCTCAGACTCTGACAGTGTACATAAGGTAAATTTATCTTCAAGATTGTCTTGGCCATTCTAAGTCCTTTGTATTTCCATATAAATTTTAACGTCATCTTGCCAATTTACAAGTAAATATTGCTAGATTTTGACTGGAATTATATTAAATCTTTAGGTCAGTTTGGTGGGGTTTTTTATTCACCTTACTTCTACTCTGTTTTATTTTATTTTATTTACTTTTAAATTTTATTTTTCCATACATTATTGGGGTACAGGTGGTATTTGGTTACATGAGTAAATTCTTTAGTGGTGACTTGTGAGATTTTGGTGCACCCATCACCTGAGCAGTGTACACTGCACCGTATTTGTAGTCTTTTATCCTTCGCCACCTCCCATTCTTCCCCATAAGTCCCCGGAGTCCACTGTATCATTCTTACACCTTTACATCCTCATAGCTTAGCTCCCATATACCAGTGAGAACATATGATGTTTGGTTTTCCATTCCTGAGTTACATCGGTTAGAATAATAGTCTCCAATTTCATCTAGGTCACTGTAAGTGCTGTTAATTCATTCCTTTTTATGACTGCATAGTATTCCATTTTATGTACACATATATATTTCATTATATATGTATTTTTATATATATATATAAAACGGTTTTTTTACCCACTCATTGATTGATGGGCATTTGGATTGGTTCCATGATTTTGCAATTGTGAATTGTCCTGCTATAAATATGCATGTGTAAGTATCTTTTTTGAATCTCTTTTGAATAACGACTTCTTTTCCACTGGGTACCCAAATACCCAGTAGCGGGATTGCTGGATCAAATGGTAGCTCTACTTTTCGTCCTTTGAGGAATCTCCACACTGTTTTCCATAGTGGCTGTACTAGTTTACACTCCCACCAACAGTGCAGAAGTGTTCCCTGTTTACCGCATCCATGCCAACATCAACTGTTTTTTGATTTTTTGAGTATAGCCATTCTTGTAAGAGTAAGGTGGTATTGTGATTTTAATTTGCATTTTCCTGATCATTAGTGATTTTGAGCATTTTTTCATATATTTCTTGGCCATTTGTATATCTTCTTTTGAGAATTGTCTATTCATGTTCTTAGCCCACTCATTTTAATAGGTTAGAGATTCCTTTTGATTCTTTATGGATACAATCATATCATGTGCAAACAAAGACAGTTTTATGTCTTTCTAATCTATGTTTATTAATTTCTTTTTCTCACTGGTTAATACTGGCTAAGACCACAAGTACAAGAGTTGAATAAAACTGGAGATAGTGAAAATCATTGCCTTGTTCCCAATTTTATCAGATTTACTAACTTGTAAAGAGATCTCCCACTAATGTCATATTTAAAATACAAAGTACTTTCCCAAACTTTGGAGAAAGTGTGCTGATCCCCCCTCACAACTCTCAGCCTTCTGAATCATCTAGTAAATGGTTTGGAGCAATATTCTAAGCTGTGAGATATGCTGTCTGGATTTCCACTTCCAGTTAGTATGCAGACTTTAACAGATCATTGTTCCTAGGGTGAAAAATGAAAAATTAAATTTAATAAAGTCATATTTCTAATAGATCTATTTTTAGAGCACTTTTATGTTCCAGAAAAGTTGAACAAAAAGTACAGAGTTCCCAAATAGCCTCCCCACTCCCTGCACACACACATACACACAAGTGGCTTCTCCCACTAACATCTCATACCAGAGGAGTACGTATGTTATAAATGATGAACCTACATTGGAATACCATTATCAACCAGAGTTCATAGTTAACATTAGAGCTCACTTTTGGTGTCTTACATCCTAAGGGTTTTGACAAACATGCAATGACATGCACCCATCACTGTAGTAGTGAACAGTTTCACTGCCCTAAAAATTTCCTGTGCTCTGCCAATTTACCCCTCCCTTCCCTTAAGCCCTGGCAACCACTGATCGTTTTCTTGACCCCGTGGTTTTTCTTTTTCTAGAATGTCACAGTTGGAATCATACAGTATGCAGCCTTTTCAGGTTGGCTTCTTTCACTCAGTAATACCCATTTTAGTTTCCTCCATGTGTTTTCATAGCTGATAACTTATTTCTTGTTAGCACTGGATAATATTCCTTTGACAGTGCATACCACAATTTATCCTACTGAAGGATACCTTGGTTGCTTTCAAGTTTGGGCAAACATGAATAAAGCTGTTATAAACATCTGTAGGCAAGTTTCATATGGACATAAGTTTTCAACTCAGTGAGTAAACACCAGGCAGTTTGATTGCTGGATTGTGTGGTAAGGGTATGTTTAGTTTTGTAAGAAACTGCCAAACTGTCTTCCAAAGTGGCTATACTGTTTTGTATTCTCACCAACAATTAATGATTGTTCCCATTGCTCCACATCCTCACCAACATTTTGGTGTTGTCAGCATTTTGAGTTTTGGCCATTCTAACAGATATGTAGCGGTATGTTATTGTTTTAATTTGCAGTTACCTAATGACATATGATGTTGAGCTCTTTTCATACTCTTATTTGCCGTCTGTATATCTTATCTGATGAGAGATCTTTTCAGGATTTTTGCCCATTCGTAACACACGTTGTTCATTTTCTCTTTGCTGAAGACTGAATATTTGTGCCCCGCTATAATTCATATGCTGAAACCTAATCCCCAGTGTGATTGTATTTGAAGGTAAGGTATTTGGGAGGTGATTGGGTCATGAGGATAAAGCCTTCATGGATAGTATTCATCCTCTTACAAAAGAGACCCCAGAAAGCTCCCTCATTCCTTCCACCATGTGAGAACACAGCAAAAATATGGCTGTCTATGAGCCAGGAAGCAGGCCTTTATCAGACACTGAATCTGCTGGCACCTTGATCTTGAACTTCAAGCCTCCAGAACTGTGAGAAATAAATGTCTCTTGTTTGTAGGATAGATAGTCTATGATAAAATTCTGTGATACCAACCTGAACAGACTAAGATATTTACCATTGAATTTTAAGAGTTCTCTGTATATTTTAGATAGTAGTCCTTTATCAGATGTCTTTTGCAAATATTTTCTTTCAGTCTGTGGCTTGGCTTTTCATTTTCTTAACAGTGTTTTTAAGTAGGGCAGAAATATTTAATTTTAAATAAAGTCCAGCATATCGATTATTTCTTTCCTGGATTGTGTCTTCAATGTTGTATCGAAAAAGTCACCTTCATACTCAAGGTCACCTGGGTTTTCTCCTAGATTATCTTCTAAGAGTTTCATAGTTTTCTGTTTTACACTTATAATCTTTTTGAGTTAGTTTTTGTGAAAAGTATGAGGTCTGCATCTTGGTTCTTTTTTTTGCATGTGGATGCCCAGTTGCACCAGCACCATTTTTTAAAAAGACCATCTTTCTCCAAGATTATAATGTTTGAAAACATATTAAAACACTATGGGTGCAAAGAAGTCTATAGGAAGTAAATTACAGAAAGCAACAGGCCTTTCCTAGATGGGCAGAGATTTCATTTACTCTTCACAACAGCTCCATGAAGTAGAGATTATTATTAAATTACTTGTTCAAGGTCACATAGCCTAATTCCCACCAGTATAGAGTAAATGGAAAAAAGCCCAAGTGACCTCCTATTTGCCAAAATCAATGAAAATACTTCAGCTCTTATCTCACTGGCAACCTTTTGGCAATGTTCTTGAAAATCCTCTTTTTTAACTCCTATGACACTGAATTGTTTCTCTTTTCTTTCTGGCCCCTTTTCCTCATCGCTCATCTCCTGAGTTGTCGGTATTCCAGTTTCATCTTCCGCATTCCTCTCATTTATGCCTTCCCTGAGTAATGACATTTCTTCATGCCAGTGGCCCAAGCCAAAGCTAAGAGTTCCCTAAATATTTACTACCAGCTTAGATATTTTTCCTAATGGCATAGCAGGATCCCCCTTGAATTATGCCTATCAAACAGCAGCCCAAACCCAACCTAACTAAAACTGACTCCATATTTTATGTTGTCCACTTTAGGGAATAGAACTACCTGAAAAGTTCTCTCAAGCCTGAAAATTGGACATAAGCCTAAATCTCTCCTACTACTACTTTCAAACAGGATTAATTAGTCTCTTATATATATTCTTTCTATTCATTCCCCTGCTAATATCTTGTTCCAGATCTTTCTCATTTCTTGCCTGCTTTTTGAAACAATCCCTTAGCTTTTTTCCTGCCGCTAGCCTGATTTCTCTCCAATCCATCATCTGTCATGCTGTTAGAACAATCTTTCTAAAGCCACATTTGTTCATGTGCCCCCCACAACTGAAAACCCTTCAACAGCATCCCACTGGCTTTGGGGGGAAAGAAAACACATCTCATAACATGGTGTCAAAACCATTCAGGGAGCATGAATCTCTAATGTCATTTCTTATGACTCCCATTTTCATTTTCCTAAGTGAGACAAACTCTCCCTTACCTAAGAAATGTATCATGTGCCATTTATTCTTCCTGCTAATTAGAATGTTTCTTTTTTGTGCTTCCCTCCTATCCTGCTATGTTATTCATTGTGCTTTATTTTAATTGTGTGTTGACTTCTGGCCTTCCCTCTTAACCTGAAGACACTCAGGGGCAAGCACAAGTTGACTTTAGCACCTCCAACCTCTGTAGTTTGGTTGGCACCTACTTAATGGGTGAGTGAAGGAAATCCCCCTCCACAGCCGAGCTTCCTACTCTGCTGACAGTGACTGACTATTCTGCTTTTTGTCTGGGGCTGTCTATGCTTCATTGTGACATTCTTGCTCTTCCTCAGTCCTCAGTAGACTGGTTTTATCATATATAAAGTATTGCTGTGGTTCCTGTGTGATGTTCTATTTCCACCCCACTCACTGGCCTGATACTTCCTGTCATTGACAACGTAAGCATTGGCCTGCAGGTTGGGCCTCTTTGAAGGAAGCACTCTATCCCATGTAATCTCCATACCCAGTTTAATTCAGCTTGGAGTTCCCCTAGCTGCAAGCTCAAAACTGCCTAAAGAGCTATACTCTGACACCTACTGGCCTCTGCTTTCCACCTTAATAGTAATTGACACTTGAGGTCTAAGCTACCTAAAATTATAAATATCATCAAGATAATTATACCAAGGATTTGGGATAGAAGGATGATTACTAATGTATAATTTAAGGTTATAACTTAGGTACATGTCTGGCAGAAATTGTTGGCACAAATTAAGGGGGAAAATAAGATGACTTTACAATTAGCAAATGGAAAAACTGAACCCTCCACGTACCTTTGCCACAAGGAGAGAGGGAGCAAGGAAAAGCAACATAGAAAACAATAACCAGTGTAGAAATATAGGAGCCAGGAAATAGTATTTCTTGCTAGGGTACTCCTAGAAGTAACTTTGAGATAGTTGTTCAAGTGGGATCCTCAGAAGAGGCTTCCAAGTCATGGTTTGAGCCTCAGGCCTCTCTGAGAATGACATGAGAGGAGCTTCAGATCTCTGGTAAGTGAAGGCAGCAGAGCAAAGGGTTGGCTGATATGGTGGGGAGTGGGGTCTTGGGGGTGTGATGAAGTGGGTGGAGAAGTTTTTCTGCAGCCAGACTGCCTGTTTCTGAATCCTGTTTCCACCACTTACTAGATCAAATCATTAACTTTTTTTTGCCTCAGTTTTCTCATACACTCATTGGGGATATCACGACACATCAGTATATAATGAAGATCACACGAAATAGCTGATGTAAAGTGCTGTCTCAGCACACAGAGTTCAATAAATGTCAGATGATGGTGATGTGATTATTATTTTCCTTCTTGTGCCAACATTCTTAGCACTGAGTTGGCACAAGAAAAATCAATGGGGATTTGGATGTACCCGCTTCACTGCTGAATTGTGCCAAACATTGGAAGAATAACGAATGCCAGTTCTCAAATTATTCCAAAAAATTAAAGAGGAGGGAATTCTATCTAATGCATTCTACTAAGCAAACATCACCCTGATACCAAAATCAGATAAGGACACAACAGAAAATAAAACAGTAAACCAATATTCATGATAAACATAAGTGCAAAAATCCTCAACAAAATACTAGCAAAGCAAATCCAATAGCACATCAAAAAGATTATACACAATGATCAAGTGGAATGTAACCCAGGGCTGCAAAGATGGTTCAACATACACAATCAATAAACGTAATACATCACATCAACTGAATGAAGGACAAATACCATATGATCATTTCAGTAGATGCAGACAAAGCATTTGATAAAATTCAACATGCTTTCATGATTAAAAAAAAACTACCCATCAATTAGGTGTAGAAGGTACATACCTCAACACAATAAAGGCCATATAAGACACACCCACAGCTAACATCATACTTTTCCTCTAAGAACTGGAACAAGACAAGGATGTCCCCTTTCACCACTCATATTCAACATAGTACTGGAGGTCCTAGTCAGAGCAATTAGGCAAGTGGAAGAAATAAAGTACAGCCAGATTGAAAGGAGAAAGTCAGATTTTTCCTGTTTGCAGATGGCATAATTTTATATTTAGAAAAACCTAAAGCCTCTACCAGAACTAGTAAAGTTCAATAAAATTGCAGGATACAAAATCAATACACAAAAATCAGTAGCATTTTGATACATTAATAACAAACTAGCTGAAAGAGAAATAAAAAATTCTCATTTACAACAGATATAAAAATAAAATACCTTGGATTAAATCTAACCAAGGATATTAAAGATTCTATAAAGAATACTATAAAACACTAATGAGAGAAATTGTAGAGGACACACACAAACACAAACACACATAAACATAAACACAAACACACACAAATGAAAAGACATCCCATGTTGGTGAATTGGAAAAATTAATGTCATTAAAATGACCATACCATCCGAAGCAATCTACAGATTCAATACACTCCCTTTCAAAATACTAATGACATTCTTCACAGAAGTAGAAAAAACAATCCTAAAATTTTTTATAGAACCAGAAAGGACCCAAACTAGACAAAGCAGTCTTGAGCATAAAGAACAAAGCTGGAAACATCACACTACCTAACTTCAAAGTATACTACAAAGCTAGAATAATGAAAACTGCATGCTACTGGCATAAAAATAGACCCAAAGACAAATAGAATAGAACAGATTGAGACTTACAAAATAAATCCACCTATTCACAGCCAACAGATTTCTGACAAAGGCACCAAGAACATACATTGGGGACAGACCACCATCTTCAATGAATGGTGGCTAGGAAAACTGGACAACCATTTGCAGAAGAATAAAATTAGACCCCTATCTCTCACTATATATAAAAAGCACCTTAAAATAGATTAAAGACTTCAATGTAAGTCCCAAAACTATAAAACCACTAGGAAAAAAATAGGGGAAATTCTTCAGGACATTAGTCTGAGCAAAGATTTTATGAACAGGACCTCAAAAGCATAGACAACAAAAGAAAAATTGGACAAATGGGACTATATCCAGCTAAAAAGCTTCTGCACAGTGAAGGAAACAATAAACAGAGTAAAGAAACAACCTGTAGAATTGGAGAAAATACTTGCAAACTATTTATCTGACAAGGGATTAATATCCAGAATATACAAGAAACTTAACAGCAAAATCATCATCATCATCATCATCACCATAAGAGCAAAAATGTGCAAATTATCTGTTAGGTCAATGCAAAAGTAATTGTGGTTTTTGCCATGACTTTCAATGGCAAAACTACAATTACTTTTGCACCAACCCAATACATAGACATTTCTCAAAAGAAGACATACAAATGGTCAACAAGTATATGAAAAAATTCTCAACATCACTAATCATCAAGGAAATACAGATCAAAACCACAATGAGATATCATCTTATCAGTCAGAATGGCTATTATCAAAACATGTATCATCTGTTAAGATACCATCTTAGCCAGTTCAAATGGCTGTTGCCAACATGACAAAAAAATAACAAATACTGGTAAGATGGGGAGAAAGGGGAACTCTTATTTGCTGTTGATAGGAATGTAAATTAGTACAGCCATTATGGAAAACAGAATGAAGTTTCCTCAATAAACTAAAAATAGAACCACTATATGATCCAGCAATTCCGCTACTGAGTATATATCCAAAGGAAAGAAATCAGTATGTCCAAGAGATACCTGCACTTCTATGTGTATTGTAACACTATTCACAATAGCCATGATATGGAATCAACCTAAGAGATCATGTACAGATGAATGGATAAAGAAAATGTGGTATATATAAACAAAGGAATACTATTCAACCATAAAAATGAATGGAATTCTGTCATTTTTGCCAACATGGATGAACCTGGAGGACTGTGTTAAGTGAAATAAGCCAGGCACAGAGAGAGAAATATGTTCTCACTCATATGTGGCAACTAAAAAAGTTGATCTCATAGAAATGGAGTAGTTACCAGAAGCTGGGAACAGTAGGGGGACAGGGAGAAGTTGGTTAATGAATATGAACTTACAGCTAGGAAGAATAAGATCTAGTGCTCTGTAGCACTGTAGGTTGATATTTTAATTACCCTGATTTGATCATTACACATTGTATACATATATTGAAATATCACACTGTACCCCAGAAATATGTACAATGGTTATGTGCCAATTAAAAAGAATAGTAATTTCAAAAATTTCTTTTAAAATTGTTCAATAAAAAAGTGAACTATGCCATTTTTGTGGAAAAAAAAAATTGCAGGGTTGGATGCATTGTTCCATCCCAGCAATTTCATTCTTTCCACTCTACGCCACTTAGTCTTGGCCTATTTGCTCTCAGATCCATCCCGGTCTTCTCCTTGTTCCAGTCTATATTGCAGGCTAGCATGCCAGGCTACCATATCTGCTGCCTTATGGTTCATTTAGCGTGAGGCACTGCAAGATGATTGAAGGGTGGGAGGAAGGGAGGCCAGAGTATTTCTTCCTCTCCCTCTCTGCTCAGGAGGTGTCTCTGGCAGTCACTGAGTCTCTTCCTTGGCTCAAACCATCGGACAAGCCCATCATGGTTTCAACTTCCATGGAGCTTGAGTAACTCTGCCTTTCCCTTTTCCCTTCCACTCCTAGGTGGTAAGGGGCTTCCTACTCTGGCTAATCTCTGAGTTGTCTCACTGTTTCCTATTTCATTTTTTTCTTCCCTTGCCTGTGCAGCCAATCCCTTGAATTAAATTCTCACTTTTTAAAAATAGAGTGGTTTCTGTTTTCTGGTTTGGAGTCCACTAATACTCTCTCCTTTCCTGTCCCAGCCATCCTATTACTGTCTGTGGGCTGATGAAATTAAGGGACACTGCCTGGAGCTTGTGCAGCTTGAAGAAAGGGATGATGACTGATTCTGCATCCCTCTCACTTCTGGGAATTCTCAGAGTCTGGGTGGGAAGTCCCTCTGTACACACAAAGGCTGTTAAGCAGAAGCATTCCCTATCCTGAGCTGTGTAGGATGATTCCCCAACAGTCCCAAACATTGCTGCTGTCTATATGACAGCAAAGAAATGTTTTGGCAGAAGCCAGTCTGGGCATCAAAATGCGGAGGCCCATATGTTTCTGCTAACTTCCTGCCAAAATGTTGTTGTTTGAGTTATGAAAAATATAACTTTTTAATTCAGAATAAAAAGGGGATTCTAACCCAGGATACATTTTAAACTGAAAAAAAAAAAAGCAAATAGAAATTAGTTGAAACATAATGAAAATAATAAAAGAGAAAGAGGGATTGAGAATGGGGCATGCAGAAAATGTTGAACAGGTTAGAAGTTTCTGCTCTCTGCCACATCCTGGGATTTTAACCTCAGTGGCTTACCCCTGTACCAGCTGGGGTGAATGTACCAGATGGGCGGGCCTGAGCCCTTCAACATGCTCCTACCAAAGAAGGAGAATTTGGACCTTACAAAATATAGACAAAGAAAGAAAAGAGTGACAGAACCTAGTAGAGAGAGAAAACACAGTAGTGGACTGGGAAATAAAGCAAATTTTGCAAGTGTAACCTTTTCAATCCTTGTCAGAAATCATAATTTACAAATCATAAGGTACATTCATGAGTTGGTAATAATAAAAAAGAAATGTTAGTAAGGGTTTTGGGATGCATGGCCCCAGTGATTGAGAAATTCTGAGGGGCATCATTTTAAACATAGGTTCCTGCTGTTGGTCCCACCCATCCCCCACGCCCACTCCAGAGGTCACCTGCATATAGTTTCCAGATATGCTGATGGTGTCTTGCCTCTCTCTGCCTGTGGGGTTCCTCTGGCATGTTCATTTGTGCATGAGGCAGGCTGGAAGTGCTGGGGAGTAAGGATAGAGAAAAAGAACTTCAACCATGGAGAGATAAGAACTGATGGATAAACATCCAGGTTTTTCAAGCCCTGATGGGACAATTATAAAGTGTCTTCTACAGTGACCTAGAAGGTCCCAGGGAGCCCCCAATTTCCCACATGGTAGCCTAGTCATTAATACACATTTTACAGCCTTTACTTCTTTCCTGATTTCTCAGCTCACCACTACTTCACCATGCTTCCTGGGATCACCCCCAGATAAACTAATTGCACTGAAATCCTTGTCCTAAGTACTTCCTTAGGGGCAACCCAATCCAGAGACAATATTATTCCCTCTAGCTCATGGGTCAGTCCTTCCTACCACATCCTTCAGTAGTTATCCAACCTACATTTCAATTAGGGCTTTTAAAAACTCCACTAAGGAATGCCAAGAGCAGAACAAAAAGCTAAAACCTTAATGTTAATGTTGCAATCCACGTACTACTGAAAGGGAACTTACAGGGCTGCCAATGGTCAAAACAGCTTTCTGTAATTATTTTATAAAGAATGCTAAGTCTGAATATTAAGCCTGAATATCCCTATGCATAAAACCTAGAACAAATTAGAAATACTCTATCGAGATTTTATTAACCTTTTTAAAAGAGGCTATTTTGCATCAGATATTATGCTAAGATTTTATATGTCATGATATTAAATCCTCACAATCATTCCATTATGATTAAATAAAATTAAGCTAATTTTCTAGTTGAGAACACAAAGAATTAATGGTAAAACAACTTGTGCAAAACTTTAGATTTTTTGTGTGGGTAATTTTGGATTTGATGTCTGTCTTAGTCTGTTTTCTGTTGCTTATAACAGAATGCCTGAAACCGGGTAATTTATAAAGAAAAAGAATGTATTTCTTACAGTTACACAGGCTGAGAAGTGCCAGGTCAAGAGGCCATATCTGGTGAGGGCCTTCTTGCTGGTGGGGACTCTCTGCAGAGTCTGGAGATGGCGGAAGGCATCTAATGGTGAGGGGGCAGTGTGCTGGCTTAGGCTTCTTTTTCTCTTCTTATTATATATCACTCCCATTATAGTCCATTAATCCTTTCATTGATTAATCAACCATTCATTGATCAATGAATAGATTAATTCATTCATGAGGGCAGAGTCCTCAAGACCCAATCACCTCTTAAAGGCCCTACCTCTCAGTACTACCACACTGGGGATTAAGTTTCAACATGAGTCTTAGAGGGGACAAACATTTAAATCATAGTAATATCTTTGGGGATATATGTACAGAGACTGAGTACTCTGCCCTTCAATCCATATGCTCCAAGGTGTTTCCTAACTTCTACAGTTTGGTTGGAACTAATTAATGGGGTCCTGGCCAATGAGAAATGAGTTAAAATAATGTAAGCCTCTTCCAGAGCATCCCTAAAGTTTTCCAGTGTGGTTATCCAGCCCTTTCATTCCAAAACTTCAGCAGTGTTGGAGGCCAAGTATTCACAATGACACAGCTATAAGATAGGAGAGGGCTACCTACCATGCATTACACATTGTGTGAGCTGAAAATAATCTTTATTGTCAATGTCACTGAAATCTGGGAGGTTGACAGTTTTGCAAATCAGGGATTTTTTATTTTTGTTTCGTTTTTCATTACATCTCTGCTACTCAAGCTACTAGCACATAGCATTGGATTCATGGGTGGCCAGTAGGTGGTGAAGAAACTAATAGTGGAGGCTGGAAAAGTCTTGATTTATGTCATGCAGTGGCAAAACATTTGAAAATTTGCACCTGCAATAATTTGCAAGATGGCCTATGTGATTACTGACCTGACATCTCCAGGGGAAAAGGTTGGAAAACAATAAGTTAGTACTGTGTGTTGGTTCCTATTGGCTGTGTTTGGCAAGATGTTATATAGAAGAGATGAGTTCAGAAGAGAACTGATGAGTTTATAAACAGAAATCAAGTCCAGAAATTTGAGGCACTGTAGGACTGGAAAAGCCTATTGCTTCTAGATTCCAAAAGGTAAAGGTGGAATTTAAAAAGAGTTTGATCAGCAAATATCTAGCAAAATGTGAATAAAATTATTCTGAGCACAGATCAGATTAAAGGAGTGACCTTTCTCTCCACACTGGAAATATGAACATAGCCACTATTAAGTTAAAATAAAAAATAGAGGTAAGAAAAGAGTAGATTTGAGGACTATATCTGGAAGATAACTTTAGATGTGTTTATTAGCACATGGAACTGATTAGAATCAACTAGATCAAAGGTCTGCTGAATTTTTGAAGGATGTTATTTTCCCCACAAAACTTTATGAGCAAAAGGGAGGGGCCAAGATGGCTGACTTGAAACAGCTGTGGTCAGAGGCACCCATCGAGTAGGACAAAAACAGCGAGTGAATACTGCACCGGCAACTGATGAGCCATTAACCAGAATAACCAGTTTGGAGAGGAAGATAAATGACCTGATGGAACTGAAAAACACAACACGAGAACTTCACAAAGCAACCACGAGTATCAATAACCGAATAGACCAAGCAGAGAAAGAATTTCAGAGCTTGAAAACTATCTTGCTGAAATAAGACAGGCAGACAAGATTAGAGGGAAAAAAATGAAAAGGAATGAACAAAACCTCCGAGAACTATTTAGGATAGTTAGCTCTTCTTGGGATTATGTAAAAAGATCAAACCTACGACTGATTGGGGGATGGAATCAAGTTAGAACCCCAACCTAACAAGACAGACCAACATTCAAATTCAGGAAATCCAGAGAACCCCAGTAAGACACTGCATGAAAAGATCAACCCCAAGACATATCATCAGATTCTCCAAGGTCAAAATGAAGGAACAAATATTAAGGACAGCCAGAGAGAAAGACCATGTCACCTACAAAGGGAGACCCACCAGATGAACCACAGGCCTCTCAGCAGAAACCCTACAAGCCAGAAGAGATTAGGGACCAGTATTCAACATTCTTAAAAGAATTTCCAACCCAGAATTTCATATCTGGCCAAACTAAAGCCTCATAAGCGAAGGAGAAATAAAATCCTTTCAGACAAACTAGTATCAAAGGAATTTGTTACCACCAGGCCTGCCTTGCAAGGGGTCCTGAAGGAAGCACTAAATATGGAAGGGAAAAACCATTACCAACCACTGCAAAAACATACTGAAGTACAAAGACTAATGACTCTATGAAGCAACTACATTAACAAGTCTCTAAAATAACGAGCTAGCATCATGATGACAGGATCAAATTCACATATAACAATATTAATCTTAACTGGAAACGAGCTAAATGTCTCAATTAAAAGACACAGAATGGCAGGCTGGAAAAGTAGTCAAGAGAAATCCATCTCACATGCAAAGACACACATGCGCTCAAAATAAAGGGATGCAGGAAAATTTAACAAGAAAATGGAAAGCAGAAAAAAGCACAGGCTGCAATCCTAGTTTCTGACAAAACAGACTTTAAACGAACAAAGATCAAAAAGACAAAGAAGGGCATTACATCACCCCTGTAATCCCAGCACTTTGGGAGGTCAAGGCAGGTGGATCATGAGGTGACGAGTTCAAGACCAGCCTGGCCAAGATGGTGAAACCCAGTCTCTATTAAAAATACAAAAATTAGCCGGGTATGGTGGCAGGCACCTGTAATCCAGCTACTCGGGAGGCTGAGTCAGGAGAACTTCTTGAACTCGGTAGGCAGAGGTTGCAGTGAACTGAAATTGCACCACTGCACTCCAGCCTGGTCAACAAGAGTGAAACTCCATCTCAAAAAAATAAAAAATAAAAATAAAAAAGAAAGGCATAACCTAATGATAAAGGGATTAATTCAACAAGAAGAGCTAACTATCCTAAATATATATGTATCCAATATAGGAGCACCCAGATTCATAAAACAAGTTCTTAGAGACCTACAAAGAGACTTAGACTCCTGCACAATAATAGTGGGAGACTTAATACTGGGAGACTTTAACACCCCACTGTCAACATTAGACAGATCATCAAGACAGAAGATTAACAAGGATATTCAGGACTTGAGCTCAGCTCTGGATCAAGCGGATCTGATAGATATCTTCAGAACTCTCCACCCCAAAACAACAGAATGTATGTTCTTCTGGGCAACACATGGCACTTACTCTAAAATCAATCACATAAGTGGAAGTAAAACACTCCTGAACAGGTGCGAAAGAACTGAAATCATAACAGTCTCTCCGACCACAGTGCAATCAAATTAGAACTCACTATTGAGAAACTCAATTAAAACCACACAACTACATGGAAATTGAACAACCTGCTCCTGAATGACTCCTGGGAAAATAATGAAATTAAGGCAGAAATCAAGAACTTCTTTGAAACCAATGAGAAAAAAGGGACAACATACCAGAATCTCTGGAATACTGTTAAAGCAGTGTTAGGAGGGAAATTTATAGCACTAAATGCCCACATCAAAAAGCTTAAATGTAAAACCCAAAACTATTAAAACCCTAGAAGAAAATCTAGGCAATACCATTCAAGGCATAGGCATGGGCAAAATTTCACGATGAAAACATCAAAAGCAATTGCAACAAAAGCAAGAATTGACAAATGGGATCTGATTAAAAGAGCTTCTACACAGCAAAAGAAACTATCACCAGAGTGAATAGACAACCTACAGAATGGGAGAAAATTTTTGCAGTCTATCCATCTGACAAAGGTCTAATATCCAGAATCTACAAGGAACTTAAACCATTTAAAAGAAAAAAACCAACAACCCCATTAAAAAGTGGGCAAAGGACATGAACAGACACTTCTCAAAAGAAGACATTTATGCAGCCAACAAACATAAGGAAAAAAGCTCAACATAACTGATCATTAAAGAAATGCAACTCAAAATCACAATGAGATACCATCTCACACCAGTCAGAATGACGATTATTAAAAAGTCATGAAGCAACAGATGCAGGCAAGGCTGTGGAGAAATAGCAACACTTTTACACTGCTGGTCGGAACATATTTAGTTCAACCATTGTGGAAGACAGTGTGGTAATTCCTCAAAGACCTAGAACTAGAAATACCATTGGACCCAGCAATTCCATTACTGGGTATATACCCAAAGGCATAAAAATCATTCTATTATAAAGATACATGCACATGTATGTTCACTGCAGCACTATTTACAATAACAAAGACATGGAATCAACCCGGATAGATGGGATAAAGAAAATGTAGAACATATACACCATGGAATACTATGCAGCCATAAAAAGGAGCAAGATCATGTCCTTTGCAGGGACATGGATGGAGCTGGAAGCCATTATCCTCAGCAAATGAACACAAGAACAGGAAACCAAATACCGCATGTTCTCACTTATAAGTGGGAGCTGAAAAATGAGAACACATGGACACAGGGAGGGGAACAACACACACTGGGGCCTATCAGGGGAGGGAGGGGGACAAGGTGGGAGGTACAGTATCTGGATAAATAGCTAATGCATATGGGGCTTAATATCTAGGTGGTGATGGGGTGACCTGTGCAGCAAACCACCATGGCACATGTTTACCTATGTAACAAACCTGCACGTCCTGGACATATATGCTAGAACTTAAAATAAGATAAACATTTTTAAAAATCTATTAGTATGGAGTATAAAAAGGCCTTTGATGGTTTGAGACATACAGCAATTCTTGGTTCCTCAACCTTCCATGAGCAGAGGCAGGTGTTGAAGCTATGCAGCCTGGAGGAGGAGATGATTCCTCACAAATTTCAGATGAGGACAAAGAAGATAGTAAGTAAGGGAAGACCCTCCTGGAGGACAGAATTAGGGCTAATCCAGGAACGTCCCTCTCCCAGGATAGGAATCTTCAAAATGTGTTCGGCGGGATTTCAGAACTCCAGATCTGTGACTGCTTTGTACCTCCCTTTCTTTTCCTAATAGGAGCATTTATCAAGGGGTGGTTAGGGTGGTACCCATTCCACCACTGTACATTGGACGGGACAGAGAATTCATCTTTTTAAAGTTCATAAGTCTCTGAAGCCACATCTAGATTTGATAGAGAATAATGTGTATTACCCAGAGATCCTGGACATTAAGCTAAATGCACTGAATTAAGGATTAGTTCACATCTGTGTGTAGGATAAAGGGGCAGAGGGGTACTCAGAAATGTTGGATTAAACTAATTTGGCCTGAAGCTGCCTCCATACTTCTGGTCCCTACAGAACAAACTACAACCTAACTTAGTACATGAACTAACTGAAAGCCTAACTTAGGAGTGTACTCCTGTAACAGATAGCTGAATCTCAACCAATCATAGCAGCTGAGCTTCAGTCAGTCACAGGTGGCCAACTGATCAGACTATGTTCAAATAAGGCAAATGCAGAGTGTGGCCAATTAAACTGTTTCTGTATCTCACCTCCATTTTCTGTTCCTAAATTTTCTGTTCCTAAATGCTGCCTGCCCACATTGCAAGGCAGAATTCTCTTCACCTCTTTTGGTTCAGAGGGTTGCCTGATTTGCCAATAGTTCTTTGCTTGATTAAACTTTGTGAAATGTATGTAAAGTTCTTTTAACAGTTACCATAAAGCAGATTGAGGCAGAGCTGCTGGTGCCCTATGCCTATGCTCCTGCGGATTTCCAGCCTTTCTAGTAGTTAGGTTGAGGTCATGTGACTGGGTCGTGACTCTTGGATGTAAGTAGAATCCCTCCCTGTGATTTTCCAGCTTCCTCTTCCTCTATCATGGTGACCTTGGAGGGCTCAAGTTCCTGATGGTGTGTTGACAAGACAAAAGAGACTACCTCACACATACTGGGCTTTGTGTGAGCTAGAAAGAAATGTATATTCAATTAAGCCACTGAGATTTTAAGGTTTATTGGTAACTATATCACAGCTTAGCCTATTCTGAATAATATCCTCTCCTATTCTATCAGAGAATATTAATAATATGGAGAACTTGGAGATACTTTTCCAAGGCTAGGAAAATGGGTGGTTTTGAAACATACCTGTTCCTATTTAAGGTTGAAACTATATTGACAGTTGACTGTAAGCAAATTTGGAATGAGGGTAGGCAGAGTTCATTTTTTAATTTCATAGTAGAAATTATATACAAAGTAAAATAATATTTTAGGATTTTGTGAGATGATAGTTTACATAAACTGAAAATTAAATCCAAACAATTTTTGGAAAAAAAAGCTATTTTGAAAACAACTGTACTCTGCCATTGCCGTAAGTATTGGTTCAGCCACTCTGTTAGATTTATCTTGCCTCCTCAGCATAAGGTTTGTCTTCACACTTACAGTTTTTCTCTTCTGATGCACAAATCCATGAATTTGCCTGAGAAAAATTTTTAGCAGTGTTCTTTCATCTCTGGGTCAGGGAAGAGATTTGTTCAAGAATTACAGCATCATGTTTAGCAAAAAATGAACAATGTGGGGCTCTTTAAACTGTAAACATCTTCAAAATCTTTGACAATGCTGTAGACTGACACTACTACCTGAAATTCTGGATATTTTATTATCAAATGATATAAAGTAACTATACCATGGCAGAATCCAACACCAACCATCTGGGTAGAACAGTCCTGTTTCAGATATTATATTAGATTTTATAATCAATCTTTTTGGCATCTCTTGATTGAAAACTAAAAGAAAGACTAGTCATTATAGGATGCTACAGTTCTGGTCCCAGAGAAAAGTCTGAAGCAATGACTGTGTATACATTGCTGAATTTCATATTGCCCATATAGTTGGAATTTGGCATTTGTTAGCTTAATAAAGCTTGAATGACAACCACAGCTGTGCTGTGTCCATATTAACCAGTTTTCTGATATAAGCCTTGAGATGTTCAATTTGGACTCTGTGTCCCATTACTCTATACTATTATCTTATGGTCAACATTATATGAACAACAGAAAGCTCTGTTAGTCATTGAAATAATTAATGATTTTCTGGTTATGAAATTGAAGTACAGATCAGAAATTACTTGCTCGAGCACTTGGTCTGACATTTCTTTCTAATCACCAGTGTATTGATCTGTTTGGTGTTGCTAAAAAGGAAAACCTGAGGCAGGGCATGGTGGCTCATGTCTATAATCCCAGCACTTTGGGAGGCCAAGGCAGGCAGATCACCTGAGGTCAAGGGTTCAAGACCAGCCTGGCCAACATGGTGAAACCTTGTCTCTACTAAAATTTTTTTTTAAAAATTAACTGGATGTGGTGGCACTGTAGTCCAGCCACTCAGGGAGGCTGAGGCAGGAGAATCGCTTGATCCCAGGAGGCAGAGGTTGCAGTGAGCCAAGATTGTGCCACTGCACTCCAGCCTGGGCAACAGAGGGAGATTCTATTAAAAAAAAAGAAAAGAAAGGAAAAAAAGAAAAAAGAAAGAAAAACCTGAGGCTGAGTAATTGATTTTTTTTAAAAAAGGGGTTTATTTGGCTCACAATTCTGATGTCTCGAAAAGTTCAAAGATATTGAGCATCTGCATTTGGTGACAACCACAGACTCATGGCAGAAGATGAATGGGAGCCTGTGTGTGCAGAGATCACACGGTGAGAGTGGATGCAAGGGAGCGCAAGAGCCAGAGGGGCAGGCTCTTTCTAACAACAAGCTCTTTCGGGAACTGGCAGAGTGAGAACTCACTCACTACCCGGGGAGGGTATAATCTATTTCCGAGGGATTCACCTCCACGAGCCAAACACCTCCCATGGGGCGCCACCTCTAACACTGGGGATCAAACTCCAACATGAGGTTTCAGGGAACAAATATCCAAACTATAGCAATCAGAAAAAGCATAAAACTCAGTGTTGTTTTGTTTTCCTTCCCACTTTCCTGTCAGTATTATCACCTCCATATGGCTGCTCCTTCTTCCAGAAATCTACTTCATTATTGCCAATTTCTGTCAGGCATGGAATTTTACCCTCCATCCACATAAAGACCTCCTTTCTGACAGTGAAGCTGCTATTTTTCATGGCCCCATCCAGGAAAACCCATTGTATTAGTCTCTTCTCATGCTGCTTCTAACGACATAGCTGAGACTGGGTAATGAATAAAGAAAAAGACGTTTAATGGACTCACAGTTCCACATGGCTGGGGAGGCCTCACAATCATGGTGGAAGGCAAAGAAGGAGCAAAGGCATGCCTTACATGGCAGCAGGCAAGAGAGCATGTGCGGGGGAACTGCCCTTTATAAAACTATCAGATCTTGTGAGACTTACTATCACAAGAACAGCACAGGAAATCCCACTCCCGTGATTCAGTTTCCTCTCACTGGGTCCCTCCTGTGACACATGGTGATTATGAGAGTTACAATTCAAGATAAGATTTGGGTGGGGACACAGCCAAACCATGTCACCCATCATTGGGCCCTTTGCCTTTGCTGGTCCCTCTGCATGGGGTAATTTCCCTCTGGATAACCCATAACTAGGTTCCTCACTCTTAGGTTTTTGCTCAATGTCACTTTCTCAGTGAGGCCTTCTCTGACCACCCTATTTAAAATTTCAGTTCCTAACTCCACCCATAGAATTCCATATCATCTTTGTCTAATGCATCTGAATTACTGTATATTTCTTTTTTTTATTTCTTTATTTTCTCTTTCCTCTCCCACTTAGATGCAAGCCCCATGGAGACAGGGTTTTTGTCTGGTTATTCACTGTGCTATCTCTAGCACTTAGAATAGTGCCTGGCTTATAGAATACACTTTGTGAAATCAGTAACTGACTTGAGCTGAGCTTGTGATTCTGCAGTCACATTGGGGTCTCTGAAGGGTCGACACATTTTAGGGATATACTAGGAGGAGTGCTCGGGGCCCAGGAACACAAAGTAAATGCTCGGTCAAGCCATTTGGGGCCAGATATGAAAGAAAAAGGCAGTAGCATTGGTCTTGTCTTTAACATTTTGATATCTTATTTACCATGGTTTTTTTTTTGCATAATTTTTATTTTTCAAAATATTGTAAGATACCATTTACGTGATTACTGAGTCCTTTGTGCTGCCTTAAATTTTGTGCCTGAGGCAAGTGCCTCACTGGCCTCCCCTAGTCTTGACCCTGAAAGAGGAGCAAAGGGCCCTAGAATTGGTCACTAAATATGTGCTGAGATGGCCTGGAAGACCTGTTGCATCTCTTTCCAAGATGTTCTCGAAATGCTTCTGATTATACAATGTGTGAAAAAGGCTGATGCTTTAAGTATAATCTTTTAAGGGGAAATCTGAGCAGAATGCCAAAAGAGGGGTTTTCCAAGCGACAATATAAAGTTTTGACAGACTATTAGTAAAGATGATGTTTGTTGGTGATGATGATGACGATGTTGACAACGATGGCATTTAAAATGCCAATGTATCTTATGAAGGAATTCAGATATTAAGTCAAAGCCTAAGGCACAAATGACATTTTATTAGTTTTTTCCCTTGATATCTTAGAGAGTCATGCTGGAGACCAAACCACAATTCTGCATAAGCCTAACTTTAGTTGTTCTTCCATTATGAAAGCAGATTGGTGTTTCTTCATGTGTGCACCAGATGAAGTGTCTGGCTTCCATTTAAAGGACTTGATGTATAACAAACATATACTTTATAAAGACCTTCTCGGGGGCATAGAGATGCTCATGGTATGAGAGGCATGCAGAGGCTGACACTGACTGAGAGACCCACAAACTCACAGATCCCTTCTCATGCTTACTCCAAGTCACACACACAAATCAATAGATATTTATTTCTCTTTTTTCTTGTTCTGTTGAGGACGTATGTCAGGCTGAATTAGCCCAGGCTGAATGTGTTAAGGTAGGACTCTACTATCTTGAGTACTTGCTATGTGCAGATATTGTGCTATTTGCTTGTATGCATTACTATTTAGTTTTCACAACTGTATGACATAGCCACCCTTATTATGCTCCTTTAACAGATAAGAACACTGAGGATTGGAAAAGTCCGTTGTCCTCAAGGTCACATAACTAATCTTGAATGGGGAATTCAAACAGATATTCAAAGACCTTTTGCTTCACCACTCTACAGCCCTGTCAACTTTTGCCTTCAGGTCTCTCCAGTCTAAAAGATCAGAAAAACTTGACCTTAGCCTCATTTGCTGTCATGCCATGTACTATCGGGCCTTACCTGCCTTTTCTCCATATATTATATAGAAAAAAAACACCTGGCCTGGAGTATAGCTCACTAAAATGTTTCTCTTTGTTCTGTCACTGGCTTCATTTGTAATTTTAGGCAGGTTCCCCAGTTTCTTAAGGACTAAGTTAAGTCTATTGTAAAATAAAAGTTTTATATTATATTATCTTTCATATAATCTTTTTAGCTCAAGTTTTCCATTATTCCATTTCATGATTTAATGCATCTGTAGTTGCCACAAAACTCTTAATTGGAAAAGTCATATGGCAACATTTCATTGAACAGTTGCCACCACTTTTAAACCATTGCTCTAAAGCCAAGGTAAGATTTAAAAGTGAGGTAGGGAACAATTACAGAAGAAAGAGAATTTTAGTGAAGGGGATGCATTCAGCCTCAAAGACACTCTTTGTGAGTATGTGTGCCCCAAAAGCCAAGAATATCTATGCCACTCCTTTGATACAAGGGCAGAAGATATTTTGAGAGAAGAGAGGCCTTTTACAAATATATTGCTCTGCGGGACTCCCAGTGCTCCAATGTTAACACGGTTTTGGGTAAGAACAGTTAAGAAGAAACCAGACATTGTATGTGTAGAGAAGTAACATTACTGAACTCTTTACCCTTGAGAAAGAAAGATTGAAGCTTAGGGGCTGAGTGTTCATTTACTCAGACAGAGTAACTGAAAGATTTTTGAAATTCACACCAAAGCACCAGTGCCAGTGCAGGATCTTCAAGGAAGGGAGTTGGGTTGAAGATACAGAACGGCACAGTGATCTTGATTATGGCCTGATAATACCACTTAACCCAAGACCTTCATCAAAGCCTTGGCAAGGGATGATGCACAGCGAACAGTAGAATCGCACTTTACAATATCTATTGTTGTGCTCTCTGTTCACACTTAACTGTGATTTTGTCGTGTGTGATTCACTTTAGAGAATGAATTTAGCTTTTCTGAAGTAAATTTTAAATTTCCTTCTAAAGTCCCTCCTTGCTTCTCCTCTTTAGCTCTCCCTCCATCTCACCCCTTCCCCCACTTTCTCTCTTAACATATATTTATTGGCTACCTAGTTGGTATTCAGATGCTGTGTATACAATGGTGAACAAAAAACAGACATTGTTCCTGCTTCATAGAGTTTTGGGGCTTTGGGGCCAATGCATAACCTCTTCCACTCATATTAAGGAGGGCTAGATAAACCAGGAGAAAATAACTGACATTTCATTCACTATTATGAGTCCCCAGACTGGTAAGAAATCCTTGAACAGAAACTTCCCTATCGAGCAATATAGCCCTGAATAGTTCTTCTATATGTGACATCTACTTCATCTCCTAGAGAAGCAACAGGCAACATAGTTAATAATGCAAGAAGTTTCAAGAGTTACTTTCACTAAGGTAGGGCATGACTCTAGAACAAATACTTTAAAGCAGGGGTCCCCACCCCCAGGAAGTGACCCGTAGCCTGTTAAAAACTAGACCGCACAGCAAGAGGTGAGCAGTGGGTGAGCAAGCGAAGCTTCCTCTGTATTTACAGCCACTCCCCATTCTTGCATTACCATCTGAGCTCCATCTCCTCTCAGATCAGCAGCAGCATTAGATTCTCATAGGAGTGCAAACCCTATTGTGAACTGCACCTGCAAGGGATCTAGACTGTGGGCTCCTTATGAGAGTCTAATGCCTGATGATCTGTCAATGTCTCCCATCGCCCCTACATGGGAACATCTGGTTGCAGGAAAACAAGCTCAGGGCTCCCACTGAGTCTACATTTGGTGAGTTGTATAATTATTTCATTATATATTACAATATAATAATAATAGAAATAAAGTGCTCAAATCATCCTAAAACCTTCCACACCTGCTGCCCATGAAAAAATTGTCTTTCACAAAACCGGTCCCTGATGCCAAAAAGGTTGGGGACCACTACTTTAGAGCTTCCTCAAAAGATTATTTTATGCCATTTAAGTTCATTTATTTCTGCATTTATTAAACACATACCTGGTGTTACCTACCAGAGCACGTGCTACAGATTAATAATGGAGCACACACTACTATTCGTTGTTGGACGTTCCAAAGTGATTGAGACATAGTTACTGAGAGTGATGAGACATAGTTCACATTGTTTGCAGTGTAGCTGGGAAGAAAACACAGAAATCATTACAATAAAGGGCAATACAGGGCAATGATGGAAGTATTGATGAGGTACTGAAGCAGGGCAGAGAAATGAGGGATTAATTCTATCCTGGCCAGGGAAGGGCTCCCAGAGTAGAATGTTTTTGGAGAGGGTTTAGAAAGCTGGACAAGAATTTTCTAGGCTAAGGGAGTAGGAAGCTACGATGGAGGGAGGACTGGTAGAGAGGTAAGAGCATTGCAAGCAGAGGGAACAACATGTGCAAAAGGCATGGAGGTCTGCAGTGAAGGAGAGGACATTAGTAGTTTGTGTTTTGGGAGCATAAAGTGAGCTGGAAGATGAGAGTGAGGCTGTAGATAGGATGATGATCCTATGTGTCTGTTTATTTATTTATTTGTTGATTTATTTATTTTAAAAAATAGAGACATGGTCTCACTGTGTTGCTTAGGCTGGTCTTGAACTCCTGGCCTCAAACAATCCTCCTGCCTTAACTTCTCAAAATGCTCAGATTCCAGGTGTGAGCCACCATGCCTGGCCTATGTGTCTACTTAGAGTTTGGATTTTTGTCTTCTACTCTGGGCAATGCACAGGCCGTTGCTAAATCAGTTGAATACAGGAGAATGACAATGTTACATTTGCTTTTCCCAGTTTCCCTAGGACTGTGTCAGATAAGAACCTGTTCATAGGACCATGCAGATCACACCCAAAATTGTTCCTTTCCCACAATCATCAATCAGTGTGCCACGGTCCAGATGCTTCAAGTCTCCCATACCTCAGAGGGAATCATTCTCTGAAAAGCTGTCCTCGGCAAGTGACTCAAACCTATGGCCCAGGGCCTGACCTTTTGTCCCGTTTCAAATTCCTCTCAGAGAACCTTTCAGGTCTTCATGAAAAGGACTTTGGTTCCTGAGAGAGGTTAACTTGTTCAGTTTCCTCTTGAGGGCCAATATATTATATGCATAATCCCTTAGGTATAATCTAGTTGGCTGAAAGTAGCAAAGTCAACTTAATTTAATAAAGAAAAATAAACATTTTAAAAAATATTATTTAAGAATGCAATGGTAGCTCAAAGAACCTAAGCGCAGTGATGTAATCAGACTTCAAGAAGAACTCTAAGTGGGAAATGGAACTTTCAGATGCACGGCCAGTACTCTCCCTTTACCTCATTTTAAAAGTCTCTTTCTAACCTGCACGTTATGCACATGTACCCTAGAACTTAAAGTATAATAATAATAATAAATAAATAAATAAATAAAAATAAAATAAAAGTCTCTTTCTTTATATCTTCTGTACTTTTTATTAAACCCATAAACAAGCTTTCTTTGCTCCCTGTTTCTTATGGAATTATGTGGAAAACTTTAATTTCCAACTCTCTGTTTTAGATGCAGTCATATTGAAAAGCTGCCTAAGTGAGAATTCCAGATTCTCCAGAGAGGATTTGATTGGCCTGCCCTGGGTCAGGGTTTACTGCTGGTCCAATCAGCCATCTCTAAGAATAGGTGTCACACTCCCAAGATGGCTGACAGGGCCCCACACCTGTGACTTTAAGGATCACATGTGGGGTGGAAGAAGATGGGGCTGTGGGGAGGAGGGGGAGGTGGTTCCTGAAGGATTGACCAGAAACAGAAAAGGAAAGTCCCAAAGTAAAGCATTGTAAGTTGAGAGCTGGGCAGATGCCCTGAAATGTCCTGTAAATACAAGCACAATCACACTGATTTAACTTAATAAAGAAACATGCCACACATACATGCATTCCCCAATAAGTGAACAGCAGCCAAATGTTACCACTATTTAATAACTAGTTAAACAAAATGATAATTTCTTGCACTTCTACAGTCAAGAAAAATATATTGTATTGCTTTAAGTAAAATTTTACCCTTGTGATAGCTTTTTTATTTCCCTCAACTAAGGAGTTGAATTCTGTAACCCCTAAGTTTTCTTACAATGCTACAATTCTTTGATTAAAGGCATGAGGGATTGTCAGGCACAGTGAGTGAATTTCCACATATCTTGCAATTTTCAGCAGGAAATTAACTGAGCTCAGTAGACCTAAGATGTTACTTAAACTAACACATAGCTGCTCATTCACTAGTTATCTTGGGTCCAGATATATTTGACTATTTGCCAAAATCAAATCTACCCTCACATGACAAAAAATTTCCTCCATTGATGATATTCAGTCAAAACTACTATAAGTTTTAGTAGCAATTCTGATGATGGTGTTACAGCAAAACAAAACCAAACAAAACCATGGTTGAAAATTAAAAGCTAAAATGCAAAAACTTAGCCTTCTAAGTTGTCTACTTTTAAGGTATAGGTATGTAAAAGTCTGGGCTATATATACAAGCTCTGGCATGTTTCTTTCTTTTTTTTTTTTTTAAAAGCACTATTCCCTTATTAATACTACACTTCAAATATATAGGTCCTAACTTGATTTTTTTTTAAAAAAGGACTATTATGATGTTCAAACATTTGACAATATCACCCTTATACTCATAAACACACTTAATCTTTAGTTACCTTCCTGCTTTCTCAGCCTAAAAGAAGACAAGGGGTTAAGAAGATAAACACAAAGATCCTGAGGCATATATTAATTCCCATGAAAATGGAAAAGAAAGGGAATAGACAATGTGCATTAATGTCATTTCAGCCTCGTGCATAATTTAGGGCTCTCTGCAGACTGATTTGGTTTAGCTCACTGGTCCTTCACATGACTATATTCACATAGCCTTACATTATAAATCTACTTATTAATTTTTGCCGAAAGTATTCTGGAGACAATTTCCAGTCAGGGTTCTTCACACGGATGATAATGGTAGACATGTCATCTAAAATTCTTCTGATTTCCCTTAGTCTAACAAGTCATCTCTTCCCCTCACGTATTTAGAAGGCCCCAAGCACACAGGGCAAAGCAGTCTTTTTAAATGGACAAAACAAAATCTTCGTCCTATATTTATTTCCATTAGGAAGAAAAAATATGCAAATCTCATCGTGGAGTGCAGCTGAGGGATACATAAGCAATTGATGAAAAGACATTCATTTGAAATACAATTTCTCTGCAGTTGCTGGATCCCCCTCCCCACCCTCTCTCCAACTGTCTGGACTAGACGGGGGAGAGGTTACTCAGCTATGAATGTATTTCCCATATTGGATAGGAAGCAGGAGTGGAGCTAATGTACTGTGTATTCAAATGAGACTCTTTAAAGCAAAGTAGAATTGAACTCAGATGCAAATCACAGTGGCAGGAGCACTTTCTGCTGCCCTTTGTCCTTTCTGTCTGTGTCCTTAAGCACATAGTCAAGGACTCCCAGCCGAAATGTTTAGCCTTCTGAGAAAGTAAACAATCTGGGCCTCCCTCCCTTAATATAGACACATTCATGATGTGCCCTGCCTGCTGAAAATGTGTGGGCAAGATCGTTCTCATCTGAGATGGGGCTGTGGGGAGGAGGGGGAGGTGGTTCCTGAAGGATTGACCAGAAACAAAAAAGGAAAGAAGGCAAGTTCTGTAATGGGGAACAGAGAAGTACTGAAAATAAAGAAAGGTGGTAAGAAGAGAGAAGGACCTGAGACTCCTTAGCAAGAAAGGAGAACAAATAGGAAGGAAGAACACTTTAGACATGAATAAAATGCTGCATGGTATTTGTAACTATGCATAATTAGTTTCTCTGCAACTTACAAGCACTCTGAGAGAATGCTCTGATACAAATCAAACAAAATATAGAAAATTTACCCCAACCTCCCAACCCCTAAAAGGTGGTCTATGTTTGGTTCTTAAGGGGAAAATGCTATGTCTCCTATGCCCCCTCCATTCCTGAAAGCCTTCCTGCTTGGCAAGGTGTTTCCATCACACATGGTACTCCCATTTGACAAGGAAGAAAAGAGGCCATGGGCACTCACCAAGAGTCACCCACAGTCAATCAGAATGAAGCCAAATGGAAATTTCTCATTCCAAATGCTCCCTTAGCCCCTTGTCTTTCTGCCCCTTCCTCCTCTCATCTTCTGCTCCCTCCCCGGGATAAGTTAAAGATTCACTGGAAAAATGATGCATGGCATTGAGAAAATACCATTCAGATCATTTGGCTGAAAACGGAGCCCTAAATAGCCTTTTAAGGAGAGGCGGGGGTTAGAGGAGTGGAGGCTGTCTTTGTACTGTATTAGTGGCTGAACTAGTGCAAGAATAAAATAGTACGTGATTTCCTTTAAAAAAATGCTGAATGAAATTTAGCAGGCTTAGTTAAATATATGAGCTAATTATCTGTTGCAAGTGAATTAAAAATGTGGAAAGTTTCACAAAGTATATTGACTTTTTGAAGAAATAATTTTACTTCTGCTAACTAAATGTCAGCTTAGCTTCACTTGTAGGATTCCATCAGATTCTTTTTAGGTTTCATGATTCTATTTATTTTTCACAAGAAAGGAAAGGTTCCCATCTCACAATTCTGTAATGTAAAACATCCTGCTCTGGGTGGACAAAAAAAGCAAAATTTTGGAAGGGTTAATTCCTTATGGCTTAAACTAGCGTGTTCACTTTGTTGCAACACTGAATGTCGTGTGTGTACAAATTGATTTGGGCTGACTGGGCATATGTATAGAGTCAGTATACACTGGATATGCAAGTGATGCGGTTATTATGGAATTTTGTCCACCACAAATATGGTCCCAGTTTCTTATCCATGTGATGAGTTTTGGTCATGATATCAGGCCTACCACAAAAAGGGGGACTGTTGTTGTTAATAGCATGTGGCCTTGCACACCTGAAGTTGGTCATAGCTTCCTTATTTTCCATTGCTGGTGGCTGCTGACAATTCTTCCCCAGTGTGGGCAGAACTTCATTTCACTGAAAAAGACTTCGTTTTTCTATAACTTGTAGTGAGTTGGAGGGGTTGAGGCTGTATTTTTAACCCCTGTAAAGGAAATTACCCACCCTTCCGGATGCCAAGTAGCATCTATATCACTTCAATTATTTTATCAAATGGAAAACCGGGATAGTAAAATGCCCAACAACACACTGCGTCAGAGAGACCCCCGAAATCAAAAGAAAATGTGTTTCTGATGGGTAGAAGACAAGAGGGAAGGCAGTACGTTTTGGAAGACAGGCCTCTGATCACCAAAGGCAGCAGGTAGCGCCTTCAGAACGCCATTTGGAACTAATTTACAGTGTCAGCAATGAGCAAGAATCATCTGCAGGCCTCGCTAGCCTGCTTGACCAAAGATAAGTGGTACCTGTCAGGCAATACCATGCCTTTGTTTTGGGAACTCAAGAGTAAGGGTGATGAAAATGGGGGAGATTTGAGAATGCAGCCTGTAGGGTACAGGCAAAACAGTCTTCACTTGCTGCCTTGACCCAGATGAGGCTTCCTTCAGAGTCAGAAGATGTAGCAGGTTTCCATGGGGCCTCTGTACATGGAAGGGAAACGGCACCAGGCTCAAGAACTTGGGTCTGAATGATACTGACATGTGCTCTGTCTCTCTCAACACAACATAGTTTTCCCCATTTTTCAATTAATCACCTCTTCCCAGAATCGTTTTTGGGTAAATGAAGGATGCAGGAAGGTATTTTGTAGGGCTGCCGGGAGGTTGGGAGTCAGGCATAGAAATAGTGTTGAAGAAATAATTAATTAGCTGACATGCTCTCAGAAAACTCTGTTTGGGAAAAGTGCAGAAGAATAAGCTGAAAGAAAATAGGAAAAGAGAAAGGAAAGAACAGATGAGGGAATGGAGAGAAGATTTACAAAAGGAAGAAAAAGTAAAATTGCTTTTATTTGTCCTTTCAAAAGCATTTTAAAGAGACCTTTCCTGCAACCTAATCCACAATATTCCTGTTCTGTCAGTGTTATCAAGTTGTTTTTTTTCCCCCAATGAATAAAGAGCAAACTGTTTCTTCAGAGGTAAATTGTATTTACTGCATACACAATTAACCATAGTGCTCGCACATCTTTAATGTTGCTTTCATTCACAGTCAGCTTGTGTGGAGGAACTTGGAATACACAAATGACCAAAACTCAGCAGAATTTACTCTATCATCTATGCCAAAAATTCAATCTGCTGTCCCAACAGCCTTTCAAGATGTCAAAGATGTCCTTGACCCTTCATAAATAATGAACGCTAAAGGTTAAAAACCTAATTATTTATCTGACCTTCTAAGACTTTTTCTTTTATTTTGGGGCTTCGTATATTTGGCTGCACTCTTCAAGAACAAAAGATGTATCTATTTACAATTGACCTTTCCATGGTTCCTCCAAATTGTCTATATTCTTTGTAAGTGGCCATGTGGCTAGGAAATGGGGTGAGGTTTAGAGGAGTTAGGTAGTGCAGTCTGCTGCTTAATTTTAAGTAATAAACAGTGACATAGCAGTTATGGAGCTATCTGGTGGCACCTCCACTGTGTGATTTCTGGCCCATGGAGAAGATGGTGTTTTTAGCAAAACCATTCTTGACAAAACCTGAGAAATAGAAAAATGATCAGTCAAGGATGGACTATATATGTGCATTCATATTTTTGACTGATTAAATGAAAACAATTAAGGATGGTCTAAGGGTCAAGAGGTTTTCACGTCTGGAAGAAACAGAAATCCAGGGTTGAGATCAAGGAAAAACTTAAATCCGAGCAATTCCCAAAAAACAAAAAAGAAAATATTTAGAGATGACATAATAATTTAGCTACAGTGTCGGATCCTAGATTTCGGCTCAAGTACTTGCAATGATAACGTAGCATTTAGTATGCCCCAGGTGCTATTTAAAATATTTTATGTGTATTAATTACCTAATTCTCACAGTGGCCCTATAAGGGAGGTAATAGAGTTATTCCCATCTTACAGATGAGGCAACTGTGGCTTGGAGAGTTTAAGCAAGTTGGCTTCTATAGCAAGTGAGTGGTGGAGATAGACTTGAACTCAGACAGGCTGATTCCAGACCCTATGATCTTGGCTGCTTCATGAACCTACTCAGATATAGGAATGTGTTTTTCTGTCTTTATTAAAGGGGATTTTTCCATATCTACAATTACCTTCAGTGCTTATCGCTTCCTGAATTGAGAGGCTGGTTCTGACACATCTACTGCCAAATTTCAAATATTCAACAACAGGAACATGTTATCAAATAAAACATTAAAAGATGATTTTTTAAATCTTCAATGGAACTTCTTATTCCCGGGGTACCAACTCCCAAGTCCTTTGTTATGCTAAGTAGGCTTGTTGTGATTGCAAGCTTGTACATTTCAACCTGCACTCAGAGAGAAAATACAGTCTGTAATTCACACTCAGTACCGGGTTCTTTCTCAGAGCAGTATCACAACTGCAGTGAATTACTTGTTATTTGTTCAATGTGGACCTCCCTTGCTGAGATCATCACTGAATTTCTGGTATACACCAGAAAATGCTCAAGACACAGTAGATGCTTAAGAAAAATTTGTTGAGCAAATGAATGAATGAATATGGCCCAACAGCATCTCATCAAAGCCAATTTTCCCTCTAGAAATTGTTATCCCATGGAAATGGGGGCAACATATGGAATGTTTACCCTTTACTCTTACTTAGCAATTCATCACGGAATTTTTCTGTTCACTAGCAGATTCACATGCTTGCTTTGTTTAAGAGGGATTTCAGTGTGTTACACAGGGGATTTTTTTTCCTAAGGATGTGATTATTCCCGGCTTGATCCTGCTGCTGTGATATGGCCATGGCTGGCACAGAGCTCACGTGGCATGGGATTAGGCTGTCTTCATTGTGTGAAGTGACTTGGACACGTTGCTGTGGTTATTAGAGTGGGGTATTGTGGATCACTTTACAAAGGCAACAGCTGCAGCCATTACTCCAACAGTTATGTCATAATTTGGTGTGTGGAACACCTCTGTACGGCGCATGCAACAAAAACATTTATTCTTCTCATCTGTCAATATATTTGTGCCTCTCATCTCTCTCCTTTTTTTTCTCTTTTTGCTTCTTTTCACAAGTGGCAGAATGCATCCCAATTCCCAAACAATTGGCTTCTCTGCAGAAATATTCTTAAGGCAGCTTCTTTCTTATTGCACGTTTTTGAGTGATTGCATATTTTTTTTTTCTTAATAAGAAACAGGCATTTTGAAATGCAGTGACAGTTTCAAAGCACATAATGATATTCAATTAACCAAATATGGGCTACACCTCAGTGGTGTGGGTTAGTACAAACACTCTGTTTGACTCTTGGGAAAACCAAGACTTTCATGGGATTATCTGGTCTAAAACACACTGAATCCTTAAAACAGGCCAGAGGAGGGCACTTTTCATAATGTGCTCATTCCACCTCTGCCCCCAAATGATACAGGATCTGAGATGGTGTGAGATAATCCCCCAATTAGGATCTGGGGGAAACTGGGCTGAAATGGCTTATCTGAAGTCACACAGTTAATCAACACAAGAGCAGGATTAAGCTCAGGGTTGCTGGATCACAGCCATGTGCATATTATACTTCTTTCAAGCCATTAGTCTATGAGCGAACTTGACAATCATTGGTGTGGCCAGGGTTGAAACATCAGGCTTAGGTGCCCAGAGTCAGGCATGACATGAATACATGGTGAAGGCACCACTGGTACACAGCAGCAAGTTTTCTGACAACTTCATTTCTTCCCTGAGAAGTGTGACACTCTAGCCCTCTGCACTGTGTGCCTCCCTGTACTTACAGAGCTAGGAAGTGTGGGGCTTTCTTTGAACCTGGACAGTAGGCTTTTCCTAATATGAGCTTCTCCAGCTGTCAGGGTGTGGGTAGCTGCAGGCAGGGCCAGCACCCAGCTAAGCTGAAGGATCTGATGAATACCCAGGGGGAGGAGGAGGTGTGGGCCAGGGAGGTCAGCTGCGGCAGTGAGGAGGTGAAGGAGAAGACAAAGAAAATGATATTTATTGTGTTTCTACCATGTGCTGCCCATGATGAGAGGTTTTCTTATTCTCATTTTATTGATGAGACAATGAGGCTTTGGGAAGATGCATGACATGCTCACTTTCTGGTAAAAGCACAAGGCTTTGAGTTTTAGTTCATTTGATCCCAACACTCTTGACCAGGGGCATCACTGAGGGCTGTACCAGTTGTGCCCTGGTGCAGAGATGCCAGGCAGAGGGAGTAAATGGAAGATGAAATCCCACTAGGACTCACCACACTATTTATTTGGGGACAAAGGCAGCTTTTTTTAGCAGCAGCCTCTTCGTAACTCTTTCACTTCATCCCAGTATGTCCATGGACCGAGTAGCCAAAGAGTGGGAAATCTACTCTGTAACCAAGAGCTTACAGTCGACAAGGAGACAAAGATTGCCCCACGTATGAGGATGCTCTGATACTACAGGGAGAGTTTTACTTTGCTGCCGCTATTATTGCATGTTGGTTTCCTGTTGGTTGTGGATGGCCCAGGAATGTTGTTGATCGCAGTTGGAGAAGACCCAGGCTGTTCGGATGAATCTTGGTTCCGATGGAAACAAGTCCACACATGCCTGAACTTCCTGGAGAATGTAATCGTTCAGTTTTCTTCATCCTTTGCTTTTAGCTCAGAAGTGTTAGGAAGAATCTGGGGCTAAAAGAGTTGGCAGCAAGGCTCGACTCTTCTTCCTACATACTGAGGACTCCAACAAAACTGGTAGAAGCAGCAAAGCAAGGCCATCCGGACTGCTAGTTCTGAGACGACGAGGAGCAGTATAGGATATTTTCAAAAGAAATGGAGGCTTCATCTCAGGGTGATCAGGTCAAATCATTTTTAATAAATGAGAATAATTTGTATCCAAGGTTTAAACTAGACTATAAAGCTAATTTAAGAATACAACAATTCCAGCCAGATTTGGTTAAACCATAGGGCAATTTATCATCTCACGCAAAAGGAAGTTCAGAAGTAGAGAAGGCTTCAGGGTTTATTGATTCCACAGCTCGGAGATATTTTCAGACCTAGGTTCTTTTTGGCTTTCGCTTTGCTGTCAGTGGTATCAGCTTTATCCTAAAGCTGGTTCCCCACATGGTCACATGGTGGCTGCCAGCAGCAACTGGTACAGCATACTTTTGTGTTTATTTCTAGTTGGATAGGGACAGACTGACTTTTTATTTCCAGAAACCCCAAACAAGCTTCTTTTTGCATCTCATTGGCTTAAATTGAATTAGTTCAGCTCTGAACCAATCCCTGGCAAGAAGTTTGGCATAAACTAATTTTCTGGGGTAGAATAAATGTTGGGAAGTTTTCCAGGTCTCCTCCAAATCATCACTACAACCTGAAATCTCCACCTAGTCTATCTGTCAAGGTTCAGTCGAAAGGAAAAACTGCTGTGAGCGACAAAGAATAAAGGATTTATTATAGTGATTTGATTTTTTTTCAATGGAAGGCACTGGTGAAGCCTCTGTGCAGGCTGCTGCCTCTATATCTAATGTTGAGCCTGAAGTCACTATAGTCAACTAGACTAGCATTTGGGAAAGAAAGCTGGTACCCTTTGACACAGGACTCAGAAAATAAAGGACTAGATCTGGAGGAGCTGTTGGTCTGAATGCCACCTATGCCAACAAGGTGAGCTAGTAAACCAGCGACAGTATGCATGGGCTGCCACAGTGCCTAGGGCTCTGCACCAAACTTCAGAGCATACCCAAACAGCTGAGGCTTCACTCTAACTCCCAAATCTCATGTGAAATGTCTCTCATGGTCAATGCCAATCTGGAACCATACAAGGGAGGACATTCTGGAGAGAACGAGCTCCAGTTTAACTAAGTTGCTAACGCACAACACAACCACAATAAGAACAATCCAGTGCGATGACTCCCAACCAGGGGTGATTTTACCTCCCAGAGAACATTTGGCAATGTCTTGAGACTTTTTTTTTTTTTTGGTTGCTACGACTAGGAGACAGCTACTGGCATCTGGTAGGCAGAAGCCGGGGATACTGCTAAACATCCTACAATGTACCGAACAGCCTGTCACAACAAAGAATTATCTGGTCCAAAATGTCAGCAGTGCCAAGGTTGAAAAACCCTGAGCTGGAGTGACTGCCAACTGGAAACAAGCCTTATTCAAACTTTGTCTCCATTTCAAGCTCATAGAGCAGGGAGAAACCACTGCTTAGGTTTATTTAGTAGTGGGAACTAGTAGCATATGTCTACATTTGAGGATATAGCACATGCCCGGGACATACGGCATCTGTACATGTAGCTAATAGAAGACGCTTGCTTAAAATCTATCATCTGTCTGTCTATCTATCTATCTATCTATCTATCTATCTATCTATCTATCTATCTATCTATTGAGAGAGTGTGTGTTTTATATATATATATAAAAGGTATATTATATATAATATATATAAAAGGTATATTATAACATACCTTTTATCCCCAAATTTGTTTGCATGTCCGTAAAGAATGTCGATAATCCCTTGTGTTTGTTGACCCGCTCTCCCAACCCACATCGTAACTTGTATCCAGGTTGATACCTGTTGTTTCTTGCCTGCTTTTGCCAAGGCAGAGAGGCTCAACCAGCCCTTTACATCCAACCATGCTGATGTATACACAAGATCTATTTGTAGCTAGAAATTATACATTGCACCAGCAGATGGAATCTTGGGCCTCTTGAGACATGGTTTACAGGTACAACGTGGGTGCTTTTCTGGGAGGACTTTTATCATGTTGAAAAAGAAATTGGAATGCCAGTATTGATATTTCCAATTAAATTCTCAGCAAAATTCTTCCTGGTGATTTAATGGCAACATTTGAGGCAGATGTCACTTGACTGATGAGATGGAAGTTGCTGGAGAAAAATCTAAGCCAAGAAGGGTAGTGTGTCCCTTCAGAGCTTCCACTTTCTATTAGATTGTTGGCACTTCCAGAGAATTCCATGGCATGGATTCTGTGACAGCCCAGGAAGCAGTAGGAAATAGAAAAAATGGGAAGAGACACTGATAGATGGCAAATTGCTTATGGATGTGATGCTGAAACTAACTGATACCTTCATAATGTAGCAGGAAAGTCTCAGCTCAATGATTGCCAATCCTATGTAACTAATAGAAGGAACCATACTTCATGAAATCCATTCCCTATTATTAGAACTTAGGATTTTGCTTTAAAAATTGTAAGTAATCTCCATTCAATATGCTGGTTACACAAAGCTGTGCATTGCTGTGCACTTGAATATTTATTTCTCTAAGATAAATTTCCATAAATGGAGTCACTTGGTAAAAAGGCATCCTAGTTTAAGATTGGGACAAACATTTCAGTATGCATATGCTTACTCCTGTAGGAAAGTTGTGTGTGAATTGCCGTCATGGGTTTTGTTGGGTATAAGTATACCTTTGCAGAAGCGAATGTGGCTGCCAGCAGTAAATATTAAACAAAACCTCAGTTCTGCAATCTGGCACTCAATTGTTCATTTCCTCAACAGAGTAGGAGAAAACATGGTTTTGATAGCGTAGCAAACGCATTGAGCTATTGAAGTACCACCACAGACATATTTAATTTCTGTGAAAATAAAAAAGGGTCTGCAGCAATAATTATAGCTATCAAATTGTTTCTTCTGAAAAAGAAAGGAAAGGGGATTTAAACCATTAACTATCAGAGTCATAGCTCTTTGGATCCTCAGGAAAGAAGCATGAAATTTGCTCTTGAATTGGGGGTGGGCAGGGAGGAAGAAAGGAAAGGGGAAGTCCTTGTGGTGCCATCATCCCCAACACACAAAGGGTTGGCAGGATCTCAAGCTCCATCCATCTGTCAGCTCTTAGCTCTTGGCCTCAGTCGAGGGCTAAGGGGGCAAAGGTAGGGGCAGTTGCTGAAAGAAGAGAGGCTTACATTTTTGTGCCTTCTACATTGCAAGGACAAAAGCCACGTGGCCTCTCGTTACAAAGCTGGTTGATGTAGTTTCACATGTTCTCTTACATAATCATCCCAACTACCCTAGGAAGTTTGTACTATTATATCCATTTTACAGATGAGGAAATAAGGATCAAAGAGATGAAAGGCTGAAGTGGTTTGCAGTTGCCATATAAGGTATAACAGAGAAGGAAATGGAGTTTGAACCTTGATACTGTAACTGCAAGGGTGTCATTTTCTGTTAACTCACTGCTCTCTCTATTATTTTTTTCTCCTATTCATTAATGACTCCTATGTACCAAGTACTTTCACACAAATATATTTAATTCTCAGAAAAATCCTATGAAGTAGGTGTTACCATTTTCATTAGTTTAGTAGGGCTGCCATTAAAAAGAACCAAAAACTGAGTAGCTTAAATAGCAGAAATTTATTTCTAAACAGAAACCTCACAGTCTGGAGACTCCAAGGTGTACAGGTCCAAGATCAAGGCGTTGGCATGTCGTGCTCCCTCTGCAGGTGCAAGGAAAAGGTCTGTTCCTTCCAGATTTCTCTCCTCCTACCTTCTGGTCCTGCCTTCTGAGAATTGCTTGACCTGTGGCAGTGTAACCCCACACTTCACATGCTGCTCTCCCTGCATGCGTGTCCGTCTCCAAATTTTGCTTTTCTATAAGGACACCAGTCATTTTGGGTTAGGGACCTACCCTACTCCAAAATGATGAGTGTGAGTTAGATGAGTATGACTTCATCCTAACTTAAGTAATTGTATCTACAATGACCTTATTTCCAAATAAGGTCACAATCTGAGGTCCTGGGGGTTAGGACTTCAGCCTATAATTTTTAGGAAGGAAAATAATTCAACTATCTCAATTTTTCATAAAGCAAAACTGATTGATCTAAGGTTGCTGATCAAATAAATGTCAAGGCCAGGATTTGGAGTCAGCTTTTCTGACCAGGAGTCCACAATATTTTGCTCTTACAGTTTCCCTCCCCCTAAATAAATATGGATGAGATCTGAACCAATCTGACTGAGGCATAAGCAAATATCATGCAAATTGTACATTTGAAATGCAAATAAAATGTGATTACAAAGATTATTTAATCCTAGGCCAGCCTATTTTGTGGACTTAAAAGGACGTCAAAAGTCATCAGAGACCTCGATTTGGAGAATATAGGACTTTTTTTTACTAGGCAGGAGAAAAGATAATTGGAAGCTGGGAAGAGAATAAGCTGGCTCTATAGCCAATTGGAAGAGAATAAGCTGGCTCTTTAGCCAATTGATAGGTGCTGAAGAGGAGAAAATTGAGGAGGGTGCTAAGTGGGGTGCAGAGAATGCACATGTGAGGCCTGAGTATCCCCAGATTCACAATTCCCCTGTGAAATTCATGATGCACCTAGGCTAGGGGGGAAAGAAAAGAGAGACACCAATAGTGTGAGCTGGTTACTAGAGGTGATCCATGCCCTGGTCTGCCTGGGACTGAGAGGTTTCCCAGAATAGGATTTTCAGTGCTAAAACCTACACAGCATCAGGCAAAAAGACATGGTTGTCACCTACTAGGGAGTGAACTTTTGAAGTTTGATTAATTAGTAAGGAGGTGGGGTGTCTCCTGGTTTAAGCCTCACTATAGTGTGTTAATAATTTGCCACAGGGATGCTTCAAACAAGAATGCTGTTAAGATACCACAGCTAATCAGTGCCTAGTTGTCACCCCCTAGAAACCCACCCTGCAGTTGTGTTACATTGCTTTTCCCTAGCTGAGCTGGAGGTGTTAGGAGATGGGGTATCTCTTTAAACAGAAAAATCACAGACAGGCTTTGGGCCTTTGTTGGTAACTGCGAAATATATGCAAGACTAAACCCTCCCCATTGAAGGAACTTTCCGTTTCACTCCCTTCTCTCCAGTCTCCACTCAGGTCCCTCGGGTAAACAGGTAATGAGAAGATAATTTTTCAAACGTTTCTGATCAGAAACCTCAATGAAGGCCCTTGGTAAAAACACAGATTCAGACACTAATTTATTCAGAATCTCCAGGGAAGAGCCTGAGGTTTTTATATTTTTTATTTTTTTGAGACGGAGTCCCGCTCTTGTTGAAGCGCAATGGCACGATCTCGGCTCACTGCAACCTCCGCCTCCCGGGTTCAAGCAATTCCCTGCCTCAGCCTCCCGAGTAGCTGGGATTACAGGCACCTGCCACCATGCCCGCTAATTTTTGTATTTTTAGTAGAGACGGGGATTCACCATCTTGACGAGGTTGGTCTTGAACTCCTGATCTTGTGATCCATCTGCTCGGCCTCCCAAAGTGCTGGAAGAAGCAGTATTTTTTAAAAGCAAATTCCCCAGGTGATTGTTGGAAGTGCTGAAGTCCTGGACACAGAGGACAGAGGACAGAAACCCTGTCGGTAGGACACTATGCATTCTTCCTGGGAGAGCCTCCCCGTCCATGTGTTCATATCAGGATAAGACACAGGAGACAGGAGCCGGAAGATACCCCTTTTCTGCATCACCTCCCCTGCGTCCATTCCAGGGTATATATAATATATATTAATATATTTTATATATATACACACACACACACACATATATATACACACACACACATATATACACACACACATATATATATATATTTTTGAGACGGAGTCTCACTTTGTCGCCCAGGCTGGAGTGCAGTGGCGCAATCTCAGCTCACTGCAAGCTCCGCCTCCCGGGCTCACGCCATTCTCCTGCCTCAGCCTCCCAAGTAGCTGGGACTACAGGCGCCCGCCACCACGCTCGGCTAAATTTTTTTTTTTTTTTTTTTTTTTTTGTATTTTTAGTAGAGACGGGGTTTCACCTTGTTAGCCAGGATGGTCTCGATCTTCTGACCTCGTGATCCACCTGCCTCAGCCTCCCAAAGTGCTGGGATTACAGGTGTGAGCCACTGCGCCCAGCCTCCAGGGTATATTTTTTGTCTCAAAACAAGCACCAAGGAAAAAGGATAGATAGGAGTTTTGTTTTCTTTTTCGTAATTTGGCTATGAGGGGGATCTTTAACTCTCCATAGATCTGCTAGCAATGTTTTTGGCAACCAAAAAGAGCTTAGGAAGAAAACGGGGTGGTTTGATCTGGGGGTGCTAACAGCGCCTCAGCTCACAAGGCCGGTTAGAGAGGCTGTATCTGTGTTGCGTTCAAGTCTGGGAGGAAGAAAGGGAGGGTTCCAGATTGTTAACCAGCGGCAGCTGGCAGCTTTATTGTTTTTTAATTAAATAACCCCCAGCCACAGGAGCACACACCAATCCCCCACCTCCTCCTCCTCATGAAACCTCATTAAGCACGAGGACTACAATTAAGCCCGGAATCCACAGTTGACACTCCCACCATCCGTCTATTGCTTCTGCACAGGCTGTGGGCAAGAAAAGCAGCTCTCTCCTCGTTTCATGGGCAGAGGGTGATAACAGGGAGAGGCCATCTTTATTTGTCACTTAATGGGCAACCTGGCCCTTGCTTCAGGGCAACCAGATGCATCTTTTGTCCTTAACCACCTCCACGTGGATGGCTGCCCATCAAATAAAGCAAGACATCTGCCTGGAAGGGCCAATTTACCTCAAACAGGTGAGGACTTTGATTCGGAGAGCAAGGGAATTTTCCTGATGTTCGTTTGCCATGCATTTGGGCCCAATATGTCAGAAGTATTTTCACATGATTGGTGGTAGATAGCCGTCAGCATGCTTAACTGATTCTGCCTCCTCATTGCTAGGCTGGTTTCTGTTTTGCCCCTTGCTCTGTTCTGCCTTCCTCACTTGGGCTGTCTTATCCTGTACTTTACCCCTTGCCTGTGTTCTTTCCTTCATCTTCTTGGTCTGCCATTCTCCTATTTCTGAACTCTCTTGCTTTCATTTTTTTTTCTTTAGACCTCCCCTGTGGTCATCTTGCTCCCAATTTCTATTTCAATAACGGCAGAGCCTATTAGTATAGGAGTGGTGGCTCCTCTCATTGATATTAGGAAACCAGTTTCTTAAGATAGGAAGAGACTCCTTTAGAAATTCTCCTTTACAGGGTGAGGCATGGGGGAGGAAATGAACACGGAAAGGCAGAGCTGTTTTCTATTGTATAAAGCCAAACTCCTCTCCCCACTCCCAGCTTGGGCAAAGCTCTGGTAATACTATTTCCAGCAAAGCCCCCAAACCCAGTGAAAATGAATTTATCATTTACATCATTTCTCTTTGTAGCTCTGACAATTCATATTACCCCAGAACCTGACATCTCCACTTTCCTCCAATTGATAAATAATCTCTTTTTGATTTCTGTAACTGAGAAACATCATAAGCCCACATACAAAGGAAGATTCATTGGTCTTTTATTTCACATGTGAGCTCCTTGAAAAATTGCGTCTGCGTTGCCATTTGGGCATTAATTCCTGACACACCACTTATCATATTTTGATTGTTTCCAAGAGAACATCATATTTTAACTCTTTGGGAATGATTTAACTGATCAAATACACGGCATCTGGTTGTTATGGTAACTAAAGTTCTAAAAATAATATAAAGAAAAGACCACCTTTAATTGAAATCACAAGAAGTTGTTATGGTAACTGGAATTTTTTAAAGTAACTAGGTTAAACTACATTTCATTTTATCTAGCACTGCACAAACAAATTCTGATTAAAATATCAGGTTTAATTTAATCAGTTAATTAATGTCACTAAATGTCATTTATCTTATAACTCTCATTTACATTCACTGCTGAATTATCCAACTTGCTAATTTATAACCATTCTGCCTTAAATTTAACATTCTAGAACCTGGGGCAAAGTGTGTAGTGACAGTGTGAAGCTAGGCTTGGATGTCGACCTAAGTTCTGACTCTGCTTTTTGTCAGCCTTCTGAACCTCTATTTATTTATCTGTAAAGTGGGAATGATATAACCAGCTCTACTTTTGCCACATAGTTGTATGGATCAAATAAAATTATGTACCTAAACATGTTTTGGTATCCTAAAACCTACTGTAAAGTAACGCATTATTGTTATACCACTGTAGAGGCAGAAAAATTCCACCTCCATTCTCTTAGGTTCCCAGCTGGGTTTAAGAGGTAAATTGACATAACATAGATTAATAGAAGAAAAGCATAATACAAATTATACATGCATGGGAGTCCTCAGAAGGAAATGAAGACCTGAAGAAGTAGTTAGAGTCAGTTACTTATACAGTGACTGGGGCAAAGAAGCAGCTAAACTATGCAAGAAAGCATAAAAGATAAGTGTTATTCTAACAAGGTCTGTACAGTATTCTCTTGGTTTTGATTTCTCATCCTGGGGAAAATGTTATATCTTTCTAGTATGGGGAGGGCATTTTTCACGCAAGAATTTCATCTTACATATGAAGGTCAAAGTGACCTTTTTTGTACCTGCGTTTTTCAAGTGCCTTTAACTTAAATAGTCAACATGCCAGAATAACACAATTTAACCCCTTCGCCACATTCTTTTGTCCACACATTTCTTGCATGTTGAATTTCAAAAAGAAGCCATATGAAAATAAACTACAAATGTTTATGCTTACAACACTGACCACAGAATTGTGAATCTAGTGACTAAATTCATCAAGAAATTAAAATCTAAGAAATGAAATTATTCTTATACATTAAAACTCTTCAGAAAAATTGGAGGTGTCTTGAAGATAAGAATGGTAGTCAACCCTTCTTTGATAAACTCCCTTTAGTATCTTGCACATGGAAGGTCCTTGAATGTGTCTTTAATGAATTTACATTAACATACAATGTTTTAGTAGTGTGTTGCACATGCATGAGGACCTGTGCTGAGATAATAAACTCTTACAACATTCAAAATATTCCTGTCTTGAAAAGGGATGCTGACATGTAAATAAATAACTCTCAATCAAACTTCACATTTTTCGTGATAGAAGAAGGCATCAACCCTACAGGAAGGTGGTGGTGTGGGTGGATTTAAGAAAGAGCTGATGAGAAGGTAAACCCTGAAGAGTGTGACCAGGATTGGGAGGGTTTGGGAATAACAAGTATAGAGTGCACCCTTGACATAAGTAACTCCATCTTAGAAAAAGACTCCCATCTTACATTTCATAGGGCACTTTACCAACAGGGATAAGATGTTTTGCCTGATTTATAAAGACTGCATTCAACCAGATAAGGATATAAGCAAGCACACCCTTCCACTATCAGTTCTCACCAGAGGACTCTGTGGCCATAAACAGAGCAGGACTTCAGGAGTTCAATATGGCTGTCTTAACTGACACCATCTTCCTGTCACTCGTGGTGAACCCAGCTTCTCCTGCTGAAGACTCTGTCCACATCAAAGACTCTTCCTTGCAAGACTGAAGGACCTCTTGGCTCAAACCAGGAGATGCTTTTTGTTTTTGTCACTCCTCCTGGACTAGTTTGTTAACCCCTTTTTCCTATCCCCTTTCCCTTGATGTTAAATGTTACTTTTTTTGTTGTGGGATGTTTAATCTATAGCATTTATATATTGATTAAGTATACTATTATATAGGGTTTGCAATATTGACTGCATTGCAGAGTGACTTGAGCCTGTGTGTCCAAGGCTCTGACCACTGAGTGAACGGAAAGTACTAAGGAGAACTGCCTCCTTGGGAACCATGTAGTCCATGGCTTTTGTGATTAAATAGCATCAGTGGAAGTCTGCCACTGTGGAAAGACACAGACACAAATGTGTGTGGACCTCGTTATCTCTGACCTTGCACCACTCATGAGACTGAAATTCCATGAAATTCCATTCAGTGGGAGCAGCGTGCATACAGGCTCACAGAAAGCTATCTTTGGTGATATCCATGAGAGACAGCCCTGGGCCACTTTGCCAACTAGCACTAGAAAAACTGGAGTTTAGCATTATGGACCTAAAAAAAAAAGCATTGGTTCCAAGAGGAAAACTGCAAAATTGAATTTAACAAATGTTTAAACATCTACAAAATGTAACATTGGACCAACTTCATTAATTGTCATGTTTACTACTCCTAAATATTTCATTACACTTAAAACAATTTGAAGGTTAAATTTTTCTCACTTTGCAAGAATTTCCAACTATGCAAAGTAATTGCCAAGAAATCATAGCCAATCTCAAATTAAATTGGTGATCTGTAGCCAAATTATTTCAAAAGCAAAATCACACTTTTTCTATCCAAAAAGTAGATGCACATTAATACATTTGCTTTGGTGTAGGGTGGAACCTCCAGAAGTAAGACTTCCAAGAGCCTATATAAGTTTTAATAGTACAGGAAAGTGTGTGTGTGTGTGTGTGTGTGTGTGTGTGTGTGTGTGTGTTAAAAAGTAAGCCTGGGACTTGAGAGGAAATGACATAGCAAAACAATGATCAAGACATGGGTATGTACATCAGAACAATGACAGTGCAAGTTGAATGAGAAGAAACAAAGCTGTATTATAGAAAGATTGGTGAACTGAGAGGAAGACCTGAGTTCTGTTCCTGGCTCCATTTTCAAATGAGTGGCTGAATAAATTGCTTGACTTCCCTGAAGCTCAGTTTCACATACTTCAGTGCGGTAGGCAGCTATAATCAGCGCCAGCATTTCTCAAATGATCTTGCAATTTCCTCACTCTCTGGAAGCTGGAAGCAAAGCTGAGATTAGGTGGTAGCTTTCTCTGGTTTGCTTTCCTCCAACCTTTCCAATAGCTTTATAACTGCCCAATCTCTTGCATTAAGCCCCTTTCTACTTGAAATGCCTGGCTCTGATTTCTGTTTGTCTGACCTAGCCCTCATTGATACACTATTATTGCTTTTATAGTTCTCATTATTCCAAGAATTATTCCCCATTGGTTTTAGGAACAGGATTTCGTCTTATACACCAAATATCCCTTAAACCAAGTATGGTGACTTGTGAAGAGATGGCAATACACCTTTGTGCTACTTCCTCCTTCTTTGTCTAGGGCAGAATTCAATTGAAAATCAATCTGGCTGAGCCAGAAAGGCGTTTTCATTCTCAGTATAGGGTTCCAATCAGCTACTATCAGTCACTAGGAGATGACATTAAATATGAAATCTATTTGTCATTCCTGACCCAGCAGAAGAAAAAGTTTGTTGAAAGAATGTATTAATGCATTAATGTAAAACAACCATTAACTTAGCTCTTTGCTCTTTTAAACACAGAACACTCATCTCTTAGCTTACTGCTGATAGCTGTGGTTGCTGTTTAGAAGTAAGAAAAAGTAAAAAATAAAGGCATAGAGAATTATGCAGAAAGTTACTTATTTTTCCTCAAATACAGGAAAGTAGAGAAGAATTGATGAGATGAGCAATATGAAAGTAAGTAGAGTGGTATTTATAATAATGGTGTGATTTTATAATATCTTACAAAACGTATCTCCAGTCCAATCTACATTTACATCCCTCCGTTAGTTCATGTCCCAAATATAGAAATGCACTACACAACGAAGAAAAGATTTTCCTTTTCCTTTTCTTAAAAACTAGAAATAGGATGTCGATAGGTGATACTTCAGTTAATGGCTTATAAATGAGGCCTATTAATGCAATGGCTTTTAAAATTTTTGTTTTTAATCATAGAATCTTTAAATCAGAAAAGTTCTCAAGGCGTCTGAGGCTCTAGCCCTCTGCCTTAACCTAAACGTTCTCAGACTAATGATCATCATTTCTTCCCCTCAGTGACTTGCTTCAAAGTAGTTAATTTCACTTTTATCTTTTAAAAACCCCCAACTTTGGTCACTGTTTTTCAGTAATTAACAAGTACGTTTTTAACTGGCTTAGTCATGTTCCCTCTCTCAATTGGATTTTTCTTTTCACTGGTTTTTAAAGGATAGCTACCCAATCTTGAGTTGAACTTTCCTTGTCAAGCCATCATTTCACCTACACCATTTTTATAGTTAGGCCTCAAGTATCTGGACAAAGATAGTTTATTTTTATGCCATTTAAAAAATTACTTCTGTTAAAAAAATGTTCAAATCTCTGATGCTGTGTATTCCAGGTGACAGTAACATCACAGGCTTATGTATTAATATTACCTACTTGTACATGAATACTCGTAGAATGACTATGTTGTTAAAAGTCACTATTAGGTGATTTTCATTTTTGGCCATTATTGTAATTACTGGTATTAGAATTTCCCTCCCAATGAAAATAACTAGAAAGCAAGACACTTTTCCAGCCATTTTTAGACAATAGGCAATAGAGTACTATGATCCATAGTAGAAGGCCAAAAACAAGTGGAGCCCTAGACTCACAGTGACTTTTTTTTTTTGTTGTTGTTAGATGGAGTCACTCTGTCGCCCAGGCTGTAGTGCAGTGACACGATCTTGGCTCACTAAAACCTCCACCTCCCGGATGCAAGCAATTCTCCTGCCTCAGCCTCCCCAGTAGCTGGGATTACAGGTGCATGCCACCATGCCCAGTTAATTTTGTAATGTTTAGTAGAAACGGGGTTTCACCACACTGGCCAGGCTGGTCTCCAACTCCTGGCCTCAGGTGATCAGCCTGCCATGGCCTCCCAAAGTGCTGGGATTACAGGGGTGAGCCACTGCAACTCACACTGGCTTTCTATCTGAGGGCATTTCCTGGCATTAAAAAGATATCTCTAGTCCAACTACATTTATATTTCTCCATTAGTACATGTCCCAAACATATAAATGTACTACACAATGGGTAGTGCATTTATATTTTTTGAATGACAGAAGAATTTAAATGTTAAATGCTATAATAAAAATTAAGTATCTTTGCCTAGATATTTAAGGCCTAACTCTAAAAATGTTTGTTGAAAAAAATTAATTAATGCATGAATGTAAAACAATCATCAATTTAACTCTTTGCTCTTTTAAACACAGAACACTCATCCCTTAGCTTTCTGCTTTCCTTTCCCAGGGAAGGAAAACCCAAGCGGAATACAGTGGTCTTACTAAGTTTAAAAGATAGAGTTTGGAATTTGGGCAGGATGAGGTAGCTGGGATTTGTCTTATAAGAAAAAGTACTGGAGAAGAGAAAGATATGAAGAGAAACAACTCCAGTAATGAATTCCAACTCCACTATTGTCTTATTCTCTAAGCCTCTTTGTTCTATATTTTCAGTGATTGTTCTAAGACCTACAATATGTATCCTTGACTTATTCTTGATATAGGGCAAAGCAGTATATAAAAAGCATAATATATAATGACCAAAAAGGGTTGTTCTCAGGAAGCAAGGTTGTTGTAACGTTTGAAAATCTATTAATGCAATTCTCCATTAACATAATAAGGGGGGGAACACATAAAAATCTCTCAACAGAAGCAGAAAAAAACCCATTTTGACAAAATTTAATACCTCTTCTTGATAAAATCTCTCAGCAAGTTGGGAATAGAGAGAACTTTTTCAATACGGCAAAGGGCATCTATTTAAAAAATAAAGGAGCAAATATCACTCCTAGTGATAAAAAATGTTTTTCCCTTATATGAAGAGGAAGGCAGGATTGTCTATCACCACTTATATTTAAGGTTGTACTGCAAGAGCTAGCCAATACAATAAGAGGAGAAAACTAAGTAAAAGCCATACAGAATTGAAAAGCAGTCTGATACATACAGATTTGAAAAAGATGTTTTGATTTGCAGACCAATGTATGTAGAAAATTCTAAAGTAGGTTAAAAAAGAAACTGGAACTAATAAGTCAAATTTCTCAAGGTCACAGTATACAATATTAAAAATCAAACATATTTCTATATACTATCAATAAACAACTGAAAAAATAATTTAAAATGTACCATTAGACATATCAAAGGACATGAAATATTTAGACATAAATTTAACAAGTTATATGTAAAATCTGTACACTGAAAACCAAACACTGCTAAGAGAAATTAAAGAAGACATAAACAGATGAGGAAGTATATCAAAGATCAAATAAGAATTTTCCTCTAAATTGATCTTTACATCTAATGCAACCCCTATAAAAACCCCAGCTGGGTTTTATGTAGAATTGACAAGCTAATTCTAAAATTTAAAAGATCTAGAATACCCAAGACAATTTTGCAAAAGAAGAGCACATTTGGATGACTTATACGCTCTGATTTCAAGGCTTATTATAAACCTAAAGTAATCAAGACATGGTAATATTTTTGTGAGAATTAACATATAAATCATTAAAACAGAATGAAGAGTACAGATGCAGACCCACACATGATTTCCAACAAACATGCCCAAGTAATTCAATGAAAAAAGTTGTCACTTTAACCAATGATTGAATATTGGAAACAGGATGTTGATAAAGGAAACAAATTTTGACCTCTTCCTTGCTTGTACTTTGACCCTTTAGAGTTAATCTAAATGGATCATGTTTTTAAGAATAAAAGCTAAAAATTATACCCTTAGAAAAAATATAGGCAAAAGATTTGTGACCTTAGAATCAGCAAAGATTCCTTAGACACAAAAAGCACTAATTATAAAAGAAAAATATTAATAAATTGGTCTTAATATTAACATTTTTTCTCTTTATAATAAAGCATTCTCAAAATAGAAGGATAAGCCTCAGACTGATTGCTGATATTCATAATACGTATATCTAACAAAGGATTTGTAACCAGAATATATAAAGAACACATACAATTCAATCATTAGAAGACAATGCAATAAAAACTGGGCAAAAGATTTGAACCTATATTATATAAAAGAAAACATGTGAATGGAAAATAAGCACATGAAAAAAATCTATTTCATTAGTCATTGGAGAAATGTAAATTAAAAGTATAATATGATGCTACTACACACTCATTAAAGCAACTAAAATGGAAAAGACTGACATACTAAGTGTTAACAAGAATGTTGATATGGTTTGGCTGTATCCCCATCCAAATCTCATCTTAAATTATAGCTGCCATAATCCCCACGTGTCGTGGGAGGGACCTGGTGGGAGGTGATTGAATCATGGGGGCAGGTTTTTCCCATGCTGTTCTTGTAATAGTGAAGAAGTCTCACAAGATCTGATGGTTTTATAAAGAGCAATTCCCCTGCACACGCTATCTTTCCTGCCACCATTTAAGACGAGCTTTTGCTCCTCCTTCACCATCCACCGTGATTGTGAGGTCTTCCCAGCCATGTGGAACTGTGAGTCAATTAAACTTCTTTCCTTTATAAATTACCCAGTCTCAGGTATGTCTTTATTAGCAGCATGAGAATGAACTAATACAGATGTGGAGCAACTGAACTCATAAAATCCTGGTGAGAATGTAGAATGATGTGCAGTCACTTTGGAAAACATCTTGGCAATTTCTATACATTTACCATACAACCCAGAAATTCAGCTTCTAAGATTGGACCTGAGAAAAATTTTTTAAAATATCCATACAAAGACTTGTAAACATGTGTTCATAGCAGCTTTAAAAAAATAATTTTCAAAAAAATTATGAGTGTGAGACATAAATCTTGGAGAGTGATGGAAATGCTTTGTCTTGATTGTATTGGGTTACTAAATGTGCATATTTATTTGTTAAAATGCATCAAAAAGTACATCTAACATGGGTTAGATGTACATTTTGTTGTATGTAAATTAGATCTCACTAAAGTTGAAATATCTAAAAAATAAAATATCCTTATCCTGTTACTCTCTCAAACTCACTCCTTTTCTGTTTTGATTTGTATATGAAGTCAATTATTTTGTATATAGCTAATATATCTGTGCTATGAAAAATCTTATATACATTATATATACATTATACATAGGTATACATTAATAGGGACATACCTTTCTGGGAGAACTTTAAATCATTATTTACATTACTGCTGTATTTTCTTGTATTTTTCTGAAAGGAAAATTCTGTATTGATCTTACCATATACCACTGAATACCCTTTACCAAAATTAATAAGGATAATTTAGGAGATGTCTGACCAGTCAGTGCGCAAAGTCTTCTCCTTTCCTTAAAGGCATGAGTCCTCAGCAGCCATTTTTTAAATCACACGACACCACCCTCTTGACCATCACTAATCAGTTCTGACTTAGAATTGTTTCAATTTGTCACAGCCAAAAGGACAGGATCACAGAATAGAACCACGACCACTAAGGAATCCTACCCCTATAAGTTGGGGAATTCCCTTAAAGGAGATATATGACTTCTTTGACTTTTGATATATGACTTATCTAGAATTGTATGTGTATCTGGGAAGAAACACCCACATTTTCTGCTGTTTTACCCTTTGATTGCTCAGGGCACACATAATTTTGTCAACACACATAACTCTAAAGAAACTCCTCTAGGCAGTCATAAACACTTTCCAACAAGAAGTAACCCAAAGACACACCAAGAGCAATATGTAGGTGCAGGAAGTCAATGGACCACTCCCTTCAAACCATGATCTCCCTCAGATGTGCATTTCTTCTGTACTTTTGTTGTGATTCCTTCTTCACTCTTTTCTTCAACCAGTGAATGAATCAAATAATTTTACCATCATACTTGATATATAGTAGTATGAAGAAAAGGAAGAAAAAAGATACAAAGAACAGTGATAGTTCCTAATCCAAAGGGAAAAGAGAAAAGGGAAAATGATGGATGAAATTATTAAGTCTTTGAACACTCTAGCAGCAAGGGCACAGAAACGGAAGCTATAGTTCTTAATGCTATTGGTGCAACTTATGACCTTCCTTCTTCGTTATCTACTCCATCATCGTCTCACCTTTATTCAAAACCTTATCTTGCCTAGTTTCTTTGCTTGGTGTAGTTCTGAGTTCTAAGAGAGCCTATTTGTAGGTTATACTAGTTTTCCATTAACCTTTACCCTTGGCCATAATGATATAAGACACCCCTGAAATTCCTTGAATTCTATCCACATTGTACAATAGAAATTATTTCTTGAGAGTCAGCACCAAAAATTTTAACTAACAGTGTATATACCCCAGTCAAAGTAGGTTTTTAATTACCAAAGTACTATTGTGTTCACTGTAGAAAAAAATCCAGTGTAGAAATGCATAAAAATAAATCCTTACAGATGTAAATAAAAAGCAAATAAAAGAATGCAGCAAAATTTATTTTCTTATCCCTTCCCTTTCTTCCTCCCAGAAGTAGCCATTATTAACAGTTTAATGTGATTTCTTGAAGATTCTTTTTAACACATATACATGTATAAATTTTGTGCCCCTCAATGTATGATGCCATGTCGAAGGCTCAGGGTTGGTTGCTATTGCTGCCTTTGGTATATGTTTACAAGTACTAAAATGGCCAAAGAGTAAACAGTGGGAAGTAAATATGCACAAGCAAAACACTTGGTTAATTTGGTTAATCAACTCTATCATAAGTAGCCTGGCCTTGGCCACTCAGCATGCTGTAAGCTCCCAGCAGGGAAGAAGGAGTGAGCTAGCAATAGGGGAAATTAACTGATCATCACATCCCATTGAGCCTGATTGATGCTGTTGTCTACATCTGAGGGATCTGATTGGAGGGAATGGGGTGAGGAGGAGTTGCAGGTGCTTTAGGACAGCAGCAGTTTTGGTTTTAGTTTATGGAGATTCAGCAAGGAGGATGCAAGGAATGTCAAAAACATTAAACAGATGTGGGGGAAGGGTTTCAGTCTATTTGGCCCAGATTCAGAGTCTGGCACTTGGCACTGGCTCTCAGTTGGTTCATTCTTATCGGTGGCTAGGTGACCCTGGAGATAGCAGGTACAAAGTAACATCAGTGTAATGCAATCTATAGATTTTTCACTACAGAGATTTAGATTTTAGTTCTTATTAAAGATTGTAAAATAGGTTTCTGAATAGATCTAGATTCATGGAAAAGTTTTGAATATGAGAGTTCCCATATACCTCTCACCCACTCACCCCTATGAGCATCTTACGTTAGTATGGTACATTTGTGATGATTAATATTGATATGTTATTAACTTGAGCCCATAGTTTATTTATTCAGATTTCTTCCATTTTTACCTAATGTTCTTTTATGGTTCCAGGATCCCAAGCAAGGTACTACATTAAAGTTTGTCATCTTATCTCCCTAGGCTCCTGGTGACTATGACAGTTTCTCAGACTTCCCTTATTTTTGTTGACCTTGACAATTTTAAGGAGTACTGATGAGCTATTTTATAAATGTCCCTCACATAGAATTATCTGATGTTTTTGTCATGATCACATTGGGGTTTGGGTTTTAGGGAGGAAGACCACAGAGATAAGGTGCCATTCTCATCGCATCATATCAAGGACACATTCTATCAGCATAACTTATCACTGCTGATGTTAACCTTAATGACCTTACTAAGACTGCGTTTGTCAGGTTCTTTCACTGTAAAGTTCCTCTCTTCCCCTCCCCGTCCATAATGTACACTTTGTGGGAAAGTCACTATGCACAATCCACCCTTAAGAAATGGGATTTATACTCACCTACTTGAAGGCAGAATATGTGCAGAAATTATTTGGAATGCTGTTTGGGAGATTTGTCTCTTGTTGATTATAAACAATGCTACTTTATTTATTTTGTTCCTCTGAAATTGTTCTGGCTGTGGCCACTGAAAGTTCTTTCAATTAGCCCTTCTGTTTCTCTGACATACCACTGTTATTGTGGCGTTTTTGTTTTTTTTTTTTTTTCCACTTCTTTAATTTCTGTCACTACAAGATACTTCAGACCCATCTTGTATATTTCTTTCCTCAGGCTTGCAATAGTCATTTCTCCCAGGAGACCTGGTTCCTTTTATTGAAGAATGGAATTATAAACTAAATCTGGGTGAGGTATGCTTGTTGCTACTGGGGTGTCTTTCTTTCTACTCCCTCTCAACTAACAGAGGAAGGAAATAGATGTGTGCATACTAGCTCATATATAGACAAATATATAGACAAATATCTATAAATGTTTCTCTCTTTGTCTCTCATGTCAGCATGAGTTCACACTGATGTCTCCAACTCTTATCCATTTCCACATGGCTCATTCTAGCCTTCTGCCCTTGCTCATCTGGAAACCTCCACACTTCTATGTGGAACAACTTTATCAATTAGAGTATAGTGGTTTTGCGCACTTTCATTTGACCTTACAGACCCCACTCATTTCCAGAGTTACTTGGGTCAGTATCTTTCCCCCTACCCTCTTCCATGATGTTTGACACATTGGTAATGCTGTTATATGCTTTTGAGATGCAGCTATTTTGTCATTCCATCCTAGGATGCCCCATCTGCCTAATGATTTGTGTTGTTGTTGTTAAATCCACATACATTAAGGTTCACTCTTTTTGTGATAAAGTTCTATGGGTATTGACAAATGCATCATGCAATGGAACCACCCTTACAGTATTGTTACCGGCAGCGAGTCTGTATGGGTCTGCAGCGACCTCAATTCTCGCCTCCTCAGAAAAAAGAATTCAACTGAGGGGACACAAGGCAGACAGAGAGACCAAGGCAAGCTTTAGAGCAGGAGTGAACATTTATTAAAAAGCTTTCTAACAGAAATGAAAGGAAGTAAAGTACACTTGGAAGAGGGCCAAGCAGGTGACTTGCAAGATGGAGTGCCCTGTTTAACCTTTGACTTGGGGTTTGATCCGTTGGCATGCCTCTGGGGTCTTGCATCTCTTCTTCCCTGGTTCTTCCCTTGGGGTGGGCTGTCCACATGCACAGTGGTCTGCTAGCATTTGGGAGGGGAGGCTGTGCAGTGTGTTTACTGGACTTGTACACGTGCTCCCTTGAGGCATTCTTCCCTTACCAGCTGAATCTTCCTAGAAGGTCATATACCAGTTAAACTCTGCCAGTCTGCCTCTTAATGTGCATGCTTGAGCCCACTCACCCAGCTCCTGAGATCTTATTAAGAAACTGCTGATCACCAGTTTCAGGTTTCCTCTATTGGGAGACTGCCTTGCCCTGGCGCCAGCTATGACCAATTATTATTTTAGAGAGACAGTTAATAACCACCTGACCATCAGCTGACAGTCACCTGACACTCCTGGTTGGGGGTAGGGAGGAGGAGCCCTCTCCTACCCTGCTTATGCCTGACTAGCTACCTACTGTAACAGTATCATTCAGAATAGTTTTACCATCCTAAAAAAATCTCCTGTGCTTTACCTATCCAGCCCTTCCCCACTGGCTCCCTGCAACACTGGCAACCACTGATCTGCTTACCATATCTATAGTTTTACCTTTTCCAAAATGTCATGTAAATTGAATCATGTAATACATAGCCTTTTTCAGGTTGGCTTCTTTCATTTAGAACTTGCATTTAAAATTCATCCATATTTTGCATGACTTGCTAGCTCATTCCTTTTCATTACTCAATAATATTTAGTTGTATGGGTGTTCCACAGTTTGTTTATCAGCTGACCTATTGAAGGACATCTTGGTTATTCTAGTTTTTGGCAATTATGAATAAAGCTCTCATAAACATTTGCATGCAGGTTTTTATGTGGACATATGTTTTCAAATCAGTTAGTAAATATCTAGGAGCACAATTGCTGTTTGGTATGGTAATACTCTGTTCAGCTTTGTAAGAAACAGCCAAACTGTCTTCCCAAAGTGGCTGTAAATTTTGCATTTCCACCAGCAATGGATGAGAGTTCTTGTTGCTCTGCATCCTCACCAGCAGTTGGAACTGTTAGTTTTTTTGGATTTTAGTCATTTAGCAATAGGTATGCACTGGTGTTGCTTTCTTGTTTTAATTTGCATTTCCCTAATGATAAATGATGTCGAGCATCTTTTTCATATGCTTATGGGCCATCTGTATACTTCTGTAGTGAAGTATCTGTTTCAGATCTTTTGCCCATTTGTTAAGTAGGTTGTTTGCTTTCTTAATGTTGAGTTTTAAGAGGTTTTCATGTATTTTAGATACAAGTCCTTTATCAGACATATGTTTTACAAAATATTTTTCTCCCAGTCTGTAGCTTTTTTTTGTTTCATTCTGTTCACACTGATTTCACAGAGCAGAATTTAAAAATTTTCAAAAAATCCAAAATGAAGAAGAAAGGAGAAGACTATCACTGTAGCTCTAGGGGTAGAATTGGAATCCAAGACTTTTTCTTCGGAAGAAGGAACATAAGAGGCATGGGTAGATTTTATTATACACTGAAGTCACCATCGCTCTCAGCGTCAACCTAAACTTTCCTCTTGAAATGACATTCTTCTCATAGTCACCTCTGTCGTAGGGCATTTGTGATATGTACTATTCTCATCATTGTTAATTTGTTTTTTTTTAATTGTAGTGTTAATTTTCTCCTTGATTCAATAAATGAGAACAGGAACTATATACTTTTGCCTTTTTCTAATTGTATTGATGCATGATCTTTTTATTTTTTAGTAGGTGTTATATTAGTATTGAAAATAAAGGTATATTTTATAATTATGTGTATCAACTGATTTATATTTTTATTAGCCTGTCAAAAAGAGAAAGAGGTATGTTAAAATGTCCATTGATATTGCACTTCTGTCCATTTCTAATTTATAGCAGATTTCACTTTTTGTATTTTGATATAATGTTATCTGATGAATAAAATTTCATGACAGTTTTATATTCATTGTAAAATATCCTTTCTGACAGGACATCTTTACCTCATTTAATATTTCTACTTTAATTTCTATTATATTTGTTGTTAGTATTGGAATTCTTTCATATTGTATTTGCCTGATATGTTTGCCACATTTTAATTTTTTAATGTAATTTTTAATGTATTTTTTATTTAGTAATTTTGTGGGTCTTTGGAAAATGTCACATAGATGGATTTCCCTTCTCTTATACAATCTAAAGATAGTCTCTTTTAAAGAAGGGGATTCCCCCAATTGTATTTATAGACTTCATGAACATATTTGATCATATTTCACCACCGTTTAAAAAATTTCTCCTTATGTTTCCTTCCCCTTCCTTCCCCTTCCTTCCTTCCTTCCTTCCTTCCTTCCTTCCTTCCTTCCTTCCTTCCTTCCTTCCTTTTTAATGCCTTTTATATGACTATATGATTTTTACTTTTACTTTCTCCAATATTTTTGAAGGAACCTATCATTATTTTATTTTATTTTATTTTATTTTATTTTTTTTGAGACGGAGTCTCGTTCTGTAGCCCAGGCTGGAGTGCAGTGGCACAATCTCGGCTCACTGCAACCTTCGCCTCCCAGGTTCACGCCATTCTTCTGCCTCAGCCTCCCAAGTAGCTGGGACTACAGGTGCCCACCACCACGCCTGGCTAATTTTTTGTATTTTTAGTAGAGACGGGGTTTCACCGTGTTAGCCAGGATGGTCTCGATCTCCTGACCTCGTGATCCGCCCGCCTCGGCCTCCCAAAGTGCTGGGATTACAAGCGTGAGCCACTGCACCCAGCCTATTTTAAATCTATTAATTGTTACTTTAATTTAGAAATCTACTTCAACCCAGGGATGGCCAGTGTGTGATGTCATTCTCTCCTTTTCCAGTGAAGACAGTATAAATGAATCAGAGCAGTTTCCCATTGAGCCTGATATGACCCCAGCAAAGCCCTAAGGCAGTCATTGCCAATTAAGAAGGGCTGAAACACAAGCTGAAATCTACTTGCCATTCTTACTTTTTTCTATTTATTGAGTTAAGCCGGTTGATCCCAAATGTTGCTGCACATTGGAAGTGGCAGAGGAGCTTTCTGGCACCCTATACCGATTAAATGAAACTATGGGAGGGTGAAAGCCAGGCATCAGTGGTTCATAAAGATCCCCAGCTGATTCCAATGCACAACAACATTTGACAACTATTGAGTTTAAGAACAATTTTAGGTTGTGCTTAAACTCAGTAGTTTAAGACTTATCCTACCACCTCTCTGTCATCATTCATGTAATCAAAACGTTAAGTGAACTTTTTTGCTCTCCCTCTCCCTTTTCTTCTTTCACTTCTATCTTCCCACCCGCACTTCTTTTTTCCTTCCAAACATTATATATCTTCTAATTTAAAAATGAGTTTTGAAATTGGCATCCACTTTTAGAATAACATTTACAAAAATTAATTTGGATATCTCTCAATTCTAAACGGTTCAATGTTTGCAGCCAGATGGTTTATACAATTATCTTCATATTTTGAAACTTTGAAAATTTTGTTCTTTCTCTCAGGCATTTCAATTACGGCTTCAAATAATTTTTTTTCACATGAATGATACATTGCATATTTGTGAGTACTTTCTTCTGTTGCCTTCACACACAAAATTTAACTAGGTACAAATTTCTTACATGATAATTGTTTCTTTTTTCTTTTCTTTTTTTTTTTTTAATGGGGTTTCGCTCTGTTGCCCAGGCTGGAGTGCAATGGCACAATCTCAGCTCACTGCAACCTCTGCCCCACCGGGTTCAAGTGATTCTCCTGACTCAGTCTCCCAAGTAGCTAGGATTATAGGCATGCACCACCATGCATGGCTAATTTTGTATTTTTAGTAGAGACGGGGTTTCTCCATGTTGGTCAGGCTGGTCTCGAACTCCCGACCTCAGGTGATCCGCCTGCTTTGGCCTCCCAAAATGCTGGGGTTACAGGCAGGCATGAGCCACAGCGCCCGGCCATTGTTTATTTTTAAAATTCTATAGACATAAGTCCACTGTCTTCTGGTATGTCGAGTTGCAGAAAAGGTATTTGAGGTCAGTCTTACTTGTATTTCTTTTAATCTATTCCTTTGTTTTGACAAGGGGCTCATAAATCCCCTTCATTCTTCTAAGTTTTCAAGTTTGGCCAGGATGTACTTTCATTTGGGTCTTTCAAAAATCATTTTGCTTCGATGTAGTGGGTGCTTTCAATCAGTAAATACAGATCTTTTTTTCAGCTCAGAAATGTTTTTCTCATCTTCGCTTTGGTTTATCTTCTATTTATACTGATCTGAGAACACCAGTGATCTGTGTTTGCTCTCCATTACATATCTTCCATATCTATCCTCTGTTTGCCATTTAAATCTCTTTGATTTTGCTTCTGCAATCCAGGAACACTTTTCAAGTTTAACTTTCATATGACTGATTCAGGGTTTCACAGCGTCATTCAGATTTTTTCTAACACTCATGTAAATTACATTTGTCCATAGCATTTTATACCCAAAGCTTTATTATTTTTGTTTGTTTGTTTCTTTGTTCCATTTTTAGGGCACCCTGTTCTTGTTTCATGTATACAAATCTTTTATATTTTGAAAGATACTCATTACAGTTTACTTTTTAATATTTTCTTTTCCCTGCACAATGCCTTTTTCATCCAGTTTCCTTTTTTCTCTTGTTTTCTCCTCCCCCATCCCCCACCATACTACCTGCTTTTCTTGGATTTATGGAAAACCTTGATTGTTTGCTTATATTAAAGAGCAGAGGGCTAAACGGCTGCCTGAAACTCTGAGTACCTAGATGCAGACTATCCTCTGTGAATCACTGCAGAGTGCTTACTATTCCCATTGTCAATACAGTGATCGCTTAGTATAAGCAGGGATTGGTCCAAAACTCCTGTGGAACCAAAATCCACGGATGCTCAAATCCTTTGTATAAAATGGAGTGTAGTATTTGCATATAACCTGTGCACACCCTCCTGTTTACTTTAACTCATCTTTAGATTACTTATAATACCTAATACAATTGAAATGCTATGCAAATATTTGTTATATTTTATTGGGTTTTTTATGTGCACCTTTTTTTCCCTGAATATTTGCAATCTGCAGTTCATTGAATCTGTGGATGAGGAGCCACAGAAAAGGAGAGCCAACTATATGGTGGGGGCTTTCAGCACCACGGAATGATCATGTCCCCCAGAGAAGACTCATCCATCTCTTTCATGGGAAATAAAGTTCCCTTCTGGGAGCCAATGGAAGAAGAAACTAGTGCTCAGCAGTCAGTATGCAAACAGGTACTTAATCTTCCTATTTTTGGTACAAAACCTGAGAGGTCTCCATTGTTGTCTTCAAGCTGAGAGTTTCTATTTTACCCTGTCTATAATATAAACCTCCAGGCTTCTGCTCGGGAGAAGAGACAGCATCCAGTGGCAGTCTAAGGGAGAGGGAAGGCACAGAGATCTAGTTTCTTCCTAATTTTCTCAATCCTCCTAAGTTTTTGTCCTGCCCTCTTTCATCCTGGCTTCCAGAAGGACTAGTGCTGCTAATTTCTGAGTCTCTGGAGGGGGACTGTGGTGTAAACTGGGTTGGTTCTCAGCTTTCCCTACCTATAGTTGAGGATTCCGCTCGCTTTCTCAGATCTGTTAAGTCTGTTTCCATATGTCTGTCTATTTTACAGCATCAAAATTTTGCCACTATTTTCTTTGCTTCCATTTTCTGTACCCATGTGGACTGCTATATGAAAACAAGACCAAACAAAAATCTCTCTATTATAGTGTTATAAGGGTTTGGGGAGGGAACAAAATTAGATGTGTTTGTTCAAAGCTCCATCTTTACCTGGAAGTCCCATTTAGATCTTTTTAGATCTTTGGGGCTCCTTGTTAATTTCACTAATCTGAATTTTAATTTCACCTTTAATCTGAGTTATCTTTCTCCTTAAGCTCCTGATTTCTAGTGGCCTGTCTTTTGGCATTCTTTCAAGGATTCCCAATGGTTTCTTGATAGTCTTCTTAATCGCGTCATAGATCATTTTCAGAGATGAACCCCCTTGAGTCAAATATTTCCATTTCTTTCTGCTATAATATGTTTTCACCAGTCTCATTCATGCTTCTAGTATCTTTATTTATGCTAGAACATGGATAAATATATCCAGACTTCATGTTTATCAAGACAGGGTGAGTGAATTACTCTCTTTGCCTAGCTGTTTGATGGTTGAACTCCCTTCTCAGATCTTGAGCTGGAGGGAAGGTTGACACAAACATCTTCTAGTCTAATTTTCTATCTCTATCAGAGTTTTTAGGGTGTCACTGCTCTATCAGGGTGTCATTTCCTCCATCACCTACTGCCTGGTTATTTGGTACCCAAGTCGGCTTACTGCTTGAAAAACAAGAGATTGTGTTGCTGCAGTGATCGTTATCTGCCTATTTTCTCCCATAGACTTTACCTATGAGGATTTTAAGACCTTCCTCTCCCAGCTCATCTATGCTGCTGCCTCTTCTCCCTCCTACAGTCCACTCTATCTCACAAATGCAGTTGTTTATAGGGGTTTTCATTCTCAACATGGATGTAGAAGGATAAGGTGGAAAGGAAGGGCAAGGCCAACAGGCCTCTGCTCATTTCATAGAATGACATCATATAGTAAGGGTGGAAAAACTACTTAGCTTTTCTAATTGGACCATAAAAAACATCTTTCTTTATAAAAAAAACATCTCTATGAAACCTGAGTAGATGTTTCTCATCCAGATCTATTTGCTTAAAATTTACATCAAATTTTTTCTAGATTCTGGCATGCGTTTTCTTGCCCATCTTAGTTTTGGAGCAGAAATCTGAGCTTTTATTTTTTCTGTGACTTCATGAAACACTTGCTCTACTTCCCAACTCAGCATATAGGCTTAGTTCAAAAGCTCATCCCCTCCTGGTCACAAGATGATGACACCTTTCAGGGTATGTCTTCTTACAATCAATCCAAAGGTAGGAAAGGCAGCTTCTCCCTTACTGTGTCTTTTTATCAGACGGGAAAATCTTAACCAGGAGCTTCCCAGCATCCTTCTTTTGGGGTTCCATTGGCCATGATTAAGCCATATGACCAGGGGAGTCTGCAAGAGTCATTATCTAGCATTTTCAGTTCGTGTGCACGTGATGGTGGAAGGAGTTATTTGCAGTAAGGGTAAAGGTAACAAGGAATGGCTGTTACATAAGCAACAAACAGTCCTTGCTATCAGCCTATGAAAATCATTGCATTCTACATAAGTATCTTGTAGTTCCTGACTAGAACAAATCAAAGTCATCTTTACGTGAGAAAGATCTGTGTCATTTCCATACCTGGTATAGCCCTCCCCCTTCGTGAGCAAGATCAACATAGACCTTGTCAATCATATAATAAATCCATTTTGTTTCCAGTTTTATTCAGGTTTCTAAGAAGCTCTGAGACAAATTTATGATCCATCACTGGTAAGTAAGCATTATTTCTCATGGTCTACATTTTCTAAACTTCCAGTTTCATTGAACTTCCCCACCTTAATTTCCCCTAAACTCTTCTCATGTAATCTTATTTTATTTCATTTTGACCCACTGTATATATTTTCAAGAGTATTCTTACATCTTAAGTCCTTTTGGAACAAGGCCAAGTCTAAATAATAATTAATTAACTACTGATGTTTTTATATCCTGGTATTAAATTATACTTGAGAATTGGGACTGTGTTTTGCTGATCTTTATATATCCTATGTTTCCTTGTCTATAGTAGCACCCAATAAATGTTCATGGAATTGAATTGATTCATCCCCAGGGCTACTCGAGTCCACCAATCCTCTAAATGTGGTCTTCCTTTTATTTTCTAGGGGATTTTAGGATTACAGGCATCAACCAGTTGATCTTGTATGCACAGACAGATAACTGGAAACCAGTCCTTTCCATCCATGTGGTTCAATGTGTGAATTCTTGGACCAGCCTGAGATTGTTATATCAAACAAATGCTTACAAGTATTGATCTGCTTTGACTGAATAGCAGCTCAGCCAAGCCAGCACACAGCTGCCAGAGTCACACTGGGCCACAACAGCTGGAGACAGACATAGGAAACTAGAAATCATTCAGTTGCAGCCCCTCCAAACCATGTTTGACATGCTATTTATCTTCTCCCACTGAAACTCTCTCTTTCCAAATAAATGAGGGTGGGTGATAGCTTGGGGGTTGTTTACCTTCTACTGAACAAACAAGTCTGAATTAGGAATTAGAATCAGTGAGTCTAAAATGATGAACACGCTTACCCTAGCATTACTTAGAAAATGGGAAAAATAAATTAGATTACTACTTGGAAGGACTCATTGGTTTGGAGAGCAGCAGGGACTTAATTGCAGGTCTAAGGCAGCACAGCCTCCGTTTTTCTTCAACGCAGTCTACAGCTTTCCTCAGAGCAACAGGCAGAGAGTGGATTCCTTAGAGAGTACTGTGATTTGCAGCAAGCCAGCAGAGACAGGCAGCAGGACAGGACCTGCAATTTGCTCTCTAATGACATGGTGATGTCACATTTTCATGGGCCCTGGGATTACTACCTAGCACCTTGTTTCAAACATTTGCTGTCTTGGAGAGCTCCAGGGCACATCTTTCTGTTCCATGGGATGTGTCAGAAGCAGCATCGTGACAGAACTGGTGAAGTGAATGAAAGTGTTTTCATTTCTCAGGCAGAGTTAACAGGAAGCTTTACTCCATCAACAGCTGTCCTTGATACGGTATCTTTTTGTAGAATAACATATAACAACATAATGCAGTTTGCTTGAAATTCTAATTAAAATGAGGTACTTGTCTCCTGCTTCAGCCAAATGAAATTATGGAACAAGACTTACAAGCAGCAGGGACTCATTTCAACAGTGCAACTAGCCTGCAAAATCAGAGTCCCCAAGCAACAAAGTCAGCTTTCAGAATTATGGGACTTAGAGGGTCTACTGTATCCACTAAAAGCATGTGTGTGTGTGTGTGTGTGTGTGTGTGTGTGTGTGCATGATTCTGTGCACAGAGCAGAAAGCTAAGGCCTCTAAATAACATTCACATAACAGTCGTAGAACATATGTTAATATTGATGTGCAATATAATACAGTAGAAGCTTCCTATGATGCCAGCCTCCCGTGACAGGGCTCAGGCTGACCTTTTAGGTAAAACCACCTTATAATTAGGTCCATTTGTTACTTGAGATGACTGCTCTGGCTGAGACCCAAGGTCCCCTGGTTGCACATTGCCTCATCCATACAATAATGATGTATTAATAAGGAATGGCATTATTTGCTGCTACATAGTCCTCTGTGGGACTTCATTTGTTTAAAACCAAACTCTGTAAGAAACCAAAAGGCAGAAAGAAAGAGTGCACGAATCCATGTCAGCTCATACCAGAAGAGTTTGTTATAGACATGGCAAAAATATCTTGCAATATAGTTTACCAAAAGTAATATGCACTGATATTATATTTATATATAAATATATTTTTAAATATATTTATATTTATTTATATGTTTATATTAAATATAATGTATATTTAATATCTAGCATTATCTATTATATTAAATATAATATGCACTTATCATATTATAAACATATTATATTTAATATATCATATTAAATATAACATCAGTACATTATATTAATATATCATATTATAAAATATTAATATCAATATATCATATTATTAAATATTAATATTAATATATCATATTATTAAATATTAATATAAAATATATTAATATATCATATTAAATATAATGTCAGTGCATATTATATTTAATATCAGAGCACCTTCTAAATGCCAAACACTGTATAGCTTACCCATTGCTTCTCAAAGAATTCCCTGACATACCATTATCATTCCCACTTAACATATGCAGGAGCACATTTTAAAGGGTTAGGTAACCTGCTCGAGGTCATGCAGATAATAAGTGGCAGATTCAGGGTTGGAATTCAGGCAGCCTATTCCAGATCCTAAGCTCGTAAATACTAATTCCAGTAGCCAGCATGTATGTAACCCTTACTTTGTATGGGGCCCTAGGTGTTTTGTATTTGTGAAACTCATTTAATCTCCACGTTGATTTTCTTACGTAGATACTGTAATTAACCTTATTTTTATTGGTGCAATTAATGAAGTATACAGAGGTCATGTTACATGCTGAAGGTCATGGACTTGCAAAACGGCAAGGAGGAGTGGGCCAGGGACTATATTTTAGCTACGATGCTATTCTCCTCTCCATGCCATCCTCTGCCCGAAGGTCTGCTTGAGCAGCGTTTTGTTGGTTTTGAATTTCAGTGCTGTTTTTGTATCTTTCTTATTAAAACCACGAAAAGCCCTTTTTTTTAATAAAAGGGGCTACTCACAAGTATCCCTTTGTATTTGTCTCTGCTTCTCTTTTGGGGACGTCAGCTGGCAGCTGAGAAAACAAATTTTAATTCTTTCATTGAGATAGGCTTAGGGCAATGGGGATATTACTGGTCATAGAGATTTGGAAACCATTCCTCTTTTATAAGTCCCAGGTGGTTTGTTGGGAGTAAATGAGTGTCCTGCCTTAGCTATTACTCAGGATAATAGGACAAATATTTCCATCCAAATCTGAGTGATCGAGTGCATGAACAGTTTTGTTACAACAGCTGAAAACTAGGAAATCAAATGAGGTAAACTGATTTTAAAATAAAAGTGTTCCCTTAGAAGGGTCCCCCAGATGTGCAGAGAAACTGGTGCCAGCAATCACCCATAATACAAAGCCAAAATCTCAGGAAGAGCCAGCGGTAGACACAGCCCTGGCCACAGAGGCCGTGGGAGGTGGGGCAGGGAAAGACAGGTTTCATCATTAAGCCAGAGGACTAAGTGATAAATTAGATTGGACATCTACATCAGTGTGTGCTTAGGGAATGCCAGTTCATTTTAATATTAACCTGTAAAAATGTAATTAACAAAACATAACTCCTTGCACAAACCTCTACGTTATACAAAATAGACGGAAATAAACAAGAAATACTGTCTGCACCGAGTTTACTTCTTGAGACTGAACGCAGATGTAGATCAAAGGTTGAAGAAGCACATATCATCAGTGGCTTTTCATATATAATATGTATTTTTAGAGATGAGGTCTTGCTATGTTGTCTAGGCTAGTCTTAAACTCCTGGGCTTAAGTGATCTTCCCACCTTAGCCTCCCAAGTAGCCGGGACTATAGGCGTGTGCCGCCACGTCTGGCTGATCTTTTTAATAAACAGATAAAAACACAGATAAAATTCAAAACCAAAACCAACAAAATGTAGCATATATATATGTGTGTGTGTGTATATATATATATATTCATCTGAATATTTTTCTTCTCAGGAAATCTCTTTCTGCAAACTGCTGGTTACTGTATTCCTTCTCTCAAGTTGTAGAATTCAAGCCATAACTGGATTCATTAATAACTATGGCTTATTGGGCACCTACTATGTGCCAAGTGCTTTTTAGGTGTTATCATATTTATCCTCCCAACAACTCCCAAGAATCCGTAATATTATCCTCATTTTATGAGCAGGAAATGGAAGCTGAGTGAGGTTTGGTAACTTGCCCAGGGAGCTAAGTGTTTGGACTGCCTGGGATATAAACTCAGGGTTGCTTGATTCCAAAGTACTGAGCCTGCTATCTCTAGGAGAACATATTTGAAAGGATGCCCTGACTATGAAACTGCAAAACCACTGGTGATACAGCAATATCACTGTAATATCACTGGGTAGCCCTTTTGGAAGGGGAGTGGCTGTAGTTACTAAAATTGTGAAAGGAATTCTACACTAGAAATGCATGCTAAGGTTGGGCACAGTGGCTAACACTTGTAATGGCAGCACTTTGGGAGGCCAAGACGGGTGGATCACGTGAGGTCAGGAGTTCGAGACCAGCCTGGTCAATATGGCAAAACCTTGCCTGTACTAAAAATAAAAAATGTAGCTGGGCATGGTGGTGCACATCTGTAGTCCCAACTACTAGGGAGGCTGAGGCAGGAGAATTGCTTGAACCCATAAGGTGGAAGTTGTACTGAGCCGAGATTGTGCCACTGCACTCCAGCCTGGGTGACAGAGCAAGACTCTGTCTCAAAAAAAGAAAAAAAAAGAAATGCATCCTAAAGACATGCTTGCACATGGACTCCAGAATGTTCTGACATTTTCCTATTTCTGTGTAAAATTGGAAAAATGTAAAAAATCATAATAATAGTCAACAGAAGAATATGCAAATAAACTATGATTCATCCTTAATATGGAACATTGGGCATCTGTGAAAGAGAATGGGAGAGTGCTGTATCTACTGATGGGGAAAAAACCTTCAGGTCATATTTAGTGGTCAAAGCGAGTTGCAGAACAATATGCATGATATGATCCCATTTACATTTTTAAAAGATATGTACATATGTACATGAATATTATAAAAGCATAGGATAAGAGCTGGAAGGAAGCATATAATTTCCTGGGATGGATGTGAGAGTTTAGAAATGATGGAGATGGAGAAAGGGCAAGGGAATGAAGGATAATTTTCAAATTTTGCTTTGTAAGTTTATATGAGTTTGATGCTTTTAGAATGATAAAGGACTCATTACTTACATAATAAAAAAGAAAGAAGTGAACATTTTAGCAATTGTAGTCAAATGGCAAAAGTGTGTTCGTGTTTCCACAAATTTTTTTTTTTTTTTGAGACGGAGTCTCGCTCTGTCACCCAGGCTAGAGTGCAGTGGTGCCTTCTTGGCTCACTGTAACTTCCGCCTCCCGGGTTCAAGCAATTCTCCTGCCTCAGCCTCCTGAGTGGCTGGGACTATAGGCACATGCCACCACGCCCAGCTAATTTTTGTATTTTTAGTAGAGACGGGGTTTCACCATGTTGGCCAGGATAGTGATGATCTCTTGACCTCGTGATCCGCCAGCCTCGGCCTCCCAAAGTTCTGGGATTACAGATGTGAGCCACTGCACCTGGCCGTGTTACCATAAACTTTCCAGATATGTTAGTGTACAAGATATTTTCTCTTTAAGGAGCTTGTTAAATTTTTTCAGCCTCTTCCCCTGAAACCTTTAGCCAATTTCTGCAATTGAAGCATATTTCAACAATGAATACTTAATACAGTCATGCACGGCATAATGACATTTCAGTCAATGATGGATCGCATATAGGATGATGGTCCCATAAGATTACAATCCACATTTTTACTGTACTTTTCTATGTTTAGATACACAAATGCTTACCATGTGTTACAACTGCCTATACTTACCATGTGTTACAACTGCCTACAGTATTCAGTAAAATAACATGCTGTGTAAGTTGTAGCATAGAAGCAGGAGGCTATACCATATCGCTTATATGTGTAATAGTCTACACCATCACATTTGGGTAAGTACACGCTATGATGTTCGAAGAACAATGAAATCACCTAATAATGCGTTTCTCAGAATGCATTCCTGTTGTTAAGCAATACGTGACTGTATTAATAATTATTTCAGATGAGAGTCTTAGTTCTGTTCTGTGACATGTTACAAAGAAGGAACAACTACACCAACAAACAACAAAAATCAGCAATTTTAGGTCCTCTGTTCAAAAATTCCACAAAATAAATGTGTCATTTGGAAACATCATATTGATAATTCTAGTGACTCCTGGCCCAGACAATAGTAAGTGGGGAACTCATTGTCCTGTATTTTGAGGCTTCAGCAGGACAGTAATGAAAATTCACTAGAAACTCTAATAAGCATATCCATCTGATCTCCAAGGAGCCTCAAGCTTAAGAGGAGGAAGAAGACAGAATGGCTTTTCTAAAAAGTAACTGCAAAAAAATGCAATTACTTTTGCACCAACCTAATAGAAGAAACGCCACGTCCTTACCTATGTCTCCCTGGGCGTCCAATTCATATTCATGGGCTTTCAGTACATTAAAAAAGATTTACCTGATGCTAAATCTTTGCCTGCAAATCAGGGCAGATGTACCATGGGCTAGTTCCCAGCACTTCAGTAATTCTTGAAGGCTGGTGCTAGAGGTATAATCTGTGAAAGATTGGAAGGTCATGGAATACAAAGAAAGTTGTACCACTTTGCACTCACCAGAAAGGGGAAAATGTGACTTTCTCTAGCTATATAAATAGCTGATATCAGGTCTGTCTGTAGTATTACCCTAGTGATGACCCATATTGACTAAAAAATAGCTGAAATTATCAGGCAGCTTGGGCCACAGTCTCATTACTTTGATAGCGCAAGCGAGGCCTTTAACAACACATTGTCATTGTCACATTTGTCTCAGGAACATCAGATGGTGATGGCTATTAGTTTGCATTTTTGAAAATATGTCTAAGATATCTGACAAGGTTTACATACAAATTAAAATAACAACAAGAATTCAGGCTAGTGGCTTGTCCTGCGATTGTCCAGGGCAATATTATAAGCCATGATGACATTTTGCTCCCTGTTAGTTCCTAGAGCAATGAAGAAAAATATCTGTAATGATAGCTCCTTTTGCTTTTAAAATGTGAAATCTTTAAACAAACAAATAGAATGTGCCATTTCAGACATACTTCCGCAACACATAAAGAGGCTGCTTTGGTTTCACCTCAGGAATAAAGACTTGTATATGAAAATATCTCACTCTTAACAATTCTAACACATAATGCTTATTACCCCCTAAATTTGGCTTTTGTTTTGTTTGCTGATTGTATTTCCTTCTAATCTGCAATTATCAATTTACCCATCCTGTTTTACTCTATCCTATTAGCCATGTAAGTATCATCTATTTAAGATTATTATCTCATGGAAAGCCACCATCAGCAATATTTTTACATTGCATGCCAGAGACAGAGAGTTTGACAAAGAAAGAATGAGAGGACAGAGAAAATCGAATAGGCAATGGTAACCGAGGCTGTGAGAGGTGATATTATAGACATGACCTCACTTTCCTCCTGCCAGTCCAGTAGAGGCGGCCCCAGCATAAAGAAGCAAAAGTCTAGGAAGATGTGGCAGACAGTAGAGCCGGTGGCGACCAGGCAGCACCACCAACTATCGTACAAGGCAGGATTTCTCAACTACCCCCTTGAATGTAGATGCCGCCCTCTGCCAGTGAAACCAGGGCCCCGGCTCTCTTATCTATTTTGTGCAGTGTTCAGTGGCATGCCATGCACCAGAGATTTGTTAAAATATATATGGTGATGGTAAATACAGATTAAAATAAAGTGCTGAGAAGCCAAGCCTATTAACTCACCTTGAGGTCCTTGCCCTGGTGGAGAAGTCAGGCAGAACAAATGGCCCTGTAATGCTCCAAGCCAAAAGCCCCCAGTGGGAAGACTTTGCGATCAGCATGTGTGGAGGAATTAACTGCACACTCCCTTTAATGTTCATCAGAATTGAACGCTGCTAATTTACAGCACTTCAGCACTTCGGGGCCCCTTAGAGTCTTTCCAATTATGCTAGCGAGGAGGTGACTGGCTTGTGATCCCCATGGTGAGACTGTGGAAGCAGAACTTAGCAGCAGAGGCCCGGGGTTCCAATGTGCCCATCCTAATGAAGCACATTGTTTGCTCCATTCTTACTGTCCACGACCCCCAGGCTTCCTGGGCATTTTCTTCACCCTGGTTTCCCGTACCCATTCTGGAATGGAGAAGCGGGGCAGTCACACAACCAACGCTGGGAGCAGAGTGTGTGTAGCCTTAAATTTCTAGTTAAAAAGCAATAAATCTGAAGTCAGGTAATGAATTCCATTTTGAGTAATCTCATTATGGACATCTATTCAAAGAGTCCATATAGCACAGGCAGAATGACTGGAAAACCTAGTATAATATGCTGGCTTTTTTCCCTGTGCCAAATTAACAGTGAAGGCCTTTTAAAGGATGTTTCATTCAGGCTCTCTTATTATCAGAAATATTATACAAACTGGAGCTGAGGCCTGACTGCAGTTGCACTGCTGCGATAACTCCCACTGCTGGATCAATGGCTGGCAGGATTCCACCGTCAAAGGAGCTCCAAGCAGCGAGGCCAGAGGTCCTAGTGCACTGTTCTCTCCTGGAGCCTAGAAGAGGGAAAGAATAGGGGAAGAAGGTCCTGGAAGTGTAAGTGGCAAGGGGATTTTCTCTGGGACTTCTTTCTTGGATCGTCTTGCAGGATCCATTTTTAAGGTGTATCGTGCACGATCTGTTTTATTCAATCCATCTTACATTCAGTTAGCCACTGGTTCTTCCTGGGACGCTCATCAGTTATACCACCACTTTATAACCTTCAGCTGCTTCCCATTGTTATCTTTAAAAAGTTTAGACTGCTCACCCTGAAAATCACCAGGCCTCCCAAACTTTAATGTACACACCCATCACCTGGGGATCTTGTTAAACTGCAGTTCTGATTCAACAATCCTGAGGGGCGGCCTGGGATTCCATGAGTGTAGTAAGCTTCCAGTGGCCTACACTTGGAGGAGCAAGGCTCTCTAACATTGGTTCTCGAACTTGAGCTTGCATTAGAATTGCTGGAGGGTTGTTAAAACAGAGGTTCTTGGCCCCGCCCCCAAAGTTTCAGACTCGGTAGGTCCAGGTTGGGACCCAGGCAGCACAATTTGAGAATCATTGCTTAGAGTAATGGTTCTGAAATCTGGCAGCACATACGTATTATCCAAACAAAAATGAGGCGATTTAAAAACATACGGATTCTCACCTCTGACTCAGATTCATGAAATCAGAGTCTCTGGAGATGAGGCCTTAGCATCGAAATCTTTTTCCACTCCTTAAGTGATTTTTTTCAATATGGATTGAGAATCATTGCTGTAAAGCATGGTTTTCAGCACAACTACCATACAGTGTCTAGATAGGAAAATAAGACTATGCCGTTAGCCCCAAATTTGCTTTGTACTGCTGTATTCCAGAACTTTTGGATTAAACCGGTTTTTCCTCCCTGAAATAAGCTTCCTTATGCACTGTCAAAACCCCATCTGTCTTTCATGGCTTATCTAAATTCCATCTCTTTCATGAGGACTTTCTCCAGGTCTGCAGCCAGCTGAGAGCTCGGTTCCTTGAGCTGTCTAATTCCAGTCTCAGTTGAAATGCTTGGCCAGGCGCTGTGGCTCACGCCTGTAATCACTGCACCTTGGGAGGCTGAGGCGGGTGGATCACGAGGTCAGTAGATCGAGACAACCTGGCTAACACGGTGAAACCCCATCTCTACTAAAAATACAAAAAATCAGCTGAGCGTGGTGGCGGATGCCTGTAGTCCCAGCTACTTGGGAGGCTGAGGCAGGAGAATGGCGTGAACCCAGGAGGCGGAGCTTGGCGGAGCTTGACTCCATCTCAAAAAAAAAAAAAAAGAAATGCTCACCTCCCTCATTTTGTCCGTCCTTCCTGTTCCCAGAATCGTCCTGGGCAGCCTCTTTTGTAAAACCTACACCTGTACTAGGGTTATTTGTGTGCCCGTTGACCTTGCCTCACCAGCTTGCAAATGACTCACAGGCAGTAACTGTACCTCATTCATCCTGCTTGTCCTTCCCAAAATGCATTGTCCTATCCTAGAAGGAAGCCCCTCACTTAGAACCTATCAAGTTGCTCTGTGCTTGTTCCTCTGTGGCCCTGGACATACACTTTCTTTCATAATATCCACCACTTCTGTAGTTGCCTTAACTTTCTCTGGTAGGTATAATCTGCTTGAGTGGAGGGACTATGCCATGCACATCTTTAGATCCTCACATCCCTCTACCCTCAATACACACTCCTTTTTAGGTTCTTGCTACTCAAAATGTGGTCCATGGACCAACTGTATTGGCATCACCTGCAACTTGTTAGAAATGCAGTCTCTCAGGCCCCACCCAGATCTACTGAATCAGAATGTGCATTTTAACAAGGTCTCAAAGTGATCTGTGAACTCATTAAAGTTAGAGAAGGACTGGGCACCGTGGCTCAGGCCTGTTTTCCCAGCACTTTGGGAGGCTGAGTTGGGAGGATTGCTTGAGATCAGGAGTTCAAGGCCAGCCTGGGCAACATAGTAAGACCCTGTCTCTACAGTAAATTTGCAGGGCATGGTGGTACATGCCTGTAGTCCCAGCTATTAATACTTGGGAAGCTGAGGTGGGAGAATCACTTGAGCCCAGAAGGTCCAGGCTGCAGTGAGCCAAGATTACACCACTTCACTCCAGCCTGGGTGACACAGCAAGACCTTTCTCAAAAATAAAATTAAATTAAATTTAAAAGTTAGAGAGGCACTTCTTTGGGAGGCGACATAGTAAAATATTTAAGAGAATGTGTCCTGGACTCAGACTATTAAGCTTGGGCGAGTTACGTAAACTCTCTATGCCACAGTTTTCCCATCTATAAAGTGAGAATATTAACAGTCCTCACCTCATAGTGATGTGGAAATGTTAACTAAAGTAATGTGTAAGTAAAACACTCAGAACATTATAAGCACTCAATAATACAGTATCAATTATTATTACTCAATTAAAACTGGTTAACTTTAATTGAATTTGAACTGCCACCTAGAATAAACAAGAAAATGAAACACAATTCTGCATGGATGTCAGAAACGTGAAATATAAAAGGTAATAAATAAAAATACTAAAAACCCCTTAGCAAATGTTAAGGAGCGTGTCAAATGATTCCTGTGTTGAACCTTAAGCAATTAGGCGGCTGGAGCCTTGAAAGTTACCATCCCCCAATTTTCTGCTGTGTCACTAGGTTTTTCTCTACTGCGCAATTCTTTCGGGTCGTTTCCACTCTGCTATGCCTAAAAGACAACTTCATACAGTGCATTCGTGTCTTAGACCCCCAGATCTCCTGTAGCCTTTGCAATTACCGCGGCAGCCATGAAATACGCTCCTTGGGTAGCTGAAACATATGCACACACTGCCCCCTTGGGGATATCCTCTGTCATGACCCTCCAAAACAAGAAAGAAGTCTCTTGGGGGGTGTGTAATTGGCTTCAAGGAAAAGGGCTGAAACCTTTACTGTAACATCCTATACCGCTTTGTAAATACTATTGGTCCACTCTAAAGTTAAGTAATAATAATATGCACTAGTGTTGAGCCTTACTAGAATTTGTGAAACAGAATATGATATATGTGACCTGGATTTGTTTCCCTCAAATGTTAGGAAAAGGCCTTAACACAGTGAGAGTCTAGAATGATAACCTATATTTGAAATGAAACCCTGTGTTTGTTGATATTTCTTGAAAAATGATACATTCCTACCCCATACAGTAGATACAAAACTTAAAGTATTGAAGGAATGGCAGGGTAATGTTAGCAACATTATGATGAACTTCATTCAACAGATAATTATTGAGAGGCTACTATGTCCCCAGCACTTGCGGTTTTCACTGAACAAGAAAGGCAATTCTTGTTTTCATGGAGCTGACACTCTAAGTAATATGGTAGCCACCCACTCTCGTATCCCTGCTGTCCCCCTCAGCTTCCGGTGAGCTTTCCTTGGCTCTAGAGGGTGCTGACTTGCCTTGGGGTGGAAGACAAAAGCAGCCAGTGTACCCTGGTCACCCCGAAAGCATCTCACAGACAGAACTGCATTACAACCTCATACAGCCTGATGGGGTATTTTTCTTTTTCTTTCTTTTTTGTTTTCTCGTTGTTTATGGTAGGGTTTTGTTGTCATTTGTTTTATTTTGGTGGGTCTTTGCTCATTCCTGGCATCTTTCCAGGTCTTTTGGAGCCATACCAACAGAGTAAGAGAGTAGTATCTCGCAAACCAACCCCCAACCTATTGTTGTCCTCTGTCTTAAATCCTGCTTCATTCTGTATGTCTCCTGTGTCTTCTGCCAGGGCTTCCCTAGATACAACTTCAAATTGAACATATCGTGGCTGCTCAAAATGAGAAATAAACATTCAACAATATATAAGCTGCAATATAAGCTGCAAAATGACCAAGAAAACATTTAATTTGGAGGAAAAAAGAGCTTAAGAATGGGGGTGTGTGTGTGTGAGAGAGAGAGACAGACAGACAGACAGACAGACAGAGAGCTAGCATCTGATCACAGCATCTGATCCTTATCTTGGCTCCAGAGTGAAGGAGAGAGAAGGATTATGAAGACCCTTAGAGCAAAAAAGTTTTGCCCACCATGCTGCTTGAGGCACACAGCAGAATCAAACTAACTTCTGATTCAGTAAAGTCCCCAAACTTACTAATGGATTCAGTTCAATGGCTCCATTTGAACCCACAAACTTACAGTATATTTCTTTCCTCATAAACTCTGTCACTATCATCATTCTGTACCTACCTTCTGGTCGCCTAAGCTACCTCCTGATATTCACAATTCCCTCCTCATGGTCACCTTGGAGGCACAATGGCCAAGCCTTCTCTGCTTTTGGTGTACCTTGGAGACACTGGAGTCCCTTTGCCTACAAAGTTGCTGGGGGGCTAGACTTGCAGTGACCACTGTGTGTCCCCCCATCCTTGAACCCTTCCCTTGGGCTCCTCCTGAGATCGTGCTCAAGCTGATGGGGAGCCCTGAGAAGACACCATTCCACCAGAGTGGCCTCACATGTGCAAACATCCTGGATGTTTCTGTATGTCAGTTTCCTCCTCCTTCCTTCAGAGCTCTTTGGATGTTGGAGCGAGGACTAACAATGACAGACTGTCTTGCCCCACCCAGTCCTCTATTCAGTTCATTTCCTGAGCTTACATGTCATTTCCACTAACCAGCCACTCAGCATCCACGAATGACTCCCTCTGTGTCCTACTCTGGGTTGGGCCTTGTCTGTCCTGTTTTCTGTAGAATCTCCAGCAATAGAAGAACACCGAGCACATGGCAAGGCACTCAATAAAGAAAACAAGTAGGTACCTCTATGGAGCACCGACTGTATAAACTGTTCATTTCTTATATAATTGATCCTCATAACAAACCCCAGTCTACATCTGAGAAGCAAACGTGAGTCTTACAGAGCCTAAGTAACGTGTTCAACGTCACACAGTTGTGCCTAACAAGAACAGACTTTAACCCCAGAGACTCTAACTTCAAAGCCTTTATCTACTATGCTGTGCTACTTCCTCTCGGAGTAAGGTTTGAGCCTTTCTTGCCTCCTTGTTTGGGGAGCAAAACTCATAAGTTGGTTTAGTCATTAGAGAAACCTCCAGTAATACAGGAGTTAAGAGCTGAATCTAGCCGGGCACGGTGGCTCATGCCTATAATCCCAGCACTTTGGGAGGCCGAGGCAGGCAGATCACAAGGTCAGGAGATCGAGACCATCCTGGCTAACACAGTGAAACCCCGTCTCTACAAAAAAATACAAAAACAAAAAAAATTAGTCAGGCGTGGTGGCGGGTACCTGTAGTCCCAGCTACTTGGGAAGCTGAGGCAGGAGAATGGCGTGAACCCAGGAGGCAGAGCTTGCAGTGAGCTGAGATCGCACCACTGCACTCCAGCCTGGGGACTCAAAAAAACAAAAACAAAAAACTGAATCTAGAATTATTTCTTATTTCTCCCATCCTTCTCCTTTGGACTAAAGATTCGGTATTTCTTCCCAACTCTCCTCTAGACCACCACCGCCAAAGCAAATGCCAATTTTCAGCTGGGGTCTGTTAGCTCAAGACAGAATAGAAAGCTCTGCAGCAGGCTGAGTGCCCCAGGAACCAGCAGTACTAACAGTGCCACTACTGAATACCCCAAGTGCCTGTCAATGGCTTCCTAACAAATGGCTTCATTTAGACTCTCCTACAGGTCAGCCGCTGCATGTCCACCCGAGACGGCTAAAGGCCACACTCCTACACTCTCTTTCCTGTTCTGGAAAATGACACTGAAACCGTAATGAGCCCAGAGGAAGCCAACCAGACAGGAAATAAACCCACTTGGGTGCGTGTGCTTTTGGAAGAGTTTTGGAAGACCTTTCATCTCCTGGGAAAACACTTGTTTGATACAATCATGGCCGTCTATTATTCATTATTTCATTGGTGGGAAAGCTGGTGGGGATTGATTACAAAATGAACTTTAAGCTAAGAGGACAGCTAGGAGGTGCCTCTGAGAGGCTCCGTTGACAGGGGCCAGTGGTGATGTCAGAGGAGCTCGGGTCAGGAATTCTGGGGCAAGGGCAGAGTTGATGAACCTTATTTTTAGATGGTGTTGATATTTTTAGTGAAAGTCCAACAGCGTCTCCATTTTTGGTTGGGGGGGTAGAGAGAGAAGGGATGACTTCCTGGAGTTAGTCATTTCCTCTGCTGGTGAAGAGATTTAGCGGTGCTCCTATGTCATAGGAAGTGCCTGGAGATGGTAAACACTGCTGACATAATGGGAACTTACACCATGGGTGTGTCAGAGCACACATATTCCTTCCTGGACCCTGGGCCAGGTGAGTGGGGGATGCTTCCTGTTTTTGGCTCTAGGAGGACTTTTCAACTTCCAGGAGCTGCTCTGGAGAATAAATCACAAGAACTGCTGGGCTAAGCAGCTCAGGCCACAGACATCAGAAAGTGATTTGGTGGCAGGAATTGTTGAATGTGCCCTGGCAGTTCCCAGAACTGCCGAGTCATCTTATCCTCTCTGAGGTGTATAAGGGGCCAAGTGGGTTTGGTTCCAATACTGTAAAGCAATCCTCATCTGAAATTTGCTTGCTTGCCAGAGATGCCCTTAGTGCCTGGATCTCATCCACTAAATCTCATCTACTAAATTCATTCAGCAGATCCTCCCGATTGCGCCTCTGAAATCTCTTGCGAGTCTGGTTCCTCCACTGTACCTCTCCAGATGTCTATCACCTCTTGTATGGATTAGTAGATCACCCGCTCTCCCTGACAATGATCTCTTCCATGTGGTCCTCCTCCATGCTGCTGGTAGTAGGTGCGGTCTTGGAAAACACATAGCAACCTTGTCACCATTCCCCTTCTCCCTTATCCATAGTAGACATTGCTAATCGGTCACGGCAGTTTACCTGCTAAGCCCAGACATGGGTGACCACCCAGTCTTTCTTAACATTGTCCTTCAGCTCTCATGACTGATCAATTGGAAATGGCATTTGACATAAAGTCAATTTGCCATCTTGGTGCGCGTGTTATCTTCCTAAAAACGAAATCCAATTATGGCTCTTCTCTGATGTGAGACTTCCTGTCTTCCTAGTGCCTTCAAAAGGAATGCCAATTGCTTGGCAGGTGCCTAGGAACTAAGGCATCTCACCTCTCCTTCCCGTGCGGCCTCATCTTCTCACCGCTCCTTTCCCAACTTCCACTTTTTCCCTATGCATGCCTTGGGGAACGTCACACTCTTTCCCAGATACACTTTGCTTTTCTGTGACTCTTGGCTTTGTGTGGGGTGTTCTTGCTTTCTGGATTTTCCTCTTTCCTTTTTCCTAGCTGTAAACTCTCCTTTTTTCAAACTCTCCATATTTCTCTTCTGCTGCATTTCCAAGATTTCACTAGGCAAAATCAGTGCACCTTTTCTGTGTTCTCTTGGGCTTCTGTTTTTGCCTCTGTTAAAGGATTGTTATTGTAATATGTTTCATGCTGTATATATGTTACAATATATTGTGGTTATTACATTAATTATATGCATTATAATTATGGTCATGCATTTGCTTACTTATTCGACACATTTATTGACTGCCTTCTATGTGTTGTGTTACTAATCGGTAAATTAATACATGGAATAAATGTTTAATGAACATGTTTTTGACTACACAAATAAATGATATTTCTTTGCTCATTGAAAATGCCATTAGCCCTTGTATTTCTAGAGTAGCTTCTTCAAAATCACAGAAGTCTGTGAGTGAGATTTAAGTCTTTCCTCAATTATTATAGAAATTTGTGAAAATAAACATGTTTAAAACTTATTTTTACCAACATCAACCAAGATAAATAATTTTACATGAATGCATATATGATTACATGATTTTTAGTCGTATCTTTTCCCTTTTTTTTGGCTTGCCTTTCCCTTCTCTCTCCATCCTATATTCCCACACCAATAGGGTGACCAGCAATCACTGTTTACTTGAGATTGTCTGAATTTTAGCCATAAAACCCCCACATCCTAGAAAACCTTTCAGTTCCAGGCAAACCAGGATGGTTGGTCACCCACCCCTCCATACCTCTATGTTTCTTTTTCAAGTAATCAATTTTTTAAAATCTACTGTATGATCTTCCATATCATTCTCTGTATTAATATAACACAGATTTGTAATGATCAGTGTTGTTTTATAAAAGCAATCAATTATATTACATTACATCATTACGTGAGATTACATACACTTTCCGCAACCTGACTTGTTTACTAGCAAATCCTTGTGACCACCCCTGCAGGTTAACTGGCAGAACTCCCCTTCATTTTTTTATTGGTTGCATAAATCTCCATGGTGTAAATATTCCATAATATTTTGGTTGTTCACTTATTAATGAACATTTATTTTGTTTCCAGTTTTTTTTTTTGCCTCATTGAACAATGATCTCTCTCACACACACACACACACGCACACACACACTTAAATAGCTTCATGTGCTGGTTCTTTCTATGAGCTACATTTTCAAGAGTGGAATTGCTGAATTGAATAGTAAATATTGTTTCAATTTTTATAATTATTGCTAAATTGTTTTTCTAAACAGCTGTAAGACACCATATTTCTGCCATTGGATGTATGAGTACCCTTTCTATCACATCTCCACCAGCTCACCGTCACTGGGTGTGATAATTCTTACTAATTTGTCTATCTGATGGCTATAAAATGACATCTCATTGTTACTTTAATTTGCATTTCCCTGACTACAAGTGAATTTGAGCATTTAAAAGAATGTGCTTGGCTGTTTAGATTTGCTCCTCAGTGATTTGTCTATTTGTATCTTTTACCTGCTTTTCTACTGGATTGACTTACTCTTGACAATTTTAAGAGCTTTTTTGTATGTTACAGGTGCCAGTTGTTTTAAATCTGGTATAAACCTTTTTCTCTAGCTCTGATATTTGACTGTGATTTATTTATTGGATCTTTTGCCATAGGAATACTCTTAATATTTATATATTCAAAAATATCTATCCTTTTTATCTAGCCTTTGAATTTCTAGTCTTGGTTAGGAAGTTCTTCTTAACTCATAGATTATATCTGTAGTTCTATATTTTTGTGAATTATTTTTTGTTTTACTTTTTCATTTGGGTACACAATTTTAGTGGTTTACAGTTGATTCTTTTCTGGTCTCTGATCTCATTGATCCAAGTAGTGCTGGACCTCCCATATTAACTACATGATAGGTCACTGTTGGATGTTCTTCCAGGTATCCAGAGACCCAGGTGAGACTGCCTAAGCCATCTCCCTCTTCTCACCCATACCCACACACATTTCATTGAGTCTCAACATTCATCAAACTCTACACAGTGCAAATAACTATACTCAAGGTTGTTAAATCACCTTTGGGCCAATATGATGGCAATATTTTAGAAACATAAATTATAGTGTAATATTTATATTTTGAATTTTGGCCTTTTAGCTTCTATTCTTTCTCTCTTTTTACAGAACAGTATTCTGATTTTCCTTTGGGAAATAGCTCCTTTATCCACTCTCAGTCATGTGCTTCTAGGTAGAGTTTCTCCATCCCCGGACACAGGGGTGGAGCAGTGATCACCTTCCTAATCCATTCAGTACATTGCCTTACTCCAGCCATTATGATGGCTCAGGAAGTTCACCAGTCAGAGCCAAGGAGACACAAGAAGACATGTTGCCAGGGCTTCTGAGAAAAGGAAGTTGATTTACCTTCTCTCTTTCCTACTGGTTATAAACAGATTCGAATACAGTAGTGGGATATGCTGGCAGATACCCTGGAATCAACCAGCCTAATAACAGAGCCAACAAAGTGGAGTCAAGAAACGAGAGGTGAGAAATTGGGTCCTGATGCCTTGTATGAATGCTGGATCAACCTGTGTCTGAAGTAGAATCTTCCACTGTTCAATTACGAACCACCCAATTTTCCTTGTTATTTGAGATCAGTTTTCTCACCTCTTGCAACTAAATATCTTAATCTGTATAAGACTTTTCTTCTCAGCTATAGTGACTTAATGAGGCTTCTGAAGAATTCACTATATAATTTCACCAATTATCATGCATGGGGCAAGTATCTCAGCTTGAACATAAACCACATCCATCACAGGGACTGAGATATGTCCAGTCACCTTGTGAACTGGTATAGTAGGCCTGCCATATGTGTGTTCACACAGGGGCTGAGTTGTGTCTGGAAGAGAAGCCCAGCCGCTCGGGGAAGGAAGCTAGGTTTACGTGCTTGGCCTAGTTGGGGGTGGGGTGATTCTGGGAATTGCACTGGGTTGCCCCTAGTTCCCTGAGCTGGAGCCTTCAGAGAGTGAGGACCATGTGTGAACATGGAAAGAATTCCTCACTGCAACTTTTCTAAGAGCTGACAGTATGTTTGGGTATTTTCTGTAGTCTACAACACAGTTATAGAGACCAGTCCTGACATCTCCAAGGTTTGAGAACACTAGAGTAGGTGAAGGATGAAGGCGAAATACCAGCAGTGGAGGCAGGATCTCGTGGGGAGACCCTGTCTGTCAGGAGTTGGGAAGCTGAGTTGACAAGTGGGGCCTGGCTGGTGCAGCAGCACTCACCACCGGCAGGGGAGCCGGCGCAGGGCCCGCCAGACCCACGGCCTCCTGGCAAAGGGAAAGCAGGAATGGAGAAGAGGGAGAAGCAGTGGAAGACATGTGATTACTCACTGGACCTGGGCATGTAGGAGACACCTCCTGGAGACTCAGAGACACTGGATGATGAGGGGTGCGGGGCGTGAATTTGCAGAGAGCTCCACTTCTGCGTTGGGTTCTGCATCATTTCTGCAATATGAGAAAAAGATCTTAAAAAGTAAGTTACTGTCATAAATGATGCATAATGGCAGGTTAACCTCCCTGCCCTGGTGACTCTGCTCTGCTAGGCTGCTGGTGACACCATGCCTGTTTCTCTCCTGGCTTGTGTCCCCAGACATGTTCTCCTTCTAAAACCCTACTCTTCCAGGAAAAAAGTCTCCTCTGATGTCTGCTAGGCAGAGCCCTATACACCCTCCTCCGTGTTCCCTTAGCATCCTTTATATATGCCTTTTTAATACTTTTCAGGCTTTCTATAATTTGCTTACACACATGTCTCTTCCACTACACTCTGAACAACTTGTGCTATTTTATTTTTCCTAAACCCAGTACAACTGACACACAGTATGTGCTCAATAAATGTTTGCAGAACTACCAACTAGATTTTTTTAAAAGCTATTTTCTAAGCATGTCTTTGAGTGAGAAAATATTTGGATCCAGAGTCTGCTTGAATTGCTGCTCCATTTTATTTGTAAGAGTTCTGTGTGTTCAGTATTGAACTTTTCTTGTTATTTCTGCTTTACTGGGAAATCACAGCTTCTCTTGTTATTTTTCTAGACAAGAGGGGATGTGGCTAGAAATTGAGGGCATCTGACTAGGTTTTTTGAATTAGTGACCTTAATCTCCAATGCCAGAATTAATCTTTCTTTTGTGAGGATCATTTAGCTGAGAAAGAGTTAATACTTACACTACTTCACGAACAAATTGCCTCATTCAGGAAGGGAAAAAAAAATTCTCCCAGAAATTGGATGTCAGCGGATTATTCCCCCTCAGATCCATGGATTAGTGTGCGTGGGGAGGGCATCCAAGTGGAAAAAAGTGTAATATCAATGTATTTCAGGGCAGCGCTGTTCTTTCTCACCACCTCAATTACGGTTCTCTTCATCATAGGCATCATATGATGCGTGTCTCACTACCTACTTCACTTAAACCTATTATGGAACTTTTTTTGATCATTAAATATTTGAGAGTTCTTTAGAATTAGGATATACTTGCATCAGTGTTGCCTGAATCAACGCTCTCATTTTTCTCTTCACCCAGACATTGGCAATTCAAGAATTATTTAAGATGAGGAGGACCTTAAAGTATTATTCCTCACTTTACAGCCTTATCATAAACAGGCAATTTTATTCAGTGAAGATGTGTAGGCTTGTAAACTATATAAACATGTATTTTTTTCTTTTATAAAGATTCACAATTTACAGTGCTTATTGAAAAAGATAAATACTAGGCTTGGTAAGCCAAGAGTGAAGTTACTGAATATTTTAAAAAAAAAAAAAAAAAAAAACCCTTTGAGGTATGAGTGCTCTTTTTCCTTGATCATTTAAATAGCCCTGGATGCCTTGTAGAGAACCCTAAATGCATTCTTCATTACTAATGACATTTTCATGAAAGCGGATATTTCTTATTTAACAGTCCATCTATCTCTCCTGCATACTCTTTACCTTCCGCCACAAAAGGCTGCAGACAAGTTTAAGTTTTCACAAGGTGACTAATAGAATAATAGGCCTGATGAATATTCCAGGACCTTAGATTTTTCTCTTAAGATCGTCAATCCAAAAGTCCTAAGAACACTGGCCAGAGGAAATGTCTGCCTGAAAGAAAATAGATGGGGAATCGTTAACAACCCCGGGAGGAGCCACAGCTATTGATCTTTGAGCTCCTGAACATGTCAGTCAGAGTAAATGACTTGGTGTCATCTGAGATGTTTGAAAGCCACCATCAAGGCAGCAGGTGTGATCCTGTGATGCCAGGCAACTGCTGGTCTTGAAAGTGTTGTGATAACACATACACACACACACACACACACACACACACACACAAAGTGGGGTTTCCCATTGGGAGAGGCAAAGGGGAGGTTCAGATGAACAAAGAGCAGGGTTTGGGCTAACATTGTGCTCTTGGATGATTCCTAGGTCTAGGCAGAAGACGTGTAGCCTATTTTCTAAATAAAATTATTTTTTCCAGACATGCCTTTAATGTGCCAGCTATTCACGTGTACACATATGAGTGGTTTCTCAGGTGCGGTGGCCACTGAATCAAGGTTTCCTGGCAAAACGCTTCAGTGGCCATTGGATGTTGGCAACCGGGATGCCTGCCAGCCCAGAACTAGCGGTCGCCCCAATTTCTCACACGGCACACTGCCCTTTGGAGGAATGGCATGTTACCAACTCCTTGGCATCTGAAAGGGATCAGACATAAATCTCACCAGCACACAGAGATGAAAGTGAAAATAAAGTGTGAGGCATCAAAAGGAAGTTGCAGAATGCATGGCAGATGTTGTTAGATTTGTCTAGCAAAGCCCATGTGCCAGGCATGATTGATGACATTCTTGAGAGAGGTTAATAGCTCTGGACGGTGTGGCTTGGACGTTTTGAAAGTAAGCACAGAACAAATGTGAGGGTCGCAGCAGGAATGGCCAAATGAAGCAAGTGGGATTTTCAAAACAAATAGCATGTCATCTGCTTACGTAACATCGATGGTTGAGGCAAATGAAAGGCAAAAGGTAGCCAGTGGTCCCTGTGATAGTTAGAGAGAGAAGAGTCCTTTGCATACTGACTCCCTTGAAGGTGACAGGTTTTGAGTGACAAGCAGGTTACTGTGAATTCTGCAGGAGGCAATGACATGCCTAGTTTACATTGTGAATGTTTTGGCCTTAATTTATGCTGTGAGCAATGGCTGAGCTCAGGTCCATTACGTGCCTACTGAAGATGATTTATGTGGGTTTCATGTAGTTGGACTTTAATTATTCACATGATTATCAATAAAAAATAAGGACCGAACAGTGTTGAATGTGAACAGGTTGGCAGGGCAAACAGCTGATTGTAACGACTGCCTTATTCTCCACAGCAGGTATGAGAACAAATTCATAAGCGGGATTTACACTTTTCCTCCCTTTTTCACAAACATACAAACTGCCAACCTGTTAATCAACTCCCTGATGGCAGACAAATGTCTCTGGGAAACATGTGCCAAATATCAATTGTTATTGGCCGAAACTCAATAGGACGAAATGGATTGACACTGCCATTCTATTCTGTGCAATGCAATTGCTGATCAATAGTGAGTAATTGGACATCATTCTGTGAAGGAGCGAATGCTGAAACAGGAATATCGCCATGAATTATGGTGTATATTAATCACTGTCTAATTGTTTCATCAATGCAACTTCCTTCCGACAACCCACTATGGTAGGTACCTATATTGGGGGGACCCTCCCATTTTTCCCTACAGGTATTTGTTTGAAGGCTAAAACTGCATGACTCAAGAAATCATGGTTCAGTGGCCCCCTGCATATTTGATGTGGTGTGAGCTTCGCTATGGCAAGAAATACCCCATAGCATGTAGAGTGGGCTAAAAAACATTCCATAAAAACCATCCTCTCCCCTTAGGAAAGAGGACAAAATGGGAATGAACTAAATAGCAGGAATTCACCTGGAATGTGACTTTCCCCCCGAAGCAGCATTTGTTATCACTCTTGTTTTCCTTCTCTTACCTGAGAAATTTCCAGGGGACCAGTAGGAAGAGAAAACAAACAAAATATATATATATATATATATATATATATATGCCTTCAAGAGTCAGGCCCTAGAAAAAGTTGAACTATTCTGAGAATAAAAATGAAAATGCTCAGTGGTATTCCCTTTTGAGATTTGGTTGTTTGCTGCACACGCACGTTCCAACCGTGAGGCAGTTGGGTGAATTTGGGGGTCCTCTGCCTCTCTCGGAGTGCTTTTTCCACCAGGATTGCTGGTGTGTTGAACTCCAGGGGTTTATGTACAGATCACTGCAGAATAAAGGCCTCCCTGTTATTCTTTCCTCTGCCTTTTCGGGAGCAGGTTTTCCCTGAGCTTGAAGCTTTCATGGTAATTCCCATCTTGGTTCTCTAGCTATTCACTCACTCCTTCCATCTTTTCTCCGTCTTTTCTTTGCCTAGTATTTTTGGGATAAATCCACTTTTACAATAATAGCAAGAGGGAAAGCCTGACTGTAGCCACAACTGGATTTTTTCTGGAGTAGAATCCCAATGCAGTTTCTCTGGTAAAACAACACCAATACCTTGGAAATGGCCAACTCCAGGACTCCAGGAAGTTGTCTCACCATGGGAGGCAGTTTTGAAAAAAGAAAATGACAGGGAAACTTGGAGGGTGGCGGGAACACACACAGTGGCAGGACAATGGCTTCCCCTCCGTGTGAAACCCAGGCCCCTTGGGAACCGACTCTAGAGTAGTGATGTGGTTTCTTAATCAACACTTTTCCAAACAGTCAGACACTCACCAAATTAAAGAGACCTTGCAAGAGGAGAGAGCAGGAGGCTGAGTTTCCTACGGCATGTTGTAAGGTGCCATTCCTCAGAACCTGTGTCGGGGTCTCTTTGCAACTTTTCCCTGACTGCTTTTTTAAGCCATATGAATCCCCTCCAACTCCTTTCCTTATGAAAATTATCTGAGAAGGGTTGGAACAGGATCATAGCTTGTTCACCTGGATCCCACTGCGCCAAATGCTCGACTGGGAGCTCTGATGTGTGCCCAAGTTTGAAATTCTAGTTTGAAGTCCTTGGGTTTGTCAGACGATCAGGAAATATTCCAAGGCCAGATTTCAAAGTAAAATCCTCTCCACTTCCTTCTTGACAGTGTGTTAGAGATATGGAGAGCGTAACTGTACTTTGTCAGGCCTGACTCTTAGCTCCTACAGAATTGAAATAAATAGAGAAATATTGAGGGGTTTATGTAAAACATACCTCCCCATAATGATGTTTTGCACTTATATAATTGTTTGCACTGTTAAAAGCATTTTCATGTTTTCTTTGATATTCGTAGTAACTGAGGTCAGTAATACAGATAGTTTGGGCTCCAATTTATGGGTGAGGAAACTGAGGTTGAGGTCTTTATCTTCTCAAGAACAAATAGCTTAAAAAGATGGAACTATAAATGAGATTTGTTTTGCCTTAAATCCTGGTGTTTCCGTTTTTAATGCTTCTTCATACAGTTATATTAAATTGATAAAGGAGAGTCAAAGGAGAATGTAAGTTTAATTTAAATGTCTTAAAATATTTTTTGAAAATACCTTCTTAGTTCTTAAAACCAAAAGATACTCAGAATGAGATTATCTGGTTGTAACTCCTCCACCCCCTCCCCCAAGTGTTAGGTAAGATCTTTAAATCATTTGAGACAGCTAAGAACATCTATTTTTAAATACCCCAAGAGAAGGAGATTCTTCAATCCCGTGGGTAACTTTTCCTGATGTTTAACATTTCTCAAAGCCAGGAAATTCTTTCTTGTGTTCTAAATCCCTAATGCTGCAGCTTGAACCGGCTTCCTCCCGGTTGGTCTTCGCGGAGATGCTGAACAGCTGGCTGCGTTCCTCGACGTGAGAGCTTTTCAAAGAGAAGGGAAAGACTGTTAAGTCATTCCTCCGCTTCTCTTCCACAGGTTCAGTAATCCCCACTCCTTTCACTATTTCTCATAGGTCTCATTTTCCAGGCCTTTAATCGTCTCTCTCCCTTCTCCCACATAACTCAAAGTTTCTGTTGAGATATTGGGCTGGGGAGAAGAAGGCCTTTGTTCTTGGGGTGGGGGATTCTGGAAAAGGGAGGAAAGCACCAAACCTCATTAGGCCAGCACTCACTCCCCCTCCGAGTGCTGATGATGTCCCTGCACTGGCACTCAGAAATCTGACATTCTCAAGGAATTGAATGGATAATTAATTAGTAAATTAAATGCCAAAATGCCTCCTGAATAACAACAGGGTATTTGGCAAAAGCCTTCTCGAATATCTTTATTTGTATCCAGTGTACCCAATTCTTTAGACTGCGAAAGTCTCTAAAACTATTTCAAGAGCTCTTTGAAAATGATTCGCCGGAGAATTTTTTGGGGTGGAAGATTCCAGAACACCATTAGTTATTTAACATTTCCCATGTTTCTGACATCTTTACTATAATACAAAATGAGTCCACTAATGCACGGGCTTTATATAGCTACATGATTTTTCTCCTGCGTTTTATATTTGGCCATTGACTTAGTATGTAATTATTATAAAAAATCACACAGTGAATAGGACCAAGACATCAAGAAGCTTTAAATAAAAGAACAGAAAGTATGGGATACCTTTGAACTTGAGACCATTTCATGTTCTTGCTGAATGCCTTGAGAAATAGCTACAGGTGTTCCTTGAACAAGGTCAGAGTGTCACATGGAGGATGTGGTGATAGAAATGAATCCATTCAAGGTAGCTCCTAAGCCTGCTGGGCATCTGTTACACATCTAGTGTTGGCTGGGTGAGCAGTAGGTCTTAGGGGTCTTTAATTCAGTGACTGTCAACAGCCACATAACAACCACGATAGGGCTCAAGTTGGCACCTTTATGACAACTTTAGTCAATAAGCTAAAGCCTGAAGACCGTTGGCACAGTGTTTGGTGGAGGATTGAAGAAAAGTAAATGCACTGTATAAGGTCTAAAGATTCCTGGTCAGAATGATCCCAGCTGGCCTCATTAGTTGGTGGTAATTTACATCAACTTCCCATCCCAAAGACTTTTTGTTTATTTGTTTATCCAAATAGGGTTACTGAGAGCCGTCTGAAATGAGGAAATAACATGTGGTACATAAAATTGTATTGTTTATTGTGAAAAGTGATTGATAAGGAAGATAAGATGGAGGTTTTAAAAATATCAGTTCACAAGACCTGTTCACAAGGTCACCCCAGTGACCTTTCTCTAAGCAGGAAACAACTACCCACTTTGTTTATCTTCTTCATTAGGACCAAATGACCCTCTTCAAACAGTGTCAGCCCTTTTCTACTGGATCTTTGGTTCTTTCCAGGGGAGTTCAATAAGAAGTAAAACCCTGAGGTTGCTATTAACTTGAAATTTTATTCCCCACTCCTGCCAAATACTAACTATGGGGAGCCAGATTGTGAGAACTGGGCCTCATGAATTCTTCCAGACTTCAATCCTTGTATATGGCTACAGGGCCCTGGTACTTAACAGACAGCAAGGCAGTTTCCAACTCAGCATTGAGGATGATCCGAACATGGATAAGGCTCACCTGCCACACAGCATCCAAGTGAGGCCAAAAGCCTGGCAGAGTTGCAGAAGTACAATCACAAGAGAGGATTGTCTGCTCTGTGTGGTCCATGAAAAAGGTGTTTGATGTTGGCTGGACATTAGATCACCTGGGAATTTAGAAAAATAATGCATGCCTGGACCATGTCCCCTGAAAATGATCAAGATTTCCTAGAAGCCATGGCTGAGACTGACTAATGGGACAATCAGTGTCAAGGGGATTCTTTAAGGTGGCTCCAAAATTTAGGATTTGGAGGCAGAGAGAGCCCTTAAGTACTGAGAGATCTCAAGAAATAACTAGGCTCTTTCCCTACTTATTCTTTGTTCTTCTCATTATACGCCATCTCCCTCTCTCCATCCTTTTGTCCTCCTTTTGCCCTTTCTCCCTCTCTCCTTTACCCCTCTTCTTCCTTCCTTCCTTCTTGCCTTCCTTCCCTCCTAACTTACTTCCTTCCCTCCCTCCCTCCCTCACTCCCTCCCTCCTTCCTTCCTTCCTTCCTTCCTTCCTTCCTTCCTTCCTTCCTCTTTTTCTTCTTCCTTTTCCCCTAGGACATGAAGGAAGTTTGGGCAGTTTTTGGTGGGGTAATTCTATGTGGCAAGCAGTACCATCTCCAGGCCACAAGGTTTGAATGAATCTGCTTCAGGGTCTAGGTGGCTGGATAAACAGGTACTCAGGTGATGAACCAGGCTTCAATACCCAGCCCAATGTCACTGTTCCTAGGATGTTTTCCCCAACTCCCCCAGTTAGAATTAATCTCCCTTTCCTCCAGCCTCCTATCTATAACACATGAGATTTGCTTTTATTCTAGAAGTTATATTCACTTCTGATTCTCTGTACGTGTCCATGTGGTGAGGTGAATTGAGGCTTCTAACCTCCATTCCTTCCCCTCTCCTCCCTATCTGATTTGGGACAAGACACTAAGTCAGGCAGGGAAGAAATCTGGTAATTAGTGAAAAATGACTAGAAATAATTCAAATGTATCAGGTAGATTATATTTGTAGTCCTCAAAAGAAAGATAATTATCATGGCAAAAATATTTAATATTACAAATCTATAAGTTAAAATATAATCAGCTCCAAGACAGAAGGAAATGTCTCAATCACGCTGGTATTCCCAGGGCTCAAGGCATTGACCAGCACAAAGTAGAAATCGTGACTTTAGTGAGGGTTAAGAGGTCAAGTCGAGGATCTGGCTGCTCACATTTGAATCGTGGTTTGACCACCCTAACTACCATAGTGACATGCCCAAGTTACTTAACTTTTCCAAGCCTCATCTTCCTCTCTATTAAAGGATCTAGAAAGAATTCCATAGAGTTGTGAAAACAAAATGATGCACTCCGTGTAAAGTTCTTAGCACACTGCCTAGCACAAGTAAAGCCTCACTAAGTGTTTGCTATTATTAAAATATCTGTACAAATGAGCATGTGTCAGCCTCAGCCATGCCTTATTTCCTTTGCACACCTCAACCAGCTCTCCCAGCCAGTATGAACAGAAATGGCATTATCTTCTGATCATCAACTGCCTTGCATCAATTACCTTCCTGTTCCTGTCCCTTGTCTTTGGGAGGTGCTTTTACCTCAAACAGCTTCTTTGGCCCTGAACCACTTCTGCTTACAGCCATTGCTTATGATTTCACCATTTGAGGGTATATTCATTTTTTATCTGGATTCACCTGAATAAAAATCCTGCAGCATGGAGAAGGGAGTGTAGGGAGTGGCCTTCTCTGGACCGCACATGACGTTGGCATAACTCTGACTGTCAGATTGGCTTAGAAGTCCTGACATACGATGCCACATCTTCCATTATCTCTCCCTTCCTATAGCATTGAGTTTATTCCCACTGCACTGTAGTAACTAGATAAATATCTGCTGGATACTCCCAGACTGCTGTGGGCAGTTTTGACGATGTAGAAGGGATGGTACTAAGCCATCTGATTGGGGACAATGCAGTTCTAAGTCACTGATTGGGGGAGAGTTGGTCCTAAGCCATACATCCCTCCAGAAATTACCTTTAAATTATGCATGTCTTTTCTCACTTCTTGGGAGAAATCCAATGCGGTCTTTCCCTTCTAAAGGCAAGAAACAGATAAGAACATACTGGGGGTTTGTTTCTTCTTTTCTGTATCTGTGATCAAAGCAAGAACAATATCCCTGAAGTTCAGGGCTCAAGGGTTCTGGACTTTAGAATCAAATCTCTCTTTATAATTTTCTTCTTCAGGTATTTCCAGGGGAAAATCATTTATTCTTGGTACAAGCGAAAAACGTGTTTGGGTTTGACCTGCTTAATTCTCCCTGAGTTAAACTACATGTGAATAAAGAGGTTTTTAAAGCAGATCCATGATACATTAAGAAACCAGAGCTCATTAAAGAAAAAGAAGTCCATGACAAGATTCCCTCCTGCCACCCTTTTGTAAAAACCCCATTTCAAAGATAATAAAAAAAGTGATTTTTCAGTGTAATTTCACCCCTAGTTGTAAAGGGCACAGAACCTTTTGAATAGCAAAAATTTTAAAATCCAGTGTCTTGAACACAAATGCAATCTCTTTCTTTTCCTTTCTGGTGTAACAGTGCTTCTGAAATCTATTTTACTGGGGTGAAGAAAGGGGTAGAGAAGAAAATAAAAATCCTGTTTGTTGTCACTAGAACACCATAGGAGTTCATTTGCTTCCTTCGAATTTACATACAATTTCCACTTAGTGATACCCCTCTTTCTTTCTTCATGGTAGCTTTTATTTAATTATATTGCCTTGCTGTTAGTATATACAAGGCTATACCTAGAAATTCCCCAATTTTTTTTTAACTTCAGACTTTAGGTTTATTTAGGACTGTTTGCATGTGTTTCTAGAATATTTACTCTAAAAAATGACAAGACAGCTCCCCCTCAGTGAGACCCTGGCCTAAATATATATGCTTTATTTATATAGTGAAAGAATAACATTAAACATTGACGCTTTCAATGTATGGCACTGAATGATGATCTACACAGGGCATCCTTCAAAGGTTGCAATTAAGGACCCACCTAGCTTTTCAGCAATACAAGCCTGATTGAGATCTTCTGGCCCATTCATGTTTATGCCTTAAAATTCCTTTTAGATTGCATCTTTGGAGCTTGCGTAGTTCAGTTTACTTTTCATAGGTTCTAGTTAGGTGCCCACAAAAAATAAAAATTAAAAAAAAAAGCACAAAAATCCATCAACTCTTCTTTTCTGGATTCCTTAGTTTCAAAGTGTGCATGATACAAAGGATAGCGGCAATCGTTTTCAGGAAGCATTCCCACAAAATGCTTGAAAGGACCAGTTGTGGTTACGCCAACATCTCCACCAAGATCTCTGTGCCTTCTTCCACCATGAAGCACTTTTTGTCTGCACTGAAACAAAAAATAAAAATAAAAATAAAATTGACAGCCTTCTTCCTTTTTTTGATTTCTTCTGGTGTGGAGCATTTCCAAACTTTCATGTCATAAAAAATGCAACATCATCACTAACTTGCACTCCTGAGGCCATCTTCTCTGAAGTAGTCGCAGGGTCACAGGAAGAGAGAGCCAGTGGGTACTGAGTATCCTCCTCAGGGCTGTGGACCAAATCTTACCACGAAAGAATTTTCTGAGGCCTCCATAGTCACTGACCTCCCATCCATGCCTGCCTGTTAAGTAGCTTCCCTATCCGAGGAATTTAGCCCCACCTAAAACCAACAGTATGTTTTAGAGTTAAGAATAAACGCAGCCAGGTGCAGTGGCTCATGCCTGTAATCCCAGCAGTTTGGGAGGCCGAGGCAGGTGGATCACCTGAGGTCAGGAGTTTGAGACCAGCCTAGCCAACATGGTGAAACCCCATCTCTATTAAAAACGGGAAAATTAGCTGGGTGTGGTGGCAGGTGCTCTAATCCCAGCTACTGCGGAGGCCGAGGCAGAAGAATTGCTTGAATGTGGGAGAAGGAGGCTGCGGTGAGCCAAAATCTTGCCACTGCACTCCAGCCTGGGTGACAGAGCAAGACTCTGTCTCAAAAAAACAAAAATGAAAATAAATGCACACATACATTCTTTAACATCTCTGATCTTCAGACTATACTCTAACCAGAACTTATGGAAAGAGCACGGAATCTGGATTTAGAGAGATGGAGGTTTGAATTTGTGACTTTATACAAACAGTTTCATCTTTCTAAGCCTCCGTGTCCCCATCTGTAAAATGGAGATGATGATATGGATGTACTGGTCAGGAGTCTGGATTCCTTCTCTCATCCTCCTCTTCCATCCTGTCATGCACATGACTGTGAGGTGACTGCCGTCCTGCCAGGCATCTTGATCTTTCACACAGGCAAAAAGGAAGAGGGTAAGTAGCAGGCAAAGGGCACAAGCCAACTGAATCTTTCATTTCTTGTCCGAAAGCAATAGCTTTCCAGAGCGCCTTCCGCAGGGGATTCACACGTACTACTCATTGGCCTGAGGTGAAGCGCAGGGTCCCCCGTAGCTCTGAGGAAGCCTAGGAAATCAAGTTTGTTTAGTTGGAATATTGTCCATCTGAACAAAAGCAGGCTTCTGTGCATTTGTGGGGATAAAGGGGAAAATGGATCCTGGAAGCCATGGCAGTGTTTACAATGGTCTACTTCACAGCATCGTTGTGAGCATTACATGAGACATTTATGAAGAATGCCTAATGCATCCAAGGAGCTTGGTAACAGGTCGCTTCACAACATGACTTTGATGGGACCACATCCTTCAAGTGGCCCTGAGTGTGGATGTTCAGGAAGAAAACCAAATCCACGCTGATGGATTCCACAGCGGACTATGACACCTTCTGTCAACACTCTTGACCTGTATTCCCAGGCCCGAGGAGACTCATGTTCAGGGTGGTTAAGCCTTTCCCCCTGAGGCCACTCCCACAGGTGAGAAACAGTGGGTCTGCCAAGACCTCGGCTGGTTTCAGAGCCCTGCACCATCCTCTGGGCTCGCCTATGTCTGAATATAATAATATGTTGATAAAATACCTTGTCAAGCTCCACAGCATTCCCTGCCACATGGTCTTATTACACTTCTGCTTCATAATTAAAATTGAAAGAACACAAGCCCACTGGACCTGTTGTTAGCATGTGGAGTGGCTGCCACAGAAGGGACGTCACATTTGATTTCTAGGCCTGGCCCCACATGCTGGCAGGGGCCCGGGGCCTTTGTTCACCATGGCTATTCAACCTCCTCCAATATCTTATCAAGTATGTGCGTGAGGTGCTGTTTTTTTGCTCTTGCTGGAGAGTTGTAGGATAGAAGCCCTGTGACGGAAGAGCAGGGAGGGGGAAGAGACTTGCAAGAAGAGAATAACCTGGGAAAGACACGAAACTAGAATCTCACTCACTGGTAAGAAAAATGGAGCTCTTCAGGCATTCCCATGCTATTCACACAGAGTAGGACATATTCACAGTATCTTATGGCTTACATTTCTGAACTACCCCAAGAGCTGGGAAACAGCAGAAAAATACACATGTACACATACGTGGGGGCGGGGGGCTCTCTATTTCTGGCATGAATCTTGTATCATTGGGACATAAATCAACCTTCTAGGATTCGAACCTGTAACTCAAGCATGAAGCTACCAGCCCCGTGCTCCAAATTTGGCTAGATACTGCCCGCCCCCAGGAAGAAAGAGAAAGCTGAAGTCTCCTGCATTCAACCACAGCTTCCTGTCCTTCCAAGACCCCCAAGAGAGTCAAAATCTAGTTAGTCTTTTCAAATGACAGCGAAACCCTGCCACCGCTGATGGAAACCAAGCCATGTCCTCTGTGGGCCCCGTTCTGTTGCATCCCGTGCAGGACGAAGGGTGGGCCGATGGGACAATTCATAGCTTTGAGAAAACTTCAAGTGGAAAATCTTTTATACCCTCCAACACAGTATCTGGCTGAAAGCCAGTTATTCAGGTGCCAGAAACGGTTCTGTGCATAGCAGCGAAGAATGCAATCTAGAGGCAGGGAAGGCATCAGAGATGGTTTACACGACACATTATTAGTATAGGCTATTCTTGTATCGAGTGACAGAAGCGATATTCAAACTGATCTTAAGGAAGTTAAATAAATAAGTAAATAAATAAATAATTTTAAAAGGGATTTGTTACCCCTGTAACGGGAAACTACAAAGGATGATTCAAACGCTTTAGGCAGCTGGGTCCATGGGCTCAGATGGATTTGTTTTTCTCTCCATCTCTTGGCTCTGCTAACCCCTACCTAGCCTATTGTCAGCTGAGCTGTCTCCACAAGACAGACACTAGGAACTTGAATTTCTGTTTTCTCTGGCTTAGCAGCTGCACAGAGAGAAAACGTATGTTACCCATTGTTTTTCAAAAATGCTATGTATAAACCACAAACTCTCCATAGTATAGGAAGAATTTATTTCATTAATTCGAAGGTTGACTGCAGGGAGGCTTTGCTTCATTCTGAGGCAGCCAGAGTAGCTTTGTTCCATTTGTGTTCATTCTTGGGCCAACAATGAAGGAACAAAGCTCCCCTGAGGAAGTTTTTCTCAAGTCAAAAGCAGAGGTACAAGTCCCAAAGCACAAGCAAATTTCAAGCCCTTGCTCACATTATGTTTACTAATATCCCATTGACCAAAATAAGCTATGTAGCCCAGTCCAAAGTCAAGGGGCAAGGAGATATGTCTTACATTTTAATTGGAAGAACTACAAAGTTGCAGGGCAAAGGGTGTGGATAGAAGGAAGAGTAAAGAGCTGGGACTAATGAGTCAGCCACGGAAGACATCTCTTTTCCGGAGTCCAGCTGTCAATCTCAGCTTACAGGCAAATTGACCTTGGTTGAGTAACATGCCCATCCTTGAACCAATCTCTAGGATGCAAGTGGGGAACTGAATTGCCCGCCTGAGTGAGCCAGTGCATTCTATGGAAGTGCTGTTAATGATGAGCAATAGGGCATTAGAATTGGTAGCTCCTGGGGATGACATGGAGTGCAGGAAGAGCTCTCCAGAGGAACAAGAAAAAGGGACATGAAAAAGCAGATGTAGTGGACAGGAGCCACAGCTGCCACTGTTCACTATAAGAAAAACTGTCTGAACAATCACATGCAAATGGGTCTTTACTCCTTGACTTCTGGAAATGTCTCTGAAATGCGGGCAGGTAGGGAGGGAATAGAGCAGGCAGGCGAGGTATATGCTTATGATTCCTTGCCATGAGTTCTACTAGATCCATGTTCAGGGTGTCCACATTTGTGTATTCACATTTATGCATACAAGCATACATGTATATTAGCATGATTCACCTATTGTGCTAAAATCATGATTCTAAGTATAGAGTTAATATTTTCTGTGATTGTCACTATTACCATGGGTGCATAACAAATTATCCCAAAATGTGGTGGCTTAAAACAATGGCAATGTTTTTTGTTTTGTTTTATTTTTGTGTTTTTGCTAGCAAATCTGCAATTTGGGCCTGGTAGTTACAGCCCATCTCTGTTCCAAGAAGTGTCACCTCAAAGGCATCTGAAGCCTCACTCGGAGGAAGGTGACAGAAAGCAGACTGCCTTTTATGACCCAGCCCTGAAAACTTTGTAACGTCACCTCTGTTGCAGTCTATTCATCAAGATGGTCACAAAGGCCGCATATGTTCAAGGGAAGAGACAAAACTGCAAGAGTATGCAGGATTGGAAATATTGCTGTGGCCATTTTTAGAAAATACAATCTGCCATATTCACTTTCTCCTTCCTGCTCTGATCTGAGTACGAATAGAACATGGGATCTGAAGCCATTCAGGTGAGAGTTAAAATTATTAACATAGTTAATAATAGAACAACAAATTCAGCTAAATTTTTCAGCCTTTCAGAGTCTTAGTTTCTTATCCACAAAATGGGAATGCAAATACACATTATGATGTGTATTTTTCACAGTTGTGAAAATTAAAAGAGATGATTTTGAAAAAGAGCCCAACCCAGCAGAGTGTAGTAATCTTTTCTATCCTGCCCCATATACCTTCAAGGGAGTTCTTGAGTTATTTATGGTGTTTGGAGTTATGGCCACAATTTCTCCCTGAACATTAGGGCATAGAGTGTAAACCTTGCTATGAGTGAGTCCAGAACTGGAATCTGACCATTAGCAGACAGGACCCAGTGCCCTTTAGATCTATAGAGCTTTTAACTGAAGTCAGTAGATTGTTACCTAATTAATAAGTGAAGGGACACATGAAATGCTGGAAACTAAGTTTAGGTTAGTACTAACTTTAATACAAAAGTTAGCTTAGAATTGACAATGGTTCTGTCCTTCCCAAAATAATGTGTAAAATAATGTGAAAACATAGACGTAAAAAAGAAGCAATTTATCCAAATAGTGTCATGATCTAAAAAGTTTTCTTACTTTTCAATCCTTCTGTTTGCTATGTGTAAGTTAGTATGAAAATGCTGTCTATTAGAAGCTGTGCTATATCTCTCTGACAAGGAGCCTTTCTTTTGACACTTCTCAACTCATTTTTGAGAAAATCTTCTCAAAAATATCATTTTTTCTCAGAAGATACAGTTTTCTTTCATGAGAGATAAAATCTTACTGCCATTTCCTCCCAATACACTTTCCACTTTTAATGAAGAATTATATTTTTACAGGAATGGGTAACCAAATACAAATGTACATACTTCATTGATGCAGTTGACTAGGACTCTGGAAAGCCCACAATCCAGGAATCATCAACTCCTTTCCTGGGCCTCCATTCTTGCAAAGTAAAGCTCCACAGTGATGGTTTCTACCTGATTCATTTGGGCCTAAAGAACTTCAGTGGAAGATGGAGTTTGCCTGAGGTTATCTTAAGAATTTGGTTAAGAACCTGCAAATAGATTTTCCAGGCCACTCTGGGAAACTATGCACACCAACAAACCTGGTCTCTTCAAGGTCCTTTAGTTTGGGATCTGCCTAGCATAAGCTCAAACTCCAAGGGCTAATCAACACTCAAATTGAGGGTCAGAAATGTTGAGAGTAAATGAAAAGGAATTTGCTTTATTAAATGTTTCTCTAGACAGTGCCCCTATTCGTTTCCTAGCAGGACAGCAAAGCCCCATTGGGAAGGCTGGCTAGCTGTGAAATGACATACATGCAGAAGAATTGTCTTCCAGATATCCCTCAACAACTAATTTGTCTCCTGAAGCATGAAATTTAATTACCCATATTGGACATACTTGCATAATCACATATTTTTATTGCACAAAATTGTTCAGTCTTTTGAAATGTAGGGACAGAATCCTGGTTATAGAAATGTCTTTGACATCAGAGATTTGCACAAGTAAACATTTTGTGTGAATAACTATTTTCCAGTATGTATTCTCATTTGCAGCCTTTTGGTATTGTTGAGCATTCACTTGCACTCATATTCTGCTGTTATGTTGACAAAGGGGGACTGATAAATTTTTATTAAGCCCTTGTAATATTAAGTCCTGCTATCAAATTCATCCTAAGCTTCTGCTAATCCTCTTCTTTGTTGCTTCTCATAGCACATAAATCTTCCTCCACCTCTGAGCAAGATCATACCCTTCTCCAGCACTTTTCAATCTCACTCCCACTTCTCTTGAAACAAGGTGACCAGAAGCGAACATGAGACTTCCTACAAGGACAGAGGCATACCACCTCTTCAAGGGAAGCCAATTAACTGTGAAATAACCAGCAATATTTTTAGCGCTCTTCTCACTTTTATAAAAGAGATTGAGATGTCACATTTACTTGGCTAATGGCTATTGTTCCTAGGAAAAGCAGAAGTTAACCTAAAAATGGCTGATCATGACTATCAGGGCAGAGATAGGAGAATTACTCCATTAGGAAGCCATGGTGTCCATTTGAAGTTTGGTTTCTAAGGCTGTTTGTGGAATCCTAGCTGGACATAAGAGGAGAGACATACACAGGAGTTCAAGCATGGTGCTGGGGGGTGGTATGTAGAGAAAAAAGCAAATAGTCCAGGGAATGGGACAATAGGAGGGATATAAATTTCTAATATTTATGTAGAACCTAATATATGCCAGGGAATATTTGTAAATGCTAGTCATGAACTACCTCATAATCCTCCCAACAGCCTTAAAAAGTGGGAAACATTATCATAATCATTTTAGAGAGGAGATAGAACCTTGGAGAGATTTTCTGAAGCTCTCTAAGCCAGTAGTCTTAATTGTAATACTTTTCACATCATTAGGCCTTTTGTTTTCAATGCATTTTCTTACCTAATCCCCAAAACAATGCTATGAAGAAAGTACTCCTTTTAGAGATAGAAACCAAGTCCCAGAGAGGTTAAGTAACTTCCTCAAGCTCACACAGCTCGCCAGTGGCAGAGATGAGGTCCAAATCCAGTTCTATGTGATGCACCGAATAGCCTTTCTCGGCATGGAACTCCAAGGGTGCCATGAAGTGGCCGCTGTCCCAGCTCTCCCCTACCTCAATCAGAGCCAGCATGAATTTTGGGTCACTGACTTGCCCAGGGAAGTATGTGAAGTCCTGTGGTGTCACTAGATTTTCCAAGTTTCTCGGTTTGTGTGTGTGTGTGTTTTTGGTTTTTTTGCTTTCTGTCTTTGGACTTCTTTAGAGCTTAACTGGCTCATGCCTTTGGCATTTTAATCACTACCCTGCATTCTTGGGAAGCTCAAATTAGCTCGTTAGTTCTTAGGGGAAGCTGAGTTTGTAAGCAATCACTAAGTCCAGCAATAGTACGCTGCCAAGAATCAATATAAAACAGAAAAGCCAGACGGCAACTAGAATGTAATCATCTGTGGGAGGTGTAGGGACACTCCCATGCCACTCTCACCCTTTTCTTGAGATTTCTAACTGGTTACCCTTCACATGGAAGTCACTGCATCCCATAAGTGTAGTGAACATTGACCCTCAGGTGTTAGGAAGTAGAGTGGGAAGTCTTTGATAAGTGCTTACCACATAAGGACACTGATATATACAGCTGTATGTAAGTTACTCACCATGACTTCCAAAGCCAATAATGAATAATCAATATTATGCCACGTTGTCCACATCGAGTGTATCATTGAGCCAGCACTGGAACCCAGGCCTATATAAGTCCTAAGCCTGTTTCTTTCTAGAAACGTGCTCCTGAATAAAGCCAATGGCACAATCCATTGGCTACTTTTTCTACTTGGTCTTTTGGGGGCAGTTATCTGTGTAAATAGCAACTAGAAATTTGTTATTTCCATGCTGCCTTGAGGATTTGCCATAATGGGAAATGAGACAAGAACAAAATCCCCATCAGTTACTAACCATTTCTTTAGATTTCTGTTGTCATGGAGAACACAGTTGTCAGGCTTTGTTTGCTGTGGCTGCAACTAAATTTCCCAAACCTGCTAAGTGAAGTCCGTGTATGACTGGTGCAGTGACCAGCAGAACAAAAAGCTACAAATTATCTCTATAGAACATTAATCGAAGGTCTCTGTGCTAGAGAATCCTTTTCTCAATTAGAGAGCTGTCTAGGGAGTAATGTTCTCTCTAAAAATCATGATATACACAGCTCTATAAATCGATGAAAGACTTGTGACCATTAAACTTAATTGATACTGAATTTAGAGGAATGCATTTCAATCATGTTGCCATTTTATTTGAAAATTAGTTTCTGGCATTACCTCTTTCCTTCCCTCGACATGCAGGGACATGCAGCACTCCGAAGTGAGCTCTCCAGGAACCACGGAGAGGCAGCTCTGACTGCGAAGGCCTCAGCACAGGGATGATGTTTCAAGGTGCTGTAAACAAGTAGACATAAAACAGGAAATAAAAACTGATTTCAAGTAGCATCAGCAACAACTTGGTTTTATATAGTACCCCATATGTTCCACAGGAATAATACCCCATGGCACTTTATAGGGAAAAAGGTAAAGGAAAAAAAAAAAGGCTGCTCCAAGGACCACACTAGGAAAATAATTAACTTCTTGAATATGTTCTCAGGCTTGAGTAGGTGCAATTCTTTCCTTGAGATTACTGTTGGCAATAGTGCTGGGGAGCTGTTGTTTTCTGTAATTGGCTCTGGATGGAAGCCATGCTGAAAGCAAAGAGCAAAGACAGCTTTGGGTTAGAATGTTTGGAGTGTGTGTGTGAGCGTGTATGTGTGAGCATGTGTATGTGTGAACATGTGTGTGTGTGTGTGTTCATATGTGAATTGCAGGAAACCCTCCTCAAATGTGATCAATTTATCTAATCTAGAACCATCATTGAAGTACTGTGACAAGGTAATAAAAGAAATCCAGAATCGATTCTATTTAAAGAGCCCAAATGCACTTACCCTGTCACTGTTTTCTAAATGCAGTCATGGAGGAAAAAACATGAAGAAAGAAGCTTTATTTTGAGACGGAGGTTCACTCTTGTTGCCCAGGCTGGAGTGCAATGGCACGATCTTGGCTCACCGCAACCTCCGCCTCCCAGGTTCAAGCGATTCTCCTGCCTCAGCTTCCCAAGTAGCTGGAATTACAGGCATGCTCCACCGTACCCAGCTAATTTTGTATTTTTAACAGAGATGGTGTTTCTCCATGTTGGTCAGGTTGGTCTCGAACTCCCAACCTCAGGTGATTCGCCCGCATAGGCCTCCCAAAGTGCTGGGATTACAGGCATGAGCCACCGTGCCCGGCCCGAAAGAAGCTTCTTTTTTAAAAAGAAAACAAGAAACTGACAAGAAATATGTTTTGCACAAAACCTTCCAGAAACACATTATATGTGTAGTAATTGTTTCCCAAATAGGCACTACATATCTATTTCCATGAAGATCTTCCTAGACAGATGGATTCTTTTCCTATCTGTTCTTTGCTATCAAGCACCTCTATCTCATCCATATCATTTGTTAATGGTGTAAAACTAGGCTTTCTTCAAATCTATTTCCTTGAGAAATAAAACACAGAAGTACAAAAAAAAAAAAAAAAACCTGACTTTTCCCCCTAAGTTTTGTCTAAATTCCTTTATTCCTTTCTGTGAAACTCTGTGTCCATCAAAGAATGTATTACACTTTCTGTCTGGGAACAAACTTCTAATGAGGAACATTTGGCCTGAAAACAATGCTTGTCTATTTACGTAGACTGCACCCAAAACCATATCCAGATACATTAACTGTTTGCTAAATATCTGAAATATCCAGTTAAATATGCCATAATAAAGTAGTTAATTTACTAACTCACTTCCTAAAAAACCTAATTATTAAATTTTTGACTGTGTAATATATTATTTTCTTTTTAAAGTAGAGATCATAGAACATAATTTGTGATCACATAATATTTTCTGTTTTTTTCAGTTAAGCAGTGAGTAGGTAGAATTTTAGAGGCATAGGAAGTTGTATATTAGAAGCCTTGTAATAATCTTCATTTCAGCAAGAAAGATGTACACATATCCATTTTGTTTTTCAACCAACATGCAATATCACTGCTAGAAAATGTACGGATATAAAACAAATAAGTTATAACCTTTACTCTATTACTAAGAACCCACAATCTAGAATAGATTGAATACAAAAACAAATGACCATTTTTTTTCCAACATGGAATGTGGTATTTGACATAAGAAAGACGCAAAATGTTATGAGAGGTCAAAGAAGATCAAGGTCACATCTGTTTTCTGGGATTTGGGCAATCAGGAAAACAGGAAAGTCTGGTTGGTGGGGAGTGGAGTTGGCATCTGGAGGACTTTGAAACCTCTGGTACTTGTTGCTATGGCAGATACTAAACATGGCCCCATTCCCAGCCAGATTAATGTAGATTTGAATGACAGGCAGGCTTCTTATAAACAAGAAAATTGATTCAAATTGAGGCACCTGATTCGGAAAAAGTGTGATCAGAGAATGTTGACTAGGTCAATCTGGCTGGAGAGTAGAAAATGTAAATGGAAGATAGTTGAGAAAGATTTTCAAGACACCCAAATTGCTCTGATAAGGAGGTATTTCTTTTAGCACATGAGGTGGTGTGTGATTTTGTGCAGGTGAGTTTGGATTTTTTTATTTGTTTGCAAACAAAAACTTGATTCACTTAAGTTGTAAAGGCCCTTATTGGACATTGACTTGGTCACTCAGAGAATCCACAAGAAGACTGAGAAACAGGCTTGGGCAGTGAGCAATCAAAGATGTTGAGAACACAGCTGATTGTGCTGCAGGAATTGTCTGATCAGAAACCCCTGTGACGACCTCCCCAGTGGGCACTGCTGGTTTCCTGACTCCACGGACGCCACTGTTCCAGACACTAGTTATAGACCCTCTTCCCTGACTACAGTGGATGTTAAATGGTTTCTTGCTTTCCGTGCTCCAGGAACAGAGTTCTGGATGGATCATCTGACCTGCTAAGCCTAGGTCATGTGCCCTCCCCTGGCTGCCAGGGCTCTTGGGGAACAATTATCTGGCCTTCTCTACTCCTGCAGTGGGTGCCCCCAAATTAGAAAGGGAAGTTAGATACTAGCTGGCCAAAAAAATCCAACAAATGCCTGTCATAGAGTCATAGAGGAAGCCATGTTTGTGCAGGAACACGAAGAGTAGATAGAATTTCCAGCCTGGCGCAGTGGCTCACGCCTGTAATCCCAGCACTTTGGGAGGCTGAGGCGGCAGAGCATGAGGTCAAGAGATTGAGACCATCCTGGCCAACACAGTGAAACTCTGTCTTTACTAAAAATACAAAATAAAATTAGCTGGGCGGGTGTGGTGGTACGTGCCTGTAGTCCCAGCTACTCAGGGAGGCTGAGGCAGGAGAATCGCTTGAACCCAGGAGGCGGAGGTTGCAGTGAGCCAAGATCTTGCCATTACACTCCAGCCTGGTGACAGAGCGAGACTCTGTCTCAAAAAAAATAATTTCCAAGAGAAGAGTGCCAAATGTTTATTTGACATAAAGGAAATGGGAAAATACCAAAGAAGAGAAATAGAAAAGGTCATTGGGCATCGTAGTTGGGAGGTCATCCATGCCCTGAAATGTTTTCTAAATTTCATTTACATAAATACCCAAAATGTAATACACATTTATTGAAATACACAATGCACAGCTATAATTATTTGCTATACAAATTCACATTTTGAAAATTTAATGTTCCATTTGAGGAAGACTATTCACTCTTTCAGGTCAACATGAAGCCAAAAGTATCTAATGATTTTATGTGTGACTAGGTCTGAGTTTTAAATGAGAATTATGTGTTAGATAATATATCCAGATAGGACCATAAGAGTTTATGCAAAACTCTACTTTGTGTTCAGGCTATTCTATACATAAAGTGCCCAGGAAGGAAAACTCCTGTTTTAAAATATCCCCAAAGCTGACTCCACAATCTCCCTTAGCATTCATTTAACCATTCTAGTAGAGTTAAGCATACTTTATGGCTATAAATTTGAATCTTAAGAGAGACAAGCAAAACTTTGTTAATACTTCCTAATTTGAATAGAAAGTAAAGCTGATGGCAAGAGAAAAGTCACAATTATGTTCAGAAAATTTACAACATGAAACATCTCGGCAATTGCCAATATTTAAAGGTTATGTCCATCATACTGGAAAGTGGCATAAAGTTTTCACCCTTTTCAAGTAATTGGGCATCATACTGATGGGGAAAATTGTGCATGTCAGTGATTCCTGCATTGATGTGGGGAAATTGACAGACACTGTTTAAAAGAAACCAAAGTTTTTGTGCATCAACATGTCATGCTGGGAATAATTACACAACTGTTTTGTTACCTCAGCACTGTGCCGTATATTATAATATCCACTGATTCTTCCAGAGTTCTTTTGTTTGTTTTACAAAGTGCAGCCGTTCTGGGAAATACATACTTGTAAAATGATTGATGCTAATACACTTTATAAATGAAGCCTAAAGCTCAGTAATACTGATAAATATTGTCCTTACTGCTGAGGGTACATTTAGAAATGGCCCCCACTCTATATTCATTAGGTTTAGCATCATCAACATGAAAAGACAGGTTAATAGGTCAAGAAAGGACCTTAGGAGGTCAACCAGTGTTTGCTGCAACCATCAGGTAAGCCTGCATTCAAGCCATTTATCCATATGAGAATCATCATCAATAAATCCTTTAGCATCCACAGTGTTTGTTTGTGTGTGTGCATGTGTGTCTGAGTGTGTGTATGTGTATGTGTAGGGGCAGCTGGTTCAAGATCTCTTCAATAATATCTGCTCAAGTAGCTTGTTATTATTTACATAGCATTTTGTATTTGCAGAGGGATTTTCCGACACTTAATAATTCTCACAGCATTAGTGTAAGGTAGGGCAGTCCTAGTTCTTTCACACACAAAGGCACAACAATTAAGAGGTTTGAAAAGGCCTGCAAACTAGTGATTGAATAAGGATTGGTATCTACAGTTCTTGGCCCTGAACTCTTTACAAATCTACTACTTAAAAAAAAAAAGTTGACCTTTCACTTTGGGTATTATCTTAGAATGTTAGGTCCTTACAAATCTAGCGGGACCAGGGGACTGGGCAGGAGAGAATTAAAATTAGACTTCTCAAGTCTAAGGCACATATTTACCAAGAGACTTGACTCCTAGGAGATTCATATGTCGGAGGGGTTGCACCATTTTGCACCATTGCTGGGCTAGTTCCCTCATGGTCCTGGGGAAGGAAGCCTAGTAATGGAGTCAGAGGGCATTGAGCTCCTTCCCGCAAGTATATTTTGACAGGCTGGAGTGGGAAAAATACAATATGTTCACAGTTAAAAAGAGAATATACTGTAATAAATAAAGACCTTTCGGAGTTTTGTCATCAACGTTAACTAATACTGCAGGTCAGTTGTATTTATTGAGCCTACACAGGTGCATTGCAGGGCTGGCGATGTTAGCCCACATTGCAATAATTATGGCCAGGCAAACCAGTCAGAATGAGAACCGGATGTCTCTTATTCTTAAAACTTGCTTTACATGTCCCTTTGGAACTGACAAATTGCTCAGGTGAAAGTCATCCCCTGCCAGGTTTCTGCAATTTTCCCAGCTTCGTGCAACTTTTCATTTTCTTATTTCTTGTCATGAACATAGAAAAAGAGCCACCTAATACCTTTGGGATGGCATTTGCAGTTTGGCTGCAAAGTGGAAGTGCCGGACAAGTCTGGAGAGGATTGTCTTTTACAACAGGATTTCAGAATTTTTTAGCTCCTTTGCAACTAGCTGACAAATGACGACATGGGGTGATTTCTACCGCAAACGGGAAGCACTTGTGTTCCATTGGTGATAGCTAGGAAGCACTGTTTTAAAACTTCATGCCCACTGTGTATACCAGGAGGTAGCTAGCACATGGGCAAAATCCTAAAGGTGTCATATCACAGGAGCAAGAAGTAAAAAGATAGTCACAAATTTGAAACGTTGGACTGAGAAGATAAATCAAGTAATCTCAATATGGGTAAGCAAAAGATCTCAGGGATGTGACAGGTAATTCATTGCTCTGTTTTGAAGCAGCCATTTTCCTCCTTTGTAAATGAACTCAGTATATTTGTAAGTAGGGGTGTCTGTGAGAAGAAAATAGTAATGTGGGTGGGTAGAGGCCCACACGTTATCACATGGTGTGACAGCTTGGTGGGAGGGATCCAGGCACTGGAGTCCCATAGCAAGACATGCTCAGCCAATCATTCATTTTCTTGGTAATCAGACCAAGGGGGAAACTGGCCCATCTAGCTCAAATGCCTATGACTTTTATTTCTACAATAAAGCAAATGCTAAAGCAAATGTTAAATTTTACTAACAAGAATATCAAAGATTCTTGTTGGGTATCAGTGAACCTTTTTTGAAAGGGGTCTGAATTAGTTAGAAATATGTTTGGTAAAAGGAACAGAAAACCTAATGAAGAGTGGCTTAACCAAATAAGGGTCTGTTTTTCTCATGTAACCACAAGTCTGGTGGTGGTAGATGACCGAGGCAATTACTCCCCGACATCATCTGAACAGACTCTGTTCACCTTCAGCATACGGCCATTTTGTCCTCATGTTTAGTGCTTGATAATCACAAGATGGCTGCTGTGCCTTTAACCAACATGTCTACATGCAAAGGAAGGAAGATGGGCAGAGGGAGCAACTGCCACATCCCTCTATACCCAGAAGCAAATGCCTTCAAAGTCTCAGAGTCTCCCAGCAGACTTGTGCTTACCTCTCACTGCACCTACTGGACCATGTGCGCCACTACAAGCAAGTGGGACTGATTTTACTATTGACAGAAACCAACATTGAGGATTGTTAAATTAAAGACACTGAAAACTCCGGTGAGCACTCTGCCTCAGGAGTATTTGCCTAATGGCAGGACATAAATCCTTCTTTACTAGAGACAGCACTTGCTTATCAGCCCAGGGAAGGCACTAGCCAGCACCAGAGTAATCTGGGAACAGATTTTACCATCTTTCTCATTTTCTTGCCTTTTAAAAGACTAGAAGCTGTCCCATTTGTCTTGTCTCTATGTAAGATTTATGGTTCTTTATTAAAATACAAGCAAGACCTCTAAGCCACTACCTTGAGAAACGCTTTTGAACTTAGGCCTCTCCCTTGCGATGGGTACATCATGTGTTACTACATTTCTGCTTGGGACAGGTTCAGTGGCTCACACGTGTTATCCCAGCACTTTGGGAGGCCAAGAAGGAAGGATTGCTTAACCCCAGGAGTTCAAGACTAGCCTAGGCAACATAGGGAGAGCCTGTCTCCACAAAAAATTTAAAAATTAGCCAGGTATAGTGGCACATGCCTGTGGTCCCAGCTACTTGGGAGGCTGAGGTGGGAGGTTCGCTTGAGCCCAGGAGGTCAAGACCACAATGAGCCATGATCACACCACTGCACTCCAGCCTAGATGACGGAGTGAGACTGTCTCAAACACACACACACACACACACACACACACACACACACACACACACAAACTTCCACTTGTTTTTCTTTTGTTAGTCTAGCTTGTTTTCAGGAAAGTGTATCAATGAAGAACTAAAAAGGAAAAAGGAAAGAAATTTTGTTTTCTCCTCTATACTATCCACTATAGTAGAGGCAGGCAAGGGAGGAGGTTGAGAATGGATTTGAGGTTGGTTAACTAGCTAACAGACATCTTACCTAAGAAGGCTAAAAAAAAAAGTTCAGAGATTTCATTCAACCAGTATTTCTGCACTCACCATTTGTATCAGTCATAAATAGCTTCTGATCACTACATATTTTATTTTTAAATGTCTGATTGCTTCACTCCATTTCCTGTGGATGTTCATCATGCTCTACCTGGCCAGTAAGAGCTGGACTTAGAGGCTACTTCCTAAATTCTCTTCTCACTACGTATTGTCTTCCTAGATTACCCTATTCAGGCACAAGCCTTCAATTACCAGCTTTTAGCAGATAATTTACAAATGTACATTTCCAGGTTATACCCTATCTTTGGGCTTCAGACTTAAGAAACAAGCTGCTGATGTTTATCACTAGGATGTTTCAAAGGCAACTCAAATCTAACAGCTTTATAAATGAACTCATGTTCTTCCCTTCTCACCTCCCTCAAACCTTGCTGTTTGTTTGTTTGTTTTTTCAGATGGATTGTGCAGTGGCACAATCTCAGCTCACTGCAACCTCCACCTCCCGGATTCAAGCGATTCTTCTGCCTCAGCCTCCTGTGTAGCAGGGATTACAGGCACCCACCACTATGTCTGGCTAATTTTTGTATTTTTAGTAGAGACGAAGTTTCACCAAGTTGGCCAGGCTGGTCTTGAACTCCTGACCTCAGGTGATCTGCCCACCTCAGCCTCCCAAAGTTCTGGGATTACAGGCGTGAGCCACTGCACCAAAGGACCTTGTCCCCTTTCAAAGTTGACTGTTTAGGTTGCATAAGGCCATCATACATCCAGTTAAGTCATAATCCTATTTCCCCAGTATCCAGTATATTACCTCCTATGCACAAAGACATTTACTTTTCTCCATCTTCACAGCTACTCTCTGGTCTAAGAAACCTGGCTCAGAATACTGTAACCTCCCCACACCCACTCTAGTTCCCAGCAATACATTCTCTACCTATTTGCTAGATGAGCCCAAAACTAATCACGTCTCTTATTCTCCCCAGTCACAATTTTCCAGGTTGGAAAACATAAGACCCTAATCCTTACCATGGCTTAGAAGACCCCATGTGGCCTGGCCACAGCCTGTTCTCCGGGCACTTCTTCATCACCATTTCCTTCCCTCTCTAAACTCCAGCCACACAGGCCTCCTTTCCACACCTTGTTCTTTCCCTGCTCCTTTCAGCCACAGGATAGCATACATGCAGTTCTTTCTTCTGGACTGTGATTATTCTCTTGTGTCTAGCTAATTCTTTCCCATCCTTCAACTCTCAGCTCAAACATGACTGCTTCAGGCATGTCTTTCCAGACCCCACCAAGACTACACCAGACACAGCTATTATACCATCTCACACCACCTTCCCTTTACAGGTATGCCCAAACTGTCACCTTAAGTTTATTTTTGTGATTATTTGGTTATCTGCGCTAGTAGATTGTGAGTTTCTTGAGCGCGGGGAATATGCTCTTCTTCCAGTGTCTCCTGGATGCTTAACACAGTGTCTGGCACTTATTAGATGGCACCTAAAATGCTGTTGAAATAAGTGATAAGATGAGGAGGAGCGGTAGCTGGACGAAACATTCTTGTTTGGGAGAGTTTCCACTTGCCAATTCATTCCTTAAGTAAGCATTTTTTAAGTACCTATTATATATAAGGTCTATGTCTCGGCAACGAAAATAGAAAGATAAATGAGATAATGTCCCTGCCCTTGAGGGCTTTGTATTTTGGTTGGGGAGACAGACATATAAGCCCATGAATATGAATTAAAATAACGTATTTCTATCAATTGTGTCTCACCAGACACCGACCTGAGACCTAAGTCTTCTCCTGCCAACTGAAACAAGGATGTGCTGTCTTTGCTCCATGTCAACTCCTCATGAACTCCATCTTCCCCCTGACTTTCATCAATATTATTTCAATTTTTAGATTACAATGATTTTATGTTAAGTTGGCAGCTTCCTGATGACATGTGTGGAAAGCTGTGTTCTCATAAACAAGTTAGGCTTGAACCCCATGGTAGGAAAAGTTGCTTCTGGGCAGTTTTCTTGTAGGCAGCTACCTGCAGAGGTGTGCGTTCTTAAGGGGTTTCTCATTGAGAATGGAACTTCCTGACAATGTCCCTGGATCATTTAACTTTGAATCTGAAATACTTCCTCTCATGCCCTCAAGTCACCACACTTTGAGGAAGGTAATTTCTGGGACAGTGGACAGAGCAAGAGTTGTCAGCAACCCAGACATGATGCAACATTTATGTCTGAACGTTTAAAGAGCATTCTGTAAATATTTGAAAAGTGCATTATCAAAAGCAAAAGCCAATGGTTTTGTTTTTGTTTGTCTGTTATGTTTCACAAGTGGAATTGGGAGAATTCCTTTGTAAAGATGGATAATTTCTTGTAGCAAATTCATCTCAGTTAGGGGTGCAAAGCTCTTTTGTGGTGTCTCTGTTAGGTGTGAAATCTCTATATCACACACAGACCTGAGTCCTCTAGGAAGGATGCTTATTTCACCAATCCGCTGCTCTGCTTTGAAATCCCATACTGAGTGTGTTTGTTTTTCATGATTGTCATAACAAATATCACAAATTTGGTCACTTAAAAAACACCAATATATGATCTCATAGTTTCCACAGGACAGTTTCTCTGGTTTCTCTGCCGTTGGTCTCACAGGACCAAAATCAATGTCTTGGTTAACTTGGTCCTTATCTTGGTCCTTGGTTAACTTATCTGGAGGCTTTGGGGGAAAATTCACTTTCAAGTCCATTCAAGTTGTTGGCAGAATTAAGATACATACAACTGTAGGACTTTGGTCCCTCTGTCCTTGCTGGCTGTTGGCCAGGAGGTTGTTCTAGAAGCTGCCTGCATTCCCTGTCTCATGGCCCCCTTCTTCATCTCCAAAGGCAGCAATGGAGTTGAGTCTTTAACTCAGAATTTCTCTTGTGTTCCTTTCTGCCACTTCCCTCAGTTTTCTTCTTAGGTCCTATGATAACTATTTTTTGTTGTAAAGCTTATGTGTTTATTTTTATGTGTGATGTTACAAATGGTATAGTTTAAGAATATGCTAAGGATGGATTTCCCTGAAAGTCACAGCTAAGGGAGTTCACTTGGAAAGGTATCCCAGGAAGGAGAAGTGATGGTCTTGGACATTAAAATAGGACTGTTTCCCTCAGCCTTCTTCTTCTGCTTGAGGGTGAGTGTGATTACACCAGGCCCACGCTGGTAGCTCTGGGATCATTGCCCTATCTTGAGGTCAGCTGATTAGTAACCTACTTCCATCTGCAAAGTCCCCTCACAGTTCCTAAATTAGTGTTTGATTATGCAACCCAGTCATGGGAAACCTGGGGGGACATCTTTAGATTTTCATCTACCACACTGAGCTCATGGGCCACAGTTTCAGCTACCTGAGAGAATCCTTCCAAAAAACAACAGCTGTAACCAGATTATTGTAAAAGGCCAAACCACAATGTGTCCAGATTATACAAAGCCAAATAGAACAAAATGCTTACAGAGAAGCCCCTTGTCACTGCACGTGTACAAAACACACAAAAGCAAAGTAAACCCAGGAGCCCTGGGTTCCATTAGTTATTTCTGGTCTCACTGAACACTTTAACTCAATGGTGTAACTGATTTTATTTTAAATATGGCCACTGAAAAAGACAGTAGTGTCAGAACAAAATTACTTCAACAGCTTTTGTTACAGTATTGCCTAAAATGAGGTATAAACGCCAGATGATATGTAAGTTGATTTTAGGTCTTATGATAAGTAAATTTTTTTTTTTTTTTGGAGACAGAGTCTCACTCTGTCACCAGGCTGGAGTGCAGTGGCGCGATCTTGGCTCACTGTCACTGCCTCCTGGGTTCAAGTGATTCTCCTGCCTCAGCCTCCCGAGTAGCTGGGACTACAGGTGCATGCCCCCAGGCTCACCTAATTTTTGTATTTTTAGCAGAGACAGGGTTTCACCATGTTGACCAGATGGTCTTGATCCTCCTGCCTCGGCCTCCCAAATTGCTGGGATTACAGGAGTGAGCCACTGTGCCCTGCCACTATTTTTTGTTTTAATGCTGGTGTATTTATTTTTAAGTGTGACTTTACAAATATTGTTTAAGAAGATGCTGAGTATGGGTTTCCCCGAAAGTCACAGCAAAGAGGGTTCATTTGGAAAGGTATCCCAGGCAGCAGAAGTGAGGGTCTGGGAGATTAAAACAGGGATCAAGGGAAAGAAATACATGGATGCATGATTGAGTTGACCATTGCTACAGTCAAGCAGCATTTGATCCACAGGACCTTCTAAGGCACCTTGTGACATGGGTCTCAGGGCTGTCTCAGGAGATGGAAGGGGAAAGGATTTATCCAGCAACTCCTAGCCTCCACTAATCAAAGATGGCCCCACTCTTCTGGGTTCCATGAGCATGAGTGGCCAGCAGTCCTGGCAAGTGGTCTGAGGTGCTAAACAAGTAACTGTGCAAAGCTGGCTGGCTGAGACCTACATGCAACTGGTTACTGCAGCAGTGACTGGAGTAAGAGGTGAGCCCTCGATTAGCTAAATAATGAACTGGAGGTGTCCAATATGCCACTGTAAGTTTACTTTAAGTGTATGTGTTATATACATAATTGTATGTGATTATATATAAATATATAGTCGTGTATAATTATATACATAATGCAGATACTAGTACATATGTTAATCTAGGTTATCCAAGTAGCAGAGGAAAAGATGGGATTAAATGTACAAGAAACGTGTTAAGAGTCACATCTATAAGACAGGAGTGTCGAATCTTGTGGCTTCTCTGGGCCACATTGGAAGAAGAATTGTCTTGGGCCATACATAAAATATACTAACACTGATGAGAGCTGATAAGAAAACAAACAAACAACAACAAAAAAACCCCTCATGTTTTAAGAAAGTTCACAAATTTGTGCTGGGCCACATTCAAAGCCCTCCTGGGCTGCATGTGGCCCACGGGCCATGGGTTGGACAAGCTTGCTATCAGAGATAATAGGGAGGGAGCCAGGAGAGACTGAGAGAGCCATCAGGCTATGCAGCAGGTCTGACCCTGAGTGAAGGAGAGAGGGAAGGAAGGAAGATTATTCCTCATGCCCAAGTCTCAGAGTCTAGCGCAGGGCTCGAGAGAGTCTGACAAGGCTGCCTTTGAGAGCCCTCAAGCCCAGTCGCAGCAGTTGTCAACTCAATCATGCATCCACCTATTGGTTTCCCTCCCTTCCTGTTTTACATTCCCAGGCCCCCACTTCTGCTTCCTGCAACACCTTTCCAAGTGAACTTCCTGCCAAAGCCTTTGCCTGAGCTTTCTGCAAAACCCATATTTAGCCTCTTCCTAAACAACATCATCTTTGAAATCACACATATTAAAAAATGCACAAGTAGCAAGACAGAACATATTCAGCACAGTGCCCAAAATCAACTCCCATAACAATGGTATTGGTGCCCACTGGAGGCACAGCGCCTAGGGATGGGTCCCCCTGCAGTGTCCCTGCTGCATGCAGCAGTTGGCTGGGAGCAGCCGGGGGGAAGCAAGGTTCATTGCAAATGGAACTATGGATTTCCCTAGGCAGAGCTAGACCCCTGCGCCAGCAAACTCCCTGAAATCGGAGGTCTGACAGGCACATTCTCAAGGCTACCACTTCACATATATAATAGAAATTATGAAGATTAGATAAACATGTGACTGCAGTTTTAAAAACCTGACCCATGGCCAGGTGCAGTGGCTCACACCTTTAATCCCAGCACTTCGGGAGGCTGAGGTGGGTAGATCACCTGAGGTAGGGAGTTCAAGAGCAGCCTGACCAACATGGTGAAATCTCATCTCTACTAAAAATACAAAAATGATCTGGGCATGGTGGTACACATCTGTAATCCCAGCTGTTTGGGAGGCTGAAGCAGGAGAATTGTTTGAACCCAGGAGACAGAGGTTATAATGAGCTGAGACCGCGCCATTGCACTCCATTCTGGGTGACAGAGCAAGACTCTGCCAAAAAAAAAAAAAAAAAAAAAAAACCCTGGCCCTTTCATAATTGCTGAGAATCAGATTCACTGTTTACTTGGCTCAAAGACTAGTACTAGTCCTTAAAATTCTAGCTACAAACAAGGGAGCTCCTCTTGTTCCTAAGGTAGAGGAACGAACGAGTTTGGGGCAGATTTCTGTACAAGGCTGTCGTAGACTTAGTGAGTGGATGTTTCTTTTCCTTTTACTGCCTAACTTCTAACCTTCTAACATTTCCCCGACCTCAAATCCTTAAGTGTTTCTGTCTTTGGCTTTTTTGTTTTGTTCTTCCATAGTCGGCAGAGGAGCTCTTTTGAAGCAAGCATGCGTGAATTAAAAAATAAAGCCTGTGGTCTGAATTGCAAGAGCCTCCTTCAGGAGATAAGTGTTCTGAAGTCCCTGTTTGCCTGGGGTGGGGCTGGGGTAGTTGTAGCAGGCTTACTGAATAGCTGTTTAGTTATTTCTCTGTTGAGACAGGTAAGTCGGTATTCATTCAGCATGGATAAATCTACTTTCCTCATTCTCTTTCCTTTTACAGTTAGTAAAGTAGCTTCTCATATCTGCCCTTAGAATCCTTAATCCCAGTTAAAATAAAAACTATTAATGCGAAATAAGTCACAGGAATTGTTCTAAAGCAAAGGCATCTGGGTGCTTTCGCGTTTTCCTTCCAGCAGATGTTGAATTAGGAAAAATTTAAAGTGATCTAGGAATTCCCTGAATGCTTTTGGTGATATGAACATATTGTGAAAAACAAGCTTCTATTAACACATCAGCTGGACAAATATTGAGGACAGAAAATGGGTTTCAGCAGCCCGAAACTTTGAATAAGAGTAAAGGAGAGTTCAATTTAACTTGTTTTTGGATACTGTCCCAGAGCTCACGCTCTTCCTCCTTCTCGTGTGTCGTGTGGACATGCAGAAGACAAGGATATGATTTTTGTAACATGGAGCATTTTTAATCCCTTTCCTGTCACACTAAGTAAATAACTCACCGTGAAATACTCAGGAGATGACTCTAAACTGCAGTAGGATATGGAGCAATGTACAAAATGTTAGATGCGGACATTAATAAACCTAGCCAGCGAGTATGGTTTAGTAGGTTGTCATGGTACCAGAAACATGGGCGCCATTTAATGGAAGTTTTATCCTCATGCTTGGTTGTCTCTTAAATTGTGAACCTGTGAATCCTCTGGAAGCAGCTGCCTGGGAGCTACACTACAATAAAACTCACCTTTCCTCAGCCTCAAAGGACTGCTGCCTTTCAGCAAAGCCCAGGCTAGGGAGGTGGGTCTCTTCCAGCCCATATCTCTTTGTGATAACAGGACTCTGTTTTGTATTTTAGAGCAGCGGAATGTGAGTCTTAGGAAGGTAAAGATGTCTGTCCAAGGTTACCCTGCAGGGCTAGTCAAGAATTACAGACCAGGAGTAGGACTAAAGCCTCCTGCCTTTTATTTCAATATTTCAGTGTTTCGACCTCCTCCTTGGACATTACTTACGTATGGAACTCACATACACAGAGAGATTTCTCAAAGACCTATATTTAAGGGTGCTTAGCACAGCCCGGCTGTTCACAGGTCCCCGCTAGAGCTATGGCAGCAAGGAATGAAAACAAAGGGAGAATTTAATGCCTATTGAAAGCTGACTCAGAGCATGTAAAGGTGAAAGTGTGAGGTCGGAAGGCTTAGCTGCCTGTTGAGTTCTGTTATTCAATAACTCAAGGAGCCTGTTGTGAGCTGCTTTGGCTCTATTAACACATCTGGAGCTAGTGGCCATACGTTGGGGACTTTTTAGAATGTAAAAGTAGCTTTGTAGGCAAACTTGTGTTAGAATGAAATACTTCTGAAGAACAAAGGCTAACTTTATAGAGTGCACCTCTCTCTCCCTGACTCAGTTCTGGGGGGCTTTTGATGGAGCGTATGCTAAACCTATATACTTCTTTGGAGGAGTAAAAATTGTCCTCCTGTCCTGGGTCGTGTTTACTTTCAACGTAACCCTTTGGATCTGTGAACACATCCAAAAATCAAACTAACAAAACAGTCAACAGAGTGGAGACTCTCCTGATATTCTCCATCTGCACCTAGTCCTATTCCCCCACTTGCTCCAGGCCCCATGAGGCTGACCTGTGGAGACTGCATTTGTGGGCTCCCTTTACCGCTGGGTGTTTGGTTGGGTTTGGCCAGTGGAGGTCACTGTCAGGAGATGAGAGAGTAAGAAGAGAGGGAGAATAGTTATTTATTCTCTATGTCATGACCAGTTTCATCATTATCATCTCCTTTCATCCTTTCCCTCTCCAGATTTCTGGAAATAAATTCCAGAATAAGAGTTCATCCTGCCACTCCGGAGCCACAGTTTGGAGATGCTGCATTCCTAGATTGAAGGCCTGGCTCCTGGTGGACAGCCCTCTCTCTAAAGCTACTCTCTCCAGGTTCTGGCAACCACAGCCAAAGGGCCAAAGGTAACTCATGAGGGAAGCCTAAGGCGAAAGTAAGGCAGCATAGAAATGAACCAGGAGTAATTAAGTGAAATAATAAAGTGACAAGTGTCTTCACTTGCCTTATCGTTTGTCCAAACATGGTACCTTCGTGGACCATTCTGAGATAAAGTTGGGATACAGTGTCTTGGAATCACAATCCACCATTTCTTCCCTTCCATCTGGCCTCTTCTTCCTCATTCCCCTCCAGGAATGCATGGGCATCAAGGGTAAGGCTATTTACTAACCAAAATGCCAGTGCATGCCATTTTCCCCAACAGGAACAAAAGGGATTACAAGTCAGTCCAGAAAGGATAGACTCTTACCCTGGAACTTATTTCCAGAAACCTGCAGAGGTAACAGATGAAAGGAGATGATGAAGCCAGCCTTGTAGAAGGTCTCAGGACATGGAGGTGCAGTGAACTTACCATGAGAGGGTAAGTTCTGGGGAAACTGGCCAATGCTTCCCATGGCTGGGGCAGATGCTCACTTTTGCTCTTTCTTCTCAGTGATGGTCTTGTTTTCCCCCAGATTACCTTTGCACTGACATCCCAGTGTTTGGACATGGAGGCCAAGACATACACATCGTTTGCTGCTAGATCTGCCTCTAGCCAAGCAGAAGGGGATCAACAGTCACTCAGGTTCCCTGCTGAGGTTAGGGCAAAAGCCACAGCTGTCTGTAGTAAAGGATTCTTTTTCTGAAGAGGAGGTAGCTCTGGTAGGTGGACACAGCAGTAATAATATCATAATAGCATAACCAGTTAATGAGATCTGCAATTGCCACAGTCAGTCTCAGCATGTTTCTGTCACCATCCAAGTGATCAAAACCTGCCATAGAACTCTAAGCCCTCCTATTTTCAACCATTTCCTCCGCCAGGAGTGCGGATTTGTTTGCCAAAGGCAATATCCTAAATACTGAATCTTGATGATCATTTCTACCCTCCCAACATCTGAGAAGGCTGGAATTTCTCTCAGTTGACTACAGGTTGTGTCTGACTTTGTGAAGGAAGCTTTGTCTCCAGGGATTTCTTAATTGGGGTAAGAGAAACTGAAACACCTTCATTTATGTCATACCAACCTTTCCGAGAGCTCAAAGCATGTTAGGATTGTCGCCTTATTAATGTGCCTTACCGCAAAGCCCACAGAGCAGCACACACTTGCCTGGAAGGTGTAAGGCTTCAACTGAATGGTACATGCCACCAATACAGAGTCATTCACTGACACCCCCAGCCTGACCCCGCTTAGTTGCTGAGATCTGATGGGATCAGAGCAGAAGGTGACAAGGCTGTGAGCTTAATTAAGGGAATGGTTTTGTTCAATTCATGCTCATCCTTTCCCCCTTCACCCAGTAATTCTCACACATGCCAAGAAAATCACAATGAGGAGGAGATTATGACCTAGTGATCTCATTCAGGATGTGACATTATCTCATTTCAACAGCCTGGGAAGAGCAATGCCATTTTCAACTCTGGGAGAAATTTGACCAGTGACAGAACAAAATTTAGCCCAGACTTTTCACTTTCCTGTTTATCTCCAAGGTAAGGGGTCCCCAGCCAGCTGTGTCAGGGAATACAAACACCCTCCCAATCTCTAATAAACAGCTTGCTGACAATGAAGCCTCCCCAACCCCTTCTCTCCACAGGTAAGTGGAATCCACGTGTCCTAGAAGTGCGACACATACACTCAAGGAAGGAGTAAAATATATAAAGTCTTCTCACTCCAGCATCTTTGCTTTTAAATTTCTTTCCAAAGAAGGAAAGGATTTCTGCCATCTTCACAAAACGGTAGAGATTTCAACCTCTTAAACATATTACTCAATATTAAAAGGACTTGGTGACTGAATAGCCTCAAGAGTACTTTGCTCTCAGCTTTCTGTCCTGACCTGCTTTTGGTCACTTTGATTCATTTGCTCATAGCTGGCTGCCTGGATTAATTTTCTGGACTGAATACATTTCCTTGCACTACCCACATATGTGACAAATAACTAATCTGACTCATCAAAATGCATTAGAATGCAATGTTCCAGTTACCGAAGGACATTTGAAATTCAGCAACTTGTCTTCTTACTCTTACCACCAGAGATAGTAAAAAATTACAAAGAGGTAGAGACAGCGATAGAGCCCATTTCGTGCCTAGAATTTGTACCAGCATCCTTGTTATTGCTGCTCCAGCAATCTAAGAAAAGTTGGACCCGCCTCTGTTTGTTTTGTACTTCTTAAAATATTTTTCAAATTAAACTTTGAAATATAACTGAAATAATTTCTGAGAAACATAGCATAGCCCAGACTATAAATCATCCAAAACAGCATTAAGTGGATATACTAAATATACCTAACACTGTTGAAAGTACCCTAAATATATCATTCCTCTTCTAGGATTTCCATATTCTACATTTCAACACAGGCCTTCTAAATCAGACGATAGTCGGGTTGTACGAGTAATAAGTCTAAATGAGATGCAAAAGAATATGTTGCGAAGAATGTGGTATAAGTACCAGTGTCTAACTTGGTGTAATGGACAATATATTTCAAAAATCTCCCAATATATGCAAGAAGTCACTAGAAAACAGATTTACAACGTGTCTCTTTGAAAGAGAAAAAAAAGGTGATTTTTACAACTTTATTTATTTATTAAGAGACAGGGTTTCGTTATGTTGCTGGCTTCAAACTCCTGGACTCAGGCAATCCTCTTGCCTCAGCCTCCCAACCATTAACGGCTGGGATTATAGGCACATATCACTGTGCCCAGCTCCACAACTCTATTTTGAATTATCTATTAGAAACTAAATTAACACAAGGAGTGATCATGGAATCAGCACCCCAAGAATGGTAAACATAATTGCTATACATAGATAAATGCATTAAAACATTTTTACTGATATACTAGTGAATGACTCATAATTTCCTCAACATAGCTTTATCTTGTTATATTTTTTTCTCATGGCATTATCTTGCTCCTTTAGGGAGGGTCTCATACACCTATGTTTTCACCATTACATGCCTGGAGGTCTTTTTTGAGGGTGGAGGGGAAGTCTGAATTAAGAGACTGCTGAGAACCCAAGAGCTGAGGAGTCAAACCTTGGTTTCCCATTGACTTCCTTCCTGAACTTTGGTGACCTACTCTTTTTTCTATGCCCTTTCTTTATCTATAAAAGGAATATTATGAGTGATTTGCCTTCTTGAATGATTGTGAAGGACAAAAGTAAATCTCATAAAGATACTGTAGAGCCTTTTCCCAATAGAACATGTGGAGCTGATTTAGGCAGACATTCGGTGGCTTGCACAGAGAGGTTGCAGATGTTGATTATAACATCATAGAAGCTCATTGCTGATGTCTCTCAAATGTTCCTGGGGAGAAGTGTTCAGACACAAGCATCATACACCTGTGGCATTTGACTAGCTTAGTTGAGAGAGCAGCAAAGGAGTGTAGGCAGCATGGTGTTTCAACATGTGGGTACTGGGTTCTGGGCTCTGACTTCCTAGGTTCAAAACCTCCATCTGCCACTTCTTAGCTTTGTGCTTTGATGCAACTTATATAACCTTTCTAAGCCTCAGTTTCCATATCTTCAAAGGTGTTTGGTAGGAATAAAAGCAGTAATGCCTGTAAACCGCTCAGCACAGTGCCTAGCAAATATTAAATTTAACATGCATTAAATACTCATGCATGTTATTATTACTAAGAAATATATGCTAAGAGTTTGGGAATGTTCAGGAAGATGGGAGCAAACAAAGGAATATAAAGATGTAATTCTCCTTTTCAAATACCTGCAATCTAATTGGAGAAAAACCATATACATTCAATATGTAGTGATATAGTTTGGCTGTGTCCCCATCCCAATCTCATCTTGAATTGTAGCTCTCATAATTCCCATATGTTTTGGGAGGGACCCAGTAGGAGAGAACTGAATCATGGGTGCAGTTTCCCCCATACTGTTCTCGTGGTAGTGAATAAGTCTCACAAGAGCTGATGGTTTTATAAGGGGTTTCCCCTATTTCTTGTGTCTCATTCTCTCTTGCCTGCCGCCATGTAAGACATGCCTTTTGCCTTCTGCCATGACTGTGAGGCCTCCTCAGTCACGTGGGACTGTGAGTCCATTAAACTTCTTTTTCTTTATAAATTGCCCAGTCTCAGGTATGCCTTTATCAGCAACATGAAAACAGACTAATACATGTAGAAATCACTACAGACTTTGTGGGGACTGAGACCAATTTTTGCTTATTAAACTTCTAGAGTTTGTCTTATTCAAGAAGTTAAGAGGATGGAAGATTTGGCTGCAACTTGGATAGACCAAAATTGGTTTCAGATTATCTAGGACTAATGATTGGTTATGTCAAAATTCCTATTGTACGGGGTCAGGTTTCAGAGTTTCTTAAAAGAAGAAAGTCCCTTTAGAGAAAATTCATAAGACTGCCAATTTGTGTGCTTTTCATAAGCAAACTATCTTTAATACATACTGTGTTAGAATCTTGAAAAAAAATTCTTCACAATTCAACATATGGCTTTTAGAAGAGGAAGGAAAATCTCCCACTGGGAATAGCTTTCAATTCACTTGCAAATCCCTTGAGGGCTGAGTCATGTCTTACTTTCCCTGAATGTCTAATTGGGCCTAGGACAGTTTGAGTTGGAACTCAACAAATTTTAATACAATTTAATCCAATTGAATTTTATAATGTGAAGATTTTTATTGTTGTTTTGAAAGTGCCTTGACAAAGGCAAAATGGGCTTGGAAGATGGCTGTGAGCTCTTTAGTCTCTCTTTGTCATCTTTGTACTGGGGATAGGGTCTCTCGAGCAAACAAAGTGACTAATTGAATACTAAAACACGCTCTGGTAACCCAGAGCTGCCCAAGCAAACCTTAGCTTTCCACAGACTTAATCCTTGGTATTTCATTCATCTATAAAGGGTTTTCCACATAAGAAGGGGTATATGGGAATTGAGGTGTATTTAAATCTTTGAGGGCCATGGAGAGTTTGCAAAAGCTTTCCCAGGTGATTCTTCACCAGCTTTCCACCCACAGCTCCCAGTGCACATGCCAGTTGGAAACAACCACTGCAAAATAACATCTTTATCGTGGAAGTCCAAGAGTTGACTTGTCATAAACCCTGCCCTGTGTGACTAGGAACGGTAAGATCATCTTCACTTTTATCAAGGAAACACATCACTATCTAAAATCTTTATTGTGCCCAAAACACAGGGGGAAAAAAAATGTAAACTATGTTCTGACCCATGGGGGTGAAATACAAAATATGTAGATTACAGCTAATATGTCCCTTTGCCTGTTAAACTGAGGCATGTTCCAGAAATGGTTTGGGATTATGAAATACAAAAATACACAGGTATATACCATAGAGAACTCCACATGCAGGATTTTATCAGTGAGATCGTGAGAATGCTCTTAGCAACCGATTACTTCTCTCACAATTCTCCTCTTTGCATTCTAGATATAGGGACACTCTATGTTTTAACAAGAACATAGTTGAAACACACCAATCCTCTCTGGCCCAGTGTCCTGGAGAAAGGGACTCTTGAGAAACAAATAAAAAGTCTCAACTACCTTTCCCTCCTCCCCTGGCAGAGTTTTTACCCCTATGACATAAGTTGACTTAGGTAAGATTTAGGCTGGGCATGCTTTCTTCTAAGAAGGCTCTCAGCTTGAAAGGGTAAAGCAGGTCCTTTGAAAGAAAACATGGTGGCTGCTCATGGTTAAGGAACAAGGTCAACAGAGGCCAAAAAACTTTGCTTTCCAAGTAAAAGAACAGACAGGAAGTTAGGCAGAAGCCAATGCAGGAGCAACCAGGGAGCCTGAGGTTGGTATCCATGTGCCCTGCAGAGCCACTGAGCATGGCTGAGCCATGTCCAACCTATGTAACCATACATAGCAAGTGGCCCTGCTCACATCCCCAAGAAGCTTAAGCCAAAGCAGTAGGTGGCGGCTTCAGCAGAAGTGAGGGAACCCCAAAGCCTGTTTGATAAAGGCAGGCACCCTCCATTGGAGTCAGAGAATCCAGATTGACAGAGTAGTTTTTATCTGAAGAGAAAGGATAAAACTGAAACCTACAGCAAGAAGAATGTTCAACAATGGGGGAGGAGAGAGAAAAGAAAAAGTTAAATTTGGGACAAGGGATGTGTGATATTGTGATACAATAAAGGTATATTTGGTATCTGTCCCCGGGTGTTGGCACACAGCTCCTAAAACCCATGAAATCTCTTATGTAATGTGTCTTTTTGTATTTCTGATCAGCTTCTGAGTTGGGGGTAAGTAGTCTTGTGGGACTGAGCCCTTAACCTGTGGGATCTGATACTATCACCAGGTAGATAGTACCAGAAATGAATTAAACTATAGGACACCCAGTTGGTGTTTGCTGCAGAATTGCTGGGTGTGTGTGAAAAAATTCATGCACACACGATTTGGTGACCAGAGGTGAAATATTCAGTATTATATTGAGTGTATTGAGGATGAGGGTAGGAAAAACACTTTGATTTTTCCTGTTTCAAAAGGATGAAATTAGGGAAACAGAGAATAAAGGACAAAGACTCAGGATGCAAGAGGAGGCTGATAATAGTAGTATTAGCAGTTAATATAGAGCATTTACCACGTGCCATCTCTGCTCAGTCCTCACAACAAGGGGCAGCAAAGTTTTCCAGTAAAGGGTCAGCCTTGCAGACCACATAGTCTCTAGCACAGCTGCATGGCTCTGACTCTGTAGTACAAAGCAGCCATGGACGACATGTAAATAAGCTGGCATGGCTGGATTAGTCCCATGGTGGACAAGATTTGGCCCAAGGGCTGTAGTTTGCCAACCTTTCCTCTTTAAGAGATGGGTAGTATGATTATCTCCATTGTAGACATGAAGAATGAGGCTTAGTGTGTGGAGAGGGAGTGCTTTGGTTTTCTCTTGGCAGAAACACCAATAAAAGGAAAGCATGAGTATCATCCAGAAGAGACTTGCCCAGCAAACTGGGCAATGTAACATCGTGTACAAGTAACCAACATGTACCTGGAACCCTTCAGATATCCCTCACATTATGGCTGAAAAGATCCTCAAAGCCAAAAAATCAAAACTGTCATTAAACAGACCTTATAAGTGCTGGCTTTTAGGAGCATGCTGGGGCTGAGGATGTTAGGAAAAAAAAAAGGAATGAAGGCTGTTAAATTCCCTATGTTGCATTCTCGAGAGGAACATTCTATTGATTTTTTGCCCCTCCCAATGCTGGCAGTACAAAGTCATGCAGGAGAAGACATGACAGGCAGGAAGCAGGCTGTCTTCAGAGCCAGACAGCCTTACCTTCAGGCTCCTGCTGGACCTACTGACCAGGGTACCATCTTTTGCAGTGAACAGATGGATCCTTGTCTTTTAAGAGCCTGAAATCTAGAACAGAAGGCACATAACAGATTTCACATTATCATGGATCTTCTTGAAGTGGCTTTGCTCTGGCATCTTTGAGACTAACATATTGGATCATATAGTTACTGTTGAAGTCTTGTGTCCGACAGTCCTTGCAGGCTAAGGTCTTCTGCTGCATCACTTAGGGTATTTACAACCCTGACACTGATGAAATAAATATCACAGTGACAGTAATAGAGTCTGTATTTTAATTGCCAAAAGACTGGAAACCTTTACTAACAGAAAAAGAAACTGTGGAAAAAAGCAGAGTCATGGACATTACACTTACATATTTCTGTTTCAGCAAAAATTCTAAGATCACAACTTACTATTATTAGCTATTTTTTTTCAGCTGTGGGAATTCATAGACATAGTCTATGATCCAGACAGGCTCCATCTTACCTTCCTTGGGTAAGGAATAAAACAGGAAATAACTTGCAAATCAAGATAGTGCTTAAAAGCCCGCTGATTTTTCTAAGAATTCTGCCCTGTATCAGAGAAAGGCAAGCACTTATGACTGGCATAAGGTACACAGGGAGACCAATACTTTGGCCTGCACCAGAATAAAGGGTTTTGCTTGAGGACGAGAAGGGGCCTCAGCTAAAGCTTATTCAAGTGTCTTTTAATTGGACTTATTTGACCTAATCCTCCCATAATGCTTCTCTTATCCCTAGAAGGTTCTGGTTGATGTGTATTCATCTTTTAGCTGTGACTTCTGCTCATGTAATTTGTTGTATAGATCCTGCATGGTACAATATGACAGCCATTCGCCCCATGTGTCTACTTAAGTTAAAATTAATTTAAATAAAATTAAAAATTTATTTCTTGAGTGGCGCTAGCCACTTTTTAAGTGCTTAATAGCCACACGTGGCTTGTGGCTATCATATTGGAAGCAAAAGCATCGAACATTTCCATCATTGCAGAAAGTTCTCTTGGATGGTACTGTCACTGTAGAATGACAGCTGTGGAGAGTCTAAGCACGCATTGCAAAGATGCCCTCCTGGGCACCTTCCTGCAAGGACAGTGAGTGATATGTCAGTACACTGGTTACTTATTGTGATGAAACTGATGAAAATGTACTCATGTCTTCATCGGCCCTTCTAGGGTGCAATACCGGGCTTGATTTAAAATTTACATTTGAACAAGGTAAAAAGTTCATAAAAGAGAGACTGAGAGAAAATACACCAAAACATCAAGTCTGATTGTTTTGAGTAATAGGAATATTGGCCATCATTTTGTTTCTGGCTATTCGTAGTGAGGTGTAGACATTTTTTGTCTGCCCCTCCCACAATGTATGACTCAGGAGTGTTACTTGAATTCCTGGAACCAGCTATGCCTGAAGTCAATCCATTCCAGTTGGACTTTCTTCATTCTGTGAGCCACTTAAGCTGATTTGAGTTGGGTTTTTATTACTACCAAGTGAATACTAATTTTGCTATTTTTTGAATTTCTGTATCTTCTATAATGTTCATTTATTTCTCCTAAAAGTAGAAAAAAAAAACTTTGGAAATTGCATGTGATAAACAGTGTGTTCTATTATATTTTGTACATCATCCATGTGCTGATATTCACGAGCTCTAACAAAGCAGTTTTTCTAAATAAGCTAGAAGTGATTTCCAAAAATCCACAAGGAACACAGCGTAACATGCCAAAATAACTTTGTTTATTAAAAGGAAATTTGAGGCAACTGTTATTGCTGAATTGTTTGGAGTCCTGGCAGAAATTCTCCCCAAAAATATGATTTGAACTTCTTCAGTAACTCTTGTTGTCAGACTTGGGTTGTAAAATACAGAGTAACATCTCACTTGATCAACAAAACCCATATTAGCATAATTTATCATTAGAAAGCATTCTCATTTGCTAATCTGGCGAGGTCCAGGGATACTAAATCACAATTTTCCATTTTAACAAATGAGCCTATTTGCAATTCTTCTAACACCCATAGTTTTGGCTGATCAAATGCATCTACCAGACTTGGCTTCAAGCACAGGCTAGAGGGAGTTTGCCCTGGGATATTTTGGTTGGCGATGCTACTGAAAAGATTTCAAATTACCCCATTTTACAAATCCTTCTTCCCTCTTAATTGACTAGCCAGCAATAGAGTCACATAGGTATTTATATTTCTCACCTTGTTTACAACTCTGTTAAGCATCAAATATCAGTGTCCTCTTGTCTATAATTGTTGAGACACCTAGTGAAAAGCAGAAAGAAAATAGCACATTGGCAAGGCCGCCCATAGTGGATCCTCCTTGAGTTATTCCTCAGGGATTTCTAGGCTCTTTCACAGATCTTTTGGCAGTGGGCTTGACTGGGCCTTTAAACACATTAATCCTTCCCTTGAAGTCACACATTCCACAGCTTGTTTAGAGGTGGCTCCAATGGCAGGATAATGTTGGTTGGAATGTGCTGCCTGCTGGCCCCTCAGACTCCCCCCTAGAGATTTGTCACTTGTTTGCTACAGCAACTACCACTGTGATATTGTGCTCCCTCTTCAAGGGGGAGACTGACTTGCCCTACAGGGTCATCTAAGGGCAGGACCATTTGCAGCTGTGCAGAAGGAAGTGCATGACATGAACTCATGAGATGCTCTTAGTACCTGTAGCCTGTCTTCCTGCTATTGTTACTCCATGGATTTTCCCTTTGGGTCTCCAAAAAACATGACTTCTCATCTTTCCTCCCCCAAACTGGTTCCTTTTTTCTCAGAAGCCTCTCACTTGGTGTCCAAGACCCTACCGAGAGTGTGGGTTGTATAAACCTGGTATTTCTCTGGACCATCATCTCATGTGAACAATACTGTTGTCATAAGGGTGTATATTTGTCAAAGGGTCTTTATATTTGCTATCTCATTTGAGCTTCACACCCTCTCTGAGAACTAGAGAAGGTGGAATTACAGTCCCTATTTTAGAGATGAAGAGGCTATTACATTTTTTTCTACTTAAAACCTAATAGGACTTCCTTATTCTTTTTCACTTGACTTTTTGACTCTGAGACTCACCATGAACAAACACTCCAAAGGAAAGAAATGGTTGTGAGGCTTCATAACCCTAAGAAGAGTCACAGATAATAGAGCTAGTTTATCAATATTTCCCACCATCAAAAAAACAAAAAAGGTTTTATTAACTATCTGTAGCTGGGTACTCTTGTATAACTGCTTTAAGGAAAATAAAAATGTGTTCTTCTCATTCTGTTTCCCACTGGGAAAAATAGTTGTACAGTCTGAATATTTTTACAATTAATAATAATTGTCACTCATATTTATTGTGATATTTTCCTGCATGCTAGGCACTGTGCTAAATTTCTCACATAGATTATATCATGTAATCCTCATGACAATCTTTTGAAGCATTTATTAAGGAAAATAAAGACTAAAATGACATTATTAAAGACTGTATGAGAGGAAATTTCACATCTGATTAAAAACTTGGAATTTGGAACTAGACTGGCTAGGTTCAATCCCTGTCCTCTCATTTGTTAACTTGCTGTGCTACAGTTTTCTCATGTTAAAGTGGGATAGTAATAGTACCTACCTTGAGGATTATTTTGAGAATGAATGGGTTAACATGTTTACACACATTAAGTATTACACTGTAAAGCTCTTAGAACAGTGGCTGGCCCAAAGAAAATGGTACATAAATTTTGCTGTGGTTATTACACAACTGTGTGACACTTAGCAAGTTAGATAATCTCTCTGTGCCTTCCTTTCTCAGTTTTCTTTCATTTGCAAAATAGAGATAATAACATTGCCTGTCTAATAGGGCAGTTACGAGTTTAAGGGAGGTAATTCTAAACTACTACTGTCTGGCACATTGTAAATGCTCAATTAATGTTAGCTATTACTGTCAGGCCTCTGAGCCCAAGCTAAGCCATCATATCCCCTGTGACGTGCACGTATACATCCAGACGGCCTGAAGCAACTGAAGAACCACAAAAGAAGTGAAAATAGTCAATTCCTGCCTTAACTGATGACATTCGGCCATTGTGATTTGTTCCTGCCCCACCCTAACTGATCAGTTGAACTTGTGACATTCCTTCTCCTGGACAAGGAATCTCAGGAGCTCTTCACCAAGCACCTTGCGATCCCTGCCCCAGCCCACAAGATAACAACCCCCTTTAACTGTAATTTTCCACTACCTACCCAAATCCTATAAAACTGCCCCACCCCTATCTCCCTTTGCTGACTCCTATTTTGGACTCAGCCCAACTGCACCCAGGTGATTAAAAAGCTTTATTGCTCACACAAAGCCTGTTTAGTGGTCTCTTCACACGGAGTCACTTAACGATTACTGCCTTAGGTCCTAACTTGATATATTTAGGAACTTAAGTCGGCACAAAGAATCCATACCCTACAAGTAAAGCTCTGAACGCCAGACCACTGTTAACCATATTTAAGTTGCTGGATTCATCAGATTTTTGAGATAGTTGCACACAAACTCAATTTTAGAAAAGGTAAACAAAACTACTTACAAAATTACTTACGAATGAAAATAACACAGAATCTGACCACTGTCAGTGAAGTCAGTCCTATTGCTTCTCCTTCACCAGGCAGCTTGACCAGTTTAGCTTATCTTCTTGGTTAAAAACTACTTCTTGTAAGGAAGGTGGTCCTCAAAGTTGCTGCCACCTAATTGAAGCATTTGGTTTTTTAAAAGGTCACGGCCTTTGGCAGAAGGGATTGAGCAGCATAGTGAGCCTCTCAGGGATTTTGAAAACTTAGGTACCAAACAAAAGCACAGACAGACTTGCCCAATTCAACCTCCTATCGGAAGAACATATGGAATATGGGCGTTGAGAGCGAAGGGGAATCAGAACACATGCAGAGCTCGAAACTGCTCCTGGGTTTGGAGGATCAATGTGTATCAAGAAAGGGCTGTGTATGGGCTACCAACCAGCAGAAGCACGTCTCAGAGCCCAGGGAGCAGGTGTCTGGCACCTCTCGGATCTGGAGCCAGTTTCCACCTCAGCTGACATTTAGAAGGCATAATGGCAGTGAGTGTCTCTGCCAAGGATTGCGAGTATGGGATTTATACCGCCTGTGCCCACCTACTTGCTCCATGTGGAAATTTGCTTTCCCGCCCACCCAATTAAGAAAATGGGATGTAGAAGACCAGAGGGAGGGATGGTTATTCTATCATGGTTAGTTTCAGTCACAAAGTTTGTTTTCTAGCAGAATTCTGGGTTGCCACCTTCCTGGGAAACAGAACGAAAACACAAATGACCTCAATGTGAATTGTCACCCCTTTTCCTCTCCAAAACTTCACAAAATTAAGAATCTTCACGAATCACCACCTGCAAGTCCCCAGAGTGACCTCTGGCTGGTCAGAAATCCAATACGGTGACAGCATCAACAAAGGAGATTAGTCTGTACTGGTTTTGTGAGATCTGGTGTTGAATGAATAAAAGTCAGGGGCAGAAGCTTGCTCTTCTTTGTTTAAAGCCATGTCAGAGCATGCTTTGAAAGTGCTTGACTTCATGCTTGATGGGGTTTGCTCTGAGCCAGGCGCTAGAATGGATTGGTACTCACAGGCCTTTCGAGTCTCCTGCATGGAATTTCATTACTGAAATTCTTCAGGTCATTTCCCATGAAAGTCATTACCCTCATGACGCGCACTCTGGAGGGCTGACTCAGAGAGCTGCCATTGTCCCCTCCCGGGGTTGTGAGCAGCACCTTCCAAACTCCAGGGGTGACAGATCTGTTGCAAGAGAAGAGGTGCTATTTTTCTTGGAACAGAATTTGTCCCCCTGGAGATATGAGTGCCAGCAGCCTGGGAGGGGCTGATGACTGGAACAAAATTCCTATTAACAAAGACTCTGTGGGTCATGATGGAGAGACCCAAGTGTGCCCCCTAAGCCAAGGTGTAGATGAGTCCTCAGTGCTTTTGCTTAACAAGTTCTATGGGCCTTTTACTGCTGTGAGGAAAATACATAGAAAACACACTAGCAGAACCACTTCTGTAACAGATCATTGAATCACAGTGTGACAACATATCTAAATATGTGGCAAAATTCTTCCAAAGTTTAGACGTAACACAGACGCAGAAGTCACCTTTGTCCAAAAGCTTTTCAACTTCAAGCACCATGGCGCCACACTGCTTCCTAGTGGTCATGACCCAGGCTGTGGTTTTTGGTACTCGCCTGCCAGAGATATAATTTGTTTAACATCAGTTTTTATTGATACAGTGAAATCTATAGCTTTTGCGTTAGCAGAACCATTAGTAAGTTAGGCTCTGTAGGTCTGAGCAAATGAAGCCAAGGCTTCTGTCCAAGACGTGCTGAGTGAGCTGGGCTTCTGACCCTCCCACCTGGCAGGGCCTCTCCCATTTGTTTTCTCACCCACTTGGAAAGAGGGACTTGGGATCTGGTGCCGGTGGTTGAATTTTTCAAACCCATTTAACATTCAGGAGTAACTGTGGCTTTTTAGAGGCAGAAATGCATCCTGCCAGAGCTGGCATTTGGACTTGAGCTGTAACTTCAAAGTTTCTTTGATCCAAGCCCTCACCAGTACCTGCCATCCCCGATTGGAGTGCTGAGTGATCAGTGTGGCCCTGCTTGTCCACTGAAGACACTGAGTCATTGAAAAGGCGCCGGGATGGGTTCCCACTGTGATTTTAAAAAATGCTCCATGCTCTACGAGTTTGTATTAGTTAATGTGGTTGCAATTAAGAAATCACTTTGTGATTTTGTGATTTTTGCCAGTCTTAATGGAGAAAAATTAAAAGAATCAAAGGAAGCTTCAAATGCATCTAAAACTGAAGTATGTTTTAAAGCCCCCAGTAAGTAATTTTTGTGACACTTATTATAAAATTATTCAGGAGACTGTGAGTTCCTTGAGAATAAGAGTGATAGCACCATTCTCTCTGGTCTTGATGGCATGATCATGCCAGCTGCCTCATCTGTGTTCATGACATGTTGGCTATATGAGGAATTCATGCTTTAAAAATATAATACTTTGAAATCCTAAGCACTGGGATCTTTAACACACAATATTTAGGACCTCTGGATGTCTTGTCTTGTTGACAACCTGTTCAACTTACTGAATAAAGCTGAACATACTAAAACAGCATTTGGTTAATGTAGACCCCTGACCTCTTTTCTGAGCCCCTTGAGGCCATGTGGGTTGAAATTCAGGATTTCTTAGATTTTAGAAAAAAGAATGATTCTGGCAAATATGTCATTTATTTCCTAACACACCAAGGGATATCTGGAGCTCTCTACAATCAAACATTCATACATTTGCAGAGGTGCATATGAATAGCTGCCCTTGGTGAAGCTGAGCCTCCATGTGAAGGTGACAAATATATATAAATATAAACAAAGGCTCTAAATAGTCTTGTGTCAGTTCCAGTCAGGTTTCCTGCCAAATGAGTTAAGAAAATCTTCTGTTTATCAGAGCTTTTTAGATTCTGGAATTATGAAGAAGGAATTGTGGGCCCATATTCCATGTGGAATCTGTCCCCCACAAGATTGTCAAAATTAGGAACACTTTACTGTGCCATTTTTGCTAATTTCTCCCTGTTGATATATCTTAAAGTACAACTTGAATCAAAGTCTCCTATATAATGAGTTCCTCTAAGGAGTTAGCAGGCACCTTAGGAAGTTATGTTTTAAGATTCTTTCTTTCATCTGCAAATAGGTTAAACCAAACTACTATTTTCCAATGTAGAACATTCTTTCAATTCATTCATTCATTCATTCATTCATTCATTCATTCATATCAAACATTTATTTAACACTTGATAAGTGCAAGAAATCATGCTAGGTTCTGACATAATCCATAAATGCTGTGCAAGTAGTAGGAGTAAAAACACCAGAATGCAGGAATTTAAACCATTCAGCATAACATTCATGAAAAAGTCAAACTTAGGAGATAGCCACTTTGAATCAAGGCAGTCAATATTATTAAAACAAGAGACCTGGCCTCTTGAGTTTCCCCAGACATGACACGACAGAAGATGCTTTTACCCCCAGCCACGGTCAGGAGGCAGTCATATTACTGAGGGGTAACCTTTGCATTCTAAAGAAGCAAGCAGGAAAGAAGGAGACACTTAGACAGGTGTCACCTTCACATGGAGGCTCAGAGCTGAAGAAGGTCACGCCAGAACACTCCAGAAGCTGTTATTTGGGAACAGAAAGGGATAAAACACAGCAGACAATATTGCTAATCTCTAATGCCTGGGAAGCTTTATGAGGGACAATCAGATTAGTCGGGGACCTTGGGTTACTGTTTTCAGGAGGATAAAATCCTCACAGTCCCCCATTCTTACCTAATCTTTGCCTATGGTATGTTGTAATTAATATCCATGAGTTCTTCAGAATTCATTGAGAGAGAGAGAAGGGAAAATTACTTCTCTGAGGTTTAAAAAATCAAGGAATGAAATAAAGATTTCAGAGATATTATGTGGGGCAAAAAGGGCACTAGAATGTATGGGGGCATGGTGGGGGCGGGGGCGGAAACAAGAAGAGGTTACTGGGTAAGAAGAAATAAGACATTGACCTGAAGTGGACACGTGCACCAAACTATAAATTAAACACATCCTTCTCTGTGTTGCAGAAATCTTCCTGGTTCGTTCAGGGATGCCTGGGTTGTGAACGGTGCTACAGGATGGGTAATGACAAAGTGACTTATTCCCAGGCCCTGGATGTCGCATGGGAGTGAGCAGATGAGGCCAGCGGCAGCCTCCCTCGGCTGCCATGTGGTGGGCTGGGCTCATGAAGAAACCCTTTGTTCTTCCTCTCAGTTGCCACTACAGTTGCTCTGTGTTTTATTTTCAATTAAATTTCTACTAATCCCAAACTACAGAAAAACATAGCTGTTGGCATTCCTCTTTCCCTTCTGAAAGCAATACAGTCTGCAGAGAAACTTTTCATTGTACAAGCCCCGCCTTGTACACACCATAAAAGACGCATATGCCACCAGTTTGCCGACAAGTGCTTTCAAAAAGGTGCTTAATGGGCCCCTGGACCCTGGGCTTCCAAGGCAGCCTGTGAATAGTGCCTCTTGTTAGGGCAGTTGCTATAGCAAGCCCTTGTTTTTAATTCAATTGCACAGTAAATAATACTTTATACATGGTGGGAAACAAATGGTCACTTTAAATTGCCCGCTCTTCATGTGGTCAAAAAGGGGCATTTATGCTTTGAGTAATGGAGCAGAGCACCTGCTTTTTCAACACATTTGGGTTTCAACTTTTTCCCACCTTACAAGGTATTGAGGCATAATGTGTTCTAAACACTTGTATCAATGTGAAATGGAATTTTATTAACATTTTTAAAAATCAAGTTTTACAGGAACACTTCCTAGTTTGTTTGGACTGAGGTCTAGATGGGAAGTCGTATTTCTTTCTCCTCCACAGACGCTCTAAGCTCTACATTCCTTGACATTGAAGAGATGTTTGTTCCCATTTAAGGGACTTCAGGGAGAAAACTGTAGCACCAAGAAACAGAAAATGTGGTTTGGTAAGCATCTGTATCACATGATAAATAGTCGACAGCTTTGGGAATATCTGATTGTTCTGGAAACCTAGAAAAATGGGAAAGGGCTGAAAGAAATCAGAAGGAGACAGAAAGGGGGCACCCCTCCTGGTAACTCACAGCTGGGATGGGGGTCAGGAATTATACACTTCTGGGGAATAAAAATAAAAGGAACATAGAGGTTAATAAAATGGGGACATACTCCTCTCTCTAGACACAGTGAGGTGAAAATTACTTATCACCTGCTAGAGTGGATGTGAGAACAGGCCCGTGACCAAGTGTGTGGCAGGGACTATTTCGTAACGGGTAAGCAATCTGAAAGAAGGCCTGCAACAGGCTTCCCCGGGCTTCCTCGCAGAGCAGCATCTTGTGGCTGCTGACTCCTCATTAGAGGACAACAGCTGTTTCTCACTATAATTAGCTCACAGTTCAATAGTTAGCTCCAGTCTCTTACACCTGTACCACACGCAACATGGAAATCACGGAAGCACATGTTGTTTTTTTCTTAAATCACCTCCACTTACACACATTGTTAAGCATCTAATAGAAAACAACCATCCCTTCCCTAGTTCTTTTCCTCTTTGGATTGCTTTTTAAGAGCAAGTTGGGAAAGTCTTTGTTTTTATGGGCCCCAGTTCCCATTTCCAATCTCACCTCCATGCTCCACAGACCCCCTGAATTAAAGAAGGTCTCCAGCGTTGTCAACCAACCCACCATGCACCAGGCCATAAAATCTGATTTTCAGCCACCTGCAGGATGATGGAGGGAAGAGGAAACTGAACTGAGGAAGGGGCGGGAGCAGATCCGCAGCCGGCCGCTGAAGATGGTTTCAACAGAATTCTTTGGCGGGTGGAAGGGTGCAGAGTCTCGGGTCATTTCCTATGAGGTCTGCGCTGTATAGGGGGAATCTGTAATCACACTGCCTCACAGTTCCCTTAGTGTCAGAACTCATTAGGAGCCCAATCCACTCGACAGCGGTGGGCACACAAAAGAAAGAACCAGCCAAAGTCTGCAGACTGCGGAGTAGTTGTTAGAATTGGGGGGCAGGCGGGAAGGAGGGATTGTAAAATTCCCCACTGGGTAATTAGAGTCAGCAGGGGAGCAGATAGGCGATAGCAGGCCTTTCATTTCTCTCCTGGCTGTTTTAAAGGATTGGCAGGGGTTGCTTTCTTCCAGGGGTGAGGCGATGTGTCATAATTCACAAAGAAAAATGATTGTCAATTTGTGCCCTGTTCCTGGGTTAATGCGAGGAGGCGGACTGTGGTAACTATTGTTATTAGTATCCGGTTAGGGCAAGGAGTAGAAGGTGACATGAGGCAGCTGCCTTGGGTGTGGTTAACCAAAGAAACTTACAGAGTTGATTAGCTGACATCTAATCAGTTAATATCACAGGTTCACGTTCCTCACGCATTGGGTAAGAAAACGTGTGAAGGCTGTGGAGGCGTGACAAAATATGGCAGCACTATTATCTATACCAACTTGCTTTGGCATTACAGTATGATTTTCTTCAAATTCAACTGCAGCAGCAAAGTTAATAGGTGATATAGCTGAAACAGACACTAAATGGTTCACTCTGGCTCTTGTGTTTGCATTTGATGACAGTTTCATAAAATATAAAAACTCATCCACCCAAAAAGGATTTTAAAATTTTTTTGTAACTGAGGCATAATCTAGGTGCAATAAAATTCATCTATGGTGGTGGGTGCCTGTAATCCCAGCTACACAGGAGGATGAGGTAGGTAGGTAGGGAGATTGCTTGAGCCCAGGAGTTCAAGTCTAGCCTGGGTCACATAGTGAGACCCTGTGTCTACAAAAAAAAAAAAAAAACCATCTGTTTGAAGTGTGCAATTTCATGAGTTTTGACAAACATGCGCCTTTGTGTAATTATCACTACAGCCACATTCAGAACATTTCCGCCTACCCCAAAAGAGTTTTCTCCTGCCCTTTGCAGCTAATTCTCTTCCCCAACCCCAAGTCCCAGCCCCAGACAACCACTGATTTGATTTCAGTCATTATGATTTTGCCTTCTCTAGAATTCTATATAAATGGAATTACACAGGATGCAGCCTTTTGACTCTGGCCCCTTTCAGTTGGTGCTTTCAATATTCTTCTGTGTTGTTGCATTTTCAGTGATCGGTTCCTATTGCCTGCTGCGTTGTGTTCCCTTGTATGAATGTACCACAGATTGTTTACCTGCTTGCCAGCTGAGGACATTTGGGCTGCTTCCAGTTTGGGGTTATCGTGAATAAAGCTGGTATGAACATTTAGGTACAAGTCTTTATAGGGACATGTTTTCATTTCCCTTGTCAATCTTCCCTTCTGTTATCAAATAGGAAAATAAATAAAATCAGTCTCCTTGACTGATCATCCCGCTGGTGACAGAGTGTCTGTTGACCTAGCTGAGTTTTGGGAACCAGTATAATGCTATACGTTTCCGAATGTGGCAATGGGGAAAGACAAGTGGTGAAGGAATGAGAGTTGTAGGTGCCATCTCTCAAGGAGGCATTCAACAGAGACCCTGGAGTTCCAGGTAGACTTCCTGTGTTCGTACTGTGTATGATGTGGTCAAATTTGAAATCAGTGTGTAAAGCTTGTGTAATTTCCCAAACAATAGAACTCCATTAAGCACAAAACTCAAAACTTTATTTGCATAGCTTATAATCTAAAAGTCTAGTGATTATAAAGCTACGCACATATCAAATGGAAGTACAAAAAGTAAGAAGATGGCCGGGCGCAGTGGCTCAAGCCCATAATCCGAGCAGTTTGGGAGGCAGAGACTGGCGGACACCTGAGGTCAGGAGTTCGAGATCAGCCAGGCCAACCTGGTGAAACCCCGTCTCTACTAAAAATACAAAAATTAGTTGAGCATGGTAGTGGGTGCCAGTATTCCCAGCTACTCAGGAGGCTGAGGTAGGAGAATCACTTGATCCCGGGAAGCAGAGGCTGCAGTGAGCTGAGATCACACCACTGCACTCCAGCCTGGGTGACAGAGTGAGACTCCGTCTCAAAAAAAAAAAAACAAAAAAAAAAGTGAGAAGAAATAAAGCTGAAGCACTTCGTTGGAGCTTCATTAAAATAACATTTCTGAAGACCTTGGGGAATGGACTACTAGACACTGACTGGAAAGTAATGAGATGCTTTCCAAAAAAAAAAAAAAAAAGCCTATAGAAGTTAAAAGGACAGAATGGTCCATTTTTGTATTCTGAAGCTACCATTCAAATAACAAATTGGCTCCGTTTGTGTGTCAAAACACATGGCAAACTGCCTTGCTTTGCTGAATTGACTCTTAAAAAGCCAAGCCATGTTCTTTCGGCTTCATACAGCAGCAACGTGAAAAGCTGTGAAGCTGCGGCAGCGCCTGGGTGGATGCCCTGTGGAGGAGACCGGGAGGCAGCTGATTCTCCTATTGCTCTTTGTGGCCCACTAGCTGGCCTTCATAAAAATGACCTTTTTGCCAACAGCAATCATGTCTTTCAGTCCTCCCAAAACTAGAAAGGCACAGAAACAAGAAACCTTTCTAAGCATCCATTTTTAAGCCAAAGCTTCATTTTCAGGAACACATGAAACCCAAATGATTCTGCTTGCATTCTGTCTCCTTAGCTCGTTTGTCAGGGTCCTGACCTTAACTTTGCTATTATACATTTTGGAATTTCTGGAGCCCAGGTTTACCCTGAGGGAAAATAAGAAAACAAATAAGCTTTAAAAAAATTGTTTTGACCTTACCCTACATCCTAAGGTCACCACTGAAATACATCAGATTCAAAATCTGCAAGGTCTTAAGGTCAAGCTCACAGGAAAGTCAAGAAAACTAGAAGCTGTGAAGGACATAGATCTGCTGAATATATTAAGCTCGCATATGTGTGTGTGTGTCTGTGTTTTCCAATCCTCTAAGGTAAATTTATACCAAACCATACAGATGTACTCTTTTCTGTTTATTATTCCCAGGTGTGTAATGGAGGTTAATGTCGTACAAAGGGAAAAAAAAAAATCTGGAGTTTGACAGCACTTCCCTTATTTTGTTTTAAGGCAAAACAAAGAAAATGAAAGCTTGTTCTTTGAGCCAGGCTTTCTCACTCCCTAATTCTACCCAGACTGGATCGTCTTAAATCTGATTTGGGATTTGAGCATTATTTGGATTAGCTCATTAGTGGGGCACCGTTCTGACAAGTCACTAATCTGGGGCACTGGTGCATAGCACCATGACAGTATTATGCTGAAAATGAGAAATCTAATGAGATTAGACAGATCCTAGTGCAAATGCTCTAAAGGTACTTTGCATGGAGATCCATGAGCTGGGGAATGCAGGAGACGGGCAGATGGAGGCATCAGACTCAGCTGAGCTAGAACACAGCAGCTGCAACACCCAGAGTGATTTTCTTCTGAAAGGCAGCAATGTCACACCTTTTCTAAGCAGGTTCTGTGGAATATCAAGCAATCGTTGAGATTTAAAAATAATAATAATAATTAATTAGTTGGTGGACAGGGGGCACAGTGGGAGGAGCTATGAACAGAGAGGAAATTTTATTGTAAGACTCGGATGCAGTTTCATGTCCCTGTGATGGGAGCAGAAACAAGTTACAGGGTAAGAACTAACTGGCAGCTGGGACCAGCAACCTGTTATGTTCTAAAGTTACTTGCCCAGTACTGGTTGTAGAGAAAAGCTCCACTGTTGCTTTTTCCTCTGGTACAGTTATTTTCTTTCCTCTCGTTAATTTGTGATTTTAGTTGTTTTTAAGCTAAACCAAACATGCTGGTTCCCTTTTGCTCAGAATGGAGCTGTTGCTAAGATCAGAAAATGCTGAACTCCGACAATGCGTGATTTATAATGTCCAGATGTGGCTATGGGGCAGCAGACAACACACAGTGGAAGGGGACTTTGTGTCTCCCCCATCCCTTTCCCTCCTCGTTCACTCAAAGAGGAAACAAAAGTTTCCATGGTATTTTCTTGCTTGTAAGTGGAAAATCAAGCCATTAGCAGAGCCCAGGAGTTGGCCCCCTGGGATGTAATTCCTTCTTCATATTGTGCTTGTCTGCCACCTTGTGGTGACTTTTAGGGCTCCATGAAAGACCCACTTGTTAATATAGCTCCCCCCATTGAGTGCCCTTCCTTAAGCCTAGAAGAAAATTCAGTCTCAATCCATTGTGCAAATCATCTTTAAAATGAGCATGTGCAAGACAAAAGCAAATGCATTTCAGTACATGTTAATTACATACAAAATCAAGCACATGGCTTCTTTTGTATTCTTCCTTGCCAGGCAATGAATGAGCATTTTGACTTAAAAGTCAAGAATTATCATCTAAGTATTTAGAACTGAATTCAAGACAGAATTCTACTTTCTTATTTTATCTTTTCACATGTGTTTAGGGATTTAGAGGAGAAATTCAGCCAGAAACCAATGGATGATACATTTTAATGGAGTGCCTCTGTTTGTTTTAAATATCTTAATCAAGTGTGGATGAAGACCTTAAGGGGTATTGGAATAATTCAAGAACACTTGTCCCAACATAAGAGGGTAAAGCAAAGTCATCACAGACATATTCCTAGTGTCACAGAATCGTTAGAACTGTCTAAAGCTGAGAAAAGGATTCCAACGAAGAGAGAGTAAAAAAAAAATTCCCCGAGAAATGTATCTTCCTAAACACATGTTAACCCTCCCTGCCAGAAAGAAAGGCAAGTCCAAAATAGTTGTCAGAGTCCAGAGTCTGAAAAAATAGAGTTCTAAGAATCGCTGGGAGATGATTTTGGATACTATGCTACATGTTACTCCTGTAAACCAAGCATGAATTATCTGTAAGGTTTCATGTATCCTAAGCCAAAAAGAAAGCTGAAAAAGGTGGACTACCCCACATTTTCGGTGATATAGAGGGGAATGTTCATGCTTCAAAAGATTATTCTCAACATAATTGCTTACAAGAACTTAGGCAGCAAGGGAACGAGAGGCTTTTAAGCTTTCCATTTGGACAACATCCATTGTAGATTTTTGCTTTCTGCTTTTTCTTCTTGAGATTCATGAAAACCCTTTGTCATTCAACTGTAGCTGAGCAGTAATCTATTGTTTCACTTAAAAACACACCAAAAGAGATGACGTTGATTAATCAAAGTAGAAGAAGTGGACATGCTTTGGAAACAAAAACTCTGTTAGTGCTTCCAAAGGAGTGTCCATTGGCCATCAGGAACTCTGTTGCTAGGGAGATGGTTCCTAGGCATAGGTGCTTTTTTGGCTGCTGCATTTAACTGAAGGCATAGTCCCCTGACAGCTTGTTCGATGACCTTTGGACTGAAGTCATGAATGAAAGGTTTTCAAATATTTAAGTTTTCCTGTGTGTCTTGGCACTAGGGGATTGTGCTGCTGTGACTACTTTTCAAAGGCAAAATTAGGAAAGGAGAAAAGAAAAAGTGGGGATACAGGAGAACATGATCAGATAGCCATGTTGAAAATGGGAAATGGGTGGTGTCAGGGAGGCATGGACAATAATGTGAGCTCGGAGACAACCCACCCTGCTGGTCATTGAACCAAGCCTTGAGTTGGGAGCAAGGCTGTCCCACGGGAACAGAGAAGTCAACACGATGTGACTTGTATTAATCGTATTTTATTAAGGAATGATCACGTGCCAGCCACTCTGCCAACTTCTTATGCACTTCATCTCATTCATCTCCACTCTCTCCCAACCCAGTGTGAGGCCTTATTGTCAACATTTAACATGCAAGAACACCAAAGCTGAGCATCAGAATATTGAAGGGTCTTGCCAAATGCTAATGTATTGATTATTATTATTATTATTATCATTATTGTTTTGGTCTGATCTCAAACTCTTATCTAACTCCAATTATCTTCTTCCAGGGGCTTTCATAGGACTTGAGATTTCTGGGATTTAGTAGCAAGCATTTACCAACCAATACCACCCCTGTGCAATGAAATATTTCTGGATGAAATGTGTATGGGTGTGTATGCACACTCAATATAACTGCAGACACGTCTTACTGTTAGTGGAACTCAGAACCTGATGATGCAAAAATAGTAAAACTTTTTTTGTCTGAAAAGTTGAAGAGTAAAGAATATTGAGGGCAGGTGCTGAGGAGGAAACTTTCTAAAACTAGAACACTGGACATAGAATCTGGATGAATTTCAGATAGTTGAAGATAGAATCTTTTCTGGTCTGAAAGTTGGAAAGCAACTATAACCAGAGATGATCGAGTTCACTTTTGACAGATGCAAGGAATCAAGTAAGATCTCGTTACACGTGTTGTCCTAGGAAGGCAAACAGACCTCAGTGAGGCAATTAAAAAGGGATCGTTTTAGGAAAATGGCAGTCAATTGGAGGAGAACTGGGTGTTTTCAAGAGGGAAGTGTGTTTGTGTATGCACGCAGTGGGGAGCATGGGCCCGGGGTAAGAATGGAAGGTGACGAAAACAGAGGGGGAAAGCAGCTGAGAGTCAATGAAGCTTTCTTTACTACTTTGAGGGAATCCATTCACGCTAATATGTACTACACATATTCTCTCACGGACATCCTGGCCCTTAACTGAGAAAGAAAAACAAAGTTGTAGCATATTTGCATTTTGTGATTACTTTGTGAGAAAAAAGTGCCACGTAAGTATGTCGGGGCAGCACAAATGGGAAGAAATATATGTATTTTTCAAAGTCAGTAGAAGGCAAATGCCATTCAGAGGAGCTCAAGCCCTTTATTCCAGCCTAAATGCAGGAGAGGAGCGGACATTCCCACCAGGCCTGGGGCTCTGTGGGACTTTGTAGAGGCTGGGGGCTGCAGCTGCAGCAGGCAGGGCAGGCACGAATATACCAGGCCGTGAGGCTCATTAGGAAAAGGTGAGGCCTTGAATTATGGTTATAGCCTGGGAATGACACATCTCATTTGTTCAGTGAGTTACTTACCCTCTGGATTCAGTTCATGCGCCTATGAGTCATACAAACACGTGTTTCTTGATCTTGGAGGGCAGGAGGAGGGTAGAAGGTTGTGCCACATGAAGAGAGAGAGGGGAAGGGTGGGGACAGGCTGCCTAATGTTTCCAGGCCTCGTTACACAGATCTGCTTCACAGGAGGGCTTTCTCCTCCTCCAGGGAGTCTTATCCCCACACGAGGAAGTCAGGTCTGCTTTGTCTGGTATAAAAACCTGTCAATTGCCAAAATCTCTGGATGAGGCTGGCAGGGGTGAGGTACATACCAGAAGGGAAAACAACTTCCTCTTCAGCAATTTGACCATTCTTCCATTTGGGGAAGGTGTGTGTGTGTGTGTGTGTGTGTGTGTGTGTGTGTGTGTGTGAGACAGAGAGAGAGAGAGAGGAAAAAGGAAGTAGGGGTGTGGGGGTGGGCAGAGGCTATTTGCTGGCAACGAAATTACTTTTGTACTTTTATCCAAATCACACCAAAATTGGACAAGTAATGTACTGACCATCATGTGATGCCTGCTTCCCTAATAATGATTTACTAGGGCATCTTGCTTTATAGGGGGAAAAGGTAACAGCTTATAGGCAGATGCTTCCCTGCTGTTTTGGTATTTCAGTAAAAAATCAAACCTCTCTGCCTTCAGCCCCATTTAAAGAAAAACATCACTTGCCTCCAACAAGTAGAATACATTTTCCCAGCTGATTGATGCTTTTCCATTTATTTTATAATGTATTTTTTTCCTCAGCACGGGATTGTTCTCCAGAATGTCAAAGAGGAAATATTTCCCAAATCACGTTCTGTAATTGGCTGATTTGGACCTAATCAGCTAGCACAGACAGTGAGGTGGGGAGATGGGGAGGTGGGAACAGAGGGAAGCAGTGATTTGTCACACTGGTACTCCAGTTCTGGGTAAGGAGGTGCTTTGCTATGCCAGCCTGCCAAATCTCTAGGCCACAATCAGTGCCCTCCCCTCGCCACTCCACAACCCTCCCACTATCCCTGTCTCTATCTCTGTCTCACTCCCTCCTACCTACTTTCCTCCATCTCTCTCTCTCTCTCTCTCTCTCTCTCTCTCTCACACACACACACACACACACACACCCCAAATATGCCCTACCTCTTCAGATCTATCACTGACAGAAAGTTATTAAACAAAATCTCAGCCCAGGGAATTAATGATCTCAAAGATTCATTTCTTTATCAAATGTTGTGGCCTGAAGGAAGAGTACTTTGTGCTTGCAGAAAGACCAAAGTGCATTAATCACCTGCAGTGAGGGGATGGGTTTGTGATTTTGTAATACTTGTCAAACGAGTAGCACAAGAGCCTGTGTATGGGAGAGAGAGATCTCAGGAAGTGTTTGCAAACACAGAGAGGTTACAAACCTGCTTTCTGAAGGCTTCATCGTCCTATGGGGGCTAAAGAGGTTTTCTGGGCAGGAGGGGCTGTGAGGTGGGGAGTGAGGGTGGGGGTGGCCCTGGCTGGTGGTGGCCAGACATAGATTGAAAAGGAAGGACCTTGGAAGTGTCATCAGGAGATCTTTAAATCTGAGAGTTTGATAGTTCTGCTGCCTTTGCAATCAGCCAGAGAAGTGGGCAGTGAGCTGTGGGGAGATTAAGAGAGTCAGGGAAGAAAAGAGCTCCAGATGTGAGCTATAGGATGTTTAACTACATTATAAGTTGTGTAATTCTTGAAGTTCAGCTCTGGGCTTGCAGTCATTTTGGCAGTAGCTGTCATCCAAGAGCATGCAATCACACATAAAGTATATGAAGTTTAGGCAGGAAATAGCCTCTCTTTGTTCCTCTTGACCTTATTCACTGGGACACTTGTGACTTGTCACTCTTGTGATACAGGAGGAAAGAGAAGTCAGGGGCTTGTGGGAGAACTCAAATCAGTGCATCTTGGTAAGAAACGCAGGGTGGCCTGCTCCCTAGTTATCAGGATCACAAACTTAAATTGTCAATTTGAGCAGAGCCATGATCATCATCACCAAGAGTGTCTTCCTTTAGTGTCTGCATTTCCTATTCCAGATTTCTGATTATTGTGTGAAATATGCTTGCCCTAGAAGTTTTCTTCCTGGTAGCTGGGTTACAATTACAAATCAGAGCCACTTGTTCGCTGTGACTATTACTATCTCGCTGCATGTCTGTGGGTGGCACTCAGGTGGATGTCTGAGAAGTTGAGCAGTCTGCAAGTTCAGGATGACGACCCAGGGGTAGCCCTTTACCAAGGGGGGATGGGAGCTTGTGACACAAGCTCCAGCCTGTACCTTTTGAAAGGTATTTCTGGGAAGAGTTCCTTATACTCCCCAGAAGTCCCAGCGAAAGGAGCTCCCATTGCCTACAGCAGCAACCTTGATAATGTGCCTTCCTGTTGGCTTTTCCTTTCCTGTCTCAGGGTCCCCAACTCCTTTCTCCTCCTTTTGTGATCATCTCCCAAATAAACTAGCTCCACCCAAGTCCATGTTTTGGGCTTCATTTTTGGGGAAAACAAACTCAGACAGCCACTGCTGAACAAGCAAAAGGGCACCCATACAGATGACTGAAGCCGTCACTAATGCTTCCTTGCTCAAACTGAAGACCCACGCCAAAACTGGTCATCTAGCCACCTCAACCCGCGTCATCGGGACTAGGAAGAAGCCAGCATTGGAGGTGACACAGAAGCCTGCCAACATCCAGGATCATAGGAGGGTCTGCAAATGCTGCCTTACGTGTCTTGGGAGGTAAGCTAAGTTAGGAATGTTTTCTTAACCTTCCCAGGTCCAGGAGAGTGTCATAAAATAAGGTTAATAATTCCAATTATTAATTCATTGAGAATGTGTTGAAAATATTGTCTGGTTCATCTCTATCCTGTCCTTTAAACGTTTTTTTTAAATTTGTTCTATAATGTGCATATAATTTAAAAAATAAACATATACATATATGGATGCTCGCTCAATTTTTTTTTTTATTCTTGGGATCCATGAGTAAAAAGCATAGAGATCAGTGTAACAGTAGTTAACAGCATGATTTCTGACACTGCTTTGCTTGTGTTCACATCTCAGCAACATCATACAAGCTGGGTAATTTTGGCAACTTAATCTTGCTGTATCTCTGTATGCTCACCTCTTAAGCAGTAAGGATAACAGTACTTACTTCAAAGGGTTACTGTGAGTTTTAGATTACATGAAACCTGTAAAGCATGTGGAATAGCACCCGCACATCATAGGCACTCAATACAGTTTAGTGATTACCACTGATATTGTTAGTATTTTGTTGAGCTTGTATCCAACCACCTTACTGACCATTCTTTTTGGTTCTAAGAATGTGCAAATTGATTCTGGACTTTCTTAGTAGACAATAATTTCCTGGAAAATCATGACAATTTCTATATTTAGTCCTTATGTCTTTATCTTCTTGTTTGGCCCCAGTGTCACCTTTCACACTGTGAAACAACAGTGACAGCAACTTTGTTTCTGCCTTTAATAGAGACACTTCTACTGTTTCACTATTAAGTGTGATACTTGTTACAGATCTAGTCAATTTATTTTGTCAAGCTAAAGAAGATTCCTTCTATTCGTAGCTTGTGTAAAAGGTTTTATTGTGTATTGCAAAGGGAAGGTATCAGCACTCAATAACTGAAAGAAAAAGCTGAATTCATTACTCAAGTAAGAAAGAGAATACCACTAGCCATAATCTCTCTGAGCAAAGCAGCCTGCTCATGCTAGACAGGATTTGAGGTGAGGGGTTGCTTTGAGATTATGTTAGTTACAGAAGCGGTAGTTGGTTGACATCAAACATAAAAGCGTGGTTTTGGGGGGCGGGGGGCAGGAGGCAAGACTTATTGATTGGTTAGGTCTCAGAACTGTCACTGGCGTGACTCCACCACTGATTGGTTGACTCTCAAAACTATGGGACTGTCACTGAATCACTGAGTTGGCACTCAGATGTAGCTGAAACAAGTGGTCATCAATTAGTGTGTCTAAGTTGCCATTGATTAAGCAGCAGGTAGGACATGGCATCTTGAAAATATGAAAAATATTAAAACCAGGTGGTCATCCTGGCAAGCAGTTGTCTTTAGAGAAGCAAAAATAAATGTTAACAAGATGGCATATATGGGGAGATTCCTGGTCCTAGGAAGTGGATTTGAAGGTGGAAGTCCAGTGAAACAGATAGAACATGTTCTCTGGAGAATACAACAAAAACAAAAGGTGGTTATTCCAATTGACCTAGCAAGTCAGTATTTCTGTGGACAAGCAAATCAACAGCAATATCAAAGCAGAAACAAGAGGCAGGTACTATCTAGATATCCGACTAGATGCACATTCTAAGAATCAAGGAGCTGAGCCTTGGCTGGAATTCAGGTACCAGGATTTGGGGCAGGGGGAGTTATCAAGAGGAAGTGGCCTTCAATCTCTAGAAGGTCTGGGATGTTAGGTTGCCCAGGCTGGGAACCAGGCCTAAGGTCATAAGACACACCCCTACTTAGCAGAATGGAGCCAGCTGCATGATCTCAGAAGAATGCACAAACCATGTATTAGGAGTAAGGCACAAGAATAGACCACACCGGGAGCAAGAGTGACCAGATGCAGAGTTATTTGAGTATTAAAATGAGAATCCCTGAAGCAGGGATGGGGACTTTTGACAGCACCAAGTGGTCCTACCTGCATCAGCAAGAAACAGGATTCATGTGGTTCAGATGAAGAGCCCTTAATGAAGGGACTTTTTGTTTAGGTGTATGCAGAATTAAAGGACATTCAGTGGATGATGGCGCCCCCAGAGACTGGAAGTGAGGCACACTTAGGACTAACGTGGCAAGGGGAGGAAATGGTGGCACAGGAACCCAGAGCTGGAGCCTAGGAGGAGGAACTTCCCGGTGTGTATTTTTAGTCTTGGAGGGAAACAGCTCCTCCAAGAGACTGGCTGGCAAGTTGACGGGGAGTGAGGGGAGAACTACCTGACCTGTCTGCCCCAACTCTGATCTGCTGCGGGGGCTTCCCTTAGCACTCTGGCAAGCAAGCCAGGGTGATGCAACCTGCAAGGGGGTCAGTCTACCAGACACCAAAGAGGACAAAGAACAGTGAAGAAGGAACGGGGTGGGTGGGAGGGGGGTCGGGGAAAGAATGAAAGAAAACTAACCACCGCACTCCCCAAGTGGTGAGTAGTAGTCCAGCGATAGCAAACCAGTGATGCTTTTGAAACACTGCAGGGATTTACATGCATGGTGTAGATTCTCAGTGAGGAATGTGTTAGCTCCTAGTTCACTGTGCACTTGTGCTGGGCTGTGAGCCGAGCCTTCCTGAAGCTTCTATCACAAGGAGAAGTGACGGGGGGAGTCAAAGTCACAATGGAGTCTTCGTGTTTTTGTCACTATGTCAAATTATGATATTCAGCGGAGGCAAGGAAGTGAGTGAACCAGGATGTTTTTGCAGTGTAGATAATGAGGCAGAGAACCACAGCTTGTGCGAATCAAATAGTGCCTCATTCAGAGACACAGCAAATGCGGGCGTGTGCCCCTTTCTGCATAGCCAGCTCGAGCCTCTGCCTCGGCAATGGCCAGGGTTTTGTGAGTTAATGGTGTGTGACGCAGAAAAGGAGCTGTGAAGGGAGCAAATCTCTCTTTAAAGTGAACATTTTATAGAAATCCCATTTTCTCTGGGGCTCAAAGCCAGACCGACTTAGTGGATTAAGCTCTAAGGTTTCATTCCTGGGCTGGATTTCAGGTCAACGCCAGTCTGCAAATCTGTGCAGGGGATGGGGAGAGACCCCAAATGAAAGGAAGTGGTGATTTCTGGAATATTATCTTGGGACACGGGGGTGGCCTCCCACAACTGTGTTGAATGAGACTGGGAGTGGGAAAGAGCTGAAAAGCCACTGTGCTGCCCAGATGATGCTGGCGCTCACTTTCCTATCTGTGGCATCTTTTACCTGGGGCAATTGCCGGGTGCCAACTTGGAGGACAGCCTCATTTGCTTTGTGACAGTCAAATGCATTTTTTTTTGTCAGTTCCAGACAAACTTACATAATTATTTCTGTCACCTCAAGGCAATTTTTCCCTTCAAGTCACTTCAAATGAGGCAAGAAGCAGGTGTTTCTTGCCCCGGTTGCACCAGTTTCAAGTACCCACAGCCTCCAACCCAACCAGCTGCCACAGCCCACAGACACACGCGTTTTCACTTTCTACGTGAGAGTATGTTATGGATACTGCCCTGGGTGTCTTGAAATCAGTGGGAATCATGTGAAGACTGCGCAATAGACCTGGCATGATTTTATAAAATGACATCCTGGCACGTGGGATTACACAGGCCCTTGTTCCACTCTCTCACCTCTCAGCCAAAGGCTGTTTCTGGGTCTGATGATGGGGAAATGGTATTGGAAACTATAATCATCTTATTACTAGTTCAAAGGTGTGATGAGTATTAGAAAGCTTTTGAGCTGTCTCCTTAATTAACAGTGCACCTATTTTCTATCTATTTTTACAGCATCCCTAACCTCATGGCAGATACAGATATTAGAGAAAGGTCTCCAGATGAGTCTTCTCTGATGTGGTCAGAAATGGGTTGTGGAGGTCTTTGAAAGTTATTACTATTTTTGTGGATGTTTGTGGTTAAGATCGTAGGCATTTTTCTTTTTCCTACACCTCCTCCTTTAGAGCCCAGCAGCTCTGTGGATACCACTGGAATAGTAGCTTGTAGAAAATTGAATACTCTCTGTTCTCCATGTGGCATTTCAACTGTGCTGTGCCTGAGTTGGATAAAATGCCTCCTATTTTATCACTTGAGTGTGAAAGCTGGTGAGCATTTGATGTTCTTTCAGTGCTTGGGAAAAGCTAAGTGATTTTCCTACGGGGTATGGATTCCCATCTCTTTTAGGTATTATTGTTCCTAACGTGATAGGCTTATTTATTCTATCAACAAGTACTAACTGAGTTCTGGACCAGAGTTGAAGCAGAAGGACCAATCAGGGGCTACTGCATCAGCCCAAGGGAGAGAGAATGGTGGCTTAGGCTAGGGTGGTGATAGTGGAGGCAAGGAAGAGAGAATGTTTTTAAGATGTATCTTGGAGGTGGAATTGACAAGACGAGCTGTATGCCAGGCACAGGGCTTGGCCCTGAGGCTACAGCAGTAAATCATGCAAATGAGAATTCTTCTTTTATGGAGATTATATTGCAGTGAGGAAGAAAGACAATAAATATCTGCACACATTAAAATATATAGATTTTAATAATCTCTAGGAAAGAATAAAAAGAGTGATGCAGTAGAGAATAACTGGGGGGAAGTGGGTGGCTATTTAAGTTGAGTGGTCAGGGATGACTTCCCATAAGGATGAGATGTGAAGGTTGAGAAGGAACCTCATAGATAAAAAGCTGGGGAAGAACAGCCAGGCAGATGGAAGAGTTTCCATGCTGGCTGGAGGCAGGACAAGCTGGGCACATCTTAGGACCCACCAAGAGGCTGGTGTGCCTAGGGCTGTCAATGATGGGGAGAGGGAGTGATCTTAGCGGAGTGGCCAAGATCATGCAGAGCCTGAGTACAGTGTTTAGTCTTTATCCTAAATGAAGTCAGAAGCCAGCGAAGAATTGGACACCAAGGAAAGACAAGATAGGATTTTTGTGTAAAAAGATTACCCTGGCCAGTCTGTTAGGAATGCACTGTAGGTGGGCCGAAGCAGGGAGACCAACCAAGAAGCTTTGGCTGTCATCAAAGCCATAGCTAGTGGTTGACTGCGATGGTGATGGTGAAGTCAGGAAAGAGAGAAGGGATTCAAGATATATTTTGGAGGTAACTTAACTGAGCTGGGTGGTTTATGGGATGTTGTGGGTGGGGTGTGGGAGGAGAAAAAGGGATATGTTTCTGGCTTACATAACTGGGTGAAGAGTGGTACCATTTAATATAACGAAGACTGGGGCAGATCAGAAGTTAAAATATTTCTTTCTTTCCACTTTGCTTGCTCCGTCTTCTAAAGTCACATTACTTATTCAATGATGAGATTTGGGGAAGAGTACTGGACGGAGAGTTGGGAGATCATGTATTTTTGTCCAGCTGCTGGTATGACCTCAACGAATACATGATATCTCACTTGTCTCACTGCAGCTGTGGCCTTCCGAAGGCCCACCATACTCAGACTGGACTGGTTTGTTCTGTATGGGCCTGGGATTTCTCCCCACTTTCAGCACCACCTCCAGGGCACCAAATCCAGAGGAAGAGACATTGATCCCTGTGGCTCAATAAAGAGTAGTATGTAGTATTTCTGTAGTAACACTGCACTTGGAGAGGCAAATTCTTTGGCCTGAAAACTAGCAGTAGCTACCGCTCAGCTGCAGAAATGCTGAGAGAATCATGAAATGTACAGAACTAGGAAATTGATAGATTTTATTGTTTTGTTAAGCACCTAAAACTAGCAATTTATTATGTAGCATTTTTTAAATGTAGTCATCATACACTTTTTTATTAATTCATTTGCATAAAGTAAGGCTTATAAATTATTTGCACTTGTAGAGTATGTTTATACGTATCCTTCTGTCTCTGAAAGTCCTTTAGAATAACATTTTGCAAAGGCACTTTGAAAAGTTTAAAGTGCTATGCAAATGCAAGATGTTATTAATATTGACCTGTCAAGTGATTAGATGCTGAAGTAAAGAGAACTTTTTCCTGGTAGATACTATGTAAGATTCCTGGAACCATTTAGAGTTTGGATCCTTACACTTTGACACAGAAGGCTATACTGGGGACATAGTGCACTAGATGTGTTTGTTTTGGTGCTGACCTCACCCCAGCTTGTGCTGAAGGGACAGTCCTATGCTGGTGAGGGGTGCCATCCCCTGGTTATAGACCATTGGCTCCCAAGAGGCACCCGATCCAAAGGCTCCAATCTGTAGGTGCCTTTGGGCAACTTGTGATGCCTGCACACAACCAAGATGAACTTCCAGTACTACTGAATTTTTTCTTTTAGGAATTTGAGTTCAAAAATTCTGAGGAAATAAGAAAGCAGCTAGCAGAGAGAGCTGAAAAGTTGCATAGAGAGATGTTGTGAGGTCAAGTCAGGACCATTGCAAACTCAAATTATGAGGCAGCAGAGGTTTTGAGTAAACAGATCAATGAAGTAAGGAAAGCTTACTATCCTCTTCAAACAGCACTCATAACAGTTTCCAGTGGCTTGCTAATTGCCAGTTTCAACAAGGTCAGGGTCCTCATCTCCCTCATCCTCTTTGCAAGTTTGGATGCTTTTGTGTTTTCTTTTTGAAACTCTCTTCTCCACAGTGCTTTTGACTCTTCCCCCTTTCTATCTTTATCCTTATTTCTTTGAAAATCTTGTCCACTTTCTTGGGAGTTACTGGACGGAGATGATTCAAGCTACATTCTCTCTTAAGGTCAACTTAAGACCCTATTCTTCTCATTTCTTTTTCTTTTTTCCTTTTTTTCTTTCTTTTTTTTTTTTTTTTTTTACTTTGAATTTCTTCTTGCTCTGCAGCCCAGTCTGGAGTGCAACGGTGCAATCATAGCTCACTGCGACTTGACCTCCCAGGCTCAAGTGATCCTCCCACCTTAGCCTCCCAAGTAGCTGGGACTATAGGCACCCTCCACCACAACCAGTTTTTGTTTGTTTGTTTGTTTGTTTTTTGTTTGTTTTTTAAAGAGACAGAAGAGACAGAGTCTTGCTGTGTTGCCTAGGCTGGTCTCAGATTCCAAGGCTCAAGTGATCCTCCCACCACGGCCTCCCAAAATGTTGGGATTATAGGTGTGAGCTATTATCAGATTACTGATAATCAGTAATTTCTTGATTATCAGTATCTGCACCTACATTGATCTACCACCTTAAACTTTTCCCATTCAAAACAAAACTTTATCATTTCATTGCCACCCTTAACTCACCTTTCTGCTAATGACATTATCAGAAACTAACACAGGCTTTAAACATGATATTATCTTTGATTTATCTCTCTTTATCACCTTCTCTAGCCAGTTTAAGATAAAAATGTATTTTGCCTCATATATTTGAATATCTTGAATATCTGAATATCTTCTCTCTCCATCCTTACTGAGAGTCACCCTACTTTTCATGCAGATGATGTTTCTCCCTCTTCTTAATCTATCTTAACTAACTTCTTTGTGTTGCATTATAGTTTATTGGCCAATATCTCCAATTATGTGGTCATTTCCTTGAGAAAAGAAATTGTCTTATTTATCTTCGTGTTCCCCTCCCCACCCCACTCCCGTAACTGAGCCTGGCACAGTGTTTTTCACATTGGAGGTTCTGCATAAATATTTGTTAATTTGTATGAAGGAATTTTACTGAACGCCTTTCTCAAATAATGACATTTGATTCTAACTGCATTGGCTGCTTATCTGCTATTTCAAGTTAGTGAATTGTTTTTCCTCTGCCAAATACCTTTGTATCTGGCTCATTTTGGAGGTCTGCCCTATTAACACTTACTTGCAATCCTCAATCCTCTATTAAAACTTTTAATGTGTGCAAGTTTATTCAAGCAGGGAACATCGCCAATTGTAGTGAAGTAAAAACAGGCCCCGGGAAAGTTGTGCTATCTTGGGTGTGTCAAATGGCCAAGAAATAAATAGACCTTAAGGAAAACACATACCCTCAGATTAGAGAAAAGATGTTTGGTAATTAACATATATACATGTATATCTTGAAGAGGTGGGATGGGGGTAGAGGCAAGGATTTTCTCCAGAAAGTAGCTTGATTGAAATGAGGCTATTAGTATAACTTGGCGCCTGGACTGACATACTTTCTTCAGAGGCCTTAATTGAGACTATGAGCACTCTCAAAAAATGGTAGGATGTCAACACAAATGAAATAGAAACATTTGTCCTGGAAACTTTTATATCAGATATTTTTAATGTTGTTCATGCCAAGGATCACAGAGAGAACAAATAAAGAAGTTCCATGTTCTTGTTGGAAGGAGCAACTGAACTCGAGTTAGCTATTGCTGAACATTCTCAGAATTGGTCAAAAAGGAGAGAGTCGGCCTAGATGTTATCTAAAGTCTCTCACCATGTAAATATTTGGTGATTCTGCTATTTAGTAGTAAAGTTAATTGATAAAGGCTCAGTCTGAGTCAGGCTCCTCACAGACGAGATGCTGAACTTTCCAGGACCAGAAGAGCTGCTCCTGTCCTTGAAGCCTACTCCAACTGCTTCAAAATCATTTCTAGAAGTATTCAGGGGCTGCTCTCTGAGGGCCTGTCAGAAAAGACACCAGGGGCTGGGAAGGCAGGCTGCAGGAGCCATTCTTGGTTCCCCTCCCCCAACAACCATGGCACCTCCACTTTGATCTGTTTTGACATAAATTTTTGTCGGAGGAGAGAGCTCTGCTGCTTTTAAGAAAAATAAAAAGATAGAAAAGGATAAAGGCGGAAATGAACTTTAAAAATCCCAGATCTAGTGGCTTGTGAAGTATCCCATGCTTTTTCACTTTGACAGCAAGCCTTCTCCCATGAGGTGGGACTACTGAGTGTTGCCCTGGAAATGTGACCTGGAGGCTTGCTTTGTGAGCTCTCCCTGGTCCTACCAATAGATGAAAATTTTCTAACACATTTTTTAGAAACTTGTGATACAGATGTACACTCTCTGGCATCAGGGTACTGGAGAGCTGGTATTTTTTTTCAGAGTATTTATCAATGACTCTTTTACTTGGGTCCTGTGGTCACCGCAGGCATCATCATGAAAAAAAAAAAAAGTTTGGATTTACTGGCATAGAGATTTTGTTTAAAATTTTATTCATTAAGGATTTAGGAGAGGATAGGAAGGAGTGTTGAGTTGGACAGTAAGAATATCTCTGGGATAGAAGAATATGGCGGCCAGGTGTGAGGGCTCACGCCTGTAATCCCAACCCTTTGGGAGGCCGACGCAGGTGGATTACCTGAGGTCAGGAGTTCGGGACCAGCCTAGCCAACACAGTGAAACCCTGTTTCTACTAAAAAATACAAAAATTAGCCAGGTGTGGTGGTGGGTGCCTGTAATCCCAGCTACTCGGGAGGCTGAGACAGGAGAATTGCTTGAACCCAGGAGGCGGAAGTTGCAGTAAGCTGAGATCACACCATTGCACTCCAGCCTGGGCGATAAGAGTGAGACTTCAGCTCCAAAAAAAAAAAAAAAAGAATAAGGTACAGGGAGGAGTGAGGGATACAAGTAAAAATTATACCTCCTTATTCCATTAAATGCTTTACAGTTTACAAGGTGATTTAACATGTATTATTTCACTCCAATAAACAGACATCTTATGTTCTGCAGCTGGAAGTAGGAAAGGGCAAACCTTTCATCTCCCTAACCCTCTGTGAAGCCCACCTATAAACACCTTGTTCTGGGTTACCCCACTGTCTGCTCCTGCTTCTAGGCTGCCAAAAGCCACTGGGGAATCATGCAGTCTTGGCCTAAGAGAAAGTCACGTGTCCAACTCCAACTTGGCCTTTGTCTCTTTTCAGCCATCATATTTATTCATTCTTCTATGCATGCGCCAAGACGACATTTCTGTATGTGTTCATCCACCTTTTTTCCCCTTGCAGTGGGTTGAATGGGTTTTGGGGTGGTCCCCAAAAAGAAATGTACATGCTCTAATCCATGGAGTCAGTGAACATTACCTTATTTAGGGAAAAGGTATAATTAAATTAAGAGTGGAGATTAGATCACCCTGTGTTATCCAGGTGGACCCTAAATCCAATGCCATGTAAGACAGAGGACATTTTGACACACATACAGAGGAAAGGCCATGTGAAAACATTGCAATTGGATTAATGTGGCCTCAAGCAAGAAATGCCAACGGCCACCAGAAGCTGGAAGAGGCAGGGATTCTCCCCTAGGGCCTTCAGAGGTAATGAGGCCCTGACAATACTTTGACTTCAGACTTCTGGGATCCAGAACTGTGAGAAACTACATTTATGTTGTCCACCCAGTTTGTAGTAATTTGTTGTGGCCACCTAGGAAACTGATAAACTCCTTAAGCTCCTACACTGGCCATCCTTTCTAGCAGTAGATGGCTTTGACTTAGACTATTCTGAAAGACTGAAGCCATCCTCCCCCAAATCCCTCATTCATCTTTCCTTTAACCTTAACTTTTACCCATCTCCTTCACTCCTCAAATCTGTCTTTTTGCAGAAATTTACCCTTTTGTTTCTTCCTTCTGGTTTATCTAAGGGAAAGATGCCCACCCTCCCTTCTTTGCCATAGCTGAATTCTTCATCTGTGCCACTGATCCCATCCCTTCTTGGGTCTGTAAAGGCCTGGTTGTCCCTGCCCAGCCTTCTTACTCCTAAACTGGGGTGGAGAAAGAGTCTGAGGCTCTAGGCATTTCCCAGAAATGCAAAGCCAGGGGGAGCCATTATAAAAAGATACGTCTGAATGAAGGACCAGTCAAAGGGGAAGAAGATAAACTCTGGACTAGGGAGTGAAGCAGGAGAGTTAGTCAAGGATATGACCAAACCGGAAGAGTGGAAGAGTGCAGAAATCAGGAAAGGACTCAAACTACATAGAAAAATAATACTCCAAGCCACTTGTGAGTGTAAGGCTCCATTCTGGTTAATTTGGCACTAAGTGGGAATTCCTCCATATGTCTTTTCTTCCTTTTTATTTATTCTCCACAATTTCATCTTCTCCTTTCTGTCTTTAAACATGTTCTTTTCTCATGTCTTAAAAAGCATTTCCATTTCCTAACTGCTTACACTGTTTATTTTTGGTTTTTGGAAATCAGTCATCTCCTTTCTTTTGGAGAATGTCTTGTTCAGTTGTGTCTTCTTCCATGGTCCTATGTTGTTGGTGATAGCTATTGGCCAGTCAGTCCTGCCCTGGGATTTTAACATTGAAACTAAGAATCCTTGGCCGGGTGCGGTGGCTCATGCCTGTAATCCCAGCATTTTGGGAGGCCAAGGTGGGTGGATTATGAGGTCAGGAGATCGAGACCATCCTGGCTAACACAGTGAAACCCTGTCTCTACTAAAAATCCAAAACAATTAGCCAGGCGTAGTGTTGGGTACCTGTGGTCCCAGCTACTTGGGAGGCTGAGGCAAGAGAATGGCATGAACCTGGGAGGCAGAGCTTGCAGTGAGCCGAGATTGCACCACTGCACTCCAGCCTGGGCGACAGAGCGAGACCCCTTCTCAAAAAAAAAAAAGTATCCTTTAGTGACAAAGCTGACGTGAAAGATCTACCAGCCACATTTCCTCTGCCAAATGAAAGAAGCTAGTCTACAGTAGGAGGAAATGAAGCCAGTACTGAGAGAGAAGCAGAGATAAGAGAAGAAAATAGAGTCCTGGAAGTTATTCATTCCCTGGTGATAATCATCCCTAAAGTTCTCAAACCCATGCCTTACCTGGTTTGAACAGGTGAGTCAATAAGTTTACCCTATTGCCTATGCTTGCTCAAGTTCAGTTATTGTCAGCAGGAAACAAAATATCTCTAACCAAAAGCCCTCTCCTTCAAGTTCCTACTATTCTCTTGTCCTCAGTGACCACCTCCTCCTATGGTTTCCCAAGACAATTGCCTCCATGTCAAAATTAGACTTCTAGTCAAATTCAGGAGACTTCTTTTTGTTGTTGACAATATTTCCCAATAGTATTTGACTGTCTGCTTTCACATATGCTCAGGTCTCAGGGCCCTCTCACGTTGCACTATCTTATTATCTTATTTCTTTGCTCATTCTTTGCTTCTTTTTCCAGGGGTTTGTCATCTTCATAACCCCTAAATGTTGGCAGCTCCTAAAGGTTAGCCCAGGATGTACCGTTACTCACTGTTTCCGTTCCCATCCTCAGTAACATGTACTTTCTCTGACTTGAGTCTAAATTGTAGCTCAGACTCTCATTGAACATGTCCAAAACCCAGAAACACTGAGTGACCTGCCCAAGGTCAGCCATCTGGATAGTGCTACCCTGCTTTCCTGGGAGCCTCCCCTGATAATTCCAGAATGATACATTTTTATTCTTAGTACAGTGTACACTGGTCTATTTTATGGTTGTTTATGCTTCCCAAATTAGTGCTTTATTATTTATTTAGCTCCATAGCTGTATATTCAGCTAGATTATAGGAAATTGCTATCCTACCATTTTCCCATAAGAATATATGGATTCCATATTTGAAAGCACAATCATTTAAATTATAATTTTATTACCATTGCCAAGAAAGCATTTTTAAATCAAAATCCATTAAGCCAATTCCATTATTTGATCGAATTTTCTGTATAAACCATTTAAACAATTTCCTTTTTATTCATTTACATGTAACCAAAATTATTTTACTCAACATCAATTCTTATGAATTGTATGATGAATATTTGATTTACCCATCACTTTTTCCCCAAACATATCAAATGTTACCTATTATATCTTTTTCTATTATGAGTTTTCTTTTATGACCACCAAGTATAATTGTCCAGGGTCAAAATTTATGATATAGTTTTGTTTAGAAGATTTAGTTCTCCTGTCATTTTTCAGCCAAGGACAAATGTGCCATCTGCAATTTTAGCCATTGTCTGTCTTGTGTTGATTATTTCTGCCAACTCTATTTTTTCTCAGATCCATTTTTACTTTTGTTTCTGAGACAGGTCTTCCCTCTGTCACTGAGGCTGGAGTGCAGTGATGCAAACATGGCTCACGGCAGCCTCTACCTCTTGGGCTCAAGCAATCCTCGCACCTCAGGTCTCCAAGTAGCTGGAACTACAGGCATGTGCACCATGGTTGGCATATTTTTTGTGCCAATACTTTTACTGTTTTTTGTAGAGATGGAGGCCCACTTTGTTGCCCAAGCTGGTCTCAAACTTGCCTGGGCTCAAGCAATCCTCCTGTCTCAGCCTCTCAAAGTGCTGAGATCACAGGCATCAGCCACCACAGGCATCAGCCACCAAAAATGGATCCAGCCTCAGATCCATTTTTAAATTCCAATATTACCGATGAGCTTGATTCTTTTGCCAGTTTTCATTTATAATAGTTTTTACTGTTTGCAAGTTTTAGCCAGTCAATTTTATTTTGTTTTTCACTATGAGTAAGGTTCGTTATGAATTAGACCAAAAAGTGATACTTTGTATTTCATCAATTGAATCACAAGTAGCAAGGGAGGTCCTATCACATACTGGGTGCTAATCGAGGCACTTAGGATATATCTGTGAAAGAAGATAACGTTTCTGCTCTTACGCAGTTTCCTTTCTTATGTTGGCTAGAAAAGAAGAGACAGACAAACAAACAAAGGGGCAGAAGAATTTCATATTGAAATAAGGACTGTGAAGAAAATTAGACAACATAATGCGACCGTGACAGTTTAGAAAGCTACATTAGATCAGGTTGTCAAGAAAGTTCTCCCTGAAGAGGTAATATTTGAGCTGAGACCTGAATGACAAGGTGACAAGCATAGAATAAGTTTCTTAATGGTTATACTGCTAAAATTATAAAAATGTTCAAATAATTTCAAATATACTGTGTCTCCCTTTCCCACACCATGTGGGAAGGAAAGAACAAACTGTGGGGTCGTAATGGTGGAATCAAAACATACTGTTTTTCCTTATACTGCTTTCTTGTTCATGGCCACATATGGCTAGACAGAAATATGCAAATGAACATGGTTGTGCTAGGGTAGTAGGAGAATAAGCGTTTTTTTTGTTCCCCCAATTTTTAAATATTTATTATGGCTTTTCAATAAAAGTATATGATATGTGTACCTTGTATGCTAGTTTTTTGTTCTGCACTGGTAGGGGTGACACCCTATCTCCTCAATGAGACTGGAAGTTCAACTGTGGGCCGGGCACGGTGGCTCACGCCTGTAATCCCAACACTTTGGGAGGCCGAGATGGGTAGATCACAAGGTCAGGAGTTCGAGACTAGTCTTGCCAACATGGTGAAATCCCATCTCTACTAAAAATAACAAAAATTAGCCGGGCATAGTGGTACGGCCCTGTAATCCCAGCTACTTGGGAGGCTGAGGCATGAGAATTAGTTGAACCCAGGAAGTGGAGGTTGCAGCAAGCTGAGATCGTGCCACCGCACTCCAGACTGGGTGACAGGGCAAGACTCCATCTCAAAAAAAAGAAAGTTCAATTGTGGAAACACACTGCATTTTATTTTTTTGTTTCACCATTGATTACTAGCATTAAAAAAATACTTGTGGATAGATGCTTCCTAAAGATTTTCTATCTTCAAATACAAACAGAGTTTTAAATATGGTTTTTCTAATGAAAATCAGAATTCGAAGCTCTAAAGTAGTAAGTTCTTTGAACAATTATAGCAGGGTCTAACCATTTGAATTCAAATGTATCCCTGTAAAGGACATGTGTAGACTTTTCTTTTTCTGTGAAACTTGCTTTAAAATACTCAAACTCTTCTTACAAAGCGACATCAAGCCAACTCCTCTCCTTTTCAAATAGGTACTCCTTTTGGATGAAGGGACTCGCCAAACAACAGAACAAACTCTCCTAGAAGACTGAGAGGACAGCAAGCAGCTGTCCACACACAGATTGAGACAACTGTGACCATCTGCAGTTTAAATGGCAGTCACGTTTTCACATCCCTCCAAGGACTAGTGCTCAAAAATGTGCTCTTCTTCCTGTCCTGGCCTGCATGGAGCACCCTAATGAGGAGTCAGTGTGATTTCAGCTGGACCTTCACTCTGGAAGGCCTTTGGGAGGGGAAGGGATAGGAATTGGTCTTTTCTGCCTTCCCCCACCCCCTGCCGCCCCACCCCACCTCCAAGCCTCTTTCCATTCTGCCATATGTAAATACATACATTCACACCCACTAGCATGGATAACTTTGAGCGAAGTATAGGTTTTGTTTTGTTTAGAGAGCCCATTTTAAACAAACAGATGAAGTGCACATAATATTTTTGTTACTCAAAATCTGGACAACTTAGCATTAACATTGAATCACTGAAAAAGCTCCAAGTAAAACTGTATAATGTAATACACTCTGCCAATGCTTACATGTTTTTTTCTTATAAAATCACAAAAGTTATGCTTAAAATAAATAAATAAAAACCAGTCTCTACCCAAGTGTCTAGATTTAGGTAGCGTGGTTTCATATGAAGCAAAGGGGACAATGGTACTTAAACAACAGTATTTAAACCATTGTTGGTATTGCAGTGTCTGTGAAAAAATGAGTCAAAATAAATACTACATCCCAGAGAAAGTACAGCATTTGGGCAACATTCCCATCATTGTGAAGCCTTGGGCAAGTCATTTATTCCCTACATTTTTCCATTATCTTTGTAAAACTAGTTGTATTTATTTATTCATTCATTCAACAAATATATTTTGACTATCTCCTATATGCCAAGGACCCTCTAATAACTGAAGATATTTTAAGTGTGCTCTTTGCACTCAAAAAGTTCATTGGCTAGCAAGGGGGCAGTCATACAAAGAGTGCTAATGTGGTAGTATTAAATATCATAGTCTCTATTGGTTTTCAATTGCTACTGTAACAAATCACTGCAAATCGACTGGCTTTAAGCAACACAGACTTACTCTTCTACATTCCTAGAGGTCAGAAGTCTAAAATTAGGGTGTTGACAGAGCTGGGTTCCTTCTGGAAGCTTCAGGGGAGAATTTGTTTCCTTGTCTTTCCCAGTTTCTAGAGGCCGCCTACATTCCTTGATTCATGGCCTCCTCCTCCATCTTCAAACCACATCACTTTGGTTCCATTATCACATCTTCTTTTTCAGATTTTGACCCTCTTTCCTCTCTCTTACAAAAACCTTTGTGACTGCATTGGGCCGACCAGAATAATCCAAGATAATCTTCCCATCTCCAGCTCCTTAACCAAATCACATCTACAGCGTCCCGTTTGCCCTGTAAGGTACCATATTCACAGGTTCTGGGGATTTGAACATTGAAATCTTTGGAGAGCCATTATTTTGTCTACCACAGTATTCGTTATAACATAAAGAATAACCTCTGCACAAAGTAAGACGTAAGCTTAGAAGAAGGCATCCTAAATCTCGTGAGAATCAAAGAGGCACCGTTGAGCTGGGATTTGAAGGCTGAATAGAACTTTACCTGATAGAGACATCAGAAAAAGCTTTGCAGAAAGTGGGGACAATGATATCCTATCAGCTCACAGAAAGGGAATCACTCTAGAGGACCAGAAGTTACAAAATCTCAGGATAGGAAGAGACCTTACGGAAACTCTTTTGTTGACACAGTGTGTGACAACTGAGGTAACAGGAAGCCCAAAGAGGGGCCATGACTTGCCCAAAGGACAATGGCTAGAGCGGCAGGCCACCAGGGACTAGGCTCCTGAAGACTAGGTCTCCTTCCCCGATTCAAGCCCTGGAGAAACTTTCCAATGCTAACATATCTGCTTAGGTCCAGATGGCTGGCGCCTCTGCCCACATTCCAATTGCAATAAAATTAATGAGAACCTAATGCAGAAATCAACCCATTGTTAACTAACCAAGTACAGTGTTTGATTTTAAATAAGAAACATAGTATTTTTTCCAAAATAAAAAACTTCAGAGGCCTTCTGGATTGATAGTTTGGAGCAGTAAGAAGGATATAAGTAAAGATAATGAGCCACATTCATTTTTAAAATGACAACTCTATAAGCTCAGGGATTTCTTCTTAAAATATGAATTGGCAGGTGTCAGCAGCAAAAGTTGTCTGACTGCGAAATGGATATTTGTTGAATAAAAGCCATTAATGCTTATAGAATTCACTGTCTCAGGGAGGAGTTCATGACAATGTGATGTTCTCAGAGATGTACTAAATGAGCTTTTTATTCATTATTTTAGTCACTAGTGGGGAAAAGGCCAGATCTGGCTCCTAATCTTCAGCCTGAACGCTTCATAAATACTGATTTAAGTGATAGCCCATAAAGAGTCCTAATTGTGTCACAGCACAATGACATTACTTAAGTGTGATGTGACTGCATGAACGCCCTGACTGCTTGCAAATACTTTCATGGCAATTCAGAGACTTAATCCCAGTCTCTTCCCCACATTTCCATTTGGGGAAGTTATATTTTTATCTACAGGGCTTTGTTTTGGTTTTAACTATGGCAATGAATCAGTGGATAGTTTTGCCTGGTTCCATATTATTGTAAACCCCAGACTCCCCCTCAAACAATCAAGCATACTCTCATGCTTGGTGTCTAGTTTAGGGGATTCCACAATGACCAGCTTCCCCTTAATTTCATACTTGGCATTTTGGAGAGCAATGCACATTATATTTGGCATAAATTGCATGGGATTTGGAGTGAGAGACTCTTACTAACTTAAAGATAAGTTAGAAGTCTGGAGAAATAATGTCCTTCACCAAATGACTGTAAATTTGAAATTTCAGTCCTATTTTTGGATTGAAATTTAATCCTATCTAGTTTTACTAGAAACTCAGAAGGTGATCACTTGGAAGCATTTGTTGAGAATGCTAATGTTGCAAAGAGATAAGAATGATGGGGCAGTCTTTCACAAATTCAGAAAAAATGATTGGGTCCAGATTGGAGAATTGTAGGTTAGTCTGCAGGGAGCACACTGGCTGACAAATTAGTTAGAAGTGGGGACCAACAGGAGTTCAAGACATTTGTCAAGGCAAGGAGAAATAGCCTAGATAATATGAGAAACAGGGAGAAAGGGATGATGGAATCTGAATTGGCTGTGTGCCCAACAGCAAAACCGATCAAGCTAGGAAGGAAAATGTCCCAGATGAGGTATTGAAGAGAGAGACTGGTACATTCCAACAGTCACCAGGCAAGGCATGTAAGAATCCAGGGACAAGGGACTAGTGGTGTCAGGAGACTGGGCAGCAGGTACTTCACTCCTAAAGCCCTAGTGTGTAACTGAACTCAAGAACTCAGACCAGGCTAGGCGTGGTGGCTCACGCCTGTAATCCCAGCACTTTGGGAGGCTAAGGCAGGCAGATCATGAGGTCAGGAGTTTGAGACCAGCCTGACCAACATGGTGAAACCCCGTCTCTACTAGAAATACAAAAATTAGCCGGGCATGGTGGTGCACATCTGTAATCCCAGGTACTCAGGAGGCTGAGACAGGAGAATTGCTCGGACCCAGGAGGCAGAGGTTGCCGTGAGCCAAGATCAAACCACTGCACTCCAGCCTGGGCAACAGGGTGCGACTCCATCTCAAAAAAAAAAAAAAAAAAAGAACTTGGACCAGACATAGCTGGATCTTGCTTTTTCTATCTCTATCTCTGTCATAGAGAGCAGGTGGCAGAGACTGGCATTTTGAATGTATCTGAAAAGTATTATCTCTAAGTAATATTTATACTACTATTAATAGTAATAATGGAACTAATTTGGGCTAGATTGTGCAGCTGAAAAGATAGGGTTCCAAGCTGGCCCTTTCTAGTCAGGAATCTGTGACTTGACTTAATCTCTTTGGAATTTAGTTTAATTGACAATAATGTCATCTAATGGTCTATTGGTAAGGATGGAATGAAATAATATAGGTGAAGTATTTGACTCACAGTTGGACTCTGAACGTTGGTTTCCTTTGAGGCTGAGATCTTTACCACTGTCTTTAGGCACAATACTAAAGAGGGCTTCTGTCCTCATTGTCTCCCTATTCTTTGTTCTTTTATGTCTTCTTTGATACCTCCTACCTCTACTTCTTATGGTAGGAAGAAGCAACACAAAAGACTCATGGATCTCAGCCACAGACTCAGGAGAGCAAATTGATGATAGAGATAGAGATAGATCTTAATTTTTCCATAGCTGAGCTTCATTTCTATCACAAGTCCCGATATGCCTGGGTAACAGACTAGTCCTGAAATCTTCACAGTTTAAAAGAGCAAAGGATAGCAGAAAGCTGTGTTCTATATAGTTTGAGTAGCCCAGACTGATGCTGGCTCTGCCATCATTTAGCCATACTATCTGGTAAACATGAACTCTAAATGTCAGCAAAAGAGAAAGAGAGGGCTGAAGGAGGAGCACCATCTCTTAAATGCCTCAGCTTTTGATTACTTCTGCTCATAGTCTATTGGCAAGAACTAGTCACATGGCCCCCACCTAGGCTACAAGGAAGCCTGGTAAATATGGGAGAACATAGTTTGCCTCTACATGAACTTCGAGTGTTTTAGGATGTTTTTTGATGACCAGTGATAGAAGAAATCCAATTCAAACTACATTAAGCAAAGAGGGAAATTTATTAGTTCACAAAACCAAGAAAGGTGTCTAGTACTGAAAGCAGGCATGACTGGATACAGAAACTCAAATTGGGTAATATGTTTGGTTTATTTCCATTTCTGAGCTTATCCTGTCTTGGCTTGGCTTCAGTCTTTAGAATGTTTCTCCCTATGTGGTTAGTAAAAATGGCTGCCAGCAGCCCTCAGCCCATATCCCCTGCTTAGTAACATTGTTGGAATGAGCCAGGTCTTCCCTTCAAGTGCTCATGGAGAACTCTGGGGGAGGACACTGATTGGTCCAGCTTGGGTCACAAGCATATCCTTCTACCAATGACTTTCACCAGGATGGGATTCTCTGATTGGCTCAGCTTGTGTCACATGTCATCTTGTAGTAAGGAGTGAAGAGTGACTAGCTTCATCTCCACTCGACTGACATGATGCAGGTTTTCTACTGCAATGCCGAGTTCTCTCAGGACAAGGGGGAAGAGCTGCAGGCCAGTCAACAACACCAGCTGCCCATCACAGCAGGATCACTCTAAGGCATCCCCTTTACCATGCATCACTTGGGGCTGGTAAGTGGCTTTTATAGTGCCTGCCCAAAGGAGTTATATTGGAAGTGATGGGTGCCGATGGGCAAATGGCCACTCAATCTTCCAATAGTTTGTGGAAATAATGGTTATATCTTTTGTAAATTTGACACAGAACACAGCTGGGAGGTATCTGCAATAGAAAAGAACTGTGATCAATGATCTGTGCCAAATCATAAAATCAGTCTTCTTTTAAAGTACAAAAATAAGGACGCATCACATGGGTAGGAGGAATTTCTCACAGTGGCTTTATGGCATGCTTTATGGCCAGTCTGGATTACTGTGTTGCTGTATCTCAATCTTTTCCAGGAAGTCATCACTTCATCTCCCATGCCCATCAGCCTGAATTCAATCCCGTGCCTGCCGGGCCTCCATCTGAGTGGCCATCTAGCAAAATAACCAATCACATTAGTGACTGTGGCCTCCTGATGACTTCCTCAGTTCTGTTTCTAAAGCCCATTTAAAATACATTTCTCGTTTTACTACACATTCAAATTTTATTCTTCTGGTTATAGAACCATAAATGTCTGCATTTCATATAGACTCAAAATGAAGGGTATATAAGCATGTATAAATCTCACAGCAAAAGTTGCATTTCCTTCACTGAATTGTGCACGATATTTGGGTGGATGAAAATTATATTATCTGGCGACTGCTCACATTCTTCCATATCTAAATATGCAAAAGAGGCCCACACACAATGTGATCTTTTTTTCTTTTTCTTTTTCTTTTTCTTTTCTTTTTTTTTTTTTTTAACAATTGGGCTGCTATAGACCATATTTTAATGTGAATAAAATTTCTTTCTGAAATCTAACAATGCCCTGATGGGCATGCATATTTTTATGCCCATACAATTGGAGTTAAGTTCCATCGTATAAAAATTTGGGAAGTTCAGTTGTTGGGAATTGAAATTTTATCTACTGTGCAAAATGTGCAAAATGGGAATAATAATATTGACCTTGCATCAGGAAGGTGACTTACGAAACAAGGACGCAGCCTCTGATGACATACTGGGGTGGGGTGGGGGGCGCTCTTCAAACTTGGGACTGGATAGCTGCATATAGGGAGAAGGCTTTTGGGGCTTTATGAAAATAGGAAGGGAAGGTAGGAGTGCCTTTCCCTACCGCCTGGGAGGACTGAGGCTTTTTGTTCGCTTAAACAAATAATAAACAAATAATAACCAGGTGCCAGTTATATCAGTGAATAGAGTGATGACATGAAGAATGCAGGGCTTCATCCTCTACAGCTGTGAGTATTACAGAGCAGTGATGTCTTAATGATCTGTTTCTTCTGCAGCAAAGAAAACAAGTCTTCTTCGAATATGTTTAAGAAGGAGGCTTTAGGATCCCTAAATTTAGCCTTATGCTCACCCAACCACTATGTCTATTTGAGAAATCCTTAAATCACTCCTATATTCATGGTTTCCTGAAACTATCTGTCAATACACCAAGGTTTCTGCATAAACTAGCCAAACTAGGAAGATCATCATAGAGTTATGTGAGCATCCACAGTGGGTACTTTAAAGGAAAGGAAATCAATGATGCTTCTTTCCCCCTAAAACTTTTCCATGCACTTCAACTTCCAGAAAAAAAAAATGGAATTTTCTACCCCACAGGTGTACAGTTTCTGGCAGAGACTAGAAGGCCAGACCTGGAATCTATAACTCCCCATTTCCTGAATAAATGACATTTTTAAGGATCCTATTTTTATGTTTTATTCAATACAATTACTGCATTTGAACACTCATGAAATATGAACACACATGGAGAAACAAATTAAGAGGTGATTGAAATATCTCTTCAGTGTTGTCTAGCAGTTGGCAAGTAATGTATGGGTGTAATTGTACTTGCTTCCTTTCCTTAAACCTTGGCATGCCAAATAGGAGACTCTCAGCAAATTACAGAGCTTTAATTGTTTAAAGAGGGGTTTTATGTTTCCAGGAAAAGAGATATGTAGTCATTGCTAACTTCACGAATTTAATCACTTCCAAAATCTACACTGAAAGTCTCATAAGCAATGTGTAGACATAGAACCTGCACTTGGCAATTCAACACCACTGGTCTTGGGGATGGGTAAGATCACACTTTTTTGAAATGAATTTAACCGTACAGCCCTAAAATGATATTAGCTCTGTACATATAATAGTAGCAGTCCCCACCAGCTCCCTGGCCTTTCTTCCCCTATTTCTCCATTCTCTTTTTTTCCATGCCTCCATTTCTTTTCTGACTCTATAGTAAAACTAGCCTATTCATGCATTTGCTGCTCTAAGATGTGCATTTGCATTTTTACTTCCCCTACTCTGCTTCTTTTCTCTCCAACTACAGAAGTCCTAACCTTAAGATGTAGCTCCAGTCTCATGTCTAGGTAAACACCTTCCTGACTGCCCATTTCCATCACTTATTGCTTCTCAGAGGTACCATGAGTACCTATTATCAGAACCATTATTTTGGCACAAATTGCCTACTCAATCTATATTGTCATAATTTTTGGTACGTGTTCCCTCTTCCCAACTAGATGGTGAACATGAGGATAAGAGATTTTAAATTTATACATTTTGGTATTCCTAGCACTCAGAATTGGCCCCTTTTATGCATGCCTAAGTGCCTGTTATCTCCTATCCAAAGGAGAAGGCCATCTGCAGATGCATTTCTCCCTTCTTCTCCCAGGACAGACTGTCCGTGGACACGATTTGAGATGGAGCATCAGTTATGCTTGGCACCAAGTAGAGGCCAACTCTATAATACATCTTTTTATTGGTTATCCTTGCTTTCTGTCTCACCACTCACAATTTTCTGCCTCCTTACACCCCAATAAAAGAGTATATATAAGATTTTGTCTTGATTTCTGCTTTCTAAAGAGCTCAAGTTAAGATGGGCTGCATAGTGACCATTTCAAAGAAGGAGTTGCTGCCCAGCTGCAGGGAGCAAGGTCAGCAGACAGCCTCCAGCTGTCAGCTCGCTCAGGGTCTGCCTGAGCTTCAGAGAGCTACCTCACTCAAGGACACACCCTTCCTGGGGCAGCCCCATCTGGAGACTGAGCAAGTCAGGCTATACAAGTAGGGCCACTCCGGCCCAACACAGGATACTTCAGACAGCCAATAGTCAGTCCAGAGCACCTACCAGGTTGGCTGAGGCTTTGCAAGGTCAGCAAAAGGAAGAAGCTTGCCCTCTGCTGTGCAGTCACGCTACCTCCCCCTTCCCTCCACGGATGCAGGTCCTTCATAAACATCTTGCACCCTAAACCCTGGCTCTGTCTGCTCTGGAGAACCCAGCCTGCCACTGTATTCATTCAAGCTTCTTGAGTGGCACAAACACTCAGCCCAAATTGACTTAGGCAAAAAACAAACTAATAAAAACTGTATTCCGCCCAAGGTCTCAGATGGTTTAATCAAGACACTATCTTTTCTTTATTCTTTTAGCTCTGCTTTTCTCAATTTTCATTCTCAGGCAGATTCAGCACATGGTGGCCCCCAGAACTTCCAGGCTTACCACTCCAACAGAAAGAACTCTACTTTCTCAAAAGTCCAGAAGAGTCCTGGAATTGAGTATCATTGATGTAGATTGTTGCTTCATTTGTCCAGCCCTAAACCAACCACCAGAACCAGATGATTTGTAGAGCCTGGTCTAAAATGAAAATGCAAGGCATCTTTTCTCAAAAATTGTTAAGAATTTCAATATGGTGCCAGCTGAGCATTAAGTCAAACATGGGACCCTTGTGAGTGTGGGGTCCAATCCAATACACTGGTCACTGACCCCTGGCCCTGGCCCTGCCAATCACTGTGACTGGGGGATGATATGCTCTACCTCGTAATACTTGGTCATGTGCCCATTCCTAAAGTTGAGATTAACATTTCCCAGTGAGAAGTTGGAGGAATTGATGCTGAGTATGGCAAAACCACTGATGCGGCATCATGCATTCACCATAGTCACATACTATCTGAAAAGGTACCATAGGGTAATGGGAGAAAAAAACAACAAAACTCCAGCTTCACAAAGTCTTGGGTTGAAATCCTGAGTTTAACAGTTCTGGAGGTGTGGCTTTAGCTGAGTTATTTAACCTCACTGAAACTAAGTTTTCTCTCATGTGCAGTGGGCATAAAAACACCTACCTACATTGCAGAGTTGTGATGCTGACGTGAAACAAAGCATTTAAGTGCTTAGCCCGCTGCCCGGCAGACAGTAGAGCCTCTACAAGCAGCGGTCATGGTGGTAGTGATGATAAAGATGGTAATGATAATGTTGGGAAGCCACACAGAACAGTGTGTTGAATGGAGTAAGACACAACCACATGAATTAAGTCACAGTCTTGGGGCAAGGTACTTTATCTTTCTGAGCCTCAGGTGCCTCCACCATAAAATGAAGATTTCATTCTTACCCATCACCTAGGGTTGCCCTGTGGATAGTGGGCGTGGGTATAGAGAGCCTGGTATCAGCATTTGCTACCCTCTGTTACCCAGCAGAGGCCTCTGGAGGAAAGGTATGGAAGGCTCCTCTCCTTGCAGAACTGGAGGACAACTCATTCTCATTCCCAGGGCTGAAGAGGTGATTCCAGCTCCCTTGAATAAGTACAAGCTAAGAACAAGTGACAGCACTGAACAGAAAGTAAACCAAAAAGGGTCTTTAGCTGCTTTGCTCAGAACTGGGTAAACTTCGTATTAATTAATACGGAAATCCTTAATGTCCGTCTTCATGTAATATTCTCCACTTTTCTCCTTTCCTTCCCTAGTTCCCATATACAGATCAGAATTACCAGCATCTCATTCCCTTTTGGGCTTCACATTCAAAGACAAATTGTCATATTTAGTTAGCATTCCAAGTTGTCACATTTACATTAAAACATGGACCTTTTGCAGAAAATACCATAACCCAACGAGTAGATGAACATTTAGGCCAGAGGTTATTTGCCATTGCTGGGCCATCAGATGGATTTTCTAGTATCAGAATTGATTTATGTTGATGTATGTGTGTGTGTTCATCATTATATATTAATAAAATGTTCAAAATTCAGTGATCATTTCAATAGAACAGATAGAAGGCAAAATAATGATAGCATTCTCTAAAGGTACTTATTTAGGACCATAGGTTTGGAATTAAATTAGAAAAGTATTGTTCTACTAGTCTAAGGATGGGATAAGCATGCCATATTTGCTATTTCTATTTTAAAATGATAAGTAAGAGTTAGTTGGAAATATTTCCAGATGATTGAGAAACATAGTACTTCATATTATGTAGTACTTTTGTTGGAAATATTTCTGAGGCCAATAAAGAGGAAATTCTCAGTGCTTTTTCAAAAAATTGATATTTTTTTCAAAGCATTGTACCCTTCTCATATATTCCCTTGATAAATATCACACCTCTCCCTGGTGTAATAAGCATGAGACTAATGTCAGGTTCCCAGGGATTCTCACGAAAACCCTGAATTCACTTGTCAGTTATGGTCATGTCACCAGCACTGATAGATTTCCACAATCATTTTGTTAGAAATTAAAACCAAACCAAAAAAAAACACAAAAAACAAACAAACAAAAAAAACCAGTATCTGTCAGTTCAACTTTGCAAAGGAATACAACTGGAAACCAGGAATGACCCTCTGGCCAGTCATGACTCCTAAAATCCTAAATATAGGTTCTCTCTCTGTCTTGAGAAACTGAAGTGAAGCTTACACCGTGAGAACAAGTAGAAAGGTATACACTTGCAGAGAAATATCTAAACTCAACAAAAATCACTAAAAGTAAGCAAAACAGTGTGAGGCGCCAAAGAAGAAATCTCAAATTTGAATTCTGTTTGGATTAGGATGTATTGTCAAGATACCGAGTTAATGACAAAATCCTGGTTATTTCCCTTCATTGTAAAATAGGAGCACTGTGGTCTTGGTCTGCTGTCTCTCTTCAGCCCCATACCCTGTTTTGAAAGAGCCAGCTCCACTTCCACTGAGAATTCCCCAATCTAGGTATCCTCAGCAGTGCTCTAATCCCGTGTAATTGTATTAGTCTCAATGGCAGATCAGCTCTAAGTGCCCCCACAGAAAGGGAGCTGTCAGCCCTGCTATTGTTTCCCACTTAATGTGATTCCGGGCAGCCAAGAAGAAAGGCAGCCAGAGTCCTCCGTCTCACATTACAGACCCCAGTTTCTAAACCAATTAAGGAAAGGGGATTTACAGTCCTCAGGATTAGAGACTCTGTTTATATTATCCTATATTTCTTCTCTTAATACCCTCCATTTTATGTCTCCTACCGGCCCTCCCTCGTCTCTGGAAGGCTCCCGTTCGCTTACCCATACATCTCCCTATTTGCTTCTCTGGGTTTGCTGTTTGAGTGCAGTAACTGAGCTGGCTAATTCTCACTGATTGTTTTAATTATGTTTCAGAATCCTCTTGCATTTGTGTCTGGAGAACTGAGTAACGAAAATGCTGGGGCTCGGCCCAAGCCTGATATTCAAGCAGACCTTGATAAAGCGGTATATTTCTGTGTAAGCAATCATTCCAATTAATTGAATAAAAACATCCTGCAGGATGTTTATCAGGGAAAGAAAGCTTGGCTCTCACAAGGCAGATTGGTCAGTATCCTGATATTGCAGCAAAAGGTGCCAATTTTTTTTTTCTTTTTAGAATCACATTTGATGTGGAAGGTGAAATAAGGTTTCACAGAAGCAAGAGAACAAATGGGGAAGATAATCTTTAAGAAAAAGCTCCAGACCATTTTAAATAAACTGTGGCCCAATGTGAGTGTTGGTCCAAAGCTTTTCTCCTCCTTGTCTAAGGGAAGCTCATACCACCAAGAAGTCCAGCTGATTTTCTCCTACCCAAATGTATGTATGATTTTTCCCTTGGCTGGTGCTGCGACAATGAAAACCTCACTCGATGGGTTTCTATTAGAACCAAATGGATTTGGAGAAGCATTTTTACTCTTAATGGAACCTTTCTATTGAATTCCATTTTTCAGAATTTTATTTTAGTTTCAGTTGAATATTTAAACAGGTTTAAATTTTAAATATCTGTGCTGAACAAGCCCCAATATATATTTTTTAAATTGCTGTAATACTTCACTGGGTTTCATTTTTAACCCAATACAATATGCATAATCCATTATGTTAGCATTACGTAAGTTGGGTGTGCTCAGACACCAGGCTAAGACACCTTTTTACACAGTTAAGTTACACCATTGCAATGGACTGTCTTATCAAATTATTTTTATAACAGCTTTGTTACTAACAAAGCATAAAGAGGGTTCTGAAATTCAACTAAGGACTCATTATTGCAGAAATACCCATTCTGATTAATGAAACTTATATTTAAAGTTGTCTTTCAGCTAAATTATCATATTCCAGTCTTTTCATGTCATTGGGAAGAAAAAGCTGTGTCTCCTTTGGGGAGAATCATATTTCTATGCCTACTGGTTTTGTAGGTTTTGGTGGTTGTCCTGGCTTTTTCTAGGATTGCTTTGGCCCTTTGAAATTAATAAATATTCGTGTGTCCTAGGTACACTGGGGGAAGGGGGAACAAAGACATGTAAATAACATTCAGTTCTCAGGGAGCTCTGATTTAAAAGCCCAGATATAAACATGGAAGGTTAGAAAGTCACAAAGGACTTTGAAGAGAAACACAGTGCAGTGGATGCAAGTTCTAAGTGGATTTGGACTGCCTCAGTTGGGATCTCAGCTCTAGCACTTAGTTGTTCTGTGATTTGGGGCAAGTCATTTCACCAGGGGTTTAATTTTTTTCTCACGATAAAATGCTGATAATAATTGTACTGATCTCACAGAAATATACATATAAAATAAGACGGTCCTCATAAAGCACTTAACACAGTGCACACTGAGTGAAAAGAGCTCAATACCTATCGTGGGAGTCTAAAGATGTCATGGAACCAGAAAATATTTCCAAATACAGGGCACCACTCATAGATAAATGTGTAGCTAATAATAGTTTAAGCTGAAAGCTAGATAGAGGACTTGAAGATGGAGATAGGGTTTCAATAAGCAGAGAGATGAGGGAACCCTTTGCCTGGTGTTTGGGGGACAAGCTCTGGTGACCTCCCCCATCAGTATGAAGCTGAATCCAGGTGAGATACTGCAGGGCAGCCCCTGTACAAGACTAAAACTGGTGCATGTAAGAAGTTCAGTGTGTGAAACAGCTGTGGCTTTTCACCCCTCACAATATTTAAACTGAGGAATCAGTGTACATTAACAGAGCTTTATGAAAACAACCTCTGCTCCATCCATCCAGCACAAAACCCACACTCACAATTCATTCGCTAGGCTTGTAAGGTTCTCAGGCTATAGCAAATTGGAGAAATTGATGTTTACCCTGAAAGCTTGTACCACACGCTATTTGTAGCTGCCGTTGCCTTGGTACATGTCTGCCAGCATGCCCGGACTTAAATCCCTGCATGATAACCTTTAACTCTTTGCTAGGAGGCAGAATCAATCCAAGGTAGAACTAAGTGGGAGGATAGAGGAGAGGGAAGGTACAGAGACTCAGGGACCCACACTACATCTGTCAATAGACCAACATATTCTGGGCACAGGTGGGAGCAACCAGTCATGTTAAATAGCAACAATTTCTAAAGTCTTTCCTGTGCTGATATTTCCAAAGAGTTCTTGGTCAGTGTAAGAGAAAAAGCATTTCTGGGAAATAGGCTGATCATTTTGGGAAGGGAGAAAAGACTGAACGAAGTGTATTTCTGACAAATGCGAAGTGTACTGTTCCTATGTGAACACACTATGCATAACTTGGTTACAGGAGGCCACCATCACAATTCTTTCTCAATCTCCCTCTTTCTCTCCCTCTCTCTTCTTCTCTCCCTCAAAGAGGTTCCACTGATTAATGCCTGAGAGAGCCTGGCAGCTTTCTGCTTTCTAATATGCTTCCTTGTATTTGCTGCAGGTGTTTAACTGGCTGTAAGGACAGTGTGAGGCATTTTGATGTATGTAAATTATGCCCATACTTTGAGCCTAATCATTATTATAAAATTTATAGAGGATAAAACACAGGCAGCCATAAAAACTGAATTTTTACTTTGATCATGCAAAGTTATGGGTTCCCTCGGTGATTAATCTTTTATGGGTCTTAAATATCACTGCCAATGTGAAGATTTAACAGTTTTCCTTCTGGCCAAATCTTCTCAAACAATAGAAGGGTAAACAGGCCGGGCGCGGTGGCTCAAGCCTGTAATCCCAGCACTTTGGGAGGCCGAGATGGGTGGATCACGAGGTCAGGAGATCGAGACCATCCTGGCGAACACCGTGAAACCCCGTCTCTACTAAAAAATACAAAAAACTAGCCGGGCGAGGTGGCGGGCGCCTGTAGTCCCAGCTACTCGGGAGGCTGAGGCAGGAGAATGGCGTGAACCCGGGAGGCGGAGCTTGCAGTGAGCTGAGATCCGGCCACTGCACTCCAGCCCGGGCTACAGAGCGAGACTCCGCCTCAAAAAAAAAAAAAAAAAAAAAAAAAAAAAAAAAAAAAGAAGGGTAAACAAAAGCCACCCAGGATAATAGCAATAGGAACAAACTTACTTGCTGAGTGGTTTCAAGCTCAACACTTAGGCAGGAAAAAAACAAATGTACTTTTCGAAAAGCAGTGATAGAATTAAAAATACGAGATGATTTGGATAGTCCAGAACATTCAAGTCTTGCTCTGCCACAAGCTTGCTGGGTGATCTTACGCATGTCATTGAGCGTCCCTGAACTTCAGTTTCATCCACCATAAAATGTGGAGATTACCTTTTAAAAAGTTCCCAGGTTCTATTCCAGCTTCACCATTCTATAAAGAATTGTAATATATTTCTCGCTGTATTAGATGTATACATAAATAAAACTGACTATATTAGAAATTTGAGATTTGCACAGAATCATGCCGTAGGTATTCGTGGGGGTAAACAGCCCTCAAGTTGAGGAAAACCTAAAAAGAAAAAAAAAAAAATCCCAAATGAATAGTCATGTGACTGAGAAAGTCACCTGACTTCTTGAGATGATAATCTCATCTGTTCTGTGGGGCTAATAATGTCTAATGCATGCATCCCATCAAAGAGCAAATGAAATTCAAGCTATGAGTGTATTTTGAAAAAATACCAAAGCACTATAAGATTGTGCTATCACTGTTATTGTTTTTCTTTCTCTCAGCAATATTGTCAGAAAAACAGGCACCTTTGCAGTATTACCACATTATCTAGCACAATTCTTGAATCAAATGAGCATTAAACAGAAATTATGTTTTTATTGCGGAATTGAATCATAACTAAACCTTAAACATCAAGGATCAGAAACTACCAATCTTGACGGCAGAAGGGAGGTAGGCAACATGGGTAGAAGACTAAGAGCAAGGGCCAACGCTGATTCCCAGGAGGGCTCTAGGAACATAGGGTTCTGTGTTTAAGTGAGCTAGGCATGCTCCATGCTTTCTCTTCTTGGAAAGTCACAATTCTCATTAGCATAGCAAAAGCTCTGAGCAACCCTGCAAGAAAATAACAACATTCACTTCTACTTAACCCTGTGGTCTCCATATTTATTTGTGCCTTTAAATTCTTTCACTAACCTTTCTTAACATACTGAGTTGCTAATATGTTATACAGAACATAGTTGGGGAAGAGATGAGTGAAGAGGCTGGGCAGGCAGCTTCTCTGTGTCACTTACTTTAGGACTCTAGAGCAGCCCTTTGATCCTTCCGCTGCTCAGCTGCCTCTTCAGTAAAGCTATTGTCTTCACAGAACCATTGTGAGTTAAATAAGATCATTCAGTGTTCTTCTTCTTCCGTCATTGCTGCAAATTGTCCCTGAAAACCTGAACACGTGTAACACCCTAAATATCTCTCCTCTCCTAACACGAATCAGTTATACACACATTCATTTCTCCACCACCTCCTTACAGCTCTGAGAAGTTGCCTTGCTTCAGGCTGAATCCCTGCCATGTGACAATGGACACAGCGCTGAAGAACCAGCTATGAACAAGACAAAAGATTGCTGCCCTTGTGGAACTTTCTGTCCAGATGGTGAGACAGACAATTAAACAGGTAGTTATACTTTGACATTGAGAGATGACAATGTGCCAGCAGCTGCGGACAGTCCCCCCAGCACTACCGGCCCGCCTGCGCCGCACTGGAATTCTCGCTGGGCCTCAGCTGCCTCCTAGCAGAGCAGGGCTCAGGACCTGCAGCCCGCCATGCCCGAGCCTCCCCCGCTGCCCGTGGGCTCCCACACCGCCCGAGCCTCCCCGACGGGCGCCACTCCCTGCTCCGCGGCGCCCGGTCCCATCGAACACCCAAGGGCTGAGGAGTGTAGGCACCTGACACAGGACTGGCGGGCAGCTCTGCCTGCGACCCAGGCACCGGATCCACTAGGCAAAGCCAGCTGGGCTCCTGAGTCTGGTGGGGACTTGGAGAACTTTTATGTCTAGCTGGAGGATTGTATATGCACCAATCAGCACTCTGTGTCTAGCTCCGGGTTCGTGAATGCACCAATCAGCACTCTGTATCTAGCTAATCTTGTGGGGACTTGGAAAACTTTTATGTCTAGCTGGAGGATTGTAACTGCACCAATCAGCACTCTGTGTCTAGCTCAGGGATTGTAAACGCACCCATCAGCACTCTGTCAAAACGGACCAATCAGCAGGATGTGGGTGGAGGGGAGGGGGGAAGTCAGATAAGGGAATAAAAGCAGGCTGCCCGAGCCAGCAGCGGCACCGACTCAGGTCTTTTTCCCTGGCTGTGGAAACCTTTTTCTTTTGCGCTTCGCAATAAATCTTGTTGCTGCTCGCTCTTTGGGTCTGCACCACCTTTATGAGCTGTAATACAGCGAAGGTCTGCAGCTCTACTGAAGCCAACGAGACCACGAACCCAGTGGGCGGGATGAACAACTACAAACAGGAGGAACAAACAACTCCAGATGCACCGCCTTTAAGAGCTGTAACACTCACCACAAAGGTCTGCAGCTTTACTTCTGAAGCCTGCGAGACCATGAACCCACCAGGAGGAAGAAACTCCAGACATATCTGAACATTAGAAGGAACAAACTCCGGAAAACACCATCTTTAAGAACTGTAACCCTCACCGTGAAGGTCTGCAGCTTCATTCTTGAAGTCAGTGAAACCAAGAACCCGTAAATTCCAGACACAATATGATAAATACTGTAATAATAATAATAGCTAACATTTATTGAATGCTTGCTAGGTACTCTGCATATATTAATGATGGCGGTGGCTGCTGCAGATGGTCTGCGGCTGCCAAGATGCCAGCTGCAGCAAGGCGGCTTGGCCAGGGCCTCACACTCCACGGAGCAGACAGCCCTGCCCTCCCCAGGTGCCATTGGAGCTGCCCAGGCTGGGCTGTAGACTGGGGCGTCTCTGTGCTCTTGGGGGCCCAGGAAAATTACCTTACCCCCGACAGTCTTATAGGTGCCTCCTGCCGCTGCCTGGCCTCTTCCTGCTCTTGGAGCCTGCTTCGATCATGGAGCAAGGCTGGGGTCACACTTGGGTGCTGTTGCAGCCCAGTCCACGGGGCGCATACTTGAGGCAGCTTGACACGCCAGCCCTCTGCCAACTCGGACCCCTCTGGACTTTGGGCGCCAGTGAGCATAGGAGGGAAGCCAAGTGGGGGCTGAGGGAAGCTCAGCGTTGGCCTGCAGGCACCTCTTGGCTTAAGCAGCCTGGGTGCCATGGACCACAGCAGGAGGCAGACAAGCTCCTGGGCAGAAGAGGGTGGGACCCTGGTGAGGCCCCATCTTTGGGCCAGGGATGGCCTGAAGCCTGGGGACTGGACTACCAGTCCTGCAGACCAGAGGAGGAACTCACGATGCTTTTTCCTGGGCCCACTCCTGGCTGCCCATGGACTAATCAGCATGCACTTCTCCTCTCTGAAGACCGTCACAGCCCCTGGACTCGCTAGAACAGAGCAGAGGACTGGACGACCAGCTGCAGAGAGTAGCTACCCTCTCTGCTGATTGCTGGAGAACACTGGATGACCAACAGCAGAGCGGAGCCTCCCACTCCAGAGATGACGTGCCTGCAGAGAGGAACAACCCACTCTAGGGCCTCCTGTCTGCTAAACTGTGGAGACATCAGGGTGCCCAACAGCAGAGAGGAGCCACCCACCCCAGAGCCGCCTCCTCTCTGCATGGAGCTGAACACTAGTCAAGACACCCTGGCTTCAGAAAGGAGCTGCCAACACTGGGTCTCTGGGCTGTTCTACTACTCAATCAAGCTCCTCTTTGTCTTGCTCACCCTCCACTTGTTTGCATGCCTCATTCTTCCTGGTCACAGGAAAAGAACTCAGGACCTGCGACCTGAATGGAAAGGCTGGAAGAGCTGGAACACAAACAGGGTTGAAACATGCCCCTTGCTTGCCATGTTGCCAGTGAAGAGGGAGAGAAGAGCTGCGGCCCTTTGGGGATCCCAGACCTGGGAGCTCCCCAAACTAGAGCTGTGACTGACTCTTTCAGGCCCTGTGCTTCCTAGCATCTCCAAGCTTCTGAGTGCTACCATATTCCCTGGTGCCAGCTGGGGAAGCTTCTTGCAGTGCGCTTAGTCCAGGCACAGCCTTGCAGAGAGCCGGTGCCTGTGCTGGCACCTGGAGCTGCCCACCCCACTGCAGTCACTGGCATTCCTGTGTGCAATGACCAGATCTGACACACACTCCTTGCCACTCCAAGCCTGGGTCACCCTTCCTTGGCAGACATGGGATCCAGACCAGTAGTGTAAGTTGAACACAGCCTGCCAGGCCGAGTGGGCTCAATGAGCCAAGTGGGCCCAAGAAAAAGTCGGGCAAAGGTGCCAACAGCCACAGACGTTTCTAGCCAGAATAGTGACACCCCAAAGATCCTGTAACATTAATTCATGTAATCCTTATAACTTTCATACAAGGTGAATATTATGTATTTCATTTATAGATGAGAAAATGGCGGTAGAGGGAGGTTAAAAGAAGTATGTGGTACTAAAAGAAGTATGTGGTTATAGCAGGTGCCTCAACGATGTGTTTTCTGAGACCTTAAGGTGGGGTGGGAGTAGTCATCTGAGGTCAAGGAGTGCAGGAGGAGTGTACTATGTTAAAAGGGCAGTAGTGCTATGGGGAAGGAAAGAGTGAAGTGCATTGCAGCCCTGAGAGAAACCCAGTAGTCAGAGTATGTTGTTCAAGGTAGGGGATGTGGTTGGTGGGGGGGCTTGGAGTGGGTGGTGGTGACAGATTATGAGGTAGAGAGATGAAGACAATAGCTAGATCAGGAAGGGCATGCCAGCCACTTTAAAGACTTAACTTTATACTTAAAGCAAGCAGAAGTCTAAGAAAAATAGTGTTAGGATGAGTTGCTCTTGTGGCATTTAGAGAATTCAACTTGTTGCAGTATGGAGAAAGGATTAGAGCCAGGCAACATCAGAGAATCAGTTTGGAGACTGATGCAGTATTCAAGGTAAAAGAAGATGAAATAGAGTAGAGACAGTGGTAATGGAGAGATGTAGATGAGTCTCAAAAGCATTTGGAACATGAATACTTGGCACTGGCAAGAGGAAAGAAGCAAGGCAATGCTTGGCTTCTGTCTTGGGCAACTGGGTAGAAGGCAGTGCCATTCATGCTACCAGTGGTAAGGAAGCAGGACTGGGGAAGGGATAATTTCCCTCATGATGATGTGATGGATTTGAGGAATCTAGGAGACATCCAACTGGACGTGTGCAGTAGATACTTGGAAATGTGAGTGTGGAGCATGGAAAGCAATCTAAGCGAAATATAGCCTCTCCCATGGGATAGAACCCCATGGACAGTCTTTAGGAAGTAGAAGATACAGGGGGAAACTGCCCACTTGGACACCAGGATTCAGATATAATTGGCGTTCAGAGTGATAGAGACCAAGGGCCAAGTAGGAAAGAAAGAAACAGAACCTTCCACTCAAGGAACCACCAACTTTAATTTCTCAGGATAATAGATGCTCCTGATGCCTTAACCCCATCTCTTTGTCTCATCTATAACCCTGGCACACTGACAGAGTTCTGCCACTCAGCCTAAGGGCTTGATATGGCATTCAAATGCTTGATCATCTACATCCAGAAGAGTCAGTGTTCCAGGGAAATTCTCAACAAAGGAGAAAATGTAGTTGATAAATATCTCAGCTTCCCATATTCTCAGGAGCCCCCCAGGAGTTGAGCCTCTGTGGCCCACAGTGGTAATGAGGTCATTAACCTACTTTTTAGACTTTCCTCCCTTTCTCATCTCTATTTCTCTATCTTCTCCCTCATGCTGGCTTCCTGGAATCATTTCCCAAGAAACCCACCTGTACCCAAGTCACTGTCTCAGAATTTGCTTCTGGGAAAACTCCAACTAAGAATAACAAATTATAATTATTAACCAGGAGTGACATGTAATCCCAGCTACTCTGGAGGTTGAGGCAGGAGGATTAGTTAAGCCAGGAGTTCAAGTCTGCAGTGAGCTATGATTGTACCACTGCACTCCAGCCTGGGCAACAGAGCAAGATCCTCTCTCTAAAAAGAATAAAATAAAATTAAATAAAATTAAAAATTATAATTACCTATTTGCTTCCTTATTTCACATTTATTTAGAGATGTATATGTATGTATATACATATATACAGGCATATGTGTGTGTATATATATATGTAAAAATGTGTTGGAGGAATATTTAATAGAAACCTAACTGATGTTCTGTTCCAAACTGATGTACTTATTTGCTTCCTTATTTCACATTTCTTGGGATATATATGTGTGTGTGTATATATATACACAAATATACATATATACATATATATGTAAAAAGGTGTTGGAGAAATACTTAATAGAAACCAAACTGATGTTAAACAGGGGAACTTAGAGCCTGTTTTGTGGGAAAGCAAGGAAACAGTCAAAACCCAATGATGTTATGTCAAAAGAACACAAAGATGGCTTGAAAGAACTCTCACCGGCAATATTTAAGACAACTTGAGAATAAAAAGAGGAAGAAACTAATACTGAAATTTAAAAATGTGTATGTCTCTGATGATCCTTAAAACACAGGGAAAAATAATGGCATTTATCGCCATTGAAGATGACTCTTATATCAACTTCTTAATGTGAAAATTGTTGATAAAAAATGAATACAGCATGTGTTCAGATATTTTCATTAATGAATTAGTGAAGGAAGTTCTTATTTATACAGAATTGTCAGCTAATAAATACAGAAGGAACTCTAAAATTAAAAAAATCCATTTTGACCCCCACAATGAAATAAGTTGATCCAATCAAAGATCACCACCACAAGCTAACCCCATTAAGTAAAAAGTTGACAAGGAACTGAGCTTTCACATGTTTCCAAGTATTATGCCCTAGATTACCTGCTAATTGCAAAAAGATTTTAGATATATAAGAAATAAAGGCAATGACAGTGAATGGAGTGTCAACCTTCAAATTATTGATTAAAAAAAATACTTAAACATAGATAAAGCAAATATGTTACCTATTCTTATAAACAATAGTTTGTAGACAAACAAAATGTTAACTATTGTTTATTTTATGTTGTGGGTTTATAAAAGTTTTTATTGTACTACTATTTCTATTTCTCTGTATATTTGAACACAGTAAAGTAATTCATTTGTTTTAAATTACTTTTCTGTTAAAAAGTAACTTAATTTTTGTAAAACTGAGCTTTCAGTTTTCACTTTCTCTTTTAATCTTATTTGCTTAATTTTATGTTCCTTTTAAGACTTTTTTCCCTATAACATTTGTTTGCATGTTTATTTTAATTTTTGCTGTTTAAATCTCAAATTCCTCTTCTGCTTTGACTTGATATAATCCTGGTGTTTTCTACACTTTTTAGTTGCAAAGCTTGATACTAGTAAATGGAATGCTATTAATATAAATCTTCTTGCTGATGTTGGGTAGGCCAACATATATTTTTTTCTGATTTGCCTTCTGGTATATTGCTTTTCAAGAGGACAACTTTGTATGTGTATTGGGGGAGGGAGTAGGTCAAGGTCCAGAGATGGTAGGGCATAACCAGGCTTCAGTGATGTCTAAAAAGCCTGTATTTCCTGCAATAAATTGAAAAAAAAAAAAAAAGTCTTATATGGCTAGTGGACATGTAAATTGGTATAACCTTTCTGGATGGCAATTTGGCAATATGTCTCAAAAGCTTTAATATTTCACATATTCTTTGATATTTCAATTTACATGAATTTATACTGAGGAAATAATAATGGAGAGTGTTCACTGAGGCATGAATATTTTTGTGGCAAGAACAGAAACCAACCTAAATGTCTTATAATAATTGAATGAGCATACATATCCTATTATGGGATGAATTGTGTTCCCCCAAAATTTATATGTTGATGCCCTAACCCCAATGTGACTGTACTTGGAGTTAGGGCCTTTAAGGAGTTAATTAAGGTGAAATGATATCATAAGGATGAGGCCCTAATCCAACAGGACTGGAGTCCTTATAAGAAGACAGAGAGACACCAGAGATATGAAGGTGCCTACCAGAGATATGAAGGTGCAAGAAGGTGGCCACCTGCAAGCCAAGGAGAGAGGCCTCACCAGAAGCCAACCCTGCTGGCACCTTGATCTCAAACTTCCAGTCTCCAGAACTGTGAGACAATAGATTTATGTTGTTTAAAAACAACATAATACCTCACCCTAAGGTATTCTGTTGTCACAGCCCTAGCAGACTAATATACCCCTAAATGGAATAATAACAATAATAATAATATAAGAAGATGACTATGCATCAAACCAAGTTCTAAGTGCCATGCAAATATTAATTTATTTAATCTACACAGGCTACACAGGAATTGTATGAGGAAGGTACTTGTATTATTTTCATTTGATAAATGTGGAAATTGAATTACATAGAGGTTAAGTGATTTTACCTATGATCATGCAGCTAGTAAGTAGTGGACCTAGGATTTGAACTAGGCAATCTGGTTCCAGAGGCCATGCTCTAAACCAGTAGTCCCCAACCTTTTTGGCACCAGGGGATGGTTTCACGGAAGACAATTCTTCCGTAGACTGGAGTGGGGGATGATTCAAGTGCATTACTTTATTGTGCACTTTATTTCTATTGTTATTACACTGTAATATATAATGAAATAATTATACAACTCACCATAATGTAGAGTCAGTGACAGCCTTGAGCTTGTTTTCCTGCAACTAGATGGTCCCATCTGGGGATGATGGGAGATGATGACAGATCATCAGGCATTAGATTCTCATAAGAAGTGCACAACCTAGATCCCTGTCATGTGCAGTTCACAATAGGGTTTGTGCTTCTATGAGAATTTAATGCTGTTCCTGATCTGATAGGAGGTGGAGCTCAGGCAGTAATGCAAGTGATGGGGAGTGGCTGTAAATACAGATGAAGCGTCTCTCACTTGGCTCCCCCACTCACCTCCTTCTGTGCAGCCCGGTTCTTAACAAGTTACAGACCTGTGCCAGTCCATGACCTGGGGGCTGGGGACCCCTGCTCTAAACCACAGATAGTATCTAAGAAAATATTAGAATTATGGTGACATATTTAAATTGCATGCAAAGATAGTATTAGGTGTTATTTTGAAAGTAGATTAAAAACATATACAGTGATATGGATAGATTATGTATATATAGATATATACACACATACATAATTTCTAATTATCAGTGCTTACATATATTATTATTTCATATACAGTTCATATACATATATTTTATATATATACTGATATGGTCTGAATGTTTAAGTCCCCCCAAAATTGATATATTGAAATCATAGCCCCCAAAGTGATGGTATTAGGAGGTAGGGCTTTAAGGAGGTGATTAGCTCATGAGTGTGGGGCCTTCATGCAACTAGTACCCTTATAAAGGAGACCCAAGAAAAACTCCATCATTTTTTGTCCATGTGAAGACACAGTAAGAAGACACCATCTATGAATCTATGAGGAAGCGGGCCCTCACCAGACACCAAATCTACTGGCACTTGATCTCGGACTTCCCAGCCTCCAGAACTGTGAGAAATAAATTTCTATTGGTTGTAAGCTACCTAGTTTATGGTATGTTGTTATAGAAGCTCAGGAAGACTAAGACATACATATAGAAATAGAGAGACACTAAATATATATACACACACACACATATGAGACACATATTTATACATATTATATATACATTACAATATTTTATAGAAACATACAGAATACTCTAAAACATTATCTATGGCCATCTCTGAGTGGTAGGAATAATGTTCTTTTCTTTTTTCTGTGTTTGGCTGTTATACATTTTATACATTTCCTACAATAAATACGTATTTATTTTCGTTTGAAATTGATTATAATATGTTTGCTTAAAGTTAGAGTGGGGTATTTAAGTAACTGAATAAAGAAGTAGGGTGAGGAATAATGTGAAAGAAATCGATGTCTTTAGATGGAAGAGAGTAAAGATTAAAAATAATGTTTCGAGGAATGGGGTAGAATTTGAGTGACAGTGAAGGCTCAGTTGGAGAGACCAAATTTTGGTATGTTGAGCATTCCAGGTGGGAATCGAAGTCAGGATTTTGTAGATCTTGGACTTAAACCTATCTGGCCAATCCATTAATTTGTCAATATTTATATTAATGAGTTTAGGATTTATGGTTTGGCTAACTCTTTAATAAAACACAAATAGTGTGTTTTGATGAAAAAGGAGACAAGTAAGAACACTGCAGCTGTTATAATTGCTATAATGTGCTCCTACTCGCAGATGTGGAAGTAGAGTGATATTTATATGTGAACTGGATAAGATATCAAGTTAGAAAAGTGTCCTCACATTTCAGGAGCTGGAAAACTAATAGAGGTCCCAAGGAACCCTTACAGGGAGGATGTGTCAAGGGAAGGTTGACTTGCCTGGGGGCATTTAAGATATTAGAAAATGTAAGCAATTTCAATTGTCAAAGATTAGATAATCAGAGAAATTAGTCCTGCTGTGCAAGTTACACATCCCCTTGTTGCTCATTTATGGCTATCTATAAAAATATTATCTACTATCTACTATCTACTATCTAAAAAAATCCCATCACAAAGAACTTTAAGGAGGGTAAAAGATGGTTCACTCAATTGGAATTTACTATAATCAACATTGTTAGAAAGCTCATTGCCAGTAGTTACAGGCCACTTTCCCAGGGTCAAGGACTAGGCATAGGACAAAGCAGGAGCCAATGTCCCTCCAAGATGAGGTGGTTCATTAAAGCTGCCCAAGCATGCAGACCAAGGCAGAAATGCAGGCTTGCAGAAGTCATTTCTCTTTGCCCTCTGACATGTTCCCTTTTGGTTTTATTCCCCAGAGAACCAAGGCAAATATAATTTCTTGTAATTTTTTAAGGATAATTATATTTTACCCTTTATTTGTACTACACTAGCTAGAACCACTGTGTTATATTTCTCTTCCAGTTTGCATTATGTTACACAGTCAGTCAGGTGTTAGATGTTTTCATTATAACAAGCCACTAGGACCAGTAATGGAACATTGATTGTACTGAGATGGCGTGTGTGTGTGTGTGTGTGTGTGTGTGTGTGTGTGTGTGTCTTGCATACACATAATATATATGAGGAAATTTTGCTATAACAAGACCAACAAGGTACTATTATCATGGACCATTGGTCAAAGCATAAAGATATTTTTATTAGACTAAATTTTGGGTTTCAGTGATATTCATAATAATAATGTTTGTCTTGTAATAACAATGTAGAAATCCCTGTGGTGAAATAAAAAGCAACATTTCCCGATGTAGAAAGTGAATTGAAAATACAACTGTGAATTGAAAATACTAATCTCATACTTCTGTAATAGCAAAAGCTGCTTGTGTTCATTGAAGTCAACTGAGAAAGTTCTAGATGGTAAGTGCTTAACAGTATTCCAGAAACTTTCACGTGAGTTTCATTTATTTATTCATTCAACAAATTATTTAGCACTAATGTGTGTGTGGTAACATTAAAGGGTATGGGGATACCATGATTAACACACATAAACAATGCTAACTTTGTGGAGGTTATATTCTAGGAAAACACTAGTAAACAAATCTAGAAAATAAGATAAATAAGAAACTAGGCTGGGCGTGCTTGGTGTGGTTGTTCACACCTGTAATCCTAGCACTTTGGGAGGCTAAGGCAGGAGGATCTCAGGAGTTTGAGACCAGCCTGGGCAACACAGGGAGTCCTCATGTCTACAGAAAAATTTTTTTTTTCATTAGCCAGGCGTGGTGGCACTCACCTACAGTCCCAGCAACTCAGGAGGCTAAGGTGGGGGAAACTCTTGGGCCTGGGAGGGAGATTCTGCAGTGAGCCGTGATTGCACTACAGAACTCCAACCAGGGTGACAGAGCGGAACCCTGTCCCAAAAATAAAAAAAGAAAGAAAGAAACTACAGTTGACCCTTGAACAATGTGAGTGGTAGTGGTGCTGACCCCCTGTGCAGTCAAAAATCCATATAGAACTTTTTACTCCCTAAAAATTTAACTACTAATAATGTACAGTTGATCAGAAGCCTTACAGATAACATAAACAGTTGATTAACACGTCTTCTGTAGGTTATATGTATTATATACTGTATTCTTAAAATAAGCTAGAGAAAAGAAAATGTTATCAAGAAAATCATAAGGAAGAGAAAATATATTTACTATTCATTAAATGGAAGTGGATCATCATAAAGGTCTTCACCCTCATCCTCGCTATGTTAAATGGGCTGAGTTGGAGGAGAAGGAAGAGGAAGGACTGGTCTTGCTGTCTCAGGGTGGCAGAGGCAGAGAAGGTAGAGGAGGTAGAAGGTGAGCCAAGAAAGATTTATTGAAAAAGTATGTGTGTAAATGGATCATGCAGTACAAATTTGTGTTGTTCAAGGGCCAACTGCATATACTATGTCAGAGAGATGTAATAAGGGAAGTAAAAGGGAAACTTTTCTGTTGTGGAGGGTGGAGTTGTAATTTTATGTATGGTGGAAATGAAAGTCTGCTTTATGAATCTAACTTTTGAACAAACACCTGAAAAAGGAGGACTAGCTATGAAACTATCTAGGGGAAGAGAATTCTAGGCAGAGGGAACATCAAGGACAAAAGGTCTGAGGTATAAGCCTGTCTGGTCACCTGGTATTTTTAAAGAAAAATCAGGAGATCAGTATGGCTGGAGTGGAGTGGCCAAAGGAGAGAGTTACAGAATGTAATTTAGACAGAAAACAAGGTCTAAATCATGCATGGTGGTGTAGGTCATTATTAGAACTGAGAAGCCTCAGAAGGGTTTTGAGTATTCGAAACGTGAGGAACTATAGTGATTTCCAAGTAGAGCTATGGTCAATGTCACACACTAATACTCTGACTCAAATCAAGTGCTATGGTCTAAATGTTTGTATCCCTCAAAATGCATACATTGACATTCTAGCCTCCAAGATGATGGTATTAGGAGGTGGTACCACTGGGAGGTAATTAGGTCATGAGGGCTGAATCCTCATGAAAGGCACTAGTGCCCTTATAAAAGAGTCCTGAGGAGGATCCCTCACTTCTTCCACTGTGTGAGGACACAGAGAGAAGGTGCCATCTATGAAACAGGAAGAGGACCCTCACGGGACACTAAACCCACTAACACATTGATCTCCACAGTCTCCAGAACTGTAAGAAATAAGTGTTTGTTGTTTATAAGCTGCCTTTGCCACCTTACTATGACAGCGTGGAAGGACTAAAACATCAAGTTACTTACTTTTCTGATTAGAGTGTGATGATGTATAGAAAAGTTGTTTTAAAATCACAAATGTGAAAGTTTCTTAAGAAGACTGAGATTAATCTTCTCTCTTAATCTTGACAGATTATTGTGTCCCATTTATATTTGAATCTGAAAACAACCCTACTATAAGCTGCAAGTTTCTTTTCATTGTTGTTAAGTTTAGATTGGTCAAACTATCAGAATTCAAGCTAGTCAATCTCAGATATAAAATGAAAACTATGGGATGCAGTGTAAACATTCATAAGGTATTTATGGTACTGTTTCTTTACTTTCAAGAACATGCCTTATTTTCCAATTATAAACAAGTGAATTGAGTAATAATAGAGTAGCTCAATCAAACTAACTCTCTCTTACAAAAAGAAAGCTGTAAGATCTGGAAAACTATTTTTATACACACATACACACATGCACACACACAATTAAGGGCTCAGAAGAGTGATTAAAAGTAAGCAGAAACTGCAGGGAGGGTTTACTTTGAAAGAGAAATCATAGGCTGGGTGTGGTGGCTCATGCCTGTAATCCCAGAACTTTGGGAGGCCAAGGCGGGGATCACCTGAGGTCAGGCGTTCAAGATCAGCCTGGCCAACTAGTGAAACCCAGTCTCTACTAAATATACAAAAATTAGCTGGGCGTGGTGGTGGGTGCCTGTAATCCCACTCAGGAGGCTACTTGGGAGGCTGAGGCAGGAGAATCGCTTGAACCTGGGAGGTGGAGGTTGCAGTGAGCCGAGAAAGTGCCATTGCACTCCAACCTGGGTGACAAGAGCAAAACTCTGTCAGAAAGAAAGAATGAATGAAAGAAAGAAAGAAAGAAAGAGGAACCATGAAAGATAAAATTTGCAAGTTTGTGGTATTCAGTCTGAAAGTACTGCCTATTCCACAAGAGGCTCAAGTGACAGAAAGCCACAGCTTTACAGGATAAATTAAAAATAAATAAATACATCATAGTCAAACTGCTGAAAAACAAACAAACAAACAAACAAAGATAAAGAGACAATCTTGAAAGCAGACAATGAAAAATGAGATACTCCATACAAGAGAACAATGATAAGAATAACTTCTGACTTCTCTAGAGAAACAGTGGGGGGCAGAAGACAATGGTACATATCTTTAAAGTACTGAAAAACAAAAACTGTTAACCCAGAAGTTTCCATCCAGTGAAAATATCTGCCAAAATTGAAAGCTAAAATAAAACATTTTAACATGAACAAAAACTCAGTGCACTTGTTGCCAGCAGGCTTGCACTACAAAATATGCTGAAAAGAGTTCTTTTGGCTAAAGAAAATGGTATGCTTGAGTCTACATGAAAAAATAAGGATTTCTAGAAATAGAAAATATGTGGATACATCTCAAAGACTTACATGCATACATACATACATACACACACATATGTAATATAGTCAATTCTTGTTATTTATAGTAGTTATGTTCTGTAAAGCAGCTGTGAACATGAAATTAGTGAATTACTGAATTATTGCTCCTAGGGGAAATACAGGATTAGGCTCCTGAAATCCTCTGGTTATAACATATTCATCAACTGATCAATACTTAATCTTGTGTGTTTCTGTTTGAAGACAAGTTATTTTATATATATTGTTGATTCATTAATATTGAACTCGTGGCCAACAGCAGTATAACTCCTGCTTGAAGGAAATTTATCTATCTCACTATTTTCTCACAGCCTTCTTGTGCAAAGACTATTAGCACTTCACCTCACACTTCGGGGACATTTTAAATGGCAAAATCACTGACAAAAAGCACACAAATGCAATGTGGCACTAAATAGACTGCAAAAAAGACACTTATTTATAATGTCTATATAAGAGAGGACTGAGTTAAGAAGGCATGGCTGGGCATGGTGGCTCACACCTGTAATCCCAGCACTTTGGGAGGCCAAGATGGGTGGATCATAAGGTCAGGAGTTTGAGACCAGCCTGGCCAAGATGGTGAAACCCCATCTCCACTAAAAATATTAAAATTAGCTGGGCATGGTGGCAGGCACCTATGATCCCAGTTACTTGGGAGCTGAGGCAGGGAAATCACTTGAACCAGGGAGGTGGAGGTTGCAGTGAGCTGAGATCGCGCCACTGCACTCTAGCCTGGGTGACAGAGCAAGACTGCCTCTCAAAAGAAAAAAAAAACTAGCCGGGCGAGGTGGCGGGCGCCTGTAGTCCCAGCTACTCGGGAGGCTGAGGCAGGAGAATGGCGTAAGCCCGGGAGGCGGAGCTTGCAGTGAGCTGAGATCCGGCCACTGCACTCCAGCCTGGGCGACAGAGCAAGACTCTGTCTCAAAAAAAAAAAAAAAAACTCATTTTTTTCCTTTGGTAACATGTTTAATTTTATTTTTTAATATAATTTTACTTTTATTTTAGATTCGCTGCACATATATGCAAGTTTGTTACATGAATATATTGCATGATGCTGAGGTTTGGGGTACAATTGATCTCTTCACCTGGTAGTGAGCATAGTACCCAATAGATTTTCAACCCTTACCTCCGACCCCAGTAGCGCCCAGAGTCTATTGTTGCCATGTTTATGTCTATGGATACCCAATATGTAGCTCTCACTTACAAGAAAAACCCAATTTTTAAAAAAAGATATTCCAATGACCAATAAGCACTTGAAAAGTGTTCATCATCATTAATCATGGAGGAAAAGCTAATTAAAACCACAATAAGATACCACTACATATGCATCACAATGGTTGAAATTTAAAATATGGGCAAATACCAAATGTGGACAAGGATGTGGGGCAATCAGAGCCTTTGTACATTGCTGGTGGAAAGGTAAAATTGTGTAGCTGCTTTGGAAAACTGATGTGTAGTTTCTTATAAAGTTATATGTACAGTTTCTTATAAAGTTGTACACATATTGGCTCAGAAATTCATTTCTTGTTATTTATCCAACTGAAATGAAAACAAATGTCTACCAAAAGACTTGTGCAAGAGTGTTTACTGCTGCTTTTTTCATAATAGCTGACAATTGAAGACAGCCCGAGTGTCCATCAACAAAAGAATTATAACGAAATACTGCTCAGCAAAAAAGTGATAAACTACCTATACATAAAAAAATGGATAAATCTCAGATATCATACAAAATGAAGAAAAAAGATACATAAATACATAACTATGATTCCATGTATCTGATGTTCTTGAAACAGGCAAAAATTGTCTCAAATAACTTAGAAGTACCATGAAGGAATTTTCTGAGAGATGAAAATATTTAAATGTATAATGAGATGAGGGTTGCATGAGTCTATCCATTCATTACAATTATACAGCTAAGATTTGTCCATTTCAGTGTACACAAACTTTGGCTACAATGGTAAATAATAATAACCAAGTGAGGGGGTGGGGAGAAGGTAAAAATACAGATGGCCTGAGACTAGCAGAATATTGGAATGCTATGGCTTCAATGTGTTTTCCAAAGTTTATGTGTTGAAATCTTAATCCCCAATGCAAGAGTGTTGTGAGGGGGGCGCCTAATGAGAGGTCCTGAGGGCTCTGGCCTCATGAATGGCTTCATGTTGTTATCACAAGATTGACTTTGTTATAAACTCTAGTTCAGCACCCTCTTACTCGCACTCTATCTCTTGCCTTTCATCCTTCTGACATGGGATAATGCACAAAGGTCCTCACTAGACGCCAGTGCCATGCTGCCAGGCTTCCTAGCCTCTAGAAATGTGAACCAAATAAATTTCTGTTCATTATAAGTTGTTCAGCCTGTGGTATTCTGTTATAGCAACACAAAATGAACTAAGAAATTGTTAACACTGGGTGATGGGTATACAGAGAATCAATATTTGATTCTATTTATTTTCTATTTATATTTCTGTATTTGAATTTCTTTTCTAAAATTGTTTTAAAATGTTTAAAAGCCAGCAAAAATCCAATATTAGGGCAGACATTAAAATCAGGCCACTGACCTCAATTTGAGACACATTTTCTATGAGTGTTTAAATTTTTCATTTTCAAGTTCTTTTGAGGGAGACATGCTCCAAAATGATACTTCTTTTATGATTTTACCATTAGCATTCCATCAACAAATATTTGAGTGCCCTCTATGTCCAGATACTTTGCTGAATACCTCTTAGGAAAACCTTCAAAGACGTGGGTGTCACTGGGAATAGGGAGTTGAACAAGTTTTCTTGGGAAAGCCATTAAAGTGTTGGGATTAAGTCGCTCACTTTTAAGGGGCTTCAAAGTATCTGTTTTCTAAGGAATTTCATCTGAAATAAAAGAACACATGGAGTGGGTTTTCCTGAGACGTGAGTTGCCCCAGCTGTTGCCTTCCTTGAATTTCCTCTGTGGCTGCTGCTACCACAACCTGTTCACCCAGAGGGTGTGTGAATGTGTTTTTGTTCTTGGATGTGCATGGACTCCTGTGTTCTTTACCAAAATCTGATGAGGACAGAAAGGGATTTTTCTCTTGTCAAAGCAACTTTTCAGCATTCTTAAGGCTTCCCCTAAGAGAATTTTTGGAAAGGGTAAGGACTGTGACTTCTTCTGTTGACATGATAACAGTTAGAAGCTGGTTCTGGGCTCACATGACTTTCCTGTCCACATCCCCCAGACCCCAAACCTGGGCCTCCTGTAAATGGGATGGATGCAATCTGCAAGTCCCACCCTTCCAGCTTTCCATCTAGTCTTTGCACAGTAATAATGTGAATGGAAGTAGTCATGTGGAGATAGATGGTGAAGAAGTTCAGGACGTGCTACCCCCCAATATGGCAGCTTGGCATTTGAGGAAACAGCAGAAGCAGGAAGGTCTCTTTGACCTTCTCTCATATAAAGAACACATTTTTTTTCTGGTACCATGTTTCATTTTATTTTTTTAATATAATTTCACTCTTATTTTAGATTCAGTGCATACATGTGCAAGTTTGTTACATGAATGTACTGTATGATGCTAAGGTTTGGGGTACAATCGATCTCTTCACCCAGAAGTGAGCATAGTACCCAGTGGAATGGTATTCTCTCCAGAAGCAAGCCATAAAAGAATGCTCTGACTTTCCTCTAACAGAGGCTATAGGACCCTCATTCCACAGGGATCCTTCCTTTGCGCAGAGGAAAGGAATGAAGGTAGAGACGTCAGAGAAGGTTCTGTACAAACAGGCCTTGCTAGATTCCCCTTGGTTTATTACCATTAGACTATACACCCTTTTGTCCAATCATACTTCTGCATGACTGTCTACTCTTCAACAAACCTAATCACAAAAATACAGTTTTTCATGTTTCTTTGGGTCTTTATTTCTGAAGGCTCCCGTGTCACATAAAACTTATATCAAATAATTTTGTACATTTTTATCCTGTTCATTTATCTTTTGTTATAAAGGTCTCAACCAACACCTTGCAATGACTGGGGAAAAGATACTAATTTCTCTCCCCTATAATGGTTTATGTCACATTGGATGATATACAGTTTGGGGACAAATTGACTATTGCTAAAGCCACTTCTCTTAAGGTCCCTAGATGTCGTGAAAGGGAGAGGGAAGGAAAGAGGGGTGAGGGAGGAAAAAGAGAGAGAGAGAAGAGGAAGGAAAGAGAAGAACTTCATCCAGCTGCCTGACAGAGTGGGTCTTAATTACAGTCCTCCACATTACAAAAGGATTATATACACATTCAGATTTAGTAGAGTGGAGAAACTTGCCCTCTCTCCCCAGGAGAAGGAACATTCAGCTTTTCAGGGACTTTGCCTCTCTAGGAGATGATATGGGAAGAGCAATCCACAGTGGAGGAGAGCATTCTGAAAAACCATTCTTTCACTGACACATTCCTAGCAATGCCCAGAAATTCCTAAGAGGAAGGAAGCATTATCAGTTAACAGAGCAGAAATTTGCCTTTTTCTTAAAACACTTAATCTATCCTTTTACCTCATATTAGCAATTCTGACTTGTGTAGTTTCCTTTGGTTTGAAACTATAATTTACTCTTTTTTTCTTTTTTTTTTTTGAAATGGAATCCTGCTCTGTCACCCAGACTGGAGTGCAGTGGTGCCATCTCAGCTCACTGCAGCCTCTGTCTCCCAGGTTGAAGCAATTCTCTGCCTTAGCCTCCCGAGTAGCTGGGATTACAGTTGCCTGGCACCACACCTGGCTAACTTTTTTTTTTTTTTAGTAGAGACGGGGCTTTGTCATCTTGCCCAGGCTGGTCTTGAACTGCTGACCTCATGATCCACCTGCCTCAGCCTCCCAAAGTGCTGGGATTTCAGGCATGAGGCACTGTGCCCAGCCTCATAATTTACTTTTTAAGGCAAGACACCTTTGAGTTTATCCATTTCTCATCTGCTCCTTCCCCTCACACATTAAACCCTCAACTACTTTAGTTAAAATTAAGTTTTCTTTTCTAAGAAGTTTAAGGAAATTGGAGAAGGAAAGGACCTAGGAAGAGGGTCTAGACACCAGAGAGAGCAAAGAAAATTCTTTAAAACCATATCGAAAACTGTCTATCTTGCTTCCTCTTTCTTTCTTTTCCCCTGCCAAGTAAAGCTTTTCCTGATTACAGTAAACACCTTCTTAACAGATCAAAAGGAACGATTTTAAAGTGAGCTGCTTACTCACAAAATTCATTATGGTAATGCCCCATCACAGTGGGCTGAGCGGCTCCCTCAGCAGCCTCGCTTTGATCTGCTGCTGTGGCCTCGCATCTGTTCCTGCAGTTAATCTACATTTTGTTGGCGTCAGACTTTTTCAGGACTTATGCCTCGGGTTTATGAAGCAGCCCAGTAGAATAAGAAGAGCCAGCCTAGAGGCAGAATTTTCCCTCCACATTTTAAAAATATACATTTTGAAACATCAGTCCCAACATATGTTAGATATTGAGCTCTTCCTTCCCACCCAGGTGAATTGAGCACTTTTACTACTGTCTGTGAAATTCACCCTATGGTAGAGCTGTCTTAACACTGTAGCGCTCATGTCTGCAATGCAGGTTTCTTGCAGAGCATAATTTATTATTAATGATATAACAATGTAGAGTGTGCCAGCTTCCTAAACCTCAAAGTACCTTACAGACGCATAACAAAGAGTGCCAGGCCACTTACCTATGCGTTAAATAGTGCCACCCTAACCTGAAAGGAGCCACCTCTAAAAAGAAAGTCATTTTGCCTGTGTGGTGCCCGGGACTTCCCCAGGCTGGTATCGGTGCCGGAGATGGAGACTGCAGCAAGCGACTGGGACTCTCTAATTTGCGATGATATAACTTTGACCTTTAGAAAGACAGAGCATTTTGATCTGATTTCTGCAAATGATTTACCTGGGGGTATCTCTCTGTTGTTCAGTGTCCTACTCAATAAAACTGATGGAAAATAGCCTGTTTTGTTTTACCATCTGCCTGCATCTCTTGAATCAGCGACTGCCCAACTCAGCCTTCTGAATACCATTTCTCAGTTCTCACTCTCTTTGATATCTCTGAAGTATTAGAAATGTTGTTCATCAGCCGGGTGCAGTGGCTCACGCCTGTAATCCCAATACTTTGGGAGGCCGAGGCAGGTGGATCACCTGAGGTTAGGAGTTTGAGACCAGCCTGGCCAATGTGGTAAAACCCCATCTCTACTAAAAATACAAAAATTAGCTGGGTGTGGTGGCGGGTGCCTATAATCCCAGCTACTTGGGAGGCTGAGGCACAAGAATCAAGAATCGCTTGAACCTGGGAGGCAGAGGTTGCAGTGAGCTGAAATCCCACCACTGCACTCCAGCCTGGACAATAGAATAAGACTCTGTCTCAAAACAAACAAACAAACCAAAAAACAAACAAAAAAAACTATCAGGCTGGGTGAGTGGTTTTCGCCTGTAATCCCAGCACTTTGGGAGGCCAAGGCAGGCGGATCACCTGAGGTCGGGAGTTTGAGACCAGCCTGACCAACATGGAAAAACCCCATCTCTACTAAAAATACAAAATTAGCCGGACATGGTGGCATGTGCCTGTAATCCCAGCTACTAGGGGGGCTGAGGCAGGAGGATCGCTTGAACCTGGGAGGCGGAGGTTGCAGTGAGCTGAGGTCGCGCCATTGCACTCCAGCCTAGGCAACAAGAGCGAAACTCTGTCTCAAAAAAAAAAAAAAAAAAAAAAAGAACTATCAATCATCCTCTTTCAAAATCTCTGTCCTCTCCTGGCTTCTATAATGCTAGACTCTCTTTATTCTTCTCCCCTTTTTATTTATTCTGTTAACATTTCCCAGTTAGGACATCCATTTTTGGTCCCTAATTTCTGTTTCTCCATGACCATTAACAGAGCCCTCTCTCTTGCTAAAATAAGGATGATGGTGGTGAAGTAAATGCTTGTATACCTGCTGCGTTTTATAATTCCAGTGTTTCCACATGATCTCCTCTTACCTCACAGAAACCCCACAAACTGGTTGGGACACCTCATCACATGTCATTGCTGTCACTTATTTCCTGTTCTGCTTGCTGGACTGTGTGCTCTGTGAGGGTGGGGCCGTGCCTGTCCTAGCTCAGTAACCACCTTGCACACAGTGAGTGCTGATGGAATTATGATCAGGCTTATTTTACATATAACACTGCATTTTACAGCTAACCCTGATGCTTAGAGAGATTTGCTCACAATCACAAAGCATAGGAATGTTAAATACTGACTAGATCTCTGAATTCAAGTCTATCTTTTTACTTACTAAACTACTTTGCAAAGGACAGCGAGACCTGTATTTCTTCCTGTCGCACTACATGACCAACGGCCAGTCTTCAGAAATTCGTGGAAGGGAACTGCAGAGTTTATCTACCCCTGATTCCCAGGTTTACCTGATCATGAGCATCTCTTGAAATACTTACATAATGGAAGTTTCTGCTCCTCACCCTAGTTCTGCAGCATACAAATATCCAGAGGATAGGCGGAGGAAATTGGATGTATACACAGCTTCTCCCTGTCATTCTGTCCACATGACTTCTATGGGGCTGCTAGACCTGGCTTCAACTCCAAAGTGGGGATAAAACCCAAGGGACTCAAAGGGACACCACTTTGGAGCAGAGATAAAAGAAGAGACACCCAGCTCTACATTTGTAAGTGATTCTTATCAATAGGGAGATTTAGGAAACACAATTTCAAACTGATGTATCTTAAAATGTGATCAGCATCATCTGGGAACTTACTGGAAATGCAGATTCTCAGGCCCAGCTCTCACCCTGTTGAATCTGAAATTGAATCTAAAGATGAGGTCCAGCAGTCTGTGCCTTAACAAATCCTTCCAGGTGATTCTGATGCATACTAAGATATGACATGCGTGGCTGGACACAGTGGCTTATGCCTGTAATTCCAGCACCCCGGGAGGCCGAGGCAAAGCAGATCTTTTGAGCCCAAAAGTTTGAGACCAGCCTGGGCAACATGGTGAAATCTCGTATCTACAAAAAATACAAAACTAAATCAGCTGGGCATGGTGGCACACATCTGTAGTCCCAGCTACTTAGGAGGCTGAGGTGGGGAGATTGCTTGAGCCCAGGAGGTCAAGGTAGCAGTGAGCCGTGATTGTGCCACGGCACTCCAGCCTAGGCAATAGATCAAGACTGTCTCAAAAAAAAAAAAAAAGGAGGTTGTCTTCTAATACCATACTAAACAGATGAGGCCAGTTCTAATTTTCGGAAAGTGATGACACAACCTCTTCAGTAAACTTTTCCAGCACTCAAAGTCGTTGTCACCAGGAAACTAAATCTCTCTTGCTCTTTGTGAAGCCCATTTTTTTCTTGTTCTGAACCCAGTCCTTCATAAATTTAGGTTTTACATCACTTCATGAATCAGACAGTTCATGTTCATATTTCTTAAAAGCTATTTTTATTACTTGATTATATTGATGCTTTTGTGAGGAAGCTCTCCACTACATTGTATCATCCAATTAAGCAATTAAGCAAATATCTTGTCTGCTTGGCCACAATTCTATGCAAACAATGCCCAGCACTGGGCTTGGTATGGACAAAGAGCTCAGTAAATATTTGTTAAATTTTTTAAAAAAAGGAACTCTTTGGCTGTGATCATGGTATTTTGGTCAGAGGTTGTCAGCGGAGGAGGACAGAATTCTCAGGGCCTACGCTCCTTGCTCTGCAGGTCAATATCACTGGCTTGGTCCTCCTTGGTATCCATTGTGCCCACTTCATGCCTTTTGCTCCAGCCTTTGCCATCTTACTTGCCTCCTTGCCTGGGGCCCAGACTTTGAGACACTTCCCTTGCTGCATTTCATTTCATTTGGGTCTAGTCACTTTAACTCACTTGGATTTCTGATCCTATTACTTCCCAAAGTGTTGGTGACCCCAGTTCACCATCACCTACAGGTGTAAATATTGGGTCTTCCATCTTTAATTCTGTTCCAAAGTGGAGCCCTTGTTAAGTCATTCTTCATCGCTACCACTGGGGCTGAAGTCACAGTCAGCAAACCTAGAGAACCCCTGTGGATGAAATGGTAGAGAAAGAGAAATAGGGTACATGCCAAATTGAATCACATGTGTGGGGATAGTCTGTTATTAACATGCATTTAGCATTTGGGAATTCTAAGTACTTAATACATGTCAATAACTGTAATAATAATATATATCTCGAGGAAATGGCATTGTGTTTACATGCTCCCTGCCTGGGTGGCTATTTAACACAGTCAGTTGGACATCTGGACTCAGGCCACTTGGTCACTAGCCTGGTTTTTGCTAAAGAGTGACTGCAGCTTCTATAGCCCACAAACCCCTTGTTATGTTGCCCAGCACCCTGCAGGGAGATGCAGTTGTCCAGTGAACCTATTTAAGCAAAGGACCATGCATGGAGTTTCCCAGGTGGCATTTGAAAAGCTAATCCTTCCATTTTTAACAACAACTACAAAAGGAAATGAAGAAAAATGCAGTGCACTGTGAGAATCAATTGAGATGGGAAATATTCAATAATTTATAACATTCATACAGCATGTTTTCCTATAAAATTTTACACAAATTGAATCTTCATTTTTATATCAGAGAATCTTCCTACCTCATAACTGCATGGCTGTTAGTTATGTGCTTAGTTAGCTGGAAGTCTGGAAAAGAAAATGGTTATTGATGGGTTAGAGCCTTCCCATGGAGAGGGACATTACTGAGGCAGTATATGAAGCAGAAAGAGCACTACTCTTGGCATCAGGACATCTGGGTTTGATGATAGCCTCCCCAAATTACTAATTTCATGATGTTAGATGTTTCTCAAATCCTTTTTTTTTATTTTTTTTTATTTTTTTGAGACGGAGTCTCACTCTGTCACCCAGGCTGGAGTGCAGTGGCCGGATCTCAGCTCACTGCAAGCTCCGCCTCCCGGGTTCACGCCATTCTCCTGCCTCAGCCTCCGGAGTAGCTGGGACTACAGGCGCCCGCCACCTCGCCCGGCTAGTTTTTTTGTATTTTTTAGTAGAGACGGGGTTTCACCGGGTTAGCCAGGATGGTCTTGATCTCCTGACCTCGTGATCCGCCCGTCTCGGCCTCCCAAAGTGCTGGGATTACAGGCGTGAGCCACCGCGCCCGGCCTCAAATCCTTTCTAAGCTTCAGTTGCTTCCACTGTAAAATGGGAACAAAGGTTCTTTTCCTACCCATTTGCAGAGATGTTTTGAGAAAGTAAGAAATTACACAGACATATACAAATCTATAATCAGATTTTGCTATAATAATGCATAACAATCTTAACATTTTAGTGATTTGCAACAACATATATTTTTCCTTCATGGGTTTTTTGATCAGCTGTGGCTCATCTGAGCTGGGCTGGGCTTAGGTTCAAGTCTGCTTAGGTGTCTCTCATTCCATGACCCAGGCTTAATATGGAATGGCTATTTCGTTTATGTTCTTCTCATGGCTTTTGACTGCTGTGGAAAAGAGCAAGTGGAAACTTGATATGACTGTTAAAGTCTGAGCTTGAGGCTAACATTTGACTGGTCAGTGCAAGTCCCTTGGCCAAGACCAGTGTCAACAGGGAAGTGAAACATCTTCAGCCCACAGAGAAGGCCATGGGCGGGAGGAAAGAAAGAATTTTGAACAAATACAATATTATAATTTATCACAGTGAATGGAATTGTTCTGAAAACTATTAGGTAACATTCAGATGTGGGGGTGGTAATAATGATTACTTTAGCCTTGGATGATTAACAGTCTTAAGTCGTCTTATAAAAATGAGATTTGGGGTTTTGCAGGGGGAGAAAAGCACTCAAGCATAGGCTGTGTCGTATAAACATTACAGTTCATTGTCAAGGCCTTCAAGGATCCATTTCCAGCTAAGTAAGCATGCATCTATAGTTAAACCGATATGGGTTGGAAGATACTATGATGTTAGACAGGGTCTGATCAGTGAGCACAGCTGCTAGAGTCTTTTCAGTTCCTCACAGGAGATGCATCAAACGTGGTGGATTCTGTGTGTTCAGGGAAAGGAACTGCCAGGTCACATCACAGGAAGCTCAAATTGAGGGCTTACATGATCCATACTACAAGCCATATCACATGAAAAGCCAGTGTGATTTTCTTGTGTATGGTCACATGCCACATAATGATGTTTCCCGAATATATGAGAGTGGTCCCATAAGATTATAATATTGTATTTTTTTTTCTGAGGTGGGGTCTCGCTCTGTTGCTCAGGCTGGACTACAGTGGGGCAATCTCGGCTCACTGCAACCTCCGTCTTCCAGGTTCAAGCAATTCTCCTGCCTCAGCCTCCCAAGTACCTGGGATTACAGGCATCCACCACCACACCCAGCAAATGTTTGTATTTTTAGTAGAGGTGGGGTTTCACCATGTTGGCCAGACTGGTCTCGAACTCCTGACCTCAAGTGATCCACCTGCCTTAGCCTCCCAAAGTGCTGGAATTACAGGTGTGAGCCACTGAGCCCAGCCTAAGATTATAATAATGCATTTTTACTGTACCTTTTCTGTGTTTAGATACAACACTTACCACTGTATTGCAACTGCCTATGGTAATCAGTACAGTAACATGCTGTACAGGCTTGTAGCCTAGGAGTAATAGGCTACATCATATAGCCTAGGTGCGTACCATCTAGGTTATATTACCTAGGTTTGTGTAAGTATAGCCTATGATGTTGGCATAACCACATAACCACAAAATTGCATAGCAAACCATTTCTCAGAATGTATGCCCATCATTATGCAATGCATACTGTAGTTGGGAAAACTGCCTTTCACAAGCCATGTCACTTGGCTCCAACGGGTCTTTAGTAGGTAATATAATGACTAGTCACTCCACCTGGCAAGTTGTGCTGCTGTTGCATGACATTGACCTGATTGAGGGCACATGTGATCAGCTGTCTCTTGTCATACCAGGCTATCATACCTCTCTAAATCTGGAAGTAGAGAAAAGGCATTGAAATGGTTTCATGTCTTTGTGAATTTAATCCTGTCATTTCTATTGATCACTTTGGCTGTGGAGACCAAGAAGGAGAAAAGGACAGGTAAGAGGCAAAGCGGGTCTGGGCAAAGGAGAAGTGATCTGGCAGGATTTGACCCTGCTCAAAAGTAGGAAGCAAAAATAGTATCATGAGGGGAAAAGACTAAGGTTTGAAATTCTGGACCTCTGTTTCTTTATCTAGAAAATGAGCATAAGAGTATCTGTTTTGCAAAATTGTTGTGAGAATTCAATGAGATGTTGTATATGGAAGTTGTTATCACTGTATCTAGCATATAGTAAAAGATCAACTCATATCAGACTCTTCACTTTCCAATGTAGGGGCCCAAGGAAAACTTCGCCTTCTCCCTCTGAAGGTTTGTTGAAAATCACTGACAAGAGGCAGATTAATAGGAGAAAAAGCATACAAATTTATTTTTAATGTGCACATGGGAGTCTTCGGAATGAAGACCCAAAGACACAGGAGAGTTTGTCTATTTTTATGCTTAGGCTCAACAAAGTGTGAATAGTCATATGAAGATACGATTGGACAAAAAGGGTCTGATCTAATGCTAACAGCCTAAGTGGGGAAACCCAGCAAGGGCTGTCTGTGTAGATTCTTCTTGGCCGGTCTGAGTATCTATTCCTTTCTTCTGGGTATGGGGCAGAATCCTCTGGAATGGGGGGCTGATGACCTACAGTCAAGCAAGGTAGATCAGATCATTTCTTTATGGCTAGCTTTTACTCAGAAAGGTGGAAGGGGGGATTAGAGTAATATTTTTGGGTTTTTTGGCTGGTATTGGGGAAAGAGGAGTTCTGCTTTCTATGACATCCCTTGGGGAAAAGGGGTTCTGGGGGTTCTACTTTTTCTGGCTGGCCCAGAGGGAGAACTGGACTGAGACAGGAGAGCAGGAAAAGGTCAGGGAAAAACTTTTGCTTCTGAAGCTGCTTCTGAGGCTTTCACTTTGGGTTATTGTTTTCTGAGTCCCCACACCAACATAATAGGGGTGTTCTCCAATTCCCAAATGAAAAAAATAGAGAAAGAAAGCTGATCAAATATGATGTGTTTCATAAGGAACTATGCTCTCAGAAAATACTATTAGTTACCATGGACTATTTCTATCCAAACTTAAAAAGTCATAGAACAAAGATATCAGGAGGAGAAAGATGTATCTTTCTTTATAAACCATTCTGAGGATTACATGAGTTAATACATGAAAGTAGTTTGAATAGTGCCTGGCACAGGGTAAGAGCTCAATTAATGTTAGTAATAGTAGTAGTAGCTAGTATCATTAATTTTGGCTGAATTGGCTACACAAATTTCTTGCAAAGAGCTGACCAGTCTCATTACTGATGGAGCCCAAGCTTAATAATTCAAAGTCTCAGATGGAGAAAGTGAGTGCAGGAGGCAGAAAGAGAGAAATGAATGGTTTGGCTCTGAACACCATTGTTTCTGGTACTGGGGCACTGATCCTCTTTATGGCTACCGGGAAAATTAAACTAATTTGACAGTCATGTGGACTGTTTCCAGAGTGCCAATATTCTGGGGGACTACACTTGCCTCGGAAGGAGGTCCCCTGGCCAGTTTCCAAGAGGATTGGCAGAAAATTCCAGTCAGTTGTTCAGGTTTAGAATTAAATTTCTAAGGGAAATCGATTTGTGTTTATTTGTTTTCATTTCTTCAATATAGGGGCAGCTGTAAAAATAAAGAAGCTATAAAAATAATGCACAGAAGAACATTAGAAATTAAAAAGCATTATAATTATCAGGACTTTAAAACACTACTGTTGCTATTCTAGTTCCCTCTCTATAGATGTTTCTCCATCAAACGGTCTCTGTGTGTAATGGTCTCTCCCCATTTCTGCACGTGTGTAAACTGTAAGAGAATGTCACTGAAGACTCACTTTCTCACTACTAGAAATAAAAACGGGAGATTTCTCCATCTCTGTTTGGACCCTAGAACCGGTGTTAGAACTATGCCTCCTGGTGATACACAGTTTTGGCAGCTTTTCTCTACCTTTTTGGTACTAAAGGCTCATGAACTCAGACAGGATTTCGAAGGAATTTCAGCTGGACGGGAAAAGGAAAGGAAGTATGCTGGCAGATTATGTTTTTGTGACCAGTTCTTCACAACTGCAACAAAAAATAAACAAGACTCAGATATGATGGCTCAGATTCCCTCCCAACTTGGGAAGACGGTAAGGAATGGAGATCATGGTCCACCCATGTACCTGCCCCATCTTCTTTTTTTTTTTTTTTTTTTTTTGAGATGGAGTCTCACTCTGTCACCCAGGCTGGAGTGCAGTGGTACAATCTCAGCTCACTGCAACCTCTGCCTCCTGGGTTCAAGTGATTCTTCTGCCTCAGCCTCCCAAGTAGCTGAGACTACAGGCATGCGCCACCATGCCCAGCTAACTTTCGTATTTTAGTAGAGACAGGGTTTCACTATGTTGGCCAGGATGGTCTTGATCTACCCACCTCGGCCTCTCAAAGTGCTGGGATTACAGGCGTGAGCCACCATGCCTGGCCATACCTGTCCCATCTTATTCATCACTACCTCTTTCCAGGACAGGTGTGTCTGGAGCTGTAGTGCTTTACCTGGCCTCCTGAGTTTTCCTTGCAGTAAGAACTTGAGACCAGAGCCTCCTCTCTCAGGTTCATGTTGAAGTAAGGGACTCAGACAGGGTTACAAATCCAAAGGCTACTTAAAAAAATATATCAGCCTGTACGACCCCACAGCAGCTAAATTAAGTTTGGGGAAAACAGATAGGACATCAAGAGGTTGACAGTTTGAGTCAATAGAAGGGAGTTCTCAAAGCTCTAAAGAAGTGTCTCTGTTTTGGAGACCATAGTTCTGAGTTTCAATAGAGTCCCTGGAAGGCAGTTGCTTCAGTCCTCAGTAGTGACATGTTTTTGTCATAGCAAGCCATGTCTCTGTGAAGGCCATGTGGCCAGACAGGAACCGTGTCTCTTGGGAAGTGGGGCCTGGTGGGGTGGCTGGATGTGAGTGCACTTTCACTGAAACATGTTTTCCTCCCTGCTTCTTCAGCTATTTGTTCTCTGTCAGCAACTTCACAGGTGGCCTTGGCTCCTAAAATCCGGTCATCCAAAGATCATGATCAAAGAGAACCCTCTGCACAGATTGCAAGGACCACCTGCCTAGATGAGGCCTCAGTCGGCATCCTCCCCCTCCCATTTCCAATGTCCAGCATTTCACGTAATTTTCTCCTCTTTGCTCTGCTACAAGCTCCAGGCATCCGTTTGTGTTATTAGATTTACGTATGCAGGTCAACAGCACACATCACCAACCCACCTCACAGCTGGGAGGGTTGTTGTGGAGTCTTTTTTCTACTTGATGTTTTCATTTTGGCTCATGTCTTCCTCCTTCTCAAGGCAGTGGCATAAAGGATCATTAAGGTAAGGCAGCTGAGAACATGAAGCAGGGTTTATCATGAAACCAAAGACTAAATCTCCGCAGTCACCAGCCCTGGCACGAACTTGCCTATCCCTGGGCTTCTGTGTGCCTGGAAAGGACGACTCTTGCTTTAAAGAAGTCATTCCCCTGTGGCAAGGGGCGGAGGCTGCTAAGATCAGATGTGCCGTGGCGCTAATGCTTTGAGTTTACAAGATGCTGTCTGTGAAATGCCCTGCAGCTTTATTTCTCTCTCCTGGATGCATGAAACGCTGGAAGGGCCAAGGATGGGGCTGGTATTAATAGAGTAAAACCTCAACTAATTGCAGAGCATGTGCTGCAATATCCTCTTTGATACCAGAAACTATGTCAGCAGAGGTAGAAGTAATATAGAGACACATGGAGGCATTTAGGATGTCAGAAAGAGGGAGTTATAAAAATAAATTAGTTAAGCTAGCAACAAATGAGCTGGAAATGTAAAACACACATCTGAATCTCTTGGGTCAAAGATAGGGAAGGGAAGGAGATTGGTTCAAATTGGGAGAGGGAGGCGCTCAACATGTAAAGAAAAGGAAAGGAGAAATGGCTGGAGGGTTTGCAGAGCAGAGGCCTGTGAAGCGCAAAGAAGAGAACAGAGAGAAAGGCCAGAGTCAGAGTGAGCCAGGAGGCATCTAACAGACACACATGGAAGCCCCCAACATCTCCTGGAAAGAGGCTTCCAACAGCCACAAGCTGCTGGAACACTGGCCCACCCTACCCAGGGAAGTGGAAAGAGCTGGGAAAATCCGTTCTGAGCCCCAGGCAAAGGACAGAATTAGCTTGACCCTCAGAAGCTCCATGTTCTTCTATACTCACTCCTAACCTCAAAGGTTTGAGTCACAAAGACACAGACTCACATGTGTACGCATACAAGCACATGCACGCACGCATACACGTTACAACCGCCACTACCCGCTCACCACCCCCAGCCAGAAAAACCTCAACAACCTGGAGGAGAGAAAAGCCCAGTTTACTGGGATGCATAGTAGGTTTTTGTTGAGAGATGGATCTCATGGATTATCTTAGTTTTTATTTTCTCTCTTGAAAGAAATTATGTGATTTCTTTTAAGTGTAGAAAAGCAAGGAGAATTGTAGTTATGGTTCATTATTTTGTGAGCTGAGTTTATTTACTTTACATAGTACCTTAGCAGCTATAGTTTCTACTATTTAGAAGTTTTCTGCCACACTAGGGAACTTGGTGGGAGGGTTCAGAGCTAACCCCAGCGCCCTTCCTAAGCTCCTACTCCGTCCTCCTGCTTGCTGAGATCAGAGTTTACTTTCTGGAGCTTTTGTGTCCCAATTATAGACATAGACTTTAAACACATAGGCCTGGTTAAGTGACACATTGACGAAAAGTCATTCGCCCTGATGAGTTTGTCAGTCAGCAAGGTTAAGTGGCTGAGTGAAAATTGTTTTCAGTTGGGGAAGGGTTGTTTGGAGTTCAGGGGTTTAGAATTGAATTTCTAAAGCAGGGATGGGAGATGACATCAAGTGAGGAAAAAAAAAAAAAAAGTAAAGAAAGAGATGTAACTAGGGTACTAAAATATTCTAATTTTTGCTCCTTGTCCAGGGAGCAGACAGAAACTGTGTCTAGTAGCATTTAATTCACATACCCCAAATACTGCATTATTCATAAAGCTTTGTGTTTTGCTTTCATTTGTTTGGTGTTACAAGGTGAATTCACTCATTTAATAAACGCTTGTTGAGTGTCCATATATGAGCCAGGGTGACAAGGTAGGTCTTGTATTATGCACTCTTTGACAAGTCTCTTTCTTGGTGATTTTGTTCATAAGAGTAATTCTGTGATTGAATGTAGTTATTAAGATGAATACAGACAGAGGATCATTCTTTAGGATCATGTACATAGACCCACAGAACCCAGATTTGTCAAGGATATGAACAATCATTTGTCCAGTTTTTCCATCTGTGACATGATCTCACACTAACACCCCTATTAAATATGCTCTTGTGCATTTCTCCCTGAATACTTTCAGCAGCAAAGAGCTTACCATCTCTCAAACCACCAGGCTCTTCTTTACGGTGGTTCACATTGTTACAGAATTCTTTTTTTATACTGAACTAAAAGTTATCTCTCTCTGACTCCTTTTTGTTGGGTCCCATTTTTTTTCCCCACCATTTACCCAGAATGTCTCCTTTTTCTCCCATGTGACAGCTGTTTTCCTACTTGAGGATAACCTTTATGTATTTCCCATCATCGAGTCTCTTCTCCAGACTCTACAGGCTACATTCATTCAAGCATTCTTTGTAAACCATGATTTTTGACTCCCTTCGCCAACCTTGGTGACCTATGGTTTATTGATGGCCTTCTGAAAACATGGCACAAAATGTTCCAGGCATGGTTTCTGACCAGCTTAGGCTATAGTGGAGTTTCACTCCTCTTATCTGGAAGAATCTTCCTTGATTAATGAGCAATGAGTTGGTATCGCCTGGTCTGGACACTTCCTCACATGCTTGGCTCATACTGGACTTACAGGATACCATGGTCATCTCCACATGTCTGGCCTTCAGGTACATCTCTGCCATCCATACACAGTCACTGGTTTTCTGGACCCAAACACAGGCTGCACTCTTTCCCCTATTAAATGTCATCCTTTGAGAACAAACATATTGTTATAGCTGGCTGAGATTGTTTGGGAATCTATTGTTGTCACTGAACACAATAAATCTCTCCTAGTTTCATTTATGGGTCCACCATGACCGGCATGTCATCTATATCCTTGACCAACTTATGATAACTGTTGAACAGGACAATATTTCTTTCTTTATGAGGAAGCCAAGCCATCACCAGAAACAACATAAAAATCTCTCTCCATTCTGGACATTGACAGTTAGCATATGAATCAACATTGACTTGATGACAATATAATTTAATAATTAAATACCAATGCAATGGTTTTATTTTGGCAACCCAGTTAGTGGTAAACTGCACTTTAACCTAATCATCATAGTTTGTATCAGAATTTTGTTTTTAATGGATTAATGCTCCTTGAAAAATTTTGGTGAATTTGTACAAGATTTCCAGTAAAATGGTTGAATCCAATGATTCCAAAGTTAATTCCAGGTCTGACCTCTTCCATGTTTTAGCCTAACAATGTAACTGACTGCTGGATATCATAGAATTTTCTATTTTGTACTATATTTATTTATGAATATATTACCTCTCCTGTGGCAGCATAAGTTCCTTGAAGGCATGTATCAAATTGTGATTCCTATTTACATTGCATATAGAATCTAATATAGCACTTTAAACAGTAGGTGCTCAATAAATGATTGTTGGATGATTGAATCATTGTAATATAGACATAGAGTAATACTATGGGCTTCACAGAAGTACTTTAGGACTATGTAGTACTTTGAGGTTCTCAGACAAAATATAACCTCATGAGTATATATTTTTCTTCCAGATTCAAAGTAAGCACAGGTCCCTCAGCTTCATGATCTGTGAATAAGAAATATTTGCCTTTAAGATAGCCTGAGGCTTCTCATTCAGTACAGCAAACTTTTTTTCTTAGTATAGTCTCAGAATCAGTAAGTTTTCCATGTTACCAGCCAGAGACAGTCCAAGTCTCTCAATCTGCAGTAATTATCTCAACAAGGTCAATTAGTAGTTTTAAAAATGATCCAGTCACTTGGCTGCTGGTTTTCCTTTTACTCCTGTTTCGCAGCAGAATGCTCCCAGCATCAATTGCCATGGAAGCTGCATTGCACCAGAGGAAAAAACTGTCTACCTAAATGCCAAAAGGAGGTGTCCTTCAGGCAGAAAGAGAGAGAGAACAGTTTATAGGTGCTCTGGGAGGCACAGTCGCTCCAGGCAGATTATTCTGTGACTACACAATGTTCTGAGATGCCTGAGACTCTCCACTTTGCAGCTTAAAAATGCCTGAGGAAGTTGCTCAGGTGCCAAGCTGGAAGTTTAAAGTCAAGAGAAATTAGTGCAAATGGGAAAAAACATCCCCTGAGTGGAAGACTTTTAAAAAAACACCACCAAAAAAAAAAAAAAAAATAGCTCTCCTGCTGAACTGTGTGAAGGATGGAAATTAGATCAAGCTTCAGTCAAACACTAAATCCTTGTCTAGTTTGCTTTTGTTTTTCCCATAACACAAAATTCCTAAGGGTTTGCTAAGCCTGTCTATTAAATACTTTATATCTCCTACTACCTTTTATCAAGGGGAAATGATATTTAGGCTTTTAAAAGTAGTATTTTATCTTTCAAAATAGCATTTGTCATAAATTGTGTAAATTTTTAGCTGCATGTCTAGGTGATGGTTGGTGGTACATTTTTATTTCCATGGGATGTTCAAGGTCACCCTTCGCATCTACATTTAAGGATATGAATCAAAGGTAAGAAGGATTCCTCAGGGCTATAAAATTGCCCAGTGTAAGATGAAGGTGGGAGCTTATGGGGAGAATGACAGAGATTGCAAATAAAATCAGATTAGACAAACATTCTCTTTTCTCTCCTGGAACACTTCTCTTCCATGCAATATATTCTCACCATGTGGATCTTGTCTCCTTTAAGCCCCTGGAAAAGCAGAGCAGGTCCCAAAGGGAGCTTGGGAAAAAAGGAATGATGAGAGAACGGTCTGTGACATGGGAGTCCCTTGTGGGGGGCCTCAGCCAGCTCCACCCTAAGCACTGCAGGGGAAGCTGCTTCCTCCTTCCTGAGTGTAAAGATCGAGATGGTTAAGAGTCAGGGCACAGAAGCAGTCAGCATCAGCTGTCAGTTGCACAGGCCTTAAGCTAAAGGTGCCATAGGTAACTTCCGAAGCCCTAGTGATTTGCCTGGGTGTTTGGTAGGCATTTATTCCACAAACTCATTTGTGGTGGGGGTGGCCTCACAAAGCAGCTCTCACAGGATTTGGGCCTGGGACACCAGCCACATAACACAAATAACACGTATCGTAGACCCATCAGGAGAAAGATTACACTTAAACTCCCCTCAACCCAGGGAAAAAGCACCAGGAAAAAAATGAGGTCCTCAAGGTAGCTTTCAATATTGATCGAAGGCTGACCTGACAAAGAACTGCCTAAAATCGTGTTTGCTGTTGCTTCTCTCCAGGGTCCTGGGATAATTTGTAATTCAAACTTGGAAGGAATCCTAAGCTATTTCCTTCAGATTTATTCTTTCCACATGTGAAACGAAATAATTAAAACACCTCATCTGCTTTTAGAGCTTGAGTTTTTTTAAAAAAACAAAACAAAAAGGAATTGCTGATTGAATCCATATTCCTCCCAATCTTCCACTAATTTAATGTCAAAAAATGATTTCCTATGATGAACAATGATTTTGCATACAAATAGATTTTTGAAAGTGGATTTTAACAATTTATATTTGTTAATAAGTTACAATAAATCTATCATCCTTATCTTTATTACTCTAGATGAGTTCCAAAATACTTGAAGGGAAGAGGTCTCAGTCATATTTAAATTCACTCGAGTAATGATATTTCTGATAGGCTACAGGTTGCTTAAAATAGTTGATATGGTATCCAACTGCTTTCATGTGGACTCTTGTAATGGTTATTAAGCTAAATTAACTAAGGCCTTATAATTATGGTTGTTTGGGGCAATTCAAAGAAACTCAAGTTTCTTATGTGGCATGTGCCATATTTATCAAGCTAAACTAATTGGAAAATAAGAAATTCCACACTACGAGAAAGACAAATACCACATAATCTCACTTATATGTGGAGTACAAAAACATTGAACTCAGAAGTAGAGAGTGGAATGGAACGGTTGCTACCAGGAGCTGGTGTGGGGCTTGCGGTGACAGGGAAGACGTTGGTCAAAGGGAACAAAATTTCACTTAGATAGGATAAATTAGTTCATTTCAGTTGGATAAGTTCAAGAGATCTATTGTACAACATGGGGACTATAGTTAGTAACAATGTATTACATGCTTGAGAATAGCTAAGATGGTAGATTTTAAGTGTTCTCACCACAGAAAATAAGTATGTGAGGTAATGCATATGTTAATTAGCTTGACTGAGCCATTCTACAATGTATACATATTTCAAAACTATATGTTGTACATGATAAATATATATAATTTATATTTATCAATGTAAAATTCATTTATTAAAAAGACATTCTGTGTTAGGATGTACTAACAGTTCTGTTGACCAAGAATCTTGTCTTTGATACAGACAATAAGCCATGTCTTTTGGGAGACAATGCATTGACCTCCATGATGGCAATTATAAAGAGTGTTTTTATAAATGTCCCAAATGTTCCTAAATGCCCTTTAACAACCCCAGATTATCCTCCCGTTACACTTAGCCAAATCCGTCTTGAATGTACATATATTTTCAACTTGTTTCACTTCTTGAAGTTGTTCTACCAAAGGTGTCTTTGGAAAATCCACCATCTATACCCTCACCCCTAGACTGTAAGCAGCAGGACAGCAGAGTCTGTGTCTGTCTTACTCACCTCTGTTTTCCCAGTGCCTCACTCAGCGTCTGTAGGTTTTCAAAACAATTGCTTGTTGGTTAATAGATTGTAGTTACCAGCCTGTACTTCTAAGGAAACAAACAAACAAACAAACAAACAAAAATTTCTGCATTCTTTCCTTTTATCTTCTTGAATAAAATCTCACTAGAAGGATTACAAGAACCTATTCACTGGCCTCACTCTATGTATCTCCGGGCCCCTCACTGTAAGAGGATCTTTCTTCCCAACCATCAACTCCTCCCCAAAACGCATCACACACACACACATACACACACACACACACACACACACACACACACACACACACACCCCAACTGGGATCTGTTTGAAATTGTTGATGGATTCTAGTCATCTGTAGAATAAGGTCTCATCTCCTCAGTATGAAATAAAAAGTCCTTCTTGCCTGTCCCTTCCCCAACCCTTTCTCCTGCCACCTGCCTAGTTCACCTCTGGTCAACCTCATTTCCCATTGAGCTTTGACTCCCCCAGTGCTCCAGCCACTCCATGGAAATCACTCCCCAGTGGTGTGTTGGTGCCTTTGTTAATGTTCTTCCATTCTCCGAAAAGGAAGGCCCTTCCTCAGCTCTGTTCTGAAATGCCTGGCACCCTCCCACCAATCCTTTCAAATCAAGCTCAAATATTACCTCCTCCAAAGCTTTGCAGAACAAGTCCCCGGGGCATCTCACACATGCCTCAGTTCCATGATTGTGAATCCTGGCTGTACTTTAGAATCACTTGGGGAGCTTGTAAAACTGACTGGGCCTCACCCAAGACCAATTAAATCAAAATCTTAGAAAGTGGAATCCAATCATGGTCTGTTTTTAAAGTTCTCTAGATGATTCCAGTGGGCAGCCAGCCCTCAGAGCCCCTGTTTGTGATAATCTTTGTGTTTCTTTTTGTGGCCTTCTCCTCAATTCTCCTAGGCAGGGACAATGCGTTATCCATCTTTGTCTTCCCAGTGACTGGCATAGTTCCTCACACAGAGTAGCTCTTCAAGCATTCTTTATAAATTCAAAATGAAATACTCATAAAGGCAAAGCTACCTTGACAAAGCCTAGAAAGTCCATAAATCCAATTTACAGGGAGACCTGCCACTGAAAACTTTTCATAGCCATATTCTTCAAAGTTCCAATCCAGAGCTCAAGAATAGAGGTGCTTGATTTTATTTCTAACCTGGGCCATAATTATAAATGAAAGCTGGGGTACTGGTGAAGTGAGCAATCATTTCTACTGAGCATGTTCTCTAAAGGTGGTTGTCACTTTATTTAAAAAATAGTCAAAGCCAGTATGTTGACAGGGCAATGGTAAGACAATTATTGAAGGGGAAAAAATAAAAAAACTTTAGAGAAAGCACTGAGAAGCAATATCCAAAGACATAAAGAGAAGAAATGTAAGGGGAGAGACTTTTTAATGTGGCCCCTCCTCACCCAAGAAACAGTACAGGCCCCACCCCACTCTCCTATGTTCCTGCCCTCACCCCTGATGTTGGAAGCTGGCAGATGCTCCCTTCACCTTGACCCTTTTATTTGGCACTTGGTGCAGGTTATAGATGAAAGATAGGTCGTATGCAGCTCAATCACTGCCTCTGACGTGTGACTTCTACCCATTAGGTGACCTCACTAAACCTCAGCCTGCTCTTTTGTTAAACATTAACAGCTTCCTGCATGGGTTGTTAAAAGGATTAAGTTGTATTATACATACAAGTACTTATCCAGTGCCTGACATGTAATAAATGCTCAATCAATGGTAATGTCAGAGGCGTTTGAACCACAGCAACTCTATCTTGAATAAGGGCTGAGTAAAATAAGGCTGAGACCTACTGGGCTGCATTGCCAGAAGGTGAAGGCATTCTAAGTCACAGGACAAGATAGGACATAGGCACAAGATACAGGTCATAAAGACCTTGCTGATAAAACAGGTTGCAGTAAAGAAGCTGGCCAAAACCCAGCAAAACCAAGATGGTGACGAGAGTGACCTCCAGCTGTCCTTACTGCTTGTTATATGCTAATTATAATTCATTAGTATGCTGAGTGACACTCCCACCAGCACCATGAGAGATATGGTCTAAAAGGGGGAGGAACCCTTAATTCTGGGAATTGCTCACCCCTTTCCTGGAAAGCTCGTGAATAATCCACCCCTTGTTTAGCATATACTCAAGAAATAACCATTAAAACGGGTAACTCTGCCTATGGAGTAGCCGTTCTTTTATTCCTTTACTTTCTTATTATAATGAACTTGCTTTCACTGTACTCTGGACTCTCCTCAAATTCTTTCTTGCACAAGATCCAAGAACCTTCTTTCAGAGTCTGGATCAGGACCCCTTTCCAGTAACGGTAACTACTGTTATTGTTTGGTTGTTCTAAGCAGACACTGTTTCATCACATAGCACAACAGGCCAGTGCCGCAGACTGAAACAGAAAGAAACTACTGGCATGTTTTTTGACAAGAGAAAACATTTCCTTATATAAAAACATAATTTTGTTTAAGTCCAGACATTATGACCTTTTGAAATGCATTATTGACAATCTACTTAACACACAAATTTAATTTCTGATCTCCAGACATGATAGAAAGGAAGGCATGCTCGTTTCAATTGTAAAGATTTTAGGCATAGTATTCAAATAATTCAATCAGTTAGAAAAATAGAAATGCTTCCTGAATAAGAAAGATCTTAAGAAAAATTGTTTTTTAAAGCAATGAATATACTAATATATAAACAATATTTCCGTTTGTTAAATATCTGTGAAGGCCAAACTAGGCAATGACTGAGTTGGCCATTCTCCTCTGATGAAGACGGGCCTCTTCATGCAGTCCTTGGGCGGCTTTTCCACTCCTGTCCCTCTGTTCTTCTAAAGGAATCGTAGGTCTTCTCTCTCTGGTCCTGAAGCTGAAGTTGGTGGCTACTGTCCCTTTTCAATTCTCCCACTCTTTGCTCAGAGAGGTGAAAACTCACTGTGGGATGGCACTGGGGGTGATGCTAGGCTATCCAAACGCCTCCTTTCTGCTTTTACTGTGCATGTTCTCACTTCCTTGCAGTGCCCGCCTTCTTGGGCTGGCCTTCCTCTTGACTGTGGTACAGAGAGACGCCTTTGCCCTCTTCTGTAGCTCACATGGGTCTAGGTATGAAGTTTCTATGGGCTGGTTTTGTGATTCTTCACGCTCAAGTCTTGCTTGGGAACTCTCCCCCAAATGACCACCTCCACACCCACTACCACTGTTCATATCATTATGATAAATCTTGAGCCTCGGGAGCCAGAACAGAGAGAACAACTCTGTGAGGTTTGCTGCACAGTGGAGTTCTCTTAAATCAGCAGATCTGAGAAGTATTTACATGACTATTAACCCTGAATGAAATTCCTTGGGTAGGTTTTCACTTGTCCACTAGACAGCTTCTTCATTTCCTTAACAATATCACCAGCATTAATACACATCAAAAGCCTGTAATCAATGTACCACTGACCCACCACTTCTATGTCTAGGGATTTATTTTTGTAACAGCAAAACACTAACATAACTAACTCCATTTTGTTTAAAGGGCCTTTACCCATTCCTGCACATAGGCTAGGAGAATTTGAGAGTACTGAAATAAAATGCAGAAACAGCAATTGTGTAATTTTTGAAACTCTGAGATTACAGATTAAAGAGGAAGTATGTAATAACTATGTTTTGTTAAAGAGTTACAGGAGCACGATGACCTCACCAAGGACAAAGAAGTTCCCAACCTCCTTGGACCTTCGCTGACACCCAGATATGTCTGTGGTCATCAGTCACCTCTTGATACCAAACCCCTCCTCTTCCCTATATCCCCCCTCCCATAAAAAGCCTCCAGTCAGCCTGCAAAACTTAAGATGGTGCTTCAGAAGACTAGTTCACCATCGTCTCAGTTTTGCTGGTTTTCTGAACAAAACCTCCTTTTCCTCCCACCAATTATCTCTCATGTTTGGCTTTCAAGTGGTGAGCAGCCGAACCTGGGCTCAGTTACATTCTAAGAAAATAGTCGAGAATGTTGTCCAAGATTTCATTTAGATGGAAGTTAAAGACAATCATGAAGAGTTTTGTAACACCAGTGGAAATAAAAGTCTGCCTTTTTAATTAGTAAAAGTATGTTAATTTAACATAATTAATATTTAATAAATTTAACATAACATAATTAGTTAAATTATAGTCCAAACAAATTAATGGATCACTTTGAAGTTTTTCAATATTGTAGGATAAAATTGCATGGCATGAAAGATGTCTGTTAAGTTTAAAACAAGGCTATAAAATAGTATGAGCTTAAAAAGCAAGTCACAGAATCAAAAAATATGTATATTGGCCAGGCACAGTGGCTCACGTCTGTAATCCCAGCACTTTGGGAGGCTGAGGCAGGCAGATCACGAAGTCAAGAGATGGAGACCATCCTGGCTAACACAGTGAAACCCCATATCTACTAAAAACACAAAAAATTAGCCAGGCATGGTGACATACGCCTGTAGTCCCAGTTACTCAGGAGGCTGAGGCAGGAGAATCACTTGAACCCGGGAGACACAAGTTGCAGTGAGCTGAGATCGTGCCACTGCACTGCAGCATGGGCGACAGAGCGAGACTCCATCTCAAAAAAAAAAAAGTATATCAAAATATTATTGATATTTATTTTGATATATATCAAAAATTTGATATTTATTTTATTGCTTTGAGTTATATATTTTTTATCTTATTTCTTTTGAGATATATATATCTTTTTTCTTTTGTGATAAAGATATATATATGAGATATACATATATATATATCTTTCTTTATTATCTCAAAAGCAATAATAAACATGAAGTTGCCATACATAAAATAGCAGTTCTCTCCTCTGGGAGAAAGTCTAGGATTGGATAGTAGAGGGGACAGAGGTGAGTGCAATGATATTGGTAATGCTTCTCTTCTGAAATTGGTGGATAGGTCAATTTTTAAAAATTTTGCCTTATAACTTGCATTTAAACCACATGCATTGTTTTATATGTATCAGATACTACATTATAAAATGCTAAAAATGCAGGGGCAATATATCCTTGTTTCAGGGCCATCGCACACAGTTGTCCCAGTTATCCCCTTGACGGGGGCATCCAGATGGATGCCTTGGCAAGAGAATATTTCAGGTCAGAGAAAAGGGAGTTCTTTCTCTAATTTGCATAAAAAGTACTCTCTACTTGCCAAATCTGCCCAGAGGGGTCATCTTTTTCTAATCTGATCCCCAAAGGGAGTCGCCTTTTTGTATTTTGCACACAGGTGCTGCATGTTCTGGCAGGGACATGCCTAGATGCCTATGTGGGTATACACATGTGCAATTGTGTGTGTATGTAGTATGTCATTACCACTGAGTGGTGGGATTCTGACTTCAAAAATGGTGCTTACTCATATTTTCTTCATTTTCATTTACCATATACTACTTTTATATGAAAAAAAATTAAATAGATGTTTTCAGGTAATGTGTTTCCTTTCTCAAAAGGCAACTAATCCTAAAAATATGTGTTAAAGTGTGACACAAATCCACCAGACAATTTCACCTCTTGGTTTCAACTTCGCTGTCTTCCTCCCTGTCCCAATCCTACTGCTGACAGAACTCCCTCATCATTGCGCTTACCCTGTCCCCCTCAGAAAAAGCACATCTTCCCACAGTAGGAACCCATCTTTTGAAACACGCCATGCATCTTCCCTTTGCACTGTGGACATTTAAGAAACGCTGTTATTCCTAAGTGTTTGTCAGCATATCATGGTTTTGGCACTAAAAAATCACACTGAAGCCAACACAAATTTTGCACATGGAAAAATATGGAGAGAGAGAGGATGGAGCTTCCAAGGCTAAAAGAGGAGAATTTTTTTTAAAAATTAGCTGCATGGTTAACTTAATCTACAATGCCTGACTTATTCATATTTATACACAAGGGTCAAGGGGATGCAGAATCTAATAAGTCTTCTTGTTCTTTCACCAAAAGAAATGGCTTTATTGTTTTACTTGATTTTAAAAGGTAATATATGTGTGGTTAAAATTTTAATAAAATATACAAAATAAATTAAAAAGAAAGTAAAAACCATTTATAATAATGAACCTCCATAATAAATCACTACTATTAATATTTTGGGGTTTATCCTTCTGGAACTCTTTTAGAAATTTATCATAGCTACTATTCATAGAGAACATTTAGCAAGTCAGGTACTATACTAAGTACTTTATGTATGTTATCTGAAAACCACTACAATGACCCTGTGAGGTATAGTCACCCACCTAAAATATTAATAAGAATTAACTCCCACAAGAAATCTGAGACTCCAAGAGTTAAGAGATAGGGCTAAGAGAGGGTGGCAGCTACCTTGTCATATTGTCAGTTGGGGATGCATGAGGATCAAAAGCCTGTATGTCTGTCTCCAAAGTCCAATATAACTATGATAAATTCTCTTTCATATAGATGTACATATTTATTTACAAATACATATTTTTAATAAAACAAAATTAGAACCACGTGTAATGGGTTGAATCAAGTCTCCCAAGTTGTGTCTACCCAGAACCTCAGAATGTGACCTTATTTGGGTTTTGTTTGATTTTTTAATTTTTATTTTAGTAGTTTTTGAAGTACAAGCAATTTTGGTTACATCGATAAGTTATTTAGTGGTGATTTCTGAGATTTGGGTGCACCTGTCACCCCAGCAGTATACACTGTACCCAATGTGTAGTCTTTTATCCCTCACCCCCCCCAACCTTGTCTACTGAGTCCCCAAACTCCATTATATCATTCTTATGCCTTTGCATCCTCATACCTTAGCTCCCACTTATAAGTGAAAACATACAATATTTGGTTTTCCATTCCTGAGTTACTTCACTTAGAATAATGGCCTCCAGCTCCATCCAAATTGCTGCAAAAGACATTATTTCATTCCTTTTTATGGCTGAGTAGTATTCCATGGTGTATATATACCACATTTTCTTCAACTACTCATTGGTTGATGGGCACTTAGGTTGATTCCATATCATTGTAATTGCGAACTGTGTGGCTATAAACATGCATGTGCATGCACCTTTCATATAATGACTTATTTTTCTTTGGTTGGATACCCATTAGTGGGATTGCTGGATTGAATGGTAGTTCTACTTTAAGTACTTTAAGGAACCTCCATATTGTTTTCCATAGTGGTTGTACTAGTTTATGCTCCCACCAGCAGTGTAAAAGTGTTCCATTTTCACCACATGTGTGCCAACATCTATTGTTTTTTGACTTTTTAATTATGGCCATAGAATGTAACCTTATCTGGGCAAGAGTCTTTGCAGATACAATTAAAGTAAGGCTCTTAAGATGAGATCTTCCTGAATTAAGATGAGCCCTAAACCCAAAGATGAAGGCCTTTATAAGAGAAAAAGAGAAGACACAGAGATGCAGGGGTGAAGTCTGCGTGGCGATGGAGGTAGAGATTGAAGTGATATATCTACAAGCCAAGGAGTGCCAAGGTTTGCTGGCAACCACCAGGAGCTAGGAGACAGGCAGGGACAAGATTCTCACCCAGAGTCACTAAGGCTGCCAATACCTTGATATCAGACTTTGGGTCTCCAGAACCATGAGAGAATAAAGTTGTTTTAAGTCATCTAGTGTGTGAATATTTGTTACGGAAGCCCCAGAAAACTAATACACCATATTACCCAGATTATTTGATAACTGCTTTTTTCATAGGTCAATATATTACAAGCATCTTGAATTTACTGGTATATCACAACATATATGTAGATTCAGATTATCCTTTGAAAGATCTAGATGCAATTCTATAGTAAGAATGTAACAAAATGTATTGTATCAATCAATTGATGACCTGTTAAGGGTATTTTCAACTTTTCATTTTTACAAACAATAGTGTGACTAAAATTCTTGGTTGATTTCAACATTGCATTATTTCTCTCAAATTATTTCCTTAGTGAAAGTGAATGTGTGGGTTAAATTTACACCCCTAGTTAAAGCTTTTGATACATCATCATTAAAGCACCTTCCACAAAAGCCATACAAATTTACAATCCTACCAGCAGTATAAGTAAAGCAGTGATGATCAAATATTTGTTATTTGGAAACCCAGGTTTTCATAAGATATTTCGTGAGAACGTGGTTGGGGTGAGCATGTTTAATGCTAGCCATTCCTCTCTGGGCCTGTCATTATCCAACACCAAAGATGGGATTCTGAGACATTAGAAACAATGGTGCCATAACTTGTACATTAAAAAACTCTGTGTCTAACAAATGAGTCTTGAGTTGAAAGTCAGGAGGCTCTGCCAGCTAACTAGAAGTTGTATGACACAGCTTTGTATTTGTTGCCCTGTCTGCAATATGGATAATCCTGATAGGGCTAGGATAGGGTGGTAGCTAGAGATGAGCTCTGGAACTGAATTGCCTGTTTGAATGCTGTTTTCACTACTTATTAGCTATGTGCCCTTGGGAAAGTCTTAGACTCTCTAAGCTTCTATTTCCCTGAGTGTAAAATAGAAAGATGACAGGCATTCTTCACAGGGAGTTGAGAGACTCATAGGAGATAATCCCCATAAAAACATTCAGCAAGAGACTGACATGTAGGAAGTGCTCTATCAATACAAACTCTCACTATTATTATTATGACTATTGTTATACATAACAGTCTTGTCATAAATGTGACAACTGATTTAGAGTTCATGCCCAGGAGGCTCAGGTCATGGGTGCAACCCCAGTAAACTTGGCCCTGCTCCACAGCCACAGATTGCATCCTAGTCCTAGCCAGCTGTCTCCTAGGCAGCCTGGTGTAAGCGTGATTAAATCATCAAGATCCATTGTCACAGCCATCCAGGAGGAGGGCATTGTCTGTAAAGAGGGAAGGGACCTGGATTCTCTGAGTCAACCAGGACTAGAGAAGTGCTGAGCCAACAGCTTTATGGAAATAATGTAGACAGTGTCTTAGTTCTGACAGGGAAAAACTACAAGAGCAACAAAATGTTGAGCCTTTAGGGTTTTTCTGTTCTCATCTCTGGTAGCTCTTTGAAGGAGTGTATGCTCCAATGATCCCTTTCTGGACAGGCTCAGGAGCACTGAAATGACTTTTTCCAGATGGAAGTTAAGGAGCAACATGTAATGTGTGCATTGCTGCAGTTGTCACCAATTGGTAGTTTTGTGGAGAAAAGCTGTCTGCATCCCTTTTGAGAGAATTTGCATTGGAAGTTCATCTTAATAAAATGTATCTTTATCCTCTGAAGTGAAGTGGTAAATGGAGGTACATAGATTTCTTTGGTAGTGAGTTTTGCCTTATGTACATATTCCAGGGGGGAGCCAGTCGAGATGAGCTTTGAAAAACTGGGGAGAAGTTTCTGTAGAGTTTCCCAAGGGGAGAAACTTCAGTGGCCTCCCATACACCTACAACTGGAGGCAGGAATTTCTCTTTTCCCAAAACAATCGCTTAAATATTCATCTTTCAAAAACCACACATCAACACACCTATGGCTAAAAAACAGCACAAATGAGGAAAATTATAAAAAGCATGGTTGGTTTTTGCTCTTCATACTCATTGGGAGTATCTATACGAAATAGCAATGCATCTCCATCTCTGCCCCTTGGCAGGAATGTTTTTGAGGAATTTATAGACAGCATCATTCAATATCCTCAATATCAAATATTTACAGGAGAAAATTCTCTCTTTCTGAGTGCCAAGAAAGGATTTGCTTCTCTTGAGATATAGCAAGTCTTTTCCTTATGGATAATATGAACCACATTTTTCCTCTTTTGCTTTAGCTGCCTGGAAGCTCAGAGCTCAATTTGCATACTAATTTTAATTACTACGTAGGAACCTGTGTCTAGTATGTTCACTTCTCTCCTGTCTTGTTTTTTTAGTCTATCTATATACTCCCCTGCCTGCATTTTTTTTTTATTTTTAAAGAAGGCTTGAAGTGCAGGATGAAATGAATTAGAATATGAATAAATTATTTTAGAGATAGCACTCTATAGTGGCAAAAGCACTGACTTTGGAGTCAACCTGTTTTCAAGTTTTTGCTTGTCCTTTTACTGGTTTGTAACTGTGGACATGTCATTTAACCCATTCTTCTGTACCTTTATCTGTCAAATGGGAATGGATAATACGAATTACTATTGACCTTAAAATAATTTTGTAAGGATTCAATGAGCTAACATATATTAAAGTACTTTGCAATCAATAAAAATGTATGCACATTAAAGTGTGCTTGGTTGAACAATATATACTGTTGGGCAAGGCTCTTTTGAAATTGAGAGAATCAACTAAACCATTCAAAATTAGTGAGAGTACAAAATGGCTTTTAGCAATAGATTCAATGTTACCTAGGTTTAGGCTAAACAGCCTATAGAACCTGTCCATCAGAAGTTGAGATATTCAGGGACAGGCAATCTTGCCTCAGGACCAAGACTGTCTCCTATTTCTGAGCCTTCTAATACTCATGTCATCATGCTAATTGTACCATGTCTCATGGTAAGTGGGGCCAGTCAGCCCAAGTAGCAAAGGATTCAGCTCAAAGAGGCTGAAGCAGAAACCACTGTTTTTAAAACACAGATTTGGCATATCCATCCCCAGTTTAGAGTCTCTCAGTGGCTTCCCAACAATCTCAGGATAAAGTCCAAATTCCTTTCGGGACTTTGCCTCTCTCCTATCTTTCCAGCTTATCTCCCACTTCTCCTGCTGCACACAGCCTGAGCTTCAGTCATTCTAGCTCTCTGAATGCATGCAACTTTGGATACCTCTGGGCCTTTGCACATGCTGCTCCCCCTCTCTGGAATGATCTTCCTCCTCATGTCCTCACCTAGTTGACTTATATTTACCCTTCACTGGGACCTCCCATGACTTGCTCAACCATAAGGATATGTCCCTTCTCTATACTCTCTGTGTAAGTCAAATTCTATCACAGCAGATTCCTCACTCGACTGAACTGTTGAGGACAGAGTCCAAATTGTGTTCAGCCCTTTATTTCCAAAACCTAGTTGTTGCTCAACTAAAATCTGTGGAATGAAGATATCGAAATTATGCTCAGGGACCAGTTGAATCATTAGCCAATAAGGAAGTAGAGACAGGATTGAAGAGCTGGGGGATGGGGGTGGAGATAGGGGGAACCCAGATAGCTATAAGACAGAAAAAAAAATGGATACCCTGGGTACAGCATGAGAGTATCAGATGGCAGGCTGCTCAGGTACCCGGGACAGCTTACTGTGGGCACTCCAGCCCTGAAAGTTTCCAGGATGCAGGCATTTCTGAATTTCTATGCTAAGAGTTTGGCGTTTCTGTTGGCTTCTAAGCCTGATGGCTCACAGAACCCTAACCAGGGCTACTTTGTATGGTTGTGCCCTGCATAATTTGGTGAAGGGGATGAATAGAATTTAAAACCCAGGCTGCCCTCTGATTGCCAAACCATCCACCCTGGAGTTTCTGTTCCTGCCCCGGGGGGGGCGCCTTTATCCAATTCACACAGAGGCATAGGTTGGGCTTAACAACCTGCCTCATTCGAGTAAAAGAACTCTTCTTTATTTCTGACAGACTCCAAACAGCTCACTTTAGCAGTGGTTTAGGATACAAGGAGGGCTTAGAAAGGAGAAAAGATTGATCCAAGGCTTAGGGCTTGGTGCTGTGACTGTGATTTTTGTCTCCCAAAGCTGCTTCAGGCAGGAGCTATAGGGATCCTGTGTAAATGACTGGTTCCTCTATGACGCCCTGCAGCCTCACCCTCACCTCCAGGATCGGGGCCCTGGCATTGGTTCTTGCCCCAGCAGGCAGTCCGAGGGAGGAGTTTCCTCACCTTTAAGGTCTTGGTGGGGACATCATATACACTATGTTCATCTGACCAGTTTGATTTGACCTCTGAAAACTATGTACTGTGTGCACCCAATAGCTGAGCAGGCAGTGTGTGTGCTGATTAGTTGAAAGATAGGCTGTGTGCTCAATTTCATCTCTGCCACTTACCAGATATTAAATTTGGACATATGTGCTAACCTTTTTAGGAGGAGGGAGGGAGGGAAGGAGGGAGGCGGAAGGAAGGAAGGAAGGAAGGAAGGAAGGAAGGAAGGAAGGAAGGAAGGAAGGAAGGAAGGAAGAAGGAAGGAAGGAAGGAAGGAAGTCAGTCCTCTCTGTGACAGACATGAAAAATACGCCACTCAGATCCCTTATGCAGAGAGTAATTTACCTATGGCCACAGCTTCTGCTCTCTGAATTTGTTCACCACCTTCACACTGAAGTCCCACTTCACATGGACTTCTCTCAACCAATAACTGAGACTTACAGCATGTAGGTGACTAAGGCCTAAGATAAGACACAGAAGATGTGAGTCTCTGACTGGGGAACCTGATATGAAAACTAACTCCCTGACGGCCTTTCCAAGTTCTCCTTAGAACTTTGTTGCTTCCTTCTTTGCTACCTTCTCTCCTTCACTCAGTGTCAGATCTACTCCCCCACACTCCCCTGACTCCGGTCTCATTTTCTCTCACAGACACTTCCCCTAATAAGTTTCTTTCATATTTAATCCTGTCTTGGTATCTTCTTCTTGGAGGATCTGTACCAATACACTATTTATTGAGTCGCTGTGAAAATAAAGTGGTTTAATGTACACAAGGCATCTTTCAGTTTCTAGGATGTGGTATACTCTCTGGTCCCACTTGCATGGCATTGACCAGCTGCCATCTTTCCTCAGCTGGGGGATTTCTCAGACCTCTTTACTCCTTAAATTGGTAGTTGCCCAATTCTTATCTCTGGTTTTTATATGTTCTGGGACAAAGTTGTGGCAGAGACTACAACTTCAGCATCCATTCTCTCATTCCTCCTTTGAGAAGTGTAACATCCCCCGCTACTGAGTTGAGCAGAACACATGGCCATCCAATTAGTGACTATGTTTTCCAGTCTCCCCTGCAACTAGTGATGATCAAATAAGTTTTTAGCCAGTGGAATTGTAAACAGAAGTGATGTGTACAATATTACCATCAATTCCTCAAAATAAATTAGCTTGCCCTCCTATTTTTCTCTTTTCCCCTTAAAGATGAATGGAATACAGATGTGTTGGTGAGATAGCTTCAACCATGAGGGTGAGGAAAATACTATAATGGATGTCAGAGCAATGAGATAGAAGGAATATGGGTCTCCGGTTGATCTTAAGGGACAGAACTGCCTGTCTTGGGCCTTTCCCCTACGTCTGTTTTGTTTTGTTTTGTCTTAGAGAGAAATAAACTATCTTTTTTTGAGTCATAATATTTTGGGTATTTTTTGTTACAGCAGCATAGCCAGTACTTCACCTAATACACCTCTCTTTCTGAGCTATTCCTGTATTCCCTCTGCCTCGGTTGACCCAGAACTGGTTGACAGTCCCGTCCCCTTAATCCATTAATGCCTACTCCTCAATATGGCATTTAATTACATTTGATGACTTTGAAGGACAGCAAAACTAGTTCCCTTTGGGCACAGGATTATCTCCTGTCAGGGTTAATAGCCTTAATGGTTTAAAATGGCACTAAATGGTTCTCTACATTTGGGCAAGGCCATCTGGTCATTTGTAGATAAGCATAATAATAAGCACTCGGGCAGACAGCCACATATGGGCTGAAACACAGACATGTTCCAAATTATATACACTATAAAATTTACCATCCCTTACTAAAACCCAAATCACAAACTATCCCTTACTTTAATTGCAATAATGAGTGGTCACTCAGACAATGTGACTGAAATGAATCTGACAGTACACAAAGCCCCTCTAAACCACAGTGCTTGGACTCTAGTCAAGGTCAAAATGCAATCATAGTTCTGGGAAGAGCTTCTGAGCATGCACATTTGTAACGGCCCTTGGCTCTGCCCAGGCATGTACATGGCCAATAGGTTTGTTTAAAATTGAGCCATTACAGTTGGGTAAAATCATGTGATTTTGCTCTAGAAGCATTTACATCCTCCGAGTGTGCTTGATAAATCATAAAAGTACATTGAGGAAAGAATGAAATAATTTTCTTTACAATGATAGCGTTTACTTCTATCATCTGCCTTCCTTTTTTTCAAGGTTTCTACATACAGGTAGACTGTATATAGGCCTTAAAAAATCTTTAGCATTGAAATTATGATGATTATTTCCCATCCATATTTCCTTTTATAACTCAAAATAATATTAATAATGAAACTTAAACTAAGAGTGTCTATCAAAGTTCTGATGTTTACCATGAAGATTATTTATGTACCAATTAAGTTTTAAACATTGGTGCCTTAAGCTGCATACTAAGCTGCCCATTGAGTCATCCAAAAATGCCCCTTAGACCTGTCGTGGCATTGATGACAACCCTCTAATTCCCTTTAAAGCCTCTCAAAAACTGAAATCAATTAGAAGAAAGATGTCCTTGTAATGAACAAAGCACCAGAGAGACCAGTGACTGGCATTCTTGAATGCCCTTGGCAACAATGCCCCAGCTGCTTAATATGTAAAACAGAGATAGACCATACGACTTGCTGGCCACTTACCTGGAAGACTGTTCAAATGAGACAATAATGGGAGAATAATGAAAGATCAGCAGTGACACCTCTTAAGCTTCTATAAATGAAGCTTCTATATGCAAGTCACTGTGGCTTTATTTCTTCAGCTAAAAACCATTGACCATGAACTTGATATAACGGTAGAAGTCTTACAGTTCTGGTAGATGATTTTTGTTTTATCTGAATAACTAAAACCAAGGCAATGAGTGGATTAAATTTCCCTTTTGAATGGCCTGCAAACAGGGAAGGCTGAGGCAGGCCAGATTTTTTCCTTTGATAGGATGAGTTTTCTTTATCAGATGAGGCAGGCCAGAATTGAATGGGTTTTGGGTTGCCCCAACATATTTTAAACTCCTACCTAATTTGCCATCCGGTATTGCACCTGGGTCTCCTCTGGCACCAGTGTGGTCCAAATTTCTTTGGCCCAATGAATATCTGCTTTTTGAATTATTTTTCCCCAGATGTAGTTTCCATCTAGCCAAATTTAACCTTGTTTTATTATTTCCTGCTCCCCATTTCTAACCTCTTTGGGGACATTGTGTTCTGTCAGGTGTTGACAATGCTGCCTAATTTAGAAGCATCTGCAATTTGCATCAATAAGTAAATTCCTCTTCTCAATTTATGAATAAAGACACTAAGAAATAGTATTTCTATCAGAGACCATGCCCCATATTTGAAAACACTGGCATTTTGTCATGGACAATTTCATTTATTCATTCTTAGCCTATTTCCAAACCACATTCTTCTCCAATCCAATTGGATTTTGATGCCAAGCAAAATATTGAAACACTGGTTTTGAGGGAAATGGTTTGCTCATCTCCAACACATGCAACTTTGCCTTCATTGCCTGGTGGTTGGGAGAACACCGCTACTGAAATAACTTTATTTGAGTCAATCTGGCATGACCAGTTCTTTGCAAGTGGCTCATAGCTCCATTTTGCTTTTGGATTTTACAGAGCTTTTCCTTCTATACTCTGGGACTATTTTCCAAGTGGAATATAAACCTAGCATATCTGTTGTTTTCTTATCTCCTGGAATTGTGGAACTCCCACAATAAGGATAAGAAAGAGTAAGTGTTCACTTAACTTTTTTTGGTTAACAATTTATTGGGCCTCTATGAAGTATTGGGCTGTTCCTGGAACCCATTTATAATAAAGTATATATTCTCTATATAAATTTTCAATGGACATGGTTTCTCCCTGGAAATCATCTTGGCTTCCTTTCTTACTTTCACGCCATCCCCACAGTTACCCTAAGACAGGCCACCTGGTTTAGGGTGATCCTCTCCTAATGGGTCTCCTTGCTTTCAAGATGACACCTTCCTAATCCATTCTCTACACCCTTAACACTGATCATATCACTGCCCTATTTAAATTCTTCTGTGGCTCTGCGATTGCCCTCAGAATTAAGTCTAAACACTTTAATACTTCCTACGATGCCCTGATTTGACTCTTCAGCCTCAGGGCTTGTAGCTGTCTCACACACACACACACACACATACACACACACACACAAAGCTCTGGTCATGTTTGATAGTTTATAGTTACCTGAATATGCCCTGTTTTCTCTCACCTCTAGATCTGTGTGATGACAGTCCCTCCTTGTAGAATCATCTCAGGTCTTCTCCACCTACTCTCTTATTTCTCTTCCAATTGCCTCCTTTGTAACATGGCAAACTTCTATCCATCCTTCAGATTTCAGTTCATCCGTCATTCCTCTAGGAACCTTGACAAAGAGTCACCAGGTCTGGATTCTGTGACTGGGATCAGCCCCTACCACATTCCAAGCTAAAGATCTTACCGTACAGTTTTGGCCCTACCAAATTACTGTATTCTAATCATCTGTTTCCTTGCAAACTACAAATTCTGTCTCTCCCAAATGTCTGTAGATGTTCCTTGGGCTTTGTGCGCATCTGGAACAGACAAGTAGGAAAAATCAACATGAGTCAGATGTGGGAGCTACTATGCAGAGGGTCTCGATGTCTGAATTTACACTGCCACTCCCCCTAATGCAGAAGGGCACTAGGTTTTAGACAGCTGATTAACTTTTCAACTTGCTTGTGTTCTGGCTGGGTGCATCGAAAATCAATTCCACAAGAAATGGAAGGTGCTCCATGATCCCAGGTGACTTCCCGCATATGGCAGAAATTCCTGAAATGAAGAGAGTGGCCTGACTTTGTGGATGAGAGGTTCTTTTAAGCATATGCGGCAGAACGAAAGAAAATGTGGCATCTACAGCCGAGGGTAGGCATGCTTGACCTTCTCTTGGGCAGAAGAGGAGAGGGAAAAAAAGTGTTCCCAATTCTTGCTTGGCCTAATTTTTGTTCCTCAGTTTACTGGCCAAAACTAGCCTTGGAAATAAGCGTACTGCCCATATTTCTCAATGTACACCCCTCATTTGCAGGTAGGTTTTCTCTCTAGTCTTTGTCTATTCCCTTGGCTTATCTTCACCACGGTGCCTCTGAATATTAAGGTAAATGCTTTCTTATTCTTCTAATCCCCTCTGCTGGTATGCTTTTGGGCATCCATTCTATCTGCCTGGAATGCTTTAATCAAAGCAGCACATTCTTGTTTGGCTTTATTTCCAGGAGATTTCTGTCTTCTTACTTGTTTTTTCATCTTCTTTCCCTTTGCCCATAAACTTTTATTGGACCTTTGTGAAGCCAATTGAGAGAGCAGGGAATATACATTATAATTCATTTGAAAAGGAATCAGCTGCATTTTGATGAGAGGGATCATTTAGCAAGGCGTGTGGGAAGTGTGGCTGTTATTGCCCCCTCCCTGTCTGCAGGGTTGAAAAGCACCGGCTAGCACTTGTCTGTTCTCACCTTGGCTTAGCAGTCCAGTCACATAGGCAGCCTGGCACCAATTGCTAGCCATATCTCACCCTCACTATGGCAGGAGGCGATCAATAGATGGATTAATCACACTTTGGGGAGCTCACACCCCAGGAAGGAGAGAAAATGAGGATTGGAAGAGGAGGCTGTTGCCAACATGTCCTGCCTGGAGTTTGTAGACTGGTGGTGCTCACAGTGCAGGACTACAAAGAAATCCACTTTGCCCAGACGGATGACCAAGACTAGTTGCATAATGAGAGTTTCTAGAAATTTACCATCAGCTTGATTTCAGCTCATCAGCAATGCTTTAAAAAAATTAATATGTGCCAAAGATGGTTCAAAGCCTTTATAAAAAAGCATAATGAGACTTAAGTGATCCAGTGAATAAGATATGCTTTTTCCTGCAGACTAATCCCCACATATGCATACTTTTCCATATGAAAGGAACTGTGTGCATCTATGTGTGTCTTTTAATGTATTTATAAAGTCTCTGAAATTTCAGAGGGTATTGGGTTTTTTGTGGGTTTGTTTTATTTCTTTGTAACCGGGAGATTTGCAATGAAGAACCCTAGAGGGTAAAAGTCACGGTGGAGTGGAGCTGGAGGAAGCAGGATGACGAAGCCCTGATTATTGACTAAGAGGCCCTGGTGGTTCAGGAGCCCAAGATCACTCTCATAGAAAACATTGTATGTGCAAAGAGCACTGCATTTTGGACCAAAAAATTTTGGTGTGAGTCTTCCCTCTGCTACTCACCAGCCAAAGGAAAGAAACTGAATGTCTCTGAGTCTCAGTTTGCTCATCTCAATAATGGGTTAAACTTGTCTTGTGAAGTTGCTGCAAGGAGCAGATACAATGATGCAAACTGAAGTGTTTTACAAACTGAAGTGCAAATTCAAGTATTGTCATAAAGGCGTGCACTCAGAAAGGGTAAGGGGGGAGCAATGTCTGCAGGTTTGGACTATCATCCTGTACCTGGCCCTCTAACATGGTTATTCAAGGTAAAAGGAAAGTCATAGAAAATGATGTTATTTGGTACTTAAAAGCATTAAAAAAAAAAAAAAACAAACAAACAAACAAAAAAAAAAACCCTGCTACTCCTGATTTCCTTCCTCCTAAGTAAAGGAAGGTAAAGGTATTTGCTTTTACCAACACTTATTCTCAAAACCTACTCGACTTCAAGAGGACTCAGGGCTACTGCCCTTGGCCTTCAGACTGTTCTTCCTGCCACCCTGGATGGAATGATCATCATTTACAAAATGGTTTGATTAATGTTTAATTAAGGAGTTCTGACCTTTTTGGAATTAGTCTCATCATTACAGGGGCTGTGGATCGTCTGTAGCTTCTTAGCAGCTCCCTTGGTTCAGACCTCTTTTCAACAACAGTGAGTGACAGGCATTGAGGAGCAAAGCCCCGCTAATTCTATAATCACCAGGTACCATCTAAGTGCAGCTCACACTTTGCTCCAGAGTAGAGAGCAAATGAAGCTGCTGTTGGGGGCTCAGTTTCCTTTTCCATGTGTTCCTTTTGGCTTTTAACAGCTTTGTTAATTCAATCACCACCTCCATCCACACAATAGCCAGAGGGGGCTGGGGGAAGGTAGAAGACAGTTTGGAGGCTGAGTCAAAGCCTTCATCACACTACCCTGAAACGGCTGGGCTGGGAGAGGGGACCAGCTGGGCCAGTTGGCTGAACAGCCCAGGACACAGAATAGACAGCAGGTGTTCCCTGTAACACGACACGCTCGAACCAGGCGTCGCATGAAATGTGGAAAAGGGGCCTTCCACTGCTTTCTAAGTATGGCTCCCTTTGGCCTCCAGAGTTTTCAAAAGCATAAGGGAAATGAGACAGAATGTGAGAATCAGCCTGTTTGGTGGGAATTGTCATGTTTCACTACTCTGTTTTATCCCATTGGTGAGATATGATGAAGGAGAAAACACAGCACCACCAGAGTCCCGCCAGCTTCCTCCACCACTTGTAGGACCCTTCCAACTAATGGTCCATGGCTTCTGCTCTCAGAAGCAACTTGAGGAGAATTCCTGCCCAATCAGCACTAAGTCTGGTCCAACATTTTCCCCTGAGTGTGTGGACTGCAAATAGGGGTCATCTGAGAAAAATGTCCTGGTCATAAGTAAGTTTGAAAAATTACAGATCAAATAAATTTGAACAGGTTTCTTTACTGCAGGACTTCTCAGAGCCTTAAATTAATTAATTTACCTAGTGAATCTCTAAAAGGAAGGTTAAGAATGCAGAATGCCTTAAAATTGGTTGACTTATGAAACTTGGCTGACTTATGAAACTCTTACATAAAATACCACTTGGAAAATGGTGGTCAGGTCCAGTCTAACCTTTTTTTTTTCTTAAGAATGCAGGTTTTCTTCACCTTTTGTCTGTGGGTATTTTCATTGTTTTCCTGTGGGTGTGCTTTAAAAGCATAAGTGCGTTTAAAAGCATTGCACATAAATGTTACCAGCAAAGCATTCCAGTGACCAGGATTTGTTTAATTTACTTAATGTAGAAGCACCCTGATGGTATAATCAGTACTGAGATTTCTCCAGTATTAGCAGCTTAAGTCCAGAGACCATTGGTCTCTTAAGCCCCCACAGACCTTCTTTTGGAATGTAAGCCCCTGCAGGGAAGAGATTCCCTGGAACACCAGATGCTGTGGAACTTTTCTTCCTCTGACCACAAGTTTTCTTGAGGGAAGAATAATATAGTGCAACCATGCTGGGTTCAAATCCTGGCCCTACCACTTATAAACTACATGGCCTTGGATAAGTCATTTCATCTCTCTGTGCCTCTATTTCATCTATAAAGTGGGGTTAACAATACTACATGCATGATAGCTTGGTGTGAGGAGAAATAACACCATCTCTGCACAGCCCTGAGAAGGTCTGGCTCCTCACTGGGTACCAGCTACTTTTATGACCGATAACATCCCAATGCCTAGCACGATGCTGGGTAGAATAGGCAATCAGTATTTGCTTAAGTGGATACTCAAAATCTGAACCTCAAGCTACATTTCTTTTGAACCCTTTCTTTCCATGCCTGCAGATATCTGCAGATGATAGGTGTCCAATGCTACTAAACTCAAGGAAAAGAGAAAGAAAATTAAACTTTCCCCAGGGTCACTGAAGATGTTACTCTTCATAATTTTATACTTTTTTTGAAGCTTCAAGTGTGATTTTGTCATTGGGAATATAAATAAAGAAATAATCCAATTAAAAATATTTTACAAAGGAAGATGTTCATCCACAGCATTATTTATACTAGTAATAAAACAAAAACAAACAATTTTTAAACACAAATTCTCAAGAAATTACCAAGAAATAATAAAAACATGACCAAGTAAATTATGTTAGGGTTATATGATGGGATATTGTGTTTCTGAAGATTTTTATAAGAAGAAAACTGTTATAATAGAATATTAGTAAAAAATGAATAAAATAATATCAATAATCTGATCACAATTATGTAAAAATAAGGATTAAAAAATGATCAGATGAAAATAACCAAAATGTAACAGTGATTTATTCGGTAAAGGATTTTTTTAACTCTAAATTTTCAAACTGTCTATAGTAACTATTAATTATGTGTGTATTTTTAAATGATGATTTTGTTAACAAGAGTAAGAAGTACTTATTCTTTCTGGAGGGTCTTTAATTCTAATCCATTACTAAGAAATGGTTATTTCCTTAGTTTGGCACTCAGAGCTCTCAACAAGCTAGTTCCAAAGCAGGATCACCTCCCACTACTTCACAAGGCTTTTGCAACAATTAAACTGGCTTATTTAGCAGGCCCCAGAATCTCTATGAAAGATCCTGCATTTATGAGCATGGCAGCATTATAGTTAAAACGTCTCTTACATGTCTACTTGACCAATGGTGGGCACTTGCGGAGGAGAAGATTAAGATAGAGATGATGATAGTTCAGCTGTGAAATATCCAAATAAAGGGAACAAATGGGGGCAAAATGGCAGAGTAGCTTACCTATATTTTGTCTCTGTCTAGAACAGCAGTCCCCAACATTTTTGACACCAGGGACCAGTTTCATGGAAGACAATTTTCCACAGAACAGGGAGTAAGGATGGTTTGGAGATGATTCAAGCACATTACATTTATTGTGCACTTCATTTCTTTTATTATTACATTATAATATCTAATTAAATAATTATACAACTCACCATAATGTAGAATCAGTGGGAGCTCTAAGCTTGTTTTCCAGCAACTAGAGGTTCTCATCCGGGGCTGATGGGAGACAGTGACAGTTCATCAAGCATTAGATTCTACAAGGAGCACACAACCTAGATCCCTCACATGCACAACTCACAATAGGGTTCACGCTCCTATGAGAATCTAATGTCACTGCTGATCTGACAGGAGGCGGAGCCAGGCAGCAATGTGAGTGATGGGGAGTAGCTGTAAATACAGATGAAGCTTCATTCACTCGCCCGCTCACCTCCTGCTGTATGGCCTGGTTCCTAATAGGCCACAGACCAGTACCAGTCCATGGCCTGGGAGTTGCAGACTCCTGATCTAGAATATTTCCTTTTACTTCTTCAAATATCTAAACCATATTATAAAGCGAAACTCCTAGGTATTTATCCAAAAGAAATGAAAATGTATGTTCACACAATAACCCGTATATAAATGTTGGTTGGTAATTGCCCCAAGCTGGAAACAATGCTAATATTCTTAACTGATGAACAAATGAGCAAACTGTGGTATGTCCATATAATGAAATGCCACCCAGCCAAAGAAAAGGAGCCACCCACAAAATCAACAATGTGAATGAATTTCAAAAGCATTTTGCTAAGTGAGAGAAACCAGACTCAACAGGCTACATACTATATGAATATATATATATTGTATTAATTAATATCATTACCTATCTCATCAGAAAACTCTAAGTATTGGTATTGGAAAGCTGTGAAGCTTATGGTACTGGATATGTATTCCCCCTATTTTTTTTTTTTTTTTTTTTTTGGTGACAGATACTATCAGTTGTTGTCCTTTAAGTGAAAGGCTTACTTTCTTCATTTTCCAGAAAATGTCTGCCAAATACCCAAGCCTGAGTAGCCATAGTTTGTCTGTTTGTCATTCTTTCAAGAAAAAAATATGGTGTTATACGAGGGAAAAAAAAAAAAAAAAGCAGCTATTTCAGCTTACAACTCAAGACGACAATCTTTCATTACATAGCAAAAGTGCTTTTTGTATACTTCCCACTTTATCACACAGTATACAGTATGAAAAGATCTGTTCTCGAGGGTTGAGAGTTAATAAAATTCTTTTACTTTTCCACCAAGGATTTTCTTAAGTGAAATTACAATTCTTTAAAACTATGACCGTGAAACAGTGAAGAAAACTTACACACTATCTACACAGCGTGGTTCCATTGCAGTTTTATCCACATTATTTTGTGCTATCAATACAAAGGTGAACACAGGGAGAAAGGTAATCTTAAATTGTTATAAAAATAGTTTTGATCTCCCAGACTTCTTGAAATGGTTTCCAGGAACCCCCAGGAGTCTTCCGACCATACTTGGAGAAACACTGATTTAAACCTTTCTCATTTTTATGTCGTTTCTTAAATCTCACTATCTCCTTAAAATTTTCTCCTACTAACCACTCTGTAATTCTCGTCTTTACCTCTATCTTCCCATGACCCTTGTCCATTCCACCAGTGTACCTTGTATTGTTCACTTTTTTTTTTTTTTTTTGAGACAGATTCTTGCTCTTTAGCCCAGGCTGGAGTGCAGTGACGTGATGTTGACTCATTGCAGCCTCTGCCTCCTGGGTTCCAGTGATTCTCCTGCCTCAGCCTCCTGGGTAGCTGGGATTACAGGCGCACACCACCACATCTGGATAATACTGTCCACTTTTTACCTGTTCTGTCTTTCCAGCTACTTTTCAAACCTCTTGAGAGTGAGAAAGTTTTCTCTAAATCCTTCCCCAGCTCTGCTACTACCCCCAGCTCAGTAACTCATAGAGTATCTTATACCTAACAGGCACTATGAAACGTTTTTGATGATATGCAAATGTTAAAAATTATGCACAAATAGATAGCTCTTGGCACATAGAGTAGACACATTCCAATGCTACTCCAATTTAGGAAATAAGCATTATTTAATGGCATCATCACTTCTGAATATTTTCAAGCTCCCATTACCTGAGGCCAGCCCATTTGGACTCAGATCTTTCTCTCCTAGCTATTATACATTTATATTTTCTCCTTCATCTGCCTTCACTCTCAGTTTAGGTTAAAAAAGAGACTGTCATTTTATGGGCAAAGCCAGTACTTTGGAGCAAAAAAATTGTGAGTTCATATTTTACTTCTACCACGGATATGACCTTGGCAAGACACTTAAGGTCTCTGAGCCTTAAGCTATCCCATCTGAAATAAAGACAGGAATAACTGCCTTAGCCACTTCATAATGTTGTAAGGATTAAAGAAGATAACATCTGAAAAGCACTTAGCCCATAGAATTGCTCAAAAATACCTGTTCCATTGGCCTTAGTTCCATTTGACCTTAGATATTGAGAAGGAAAAGCAGCCTTCTCCTAGTTGAGGTTGAGTGCCCAGGCCCACTCTCCTGATGCTAAGAATGACATTCCCTTCTTGCTCAATAGCTTTGACAGAACTTTTCTAACCCTTGTTTCTCACTGCTGTTCTTCTTATTCTCTAGTCATTTTATCCTTGGGTTAGCTGACATCTCTCCCTCAGTCCAATAATTCCAGTGATAGCACTTGAGCTTAAGCCATCATCTGGTGTGTTGCCTGTCATGAAACAAGAGGACAGATGGACCCCATAAAGGGGTGTGCAAGATGCCTTCTACCAAAAAAAAATTTTTTTTTCTTTATCTAAGAAAAGGAAGATTTGTTCATTAAATATTTTTTCAAGTTTTCCAAGGTTTGCAATTATTGCATATGTTATTGGTAGAATTTTCATTAATACATTACACATTTTCAAGTCTCATTGAGGCAAGGTGGATAATTTATTCTGTTTTGTTTTTACTCATTCATTCAACTAGTATTCTTTCAACATTTAAAAAATACCAAATGTGTGTCTGACACTGTTAGAACCGTGGGAATAAAAAAAGAAATTCTCAGTTGGTATGACACAAGTCTGAGCTGGATACTAGGAATAAATAGCTTCAACTTCTCATCCACAGCAGTATTGGGTATGATTTCATTACATTTAAATGCTAATCCATATCCCGTAGCATTCTGATTCACCAGAGGACTAATGTTGCTGATAGCCACACAGATAGCCTCATCGGATATTACATTCTGAGCAACAGCAGAGCAAAACCCTCTCAACCTTCAATTCCTCCCAAATGCCCAGAAACACAGTTTTCTGACTGAGCTAAGAAATATCCTCAAAAGAGAAATTCTGTAAGTATGTGTGTATACACACACACACACACACACACACACACACGGATGATGAGTTTTCAATAACAAATGTGCATTTTATGATCATTGCTAATCTCATTATTTTAAAATTTGGTTAAAAGTTTGCCATTATGGGTATTTTCTTAACCTGGGTGATATGGTTGGGGCCGGTGGTCCCACGCAAATCTCATGTCGAATTGTAATCCCCGACGTTGGAGTTGGGGCCTGGTGGGAGGTGATTTGACCATGGTGGTGGATTTCACCCTGTGGTGCTCTTCTCATGATAGTGAGTTCTTGTGAGACCCGGCTGTTTAAAAGTGTGTGGCACCTCCCCCTTCTCTCCTCTGGTTCCAGACATGTAAGACGTGCCTGCCTCTCCTTCATCTTCTCCCATGATTGTAAGTTTTCTGTGGCCTCCCAACCATGCTTTCTGTACAGCCTGTGGAACTCTGAGCCAATTAAACCTCTTTTCTTTATAAATTACCCAGTCTCAGGTATTCCTTGATAGCAATGTGAGAACAGACTGTACACTGGGGTACTGTTAAATTTATTCCACTCTCCAGTTCACAGAATATTGTCAGTTAGTAAAAGGCTTTTTGCCAACTTTATTATTTCACTTCCCCTGACCCTCCACATTTCCGCACTTCTATTTTCCTCCCTCCACGCCACATGCACCCAATCAAATGTATCTGATATATGTCCTTATACACATATTTATTCTTATAAAATTTTGATGTTGTTTTCTACGTATACACATTTTCAATTTATAGAAATGGTATTATGGTATACATTTTATTCTGTTCCCAGCATTTCTTACTCACCACCATGTTTTAGTATCAACACATGTTATACTATATATATATATCTCCTTCTGCATTTGGCAGAGTTCCAGAGCAGCATCCACATTTGATCCATGCACTCTCCTTCCCTTAAGTTATCTTCAACTTTTCACTAGAGCAAACAATACATCTATGAACATCCCTGTGCATGTTCCTTTATGGATCTTTGTGAGAAATATTTAAGATAAAAGACTAGATTAGGATCACTAGATTATAGGATATACACATATTTTAATTCAGCAGATACCACCAGCTGTGCAGAGTGACTGTACCAATTTATAGCCATCCCACCCCTCAGCAATGAATTACCTCCCTATGTCCTCACCAACACTTGCTATTACTCATAGTTTAAAATTTTTGCCATCCTAGTGTTATTTTTTTCCTATTTTAAATTAAAGCTAGCTGATTACCAATGTAATTTGAGCATCTCCTTCCTTACTAATTAGTCATTGGGGCCTCTCCTTCTGTGAGTTGACTACTCATCTTCTGTTGATTTGTCTACGTGGTTTTCTTCCTTGCTTGCTTGCATTTATGTAAGCAAATGGACATGGCTGTGTTCTGATAAATCCTCACTTTAGCAGGCCACGTTTGTCCTGCATGTCATAGTTTATCAACTTCTAATGTTACTGTGAATAATATTTTATTTTTTATGATTTTTCTAATTTATTCTTGTTGGTAGAAACATTCTTGATTTTGTTAGATAATTTCATGCCTATCAACTTTGCTGAACTCTTAACACTTGTAACAGTTTATTAGTTCAATTTGATTGAATTTTCAATGGAGAAAAACATATTTTCAGTAAAATATTATTTTACCTCTTCTTTTCAAAAACTTTCTTTTTTCTTAGCTAATTGGCCAGAACATCTAGCACTATGTCAGCCAGTAGTGATAATAACAGATATGTTATTTTGTACCTATTGTTAATTGGGATAAACCCAGAGATTTTTCTTTCCTTTTTTTCTTTTTTCTTTTCTTTTTTTTTTTTTTTTTTTTGAGACAGAGTCTCACTCTGTGGCCCAGGCTGGTGTATAGTGGTGCCATCTCAGCTCACTGCAACCTTCACCCCCCAGATTCAAGCAATTCCCATGCCTTAGCCTCCCAAGTAGCTGGGATTACAGGCTTGTGCCACCATACCTCTGTATTTTTAGTAGAGATGGGGTTTCACCATGTTGGCCAGGCTAGTCTCGAACTCTGGACCTCAGGCAATTCACCAGCCTCAGCCTCCCAAAGTGCTGGGATTACAAGTATAAGCCACAGCACCTGGTCAGATTTTTCTGTTAATATAATGTTTGTTGTAGGTTTTAGATATGTAGGCTTCATCAAATTAAGAATATTTCATTTTAGTCCTGGTTTACTGCATGATTATATCATAAATAAGTCTGATCAATATATTTCATATAAACATATTTATATTTGTACACACACTATAAACACACACACACCAATCCAACCTGATTCCTCTGCCCAGGACTAATCACTGTCATCAGGCTTTATCACCGTATTGAACTATATAAAATGCTTTCTCTATAGCTATTGAGATAATCAATGGTTTTTCTTCCTGTGTCTATTAATGTGGTGAATTTCTGATGTTGAACTATCTTTTTATTCCCGGAATAAATGCCTCTTGATCACAACATATTTTGGGGATTTGATTCTATTTGGTTAATTAACATTTTATTTAAGATCTTTGCATCTGTTTATAAGTGAAATGATTCTACTTTTCTTGTACCTTTCTTATCCAGTTTTCAAGTCATAGTTATATTAAATCCATAAAATTTAGATAGCTTTTTTTCTTTCTGAAACAACATATATAAGCCAAAGATTATCTCTTATTTGAAAATATGATAACCCTCACCTGTAAAAACATCTGGATCAGGGACTTGTGGAACACACAGAGATCATGGATTATCAATTCAATATCTTCACTGGGTATGGTCTATGCCATAATGTAAACACAGACACAGAGACACATATATACACACACTCACACTCACACATATTTCAGACATGTGTCCTCTTTCAGTCTGCAGCTGTGTGAGTAAAAAATAATTCACATTTTTATATTCTCCCCCATAGGATTCCACTGATTAAATACATGAGTATTATGCATTAACATTAAAAATGCAGAATCCCTACTTCTTCAACCCCATATAAATAACAAACTGGTGACTATTTAAATTATTTTTGCTATATGATCGATCTACCTGAGGCTTAAAAACAAAAGAAAACATTGTGGATGAAGTCTATTTTGTTTAGAACAGTGATTCTCAAACTTCAACATATAAAATCACCCAGATTCTTAAGATGCAGATTCTTCAGCTCTAACTCCAGCAATCATTACATAATATTTTGGAGAAGGGGTTCAGAAACATTGTGATGCAGTTGATTTATGAACCATACTTTCAGGGACAGGGTTCTAGAATATTTTATATACAATGATATTTTGCCCACCAAGATATTACAAAGAAATAGAACAAATCCTTGACCAGACCTGGCAAGATCAGGATGTCTGCAAATCAGGGTTGAAGCTTAAGCAATGCATTTTCTATGGCACAGAAGCCAAGGTCTTAGAGACCTGACCCCTGCCACCTACCAGCTGTGTGACCTTGAGCAAGCCACTTATTTACCTTGACTCTTCAGTTCTCCCACATATAAGAAGAAGAATTAATTTGACGACTTTAAGCGTTTTTTTTTTTAATTTTTACATTCTATTCTGTGATTCTTCCAAAGCATATGCTGTAACAGCATGAATTTATCAGGGAATTAGACAAAGGCAAGAGTTGAAACTGAACTTGTAAAATATTTGTAATGCAGATTCTTTCTAGGTCATTCCTCTGTCTACAGTCTTTGTCGTTTTTAGGGTGGATACCCAGCAAATAGTTCCTTGCTACTTTAGTCTTTGAATAACAAGAGCTTTTACATTTCACATTCAAGGCCCAATGAGATATTACCCCTGAGGTCATTAGCACTATAGCCTTCTCACTTTTGATGAGATATTCCACCCCAGTCTGAGACTATTTTCTATACCCCTGGTCACATCATGACCATCCCTAATACCAAATCTTTACTCCTCCAAGTCCTGCCCTCTTTTCTACACATCCCTTCCCTGGATGCCATTCATTCTTTACGTCGGTGTCCTGGTAACCTTGTCCTGAATGCTCTTCCTGAGCCTGATTTCTCTGACCTGGACTGATCACTGTATTCTGACTTCCTATAACACATCGTTCATATAACTTTTTTTTTTCTACCTTTTCTTTTAAGAGACAGGGTATCACTCTGTCACTCAGGCTGGAGTGCAGTTGCACAATCAGAGCTTACTGTAATGTCCAATTCCTGGGGTCAAGGAGTCCTCCCACCTCAGCTTCCCAAATAGCTAGGTTTGTATTAGTAGTACAGATGGGGGTCTTGCTATGTTGCCTAGGTTGGTCTCAAATTCCTGGCCTCAAACAGCCCTCCTACCTCAGCCTCCCAAAGTGTTGAGATTACAGGTGTGAGCCACTGCATCTGACCGATTTACATTTTAACATTCAATCACAGACACTGCTTTATTGTATAGCTATAATGTTTCATATAGGAATGGTTTTAAGATCCTTTAGCTCAGGGTTCAAATCACTGAAAGATCTTAGGAAAGTGCTAAGCAAAAAACATGCAGCAAATTCAAATTCCAATTACTCATTCTCTTCAGCCCTTCTCTCTCAAATAGTTCCAGCAGAAAACCTGAAATGTATTGAAAGCAGAACAAGTCTAGCTTTTAAGGCACACAAACTTTTCCATGATTCTGAAACTCATTTTACCTCCAACTCATATCATAGCACTATACTGGCTTCTATTTCCTCCTGATTCTATTTTCAGGTTTATTTGATCCCATTCTAATAGCTAGATGGAAGCAGAATGCAAACGGATAATATTTTCCGCATACTTCTCCTTAACCTAATGTTGAAGTTTCTGTTAACATTTTGGACTTTTCAAAAATGTCTCAGTCCAAATCCCATTGGTTTCCAAGGAATAATTTCACTCCACTGCCTAACCACCATCTGTTTTGCATTTTTTAAACCATGACTTTTATCTGTAAGTACAGTTCATCCACAAAATAATGACTATGACCACTCTCGTAAGTGCATACGTTAGTTTCTGAACCTTTCCTTCCATGAACTAGTTCTTAACATTTCCAGAGTTCTCAGGCTCCAAGGGACCAGTTAAGATTTATTTTGCAAATGTTACTTCATCAGAGAAGAATGGCATCTTGACCAAGGAAGGGGGCTTAACTTAGCATTCTTGTGTTCACATCCCCTCTCAGTTACCAGCCAACTATATTAGAATCATGGAATGTTAAAGCTGAAAGAAAAGTTCTGAAATAATTTAGTCCAACCCCTTTAATTTACGGCAACTCAAAAATATACTAGTGTAGTTTATTTCTATATTGCTAATTTGGAAGTACCAAGCTCCATTTGGGAGAAGGTTCAAATAAAGTTAAATTAATTAACTTTTGTAAAGAACTCTATTTGGTTTGTCCTTGATATCAGATAAAAGAAGGTTAAAAAAATAAATCCAAAGTGTTAATATCAATTACATTCATGGAACTTGAACAATAATGAGGGAGACAGAATGAGTAGAGAAATAGCTCTCTAGTGCAGCTTAAATTTCTTGATCACATACTTGCAGACCAAATGGAATAAAAGAGGCATCACTGTAGTTTCTTAAAACCTTGAAAACCTCAGAATATTCTGCTTTACATAGTGTCAATTATACCCTAAAGAGTTATCAAAATTGGCATTTTGTGGAGATTGTCTTAGCGTAAATCATAGAACGTGGCAAAAATCTCACTATTTGAACAGACATTTCTCCAGAGAGGATATACAAATGGACAGTAAGCATATAAAAGATAATCAGCCTGTAATCCCAGCACTTTGGGAGGCCAAGGCAGGTAAATCACCTGAGGTCAGGAGTTTGAGACCAGCCTAGCCAACATGGTGAAACCCCATCTCTACTAAAAATACAAGAATTAGCCGGGCATGGTAGCAGGCCCCTGTAATCCCAGCTACTCAGAAGGCTGAGGCAGGAGGATCACTTGAAGCCAGGAAACGGAGGTTGCAGTGAGCCGAGATCATGCCACTGCACTCCAGCCTGGACAACAGAGCAAGACTCCATCTCTAAATAAATAAAAAAAAATCAACATCATTAGTCCTAAAGGAAATGCAACTTAAAATGACAATTTAATTTATATCCACTAAAATGCCCATAAAGACAAAAGAACAAGCAAAAAATAACAAAGGTTGGTAAGAATGTGGTCTAATTAGAACCTTCCTACATTACTGGTAGGAACATAAAATGGTGTGGCTGCTATGGAAGACAGCTTGGCAGTTCTTCAATGGTTAAATAAGGCTCAGCAATTTCACTCCTGGGTACATAACCAAGAGAATTGGAAACATAGGTTTATACAAAAACTTGTAGACAAATGTTCATAGCAGCATTATTTATAATAGTCAAAAAGTTAGAACAATGCAAACGTCCATCAACTGATGAATAGATAAATAAAATGTGGTACATCCATACAATGAGATATTATTCAGCCACAAAAAAAGAAACAAAGTACTGATAGATACTAGAACATGAATAAACCATGAAATCATTATGGTAAATGAGGGAAATCAAACGCAAAAGGCTACATATTGTAAGATATCCATTTATATGAAATCTCTAGAATAGGCAAATCCATAGAGACAGAATGTAGATTAGTGGCTGCAAAGGACTCTAGAGGCACGGGAAAGGGAGTGACTGTTAACAGATACGGGGTTCCTTTTTGGCATGATGAAAATGTTCTGGAATTAGATAGTGGTGATGGTTCCACAAACTCATGAATATACTAAAACCCACTGCACTGTACACTGTAAAATAGTGAAATGTATGATATGCAAATTCTGTATCAATAAAAAAGAAGCAATTATTTATTCTCGCTATTAATTCAGCCACTTTCCAAATGAAGCAGTGACCCCACATTCCTCTCATCCTTGCTTCTAAACAGTCACTGGGTGTCCTGTATTCCTCAGTTGGGTTTTTTCATAGAGTTATACTTCCACAGCCATTACCCAAGTCCAGATTTTCATCACCCTGTATGAGATTTACAGCCATTGCTTTCTAACTGGACTCCATTTCCATCCTAAGCCATCCCACACAACCCCCAAAATATTTGTAAAATACGTATAACCTCTCCTTCTGCACATATACGTATTCTCCGTCAGCCTAAAAGCCCGTAAGGGCTCCCTATTAACACATCATCAGATTTAAACCTTGTCTTCTATACAGAGGCCTCCATCTAGCATTGGATCCTCTCTTGCTTCACAGCCTTTTTTTTCTTTCCCATGTAGATACATGCCCTCTAAACAACGATGCCAGGCTCCTTCATATCTCTCACATACAGCATGTCCAGTCCTGCCCTTCTACTTTGACTTTCACACACACATTTTTTCTGGAATGCTCCTCTATTGCCTTTCATTAGTCTGTGACTCCAATGTTTTTTAAGACTTTACCCAAAGCTCCGTTCCTTCAGGATGCCTTCAGGATCCGCACTCAACAACCCCTTACCACAAGAAAAGTCACAAATACTAGTTATTAAAGATCTGTACCACACTAGGTGCTGTGCTAGGAGATTTAAGCATGCTGTTATTGCACAGAGACCTGGTGAGGTAGGTAGTGTTGTTTCTATTCACACGCAAGGAAACAAAAGCTTGGAGAAGTTAAGTCATATACACAAGGTCGTGCAGCAAGAACTGCCAAAGTTGAAATTTGAGATCATAGCTATTACACCCTCAGTTTCGTACTCTCACTTCCTGAACTATTGCATGATACATGTAAAAGACTTTTGAGAATGTTAGTTCTTCAATCTACAGAATATTTTTTAAGGGCAAAATACTGTGCCCACTGATACCAGTAAACTGTCTTGGTGATAAATAACAAAAACTATCTCTGGCTAGCAAGGAGAAAGCAGTTAACTGGATCAATACTAGAATTATTCTGAGCTGCAGAACCAGGCTCAGAAAACCAGATGGGCCTAGGGAGTACTAGGCAGAGGAGAACACAGCCAAGGCCCTGCTCCAGGGATAATCTGCTGAGAAAGCTACTTATGACAGTACATGACTACCCTGCTCATTTGATTTTTTTTTTTTTTTTCTAGACAGAGTCTCACTCTGTCACCCAGGCTGAAGTACAGTGATGCAATCTCGGTTCACTGCAACCTCCACCTCCCAGGCTCAAGCAATTCTCCTGCCTCAGCCTCCCAAGTAGCTGGGATTACAGGTACGCTCCACCATGTCCAGATAATTTTTGTAATTTTAGTAGAGACGGGGTTTCATCATGTTGGCAAAGCTGGCCTCAAACTCCTGACCTCAAGTGATCCACCCGCCTCAGCCTCCCAAAATGCTAGGATTACAGGAATGAGCAACTGCACCTGGCTCTGCTCATTTGATTCTACTCTTGCCAAGTGAGTGATCTCTCTTACCTCTTTGAGTCACTACTCCTGAATTGTTCAGTTGGCCAAGCCAGGGCAGGGTCCAGAGAGAAGAGCTGTCTTGCCTCTTTAACCTCTGAAGTGGGAGATGGAGTGCGCTGCACACCCTGGGACTCACTCTAGGGGAGTTGGGATCGTTTGGATTTAGTTTTTGAAAACATTCACTTTTCTTTTCATCCCAACCTGGGCTTGGCCATGCAATCTGCTTTGGCCAATGGCCTGTTAACAGGAGTGACACAAGCAAAGGCTTAAAGTCAGCCTGCATGGTGGGCCTGGCTCTCTCTCTCTCCCTATCATGGCCAAGAGAAGGATGGGTCATGAGAAGCGGCAGCTCCTTCAGTCTGGACCCCAGAATGAACCCCTGTGGATCAGAGCCACCCCAGCTGACTCAGTCCCACAGTCGAGACAGAGCTGCCCCAGCAGAACCACAGAATGGTGAGGGTGATGATAAATGTAAATGGCTGTATGTCACTGCATAGTTTGATACAATGGCCTTCCCCCATAAAGGACAGTGATAAGAAGATCTTCCGAAATGCCAGCTCTCCTACTTTATCATGTTTTCTATTTCCCAATCCCTTGCATGGAGCCTAATACAATACACAACATAGCGTATTCACTAAATACATATTTGTTAGCTATCCAATAACAATACCGAGTTTCCTTTTGTGATTTATAGAGAGAAGGATTTCAAAAAACACAAAGTCAGTTTTGACTTTCTTTTGAGTCAACAGGGCCAGGAGCTTCCCAAGTTTATGAGTGTGAAATAAAAAATAATTAGTAAGCTCAAATAAGCAACTTCTTAAAGTGGTAGGCAGAATTCCATAGGCTTGGCAATGAGACCCCCAACTAGGGAGGTTTGACATGGGGGATGTAGTCACGTGACTTTCGCTAGCGTGAATGAGACATTACCTGTTGTCTCACAACCAGCCAGCTGCCCTGTTCATCCCAGCCAGGGAATTTCACTGAGATTACCCTGAGACTCAGCTTGAGACTCAAGCTGACACCTAGGCAAGGGGGCGTACAGGAATTCAAAATTCTTAAACATTACTTTTTAAAAATCCTCTTGCCCTTGTTCCACTTCCACACCAGTCAGTCAACAAGTATTTATTGATCATCATTTAGGTGCTCAACACTAGGCTTACCCCTAACTGTACTGGGTCTGCGTCAAGAGTAGAAACAAAAGTCCATCTATCCTATGTCTGAATATTGCAAAGTTATAAATCAAGCCAGCAAAGTACAAGATAACATATGTTCTATCCTCCTACCTCCTACCTTGACAAACATACTTTATTGAAAACAAATAGAACAATGACAATAAAATGGAAAGATACATACAAAGCTGTGGTTCTTTTATGACGAAAGTTTAAATGACATAATTTAAATAATTTGCTCATACCTGTGTGTTCTTCTGAAGGGCTTCTGATGAAGCAGTTGCTTCATCCTGGAACCAGGAGGATTTTTTTCATCTGGGGTGGTGGGCTCAGTATTGCTGAATCTTCTGATTTTTCAACAGATGCTAGAAATAAAAAAGATGTATTAAACTATTTAGTTTTTTTAAATGTTGATGAGATTTTTGGAACACGTTGTGTAGGTCAACATTTTGCAGGTGAAATATCTCTATGGGTTTTATTGAGCTAAAAAGCTACCTGTTTTCAACCTCTGCTATCAGGCTAGACTAGCCTCCATTACCTCCATTTCTTTTAAGGGTGTAGATAAGATGAAGGAGAATAAAACTGGAAATACTTCTTGTCTGGAAAGTTTTTATGAGCTGTTCTATAACCAGAAACACCTGTATCTAGAGTAGCTCTAAAATATAATGCAAGTCTTATATATAACTGTAGATCTTCTAGCAGCTACATTAAAATGTAAACAGAAACCAATAAAACTAACTTTAGTAATATATTTTATGTAGCACACTATAGCCAGATTATTATTTCAACATATAATCAATATAAACATTTTAAATGAGATATTTTGCACTGTTTCTAATATATATACTGTTTTTGCAAACCAGTGTGTTTTATACTTACAGTACGTCTCAGTGTGGACATTCCTGGTGCTCAGTGGCCACATGTGACTGGTGGCTTCCATAATAATAGCCAGTGTAGATCTGGAGTCTGTCCCTGGTGCTGCTTGGGGAAGGCACTAGACTAACTACTCAACTGTTAGACATGATCTAATGCAGTATCTCTCTTTTTCTCTCTCATTTTTTGAGACATGGTCTCACTCTGTCACCCAGGCTGGAGTGCAGTGATATGATCGTGGCTCACTGAAGCCTAGATCTCCTGGGCTCAAGCGATCCTCCTGCCTCAGTCTCCCAAGTAGCTGGGACCACAGGTGTGTGCCACCACTCCTGGTTAGTTTTTAAATTTTTTTTTGTAGAGACGGGGTCTCCTTTTGCTGTCCAGGCTGGTCTGGAACTATTGGGCTCAAGTGATGCTCCCACCTCAGCCTCTCAAAGTTCTAGGATTACGGGTGTGAGCCACCACACCTGGTTTGCAGTATCTCTCAAAGGATGGTTTGTGAACTTCCCACTTGTGAATCATTTAGGGAGCCTGTTACCAATACAGATTTCTGGGACTTCCCTCTCAAACATTATGATCTAGAATCTCAGGGGTTAAGTCTATGGCATCTGCTTTTTAGTTGGCAGCCCCTGCTGACTCCAAAGCACGGTAAAATTTGAGAACCGCTGCCTTAAATCCATGGAATAGATATTTTTTGTTTTATTTTTAATAATGTCTTTGTGGCCTGGATAATTTTATCAACTCAGAATAAACTAGGAGTTGATTGTTGCTATGGTGTTAAAGACACAGCTGCTGTCAGCCAGTAATTATTAAAACTGCTCCACCTGTGTAATATGAGGCAAATCACAGCAACTCTCCCTCCTGGCGTAATTTCTCCAACTGAAACTAAAGCGTAGCACTAACCTATGCCACTCTGCTCCTCCTGAGGACAAACCCTTTTTAATCAGAAGTTTAGAGTCTTTCTCTCTTGGCTCTTTGACTCATCACTGTGGTTTCTCAGTTCCAAATCCTGACCATTGTTTCATTTGGATTGAAAATGGACAGGGTGGCATTTTAGTTGTCGTGCCTAGCTTGCTGGTATATTCCTCCAAGTGAGTGGATGCTTTCAGCTTTGCTCAATGTGCCGGAAGGAAGTCAGAGTGACTGTGAGCTCATGTGTGCCACAAACGGCTGAGCCTGAGTTCCCAGATTCACTTCGTTCCTAATTCCCTGTTCACCTTTGTACCAGGGACTTAAGGCTGAATTTCCAAACCTGCTGATGCAGTTTTTCCTCCAAGGAGCCCTGGGAGCTCCTTTATCCTGTGGTATTCAGAAGCTTTGCGGGCTATGCTTGAGCTGGGGTGCTCACACTTTTAAACCGTTATAGAAAGGTATCTTAAGCAAATTTTTAAGATGTCTTATTTGTCACTAATTCACCCAGAGAGATGTTGCAGGTGATTTTAAACATTTTTGACATATTAAGGGAAAAGAATCCCACCTCAGCCGGGGTTGATGCTGGAACAGAGGGCAGAAACAGTGGAGACCGTGAAATGAGTGTTCCGGGATAGGCAGGTGGTGGGGGCAGCTGGGGATATTGGCCTGTTCCCTTTTACTTTCCTTCTCTTTCTCCTCCTCCTTTTCCTTTTGCCACTCCTACTTCCTGTTATTATGTATCTTCATGTCAGTTTCCTTGTAGTTTCCCACCCCCTGCCCCAATAAGGTCACGGGAATTCTAAGCTCCTGAAAGACAATTCCATGATACTAATTACATGTCTGGAAAATGAAGCTCTGAATTGCAGGTGGTACCCGCCAGCAGCTATCACTATTACTATTATTATTGTTATCGTTATATTATCACTTGGTATGGAGCCTTTAGCTTTCCAGGACTGAATAATCTTCCTTTGGTTTTGTTGCCACATGCTGGCTCTGTGAGCCTTCATTTGCTTTTCTATATGGCATTTTTCTTACTCTTTTATGTGTACTTTTTCCTTTATCCAGAGTTAAATGTAGCAAGAAAGAATTCTTAGATATATTAAGAAAGATGCTAAGAAAATAAAATCCCACTTTCAACCCAACCAATGTCAAATGGCAGAAATATTAATGAGAGGTGGGACATTTTCATAGCATTCATACAAATATTTGAGGGCTTTCACATGCCAGGCATCCCTCCAGGCTCCGAGATACGTGAATAAACAGGACTGAAAAAAAATCTCTATCCTTCTACTGCAGGAGGCAAACAATAAACAAATTATTATTAAAACGTGCATCGGTAGTCATGAATATGTTGGGGAATAAAAGCACACACGGGAGGGACGTGGGGCTGGTGGGCAGCTGCAATTTTAATTAAGGTGGTCTGGTAGATCTCACTAAGAAAGTGACCTTTGAACAAAGACTCAAAAGAATAAGACACACAAACTCCCTGGAACGTTCTTCCCACCGACAGGGTGAAAACAGGTGCACCAGCCCTGAGACAAGAGTGAGCCTCGTATGCCTTCCAGAACCTCATCAATTTGGATTCACATTGGCTTACAACAGAGCTGAGAGAAGCAACATTGGGAAGGAAGCATTTTGTTTGAAGTGGCACCTTGGGAGATCTTTTTAAACACAACTTGACTCTATTTTTGCTTAATAAAGCTTAGGAAAAACATGGCCATAGATGGACTGAGTCTTAATATTGCATTGATAAATTAGGATAAGGTCCCCAAATACAAGCCGTCTAGAGAAAGGAAAGGAAGGAAAGGGAACTTAGTATTCACTCAGCAATAGGTGTCTAAAAGGTTGCAGGAAGGATCCCAAGCCTCAGCCGCTTGTGAATATACATCAGATCCCATTAACCTGAGTGCTCTGGGCTCTCTGGTTCCTCGCCCCATCAGCATAGGTAGGATTTCCAGCTTACTTTCAAGGTCTCTTCCTCCTGCCAGGTATTGCAGGGAGGCCCCGGACGGTCTCACCTGTGCACTCGGGCGTCAGCCCTGCCGCAGCTTCCCTCTGCTGCCTCAGGCTGCCAATTGCTGCTGCCTGAATGCCCTTCTGGCTGCTGCTCCCTGAAGCACCCTGGCCTCCGCAGTGCCAGCCATCAGTCACCTCTACTGCTCCTGCCCACTGCTGCTAGGGACCTGCGGGTGGACAGCGAGGGGCTGCAGCATTATCACTCTCTATCCTCAGGAGTCCCTGCCGGCTGCAGTCTAGCATGAAAGCAGACGGAAGACATCACCCTCTTGCCTGCATTAGCCTGATTGGGGGTCCTCGGCAAATGGCTGAGCCCAAATCCCCTGAGTGGGTGAGCCTGCTCCTCTTTCTCACCTGTATCCTTTCCTCCTAAGGATGCGCACATTGCTCTAGATTGGATCAGAGTGAATTCAAGAAACAGCCACAATGTTGCTGTTCTTAAAATTAGCAGATCCCTCTGACCCTCAGGTCCATTACAGATTCTGACTTTTTCTTCCCTTAAAATAAATTTTATAGCAGGAGCTCCCAGAGCCCCCCACCCCATGCCCAGTCCCTGGCTTACAATTCGATTTCTGTTAACCTCTCATCCTATCCTTCCCTCCCAGTTGATCAGACATGCTCATTACAACCTTTGTTGTGGAAATCACTCCATAGCTCCTTTGCCTTACAGGCTTTTTCAAAAAATTTAAATTTAAATTTTTTTTTTTTTTTTTTTTGAGATGGAGTCTCCCTCTGTCGCCCAGGCTGGAGTGCAGTGGTGCCATCTCTGCTCACTGCAAGCTCTGCCTCCCGGGTTCACGCCATTCTCTTGCCTCAGCCTCCCGAGTAACTGGGACTACAGGCGCCCGCCACCTCGCCCGACTAATTTTTTGTATTTTTAGTAGAGGTGGGGTTTCACCGCGTTAACCAAGATGGTCTTGATCTCCTGACCTCGTGATCCGCCCACCTCGTCGGCCTCCCAAAGTGCTGGGATTACAGGCGTGAGCCACCCATGCCTGGCCGTCTTAGAAGCTTTTTAGCAAGTACCATAGTTCATTCACTTTAAATGAATTTTTTCTAAAGATAATTTTTCCCCATTTTAGCATCTTTAATATTGGGATGTATTTTATAATCAATGAAATGCAGAGTTTAAATGGTAGGGTTGTTTTGTTTTGTTTCGGTTTTCATTCTTGGTAATACATAAAGCCATGTCATATCTTATAGCCAACGGTGTCTTAGAACTGATAAGCTATGGCCTCTACCTCAGTGGGTAGGTAAAGTTGAGGGGTTTTCTTCATGACAGTCTTGCTAAATCCCAGCCCCAGGTTTTTCCAAAATCCATGTTGCCCATTCTTTATTTTATTTCATCCTCATGCTGATTTTAAGTAGTAGGTACTATTCATTATTCCCATTCTAAATGTGAGAAAATTGACCCAGAGAAGTGTAGTCATAGACTCAAGGTCACAGAACAGATAAGAAGCAGAAGCGGAAGCAGAAATGAAGCTTGTCTGATTTTCTGTCCTCAAAGCTCAGCACTTTTCCTTCTCCTCCATCCTGAACTTTCCACTCAAAAATGGCACAAAGAACCAAGGACTCATGTCAAAGCTGGGCAGAGTGCTATGATCATGCAGCCTGTGGGATACCCTTAACGTTAGGCATTAGTTAGCTTCTTGGCAGTCTTAACAGTCAAAACCCCCAAGATGTGTTTGATGCTATCCCACTTGTCTATTTTTACTTTTGTTGCCTGTGCTTTTGGGGTCATAACCAAAACATCATTGCCCAGACTAATATCAAGAAGCGTTTGCCCTACCTTTTCTTGTGGTTGTTTATTGTTTCAGGTCTTACATCTAAGTCTTCAACCAATTTTGAGTTGATTTTTCTATATGGTGTGAGATAAAGTTCCAATTTTATTCTTCTTCATGGATATCCAATTTTCCCAACAACATTTATTGAAGAAACTATCATCTCCCTATTGTGTCTTATTGGTGTTCTTTTTGAAGAAAAATTGGCCATAAATGCCGAGATTTATTTCTCAGCTCTCTATTTTTTTCTATTTGTCTATGAGTCTATTTTTATGCTGGTACCATGCCATTTTGCTTACTATAACTTTGTGGTATATTTTGAAATCAGGTATTGTGATGCTTCCCAGTTTTGTTCTTTTCGTTCAAGATTGCTTTGGCTCTTTGGAGGTCTATTCTAGTTCCATATGAATTTTAGACGTTTTTTTCTATTTCTGTGAAAAATGCCATTGGAATTTTGATAGGGACAGCATTGAATCTGTAGATTGTTACAGATTGGGTAACGTGAACATTTTAACAATATTAGTTCTTTCAATCAATGAACACAGGGTATCTTTCCATTTATTTGTGTCTTCATTTCCTTCATTAATGTCTTATACTGGTCAGAGTACAGATCTTTTACCTCCTTGGTTAAATTTATTTCTGAATATTTTTTATACTATCGCAAATGAGAGTTTTTAGATTTCTCTTTCAGATCATTCATTGGTAGTATATGAAATGCTACTAATTTTTATATATTAATTTTGTATCCTGCAACTTAAAAAGCTTCTGCCCAGCAGGAGAAACAATCAACAGAGTAAAGAGGTAGGCTATGGAATGGGAAAGAGTATTTGAAAACCACGTATCTGATAAGGAGTTAATATCCACAATAGATAAGGAACTTAAATAACTGAAACAACCCTATTTTAAAATGTGTAAAGGACCTGAATAGACATTTTTCAAAAGAAGACATACAAATGGTTAACACATATATGAAAAAATGCTCAATATCACTCATCATCAGAGAAATGCAAATTGATATGCAGCGAGATATCATCTCAGTACCAGGTAGAACGGCTATTATCAAAAAGACAAAAGACAAGTGTTGGCACAGGAGTGGAGAAATGGGAAGCTATGTACATTGTTGGCAGGATTGTAAATTCTTACAGCCATTGTGAAAAACAATATGGAAGGGCTCCTCAAAATTTTGAAAACAGAACTACCATATGATCTAGCAATCCCACCATATGATCTAGCAATCCCACTTCTGGGTATCAGTCTAAAGGAAATGAAATCAGTGTATCAAAGAGATGTCTGTAATCCCATGTTTACCTCAGTACTACTCACAATAGCCAAGGTATGGACTCAACCTAAGTGTCTATAAACAGATGAATGGCTACAGAAAATACGATACACACATGTGCACACACACACACAGTGGAATACTATTCAGTCTTATAAAAGAAGGAAATTCTGACATTTACAACAACATAGATAAACCTGCAGGGTACTGTGCTAGGTGAAATAAGCCAGGCACAGAAAGGAAAATATTGCAGGATCTCACTTATATGTGGCATCTAAAAAAGTCAAACTCATAGAAGCATGGAGGTGGTTGCCAGGGGTTGGGAGGTAGGGAGGAAATGAGGAGTCATTGGTCAAAGGGTACAAAGTTTCAGTTAGGATAAAGAAGTTCTGGAGATCTGTCATACAGCACGATGTCTATAGTTAATAATAATGTATACATGGCTGGGCACAGTGGCTCAAGCCTGTAATCCTAGCACTTCGGGAGGTCAGGACAGGTAGATAACTTGAGGTCAGGAGTTTGAGACCAGCCTGCCCAAAATGGTGAAACCTCGTCTTCAGTAAAAATACAAAAATTAGCCAGGTGTGATGGTGGGTGCCTATAATCTCAGCTACTAGGGAGGTTGAGGCAGGAGAATCGCTTGAACCTGGGAGGCGGAGGTAGCAGTGAGCTGAGATTTTACCACTGCACTCCAGCCTGGGTGACAGAGCAAGACTGTGTCTCAAAAATAAATAAATAAATAAATAAATAAGTTAATTAATTTAATTAAATTTCAGTTTAAAAATAATGTATACTTGAAAATTTCTAATAGATGTTAAATGTTCTTGCCACACACAAAAAATGGTAAGAATGCCAGGTGATGAATATGTTAATTAGCTTGATTGTGGTGATTATTAAACAATGTATACATATACCAAAACATCACCTTTATACTGTAAATATATATGTTTTTATTGTCAAGTATACCACAATAAAGCTGGAAAAACATTTAATTCAAAAATAAGATAAACATGAAACCCCAAGGTGCTTCCTTTTTTGTGTTTTTAGTCCCGAAATGCAATGAAATTCTGAGTTCTTAAAACCACTCTTTAGGGACTATGATAATTTCCTTATCGGTTCCATATGTTTTACTAGTGTGGTCTCAGAGGTTAGGAATCAACATTCTTCTGCCCCCAATTTCCCTTGCTTCCTAAAGTGCAGAGTCAACCAGAGATGAGTACAAGCCTCCTGGCTTATAGGTTCCACCGGGTCTTTAGAGACCACCTCCTCACTGACTTTATTCAGGGGCTTTATCTTCCTGCTTGAATGCTTTTGTAGAGGCCCAGTGCCCTGAGAGCTCTGGGAGGCATCAGACATTTATAAAAAATATTGTTTTTTATGGGTGCCACTTGATTACTCACTTGCCAACCCTAATCAACAGATGGAAAGAATTCTGAGAACCTCAGTGAATGATTTTTTCTTTCCTTTTATATCAACCTATCGTTCTGCTTGCTGTTGAAAGTGTGGAAGGGTGAGACACTCACCTTGTTTACAATCAAAGTGGATATCAGAATGATATAACAGAAAGAGGTACCAGAGTTTCAATCCTGCCTCTTGTTTGTAATGTAACCTTGTGTAAGTGATTTAGCCTCTCTGACTCAGTGTCCTCATCTGTAAAATGAAATCAATTGCATCTAAGGCATAGGGTTGTTTAAAAGATTAAAGGAAATCACAGGCAATACCCTTAGCCAAGAGCCTTAGACAAAGTAGACACTCAAAAAAATGTTATTTCCTTTTCCTTGGGGAGAAAAAAAAATACACATATGAAGCAATTAGTGAACGAGACAGTAGATACGCAATGCTAAATTGCTGGTAGAGTCAGTAAGTGCTCAAGGAGCCAGAGGAAGGAGACTTCAAAGTAGGCTGGAATCTACAGGCAAGGGCTGAGGAAAAGGAACAAAAGGGTCAGCGCTGCGGGGGAGGGGCGGGGGGCGCCAAGCTCACTCCTTTTACCTCTGAGTTTGAAACTGGCACCATAAACCCTTTGGTGACAAAAGTGTTTTGCCCCATTTATTGCAAATGTAACAGCAGTAGGCTCCATTTGGACTTCCCGAGGTTTAAAAGTAGTAAGGGATACTAACCAACCATAATAGACATAAAGTTTTGTTTCTTTTTTTGTTTGTTTTTTTAACTAGCAAGGCCATAATGAAATTGACGCAGAAAGTGAAAATTTGCATCTAGCTCTGCTTGCGGGAACCCTGTTTTAAAATTTCCTCTTCTCAGATCTGTGTCCCTAGGAGGGTGCAGCGCCTGATGAAATACAAAATTCTCCGTTGCTGATTTCAGCAGAAGTGATTAGAAGGGGGTGGGTGAAGCAGAAATCATCTTTTAGTGTAAATTGTTGTAAATCAGACCCGAAAACTAGGCTATACATTATGCTTTTGTTACCCTGAGAGTTAAATTATAAGGAAATGAACTGTGCATAATAATTCCCCACGTCACAAACTTCCCTGCTTCTCAGCTTAATGTGCTCTCCTGTGAAGCAGGTTTAGCGCTTGGAGCCATGGCTGGGCGAAAGGCGCCCTCTAGTGGCTACCTTCTGCAAGGCCGCCGGAGGGGCGGGAGAGACGGTGTCCCCACCTGGACAAAGAGAAGTCTCATTCTCACCTGGTTTTGGAGACACTGGGCCACGAAGGTCAAAGAAAGCGGCTTCCAAGAGAACTGTGTGTCTCCAGTTGACTTTTCCAAGTTGTCCATAAAGAACTGTGAATTCTTGTTCCATATCAGTTATCTGATACCTGTGTCAGTACCTCCTCCGGCCAAGCAGGGAAATAGCAACCAGGAATTCCCATTTAAATTTAGTGCATTTCACCCAAAACTTGGTAAAAGCTGAATAGCACACACCTGCCAACCCACTCCCGCCCTGATCTGCCCTCAGTTCTTGCTGAGCTCCATTTTCTGAGAGAGAATGCGCTGGTATTCGAGAAGGCCGCCTAACCCAATTCCTTGCAGAACAGAAAGGTTCAGATGGTTCTGCGGCCCTGCGAAACCTCTCACTAGAATGTATTATTTTTTTCCTTAGACCAAAGCAATTAAAAAAAAAACAAAATCAGAGTTTCAACTACAGAACTCTTAAAGAGGCTTCCCACTGACTGGGCTTAAACAACAACTGAGAAAAACGGTCTGGTTGAAGCAGGGTTTCTCCTCACTTTTCTTGTCAGGTGACTTAAGTCTGACCAGAAAGAGTTCACCCTCTGTCGCCTGCCCGTGCTCATGACTGATGACACCAAGAGTCATCCGTACCCTGAACGTTCCTTGGCACATGCTTCCACACTCTTTTTTAAGTGTATGGTGTGGAAAGCTCACAATACCACACAGCCTGAAATTGCTCTAACTGTAAACCCAGAAAATCTGAGACTGGTCTCAGTTAATTTACAAAGTTTATTTTGCTAAGGTTGAGGATGCGTCCCCTGCACGCCCATGACACAGCCTCAGGAAGTCCTGGCGACATGTGCCCTAGGTGGTCGGAGAACCGCTTGGTTTTATACATTTTAGGGAGACATGAGACATCAGTCAACATATATAAGATATACATCAGTTCTGTCCAGAAAGGCAGGGACAACTGGAAGAAGAGAGGGGGCTTCCAGGTCACAGGTAGGTGAGAGACAGATGGTTGCATTCTTTTGAGTTTCTGATAAGCTTTTCCCAAGGAGGCCATCAGAATATGCAGCTATCTCAGTGACCAGAGGAATGACTTTGAATAGAATGGGAGGCAGGTTTGCCCAGAGCAGTTTCCATCTTGAATTTTCCTTTCAGCTTAGTGATTTGGGTGGGGGGGTCCAAGATATTTTCCTTTCATATAACCAAAGCCTTCTTGGTCCCCTCCTGCTTTCCCCTAGGTTGGGACCCAGAACCAGAGGCCACCTCATGATTCTGTCACATTCTAAAACCTCATGTCTTGCTGGAAACACGGGAATGGGAATTCTCAATTTCTGGGTTACACACAGGATTTTAGGCCCTGGGTTCTTGATTGGATTGGCGTGAGTATGTGCTGCACCCAGCATTTGGGGAGGCAGAGGAGGGTTGGGGTGCAAACTCCAGCATGCAGATGCGGGCGCTGTACTTAAGCATTACATATGGACTTAGCCCCTGACAAGCTCACAGCAGAATTTATGGAGCGTCTCATTCAGTGTAGCAGCAATAGGCTCCATTTTAATGAATCCCCTTGGTGGTATAATCATCACTCAGACAGGAACAACTGCCATACGGGGCTGTGCACCCTCTCACTGACCTTTGTACCTTCCCACTGAAACTGAATCCTTTCCATACTTTTTTCCTATTGCACAAAATTTCATTTTTAAAATGAATCAATATGTGCATAGAGAGTACCATGGGGTCGGGGGTGGGGGGAAGAGGGAACGGCAGTTTGAGCCCTGGGTCTAGTGAGGAAGGTGAGTCGGTTTACTGGGAGGCGAGGTTCCCCTTCATAAACACCATGAAACAGAATTTCATGTTACAAATTAATACGTGTGTGTGTGTGTGCATTTTTTTTAAAAAGCAAGTGCTTTGTTTCTGAGAGTGCATAGACACCACATGCTGCGGTTGCTATGGTAATTACTAGCCTCTGTTGAATAGGGACGCAAGGGGTTACATAGAAGAAAACCAACTGGCAAAAGTGCATGTTACAATGAATAAACCCACTTATTTCTAAAAGGTTGCAAGAGGCACTCAAACCAGAAAATAAAGGAGGTAGAGGTAGGGGCATATTTTTTCAAAGACCTAACAAAACCATTGCCTATAGCAGTTTTCATCATATATCTGGAGTTAAAAGTGTCCAAAGCCCTTCAGACATTTTCTCATGTGTTTCAATAGGCAGAAGACATAATCATATCTAAAAGCAGTACAATACTATGCAATAGTATTAATAACAATAGTAGCAATAGTAATAGTAATAATAATGGTTATCATTTATTGAGTGAATGCAATATTTCCAGTAATTTTTCTATTTTATCTCATTTAATCCACACAAAACCCCTGAAATATATTCGTCAACTCATGTTTTCATTTAGTTTATACTTTTAAAGCAATTTATATGAGGCAGCTGAGTCGAGCCCTGAAGATGTCAAAAATGTGGAAAACTTTGTTTCTCCCTCATGGAGCCCACGGCTAGTGGGAGAGACAAGAGGTACATAAGCTCATGACAGTGCAAGGTGCTAAGGAAACTCACAGGAGAAAACCCCGCTCATGGACCTTGGGGGCAGCGGTGGGGAAGGTGGTAGGGAACCACAAGGTAGGTCTTCTGAAGAAAGTGACATATCTGAGCAGGGCGTAAGAATGGTGAGACTTCAGCAGAGGACCAGGAAGAAGGGGTGTTCTAGGCAGACAGAAATCTAGGCAAAGCCTCCATTTGGAAACAGAGTGTGACAGGTTCCCCGAAAAGGAGAATTCACTGTGGCTGAACCTGGAGTGAGTTGGGGTTGGTGAGAGAGCCAGGTAGAAGAGGCAGGGCCAGATGGAGAAGGGCTCTATGGTACGTATGAAGGGGCTTGGACCTGGTCCCAGGGTCATGACAATGGGTCTTTACCAAGTCAGTGAAGAATATGTAGGGGAGGAGAAGTAACATGATTTGGTTGTGTTTTAGGAAGCTCACTTTGACCACAATATGGAGGATAGATGGGGGAGGGTGATAACGGAAGCGGAGATGGGAGGGAAGGCTGTGTGGTAATTCCAGGGAGAGAAAATGGCGGACTGAATTCAGTAGAGCCAGGAAGGAATGGTAGCGGGAGGGAAGATGTGTGTCTACTGAGAGGGCCTGATCAACAGGACTTGGTGTGGTGGCTGAGGTGGAGGAGGCCAGGAGGTGCTATTACCCCTATTTGACCCCTATTTGACTTTAGGCAGAACTGAGGGAAAGGAAAGCTTAGCAACCTGCCCAAGGTTCCTGTTATAAGTGGCAGGAACAGGATTTGAACCTGTGCCCATCTGGTTTCAGAGCCTCTTCTTTCCATTACATTGTGTCGACTCCCATGGCTGAAGAAGAGGCTCCCTACCAAAATCTGCCATAGGAGTGTTGCTTACAAGTGAAGAAAGGAGCGCTGTCTGATTTGGCTAACTAAGAAACACAATGTCCAAAGGCAGACTGGGAAATTTTATAGATGAACAAGAAGCTTTGGGGACAGCAAACAGAAGCGATTTATAAATTTTGTAGTTACCTTTTTATCTTAGCTTACCAAAATCAGGTAATATGCCATTTGTTTTTTAAAAGATTTGCTTTAAGAAGCATTTAATTTAAGAAACAATATTATATCTTCTACAAAACCAGAGCTAAAGATATTTTCTTCTTTGATGTTCCACAATGACTCTTCTGTAAGAAGCAACATGATTGACCAACTAATTACTCAAGTGCTTTACTTTATTCTAAGAAGAATTTAAGATAAAATACATGATGACATTTCTTTTTGAATTTAATAACAGCTATTAGTTTAACTTTCCACGTACAATGTGTCTTTCAAAGAAACATATAGAGATAGAGAGGAAGAAAAACTGAAAGCAACAACAAAAAAATTACATACAGAGAATTATATAACCCATCGGGTTTTCATTTATCTAAAGCTGTGGAATTTCATACTCATTCTATTTCCATTCAGAATCACCATTTGATATATCTTTATTTTAAATTATTTATAAGCTCTCTTTCTTTTCAAAACTTCTACTCTCTGTATCTTTAAAAGAAAGCCACTTTCATTTGTTTTTGAAAATAGATAAATATAACAGCAATGGGTCTGTGTTTGCACTGGTTTGTGTCTTTAAATAGAATGTCTAAAAAACAAGGACTGGCATGTCCAAGATAGAACAGCTTGCCTGGGCACTCTCTCCTCTGTTTGGACATAGCTTTACCAGCGTCCACACCACCATCAGAAGGGGTGGCTTTGGAAATAAAGACATATTAGCTTGAAACCCTAAACACGTGGAACCCTGCTATCAAGAGACTGCAATGTACCAGTCTTAGGCACTGTATAAGCATTTAATGATCTAGTTGAAGTGTCACAATAGTGAGTTTAAAAAGGATTTCAAATTTGCCAAAGGAAAACAAAGTAGATCTTCTTAGCTCTCCCCTTTCCCTTATTCCTCAACTCCTTCATCACACTCTCACTTTTACCCTTGACCTGTTACTCAAACTCTTGGTGCTCCTAGCTTTGGGGGGAGGTGGGATATGGAGCAGGAATGAGAGCCCAAATGCAGCAGAGAAAAGCTGGGAAAAGGAGGGTGAGAGCCTAGAGGAATCAAATCAGAATTGTCAACAAAGGGCTCCGTACTTGGGTCTCATGGATTCCAAGTCACTTTGAGAGGCACGCCAATGCTGATTTTCTGCTCAGCAATTTGACGTTTGTCATCCAAAGAAAAGTCAGCACTTCATACTTTAAGCTGAGAAATTCATAGACCTTATGGGGCTTCTTTTAATCATCACACAACCCAACTGTGAGGCCAGGAGGTGGTAAATGACACTATTTTCCTTTGATAGAAAAGCAAACTGGGGCTTAGATCAACAGAGAACTGCCCAAGGATGCATAGCAGGGAGTGAGTCATTTGACAAAGCAGCCCAGAGCAATGTCCCTCCAAGTTAGCATTCATCCACCAGGCTACATGGCTTCAGTTTAGTTTAGGAGGCAATGTTTTCCATAGCTTTGATTGTTCCTTTGTATCCTGTTGGGAGTGGATAAAAGTTAGCACCCTAATTACATTCAGATAGTGTTGGCTGTATTTTCTGGGAAAGAGGAGTCCCCTCTTCCCAGCTTCTACCTCTCAAGATGAACAATGACTAACCTAAGTCTACCATAGAAGTCTTTCTCCCTTTTCAGTGATTGGTGTACGGATGAACATGTGACCCAATTCCAGCCAATGAGACACAGGGGAAAGAGCTGTGAGAAATAGATTCTTGCTGTCTTCTTACCCTCTTTCTTCTTGCCTTAGAACAGGATCACATGAAGACTTGGTGCTTAAGACCGAGGTTCTAAGAGAATTAAAAAGAAGTCAAATGCATCCTACTTGATATAGTTAGAATGATCAATGTGTTGCTATAAAGAAATACCTGAGGCTGGGTAATTTACAAAGAAAAGAGGTTTATTTGGCTCACGCTTCTGCAGGCTGTTCAGGAAGCATGGTGCCAGCATCTGCTTCTGGTGAGGGCCTTAGGAAGCTTTTACGGCAGGAGGCAGAGGGGGAGCAGGCATGTCACATAGCAAGACAGGGAGCAAGAGAGAGACAAAGGAGGTCCCAGACTCTTTTTAACAATCAGATATCACGTAACACGTTACCGTGGGGAGGTCACCAAGCCTTCCGTGAGGGATCTGCCCCCATGTCTCAAACACCTTCCACCAGGTCCCACCTTCCATGCTGGGGATCACATTTCAACAACAAATTTGGAGGGGACATGCATGCATATCAGTCATGCATATTAAATTTTAACAAATTGTGTGGTGAGAGTTGATATCTTTCAGTGGCTATTTTTGGAGACTTAACATTGGTGGCACATCTCTACTTGCCTTTGTAAGGGAAATAGCACTTCTTCAGGTCACTAGGAATCAAAACCTTCGTTGGGTTTCCACATTGATATTTGAAGTCCAGATGGAAATAAGGATCATGGCATAGCCAGGAGCTGACATCGGGGCATCTTCTTGGCACACGGGCCCCCTGGCATCAGCCCCGTGCATCTTCACAAGCCCTGGCTGATTATGTCAGCTTGTCTCTCACCCAGGCCAAGAGAGCTTCTGGTTCTATAGCCACATCTGCGCCTTCCAATTAGTAGGGCAATGAGTTACTAGCGCACCATCATCAGCCCAACCTGCTTTGCTGTAACAGCTTTCAAATTCTGTTTTGACCTCATTGAATCACCCTTTGTTGAACAATTACAGCCTATATGGGCTATAATTACAATGGCAGTTTGTATCATTGAGCAGTGATACACTGGAAACAAATACAGCTTAGTATGAAACAGACAGTATGCCCAAAGAGACTCATTTTGGATCTCTAAAAAAAATGTTTGATAAATCATTACAGGGAAAGAAGTGCCTATATTATGACTTAATAGAAAGGGTCTCCATTGTGCAAGGCAGAGGAGAACTCCTTTTGAATTGCTGAGAAACAATGTTTTAAAAAGGCAAATCTGAATCTGAGCTCTCAACTCTTATTGGTGGTTGACACAGGCTTGTTAACTACCTAGTGGGAGACTTGTATGTAAATGGAAATACTGTGGCACAAACGTACCTTCTTTTCACAAATTCTTGAATGAAATCTCTGTAAATCAAATCACATTTTAAGTGTCTATTGAGTGATTCCATCCTTAAAAGAATTGTTTTTAAAACTGGGTAGTTCATGTGTATGAAAATATGAATTTTTTGTTAGTTGAGGTTGTGGATTTTAGGCATGACATTTCTCATCCCAGGGGAAAGTAGAAGACATCTATGTTGCTGAGATATTGCTCGTTGGTGGCCCGCACTTCATTTGAGGGCACTGGACATTATATTATTTCTCTTCAATAGTAGTGTTGGAAGACATTCCCAGAGCACACCATCTTGGCTTATACACAATAAACAATCATTCATAGTAAAAAGTGAGTAGAAGGGAAATGAGAATTTACATGGGAAGGGACATTTCTGAGTGCATAAAACAAGCTGCTGGAAAAAATTATCCAGGGAGGAAGGGCCTTGGGGCCTGGGAACTTGGTGGGATGAGCATGGGGCCACTTCTTGAGCACAGATTCCTCCTGCCATCATCACTGCTGTTCGTGCCCTACTCCAACCCAGAGTGAGAACCTCAGAAGCCTGGTCCCTTGTCCCCTTGAACACCAATGCTTCCAAGGGCAGCTTCTAGAAGCTTCGCTGCAGCTCCCAGCACACTATGAGGACTTTATCAATGTCAAAGAAGAGCAACAAACAAATTTTCCCAAAGCAAAATGTTCTCTCCATTTTCTAAGTAAGTGCAAATGTGATTGTGTGGGAAAGTTGAACAAGTTTTAAAGAACTTTGTAGCTGAACAAAAGGAGCATAAAATTGGTTTCAAGACACAAAGAATTGTTTGGAAAGTGGTTAACCTTTAAAGCAACTCCTAAGAAAGACAAAGATTTTGTATATTCAATGAGACCCTTGGAATAACAATTGCTTATGTTTCCACTGCCCAGGAGTGTAAAGAAGCAAACAAACCAATTTACATTTCCCTTAGCAGTAGCTTGTCTGTTGTTATTTTCTTTAAGAGTATCAGGGTCGGTGGCTGCAAATGGAATTTAAATATGTAGGGTAAAGAGGCAGTCAGACTAAAAGTAAATGAGATTTTGAATAACCTCTGTAATATTTATAATCTTGTACACTCTGAATTCCCATCATTTCTTACTTATCCAAACAAACTCAAATGGATTTTTGGCCCATGACCTTTTTTTTTTCCCTGCTAAATACAACCAGCACACACACACACACACACACACACACAGAGAGAGAGAGAGAGAGAGAGAGAGAGAGAGAGAGAGAGAGAGATGGAACCACAATATGAAAATGATCTGACCTGAGACATTTTGCTGGTACAAGAGGATATATTTGGAAACCTGGAAAATCCCTCATGGTCGAAGCCTTGCGTGGCTTTCCAAGCAAATGTTCCAAGTTCAAGCCTCCATCCACAAGTCATTCTGGAGTTCAACATATGGGTCTGGTCAAAAGTGAAAGGGGAAAGGGATTAGTGAGTAATCACACTGAGGGAAAACCAGGGAGGATGAGCTCTGGGGAGCAAGAGGGAATCTGCATAGGCAGGAACACAATTTTCCTAGTAATCTACCACCTCCAAAGTAGAGCTGGAAAATGTCAGGGGCCTCTAGAGGACACATAATCAACTCCTGGAATGGAATCAGCACACCTGCCTCCTTGAAGTGCACATGCTCCTCTGGGGACAGAGCATCTCTTGGCCCAGGCCTCTCCTGGCCTCTGCAAGTAGAGTTGCAGGTTGTGTGATGCTGGAGCCTCACCTTTGTCTAGTGCTTTTCAGTTGGCAAAGTGCTGTCACCTGCATTATCTCTTATCACTCTCCAAATAGTCCTGGGAAGGATGTAAGCTACATATCACAATCTCCATAAATAGGTTAAAGTCAAAAAGGTAGAAAAGGGTTAGATGTAAGCTATCTGATGAATAGCCAGGGCAGTTTTAGAAATGGATTACAGCATAGGAATGATAAAGAATGATGTTTCAGTTAACTTGGATTTTCCCTCCAATCTCGTCAAGGAAGCCACCTTTTTAAAGTTCTCAACCACTAGGTTCTGCCTCCTGAACGATGTGCCAAGTTTGTTACCACAATTTCTCTTCTGAATTTTGCCCTAAGTTTATCCTTGTGGTATTGTTGTGACTGCCCTACAATTTTGTGGCTTGTCAGGGATGGCTCTGGTTCTAGGGCTTGGGCTCCGTGTGTACCCCCAATCCCTTTTCAGTATTCCCATAAGCTACAGATCTTCTGACCACCTATTAGTTGACTATTAAAGTAAACTCACCTTCTAAGGACAAGCCTTGATTTTTTTTTTTTTCCTGCAGAGTACAGTGTAATCCATATGGAAGGGGAAAAAAGGAACATTTACCCAACTAATTAGCAAAGCACCTGTCTTGACCTTCCAGTCAAGGTTCCCAATTATCATGATGAGCAGCCTTCATTTGTTTCTTCCTGTTCCGCATGAGGTTCCCAGCCCCATCTCCAGAAAGCCCTGCACCAGTTTTTGATGGTTACTCTCTGTATTTCAAGAAGAGCTCCTGGCTTTCTTTAAATCTAGCAATTACCACACCCCTGCCAACCCCCATGAGGAGGGGATAGTCAGTTTCTAGGTGGGACAGATGAAATGTTAGCCTGAGATGCTACAACTGGCTATATAATTTGCAAGCCCTGTGAAAAATGAAAATGTGAGGACCCATTTACAAAAATGAATAAGGATTTCAAGATGGTAACAGGAGAACATTAAATCCAGAGTCCTCCCCGGGCAAATGCACAGGCTAAATGGCGATGAAGCCAGCCCTGCTTGGCTGCTTGCAACCCAGTGCATGCAAAGAACATAACCCTAACCACAAACACTGAATAACTGGCCTGAATTGATGACTCTTGAAGCCCAGCAGAGCCAGTGAAACAGAGCAGTGCTAAATCAGTCACTGGGCCACAATGTGTGGGCTTAAAAGACATCAGGAGGTCCCAGGAGTCTTCAGACTAGCAGCCTCTGGGAAACTTCCCTAATGTCTAGGACCTCAGCTTTCTCCATCCTTCTCTTGCCACTCCCCAACTTTGCCCACTGGATTCTCTGTGATGTTTGATGCTCAGACCACCTGCAATGCCTGTATGTGCTCAGCGAACCCCCTGCTTGCACTGAGACCTGCCCAACGCAGTCCCTATGCCGCATCATGGGAAGGTAGCCCGGTGACCTGGGCAGGTGGCTCTGGATCTTCCAATCAGCTCCCAGCTAGTTCAGGTGGAATGCTTGCTCTGTGCCTCGCCTTCTAATCTTTTGGCCTTGAGTTCTGCAGACAAAAGGTGCTCCATAATGCCCATGGAAAGGAATCAAATGGCCTTTCCCTGCTAGGTTCGGCTGTCTGTTGATGAAGACAGGCAGTGGGATGCTTGGTTGGGCCATGCTTGGATGTTGTGGAGTGTAAAAGTGGTCTGTGGTCTCAAAGGAGCGTCACATTTTAATTACCTGAATTAAACATAGGCAAGGGGCAGTTGAGTGGTGATTTACTTTTGCTTTTAAACTGTAAGTGGAATGTTCAGGTTATTGTTATCTATAGCTGTTTATGTACCATGAGCTTTACAGACCAAAATCAGCAGGTTTCTTTTTACCTCTGGAAATGAAAAGTACATTTTAAACTTGGAGGGAGAATTAAGGAGATTTCTTTTTAATGACAGCTCTTTTTTCTAGAGTCAAATAGTGCTATCAGAAAGCTATTTTCAAAGCCTAATTTCAGCTCCACTCCTCTTTCCATTATAAATAAGACTCTTCTGTCTTATAAGCTTGAATTTTCAGTCTGTGGGAAGGGGTAATTCTGCTACAAAGTTTTTCCTTGACCTCAAATTCTATTTTTCTACTTGGCAACATCCTCTCAGATAAGTTGCTGGTTCCTTATTAGTCTAAGGCGTCTCCTTGAGGAAGCTGTAGAAGTCCCACCTCTGGGGACTGCAGTGGAAATTGATTTAATTGTCACAAGGCTCTCACACTAAGTACCTGAAAACTTTGGAGAATAAAAGGGGGAGACCCTTTTAAGTAATCATTTGCAGCTCTATGCTACTGAGAAGTGAAAAAAATTTTTTTTTGTTTTTAAACGTGAAAGCCTGTCAGTCCTGATGGTTTTCTTTTTAAAAGTCAGGACACATCCTGTGGGATTCTTTTCACCGGAGCTTTCTTATCTAGCTTGAAACTTGTTCTAGATTAATGGCCAGAAGGCCAGTATAATACATTACCAAAACAGAGCTATCAGGAGTGGGCCATAGGGGCTCCCATGGTCCAGGCTTCGTGGCACGCCCAACTGAGCTTCTTGTTGAAATGTGGAAGGAGCGAGGGCTTCTGTTACTAACTCTTTTCTTCTGTTTTACTCCTGAAGATCTGGAAAAATATGCTTAGGTTGGCCATCCTCTCTCTCTCTCTCTCTCTCTCTGTCTTTTCTTTCTTCCTTTTTTTTTTTTTTTTTTTTTTGAGACGGAGTTTCACTCTTGTTGCCCAGGCTGGAGTGCAGTGGCGTGATCTCGGCTCACTGCAACCTCCGCCTCCCAGGTTCAAGTGATTCTCCCACCTCAGCCTCCCAAGTAGCTGGGATTACAGGCATACACCACCATGCCTGGCTAATTTTTGTATTTTTTGTAGAGACGGGGTTTCACCATGTTGGCCAGGCTGATCTCGAACTCCTGACCTCAAGTGATCTGCCCGTCTCGGCCTCCCAAATTGCCGGGATTACAGGCTTGAGTCACCGTACCCGGCCGTGGTTGGCCATCCTGTCAAGTCTCCCGTTAGACTTAAAATATCCACCAACCTTGCTGAAAGAACATTTTTCAGTCCACTTCAACTTCTCTTCCTCAAATCATTCAGGAAAAAGGGCAAGATTAGGAAAATGGGCAAGATCTGTAGGACGGACCTAATTTAATGCTGGATGATTATAAAGGGCCCAAACCTGTAGTCACAGGCACTCTGCCGACCCCATTCCAGAACAAAGGGACCATTCCGTGGAAATGTGGAGCATGAACAATTTCAGGATTAGGCATGAAAACATTTGCACTGATGCTTCTCAATTGCCAATTACAGCTGCTTGTACAACTGAGTTACCAAAAGCATTGTGGTCTGCCTTGATGAATAAACACTTATGACTAATTGGAAAATGTATTTCCAGAGTACCATGTTGCAGCCCTACATGGCTCCTTTATTACAGTGTTCTGGCATCCTGCCCATCAAGCGGAGACCACTTTGCTTTGAATAAGGCTCAGATGTGATAGGCACACGCTTTCTTTCCTCCACCCGCTTCAACAACACAGCTGATTATTCAACCATTTTCTCTACCCTTTGCTGCCTTCTGTTCTTTTTTCGTTTCTTACCATTCAAAAATTCTGGCCGTGAGAAGCTCCAAAATTACTAGTTCTCTGAAAATATGCCTTCAATGCTCACTTTGCATCCAGTATATAAAAATGTTTCTCTTTCACACAATTAGGAGTAGTAGGGGAAACATGGAAATGTAATTTCAAGCAGTTTTCTCGTTTGTTTGTATGAAGGTGAAGATTTGGTGAAATTAAAGGCTAAGTATATGCAAGTGTGTACATACATGCACACACAACACATGAGGAGCTATGTTAAAGTTAGTGACTGATTCTAGATACTGTGATTTAAGTGGTTTTCTTCTGTATTTCATAATTTTGTATCTTGACCATGTATCACTTGCATAATCAGAAAAAAAATACATGTAAAATGACATGAAATACTGTTTTCTTTACATAGGGTTATTTTTCTTTGTTTGTTTGCTTGTTTTGAGACAGTCTCACTCTGTCACCCAGGCTGGAGTGCAGTGGCAATGGAGCAGTCACGGCTCACTACAACCTCCGCCTCCTGGGTTCAAGTGATTCTCCTGCCTCAGCCTCTCAAGTAGCTGGGATTACAGGTGTGCACCGCCACGCCCAGCTGATTTCTTGTATTTTTAGTAGAGAGGGGATTTCCCCATGTTGGCCAGGCTAGTCTCAGACTCCTTGACCTCAAGGTATCTACCCACCTTGGCCTCCCAAAGCGCTGGGAGTACAGGCATGAGTCACTGCGCCCAGCCATAAGATCGTTTTTCTAGACAGAGAGATCATCATGGAAATTAGAAGTCTTAACATTACTTTTTATTTCTGGTGGGATGAGTGAAGAAAAGTAGGGAAGAGAGGCCCATGAGAAAGTAAATCCTCATTTACATTTCTAGAAGCATCTCCCAACTTGCTTTAGAGACTTTGCAAGGGTTGACTATTTCAACCTCATTTTCAGGGGCACAGCCCAAGGTAGAGTGTGGAGGGGTTCCCTCTCATTTCCCTGTCCATGCCTGCTGTCTCCTTCTGTCTGCTGGCAAACTTGCACTCTCTAACAAAAGAGGCAAAAATGACTCCAGGGAAATGGAATTTTCCCTATGATGGTTACATCTGCATTTCCAGATGTGATAGTGCTGCATGCTTTGCAGAGTCACCATTTACTTGCTTAAACACAAACACACTAAAAATGATATGAGAAACAACTGCTTGAAAATACAGGAAGTGAAAAGATTCTGAATACTTAAAACTTGCCTTCTACTGAGGAGGTTAGAGAGAAGGAAAAACCAGTACAGAATAGTAACATATTTAAGTTGTAATGAAGTTTGCCAAAGCACACTTTTCCGTATACAAAGAGAAAAACTAGCATATTATAGATTTGGGCAACAAAGGACTAATCTCACAAAACTCTGAAAGTCTCTACTATTCTCAAACAAGATTCATGAATCAGAATCGTTTGTTTACCTGGGAACTGTGAGGTTTTAACAGGAGGGTAGAGCTGTATGGGTAAAAGTAATGTCAAAGTTTAACTTTATCGAAAAGGAACAAGTAACTATGCTGGACAGAAACTTCTTCTAAAGGGAATTAAAATTTTCTTCTTGTCTGAATCGTTTATATTTTATAAGCTATCACAGAAATCTTTGCCAAATTTCACTATAGCATTACATACCTAGAAACAATAGGTGCATTTATTGCTGGAAAATAACTAAAGTCAAGTATTTTCCCCCCAGAGAATAATGCTAAATCTCAATCAATGGGCAGTGTTGTCATTTCAAACAGTGTTCTTATTATCTATACCCAATCATTTCCTGAGGTGTAGAAAGTGGCCCCATGTCCTGCCAGATGTGACATGTATGTCTAAGAAGTGGGTTGAGATCCAGTTCATATCAAAATCCAGTGATGCAGTTCGGTGAACATTTATTGAGTACTAAATATATTGAAAGCATTTTGATGAATATGGGGGGATAGCAAAATAGGCAGAATACTGTTCCTCCCCTCAAAATGCTAGTTATGAAATAATATTCACTGTATCAGAAAATCACCCTAAGCAAGTGCAACTATAGCAAATCTTTATCACAGAAAGAAGACTCAGTAAAATAAAAGATGGACATTTTTGAAATGTCACTGGAATAAGGAATAGAGAAGCTGAACTGTACAACTCTGCACATGCTCTATCCCAGGGGGCGAGGTTGGTGGTGGGGACTCACACCCTACTTTCACCGATGCCTGGCAATAACCCTGAGATACGGGGCTTATTGCCATGATGCCCACTCTACAGATGAGGAAACTGAGGCTCAGGAGTGTAATGAGGACTTTGGAAAAAGAAACTAAGTTACTTTTTTTTTTTTTTTTTTTTTTTTTTGAGGTGGAGTCTCTCTCTATTGCCCAGGCTGGAGTGCAGTGGCGCCATCTTGGTTCCCTGCAACCTCCGCCTCCCGAGTTCAATCGCTAAGTTACACATTTTTGTGATTCTCCCAGTCCTTTCCGCCCAACCTGAGGAGAAAGGGATTCTTCCTTCCTCAGGCATCCAGGGTCTTCTGTGTCACAAAATGTAAGGAATGGAAATTGAGAAGCCACGTTACTCTACAAAATAAAGAGCTGAGTCCAAGAGAATAAAAGAGAGGAGAAGAGAGAATCTGTGTGGGCCGAGATGAAGGAAGAGTTCTGAGGAATGTGCGGTGGGAAAAGATACCTGGTGATGGAAATACTGACAGAGAGAGAGAGAAAAGATGGGTGGTTCATAAGGTGTGACTTATTAAGAGAGCATTCTCCCATCTACCCATTTAAGAGTCCATAGTAAAGATTTAAATGTGTTTCAGTGACTTAAATGCCAGAATGACATTTCTGGGATTGTGGCACTGTGCTGAGCTGGGGACACGAGGCAGTGGGGATTTACAAAGATTCCTGTCATTTGATGGTAAGTGACAGAATGAGGCTTTGAACCCTTTACAATAAGAGAGGGCTTCATGGAGGCCACCCAGGGGAAGATGCTTGATTTTCAGACGGGAGAGGCAGTGTCCATCTGAATCACTCTCTTTGGGATGGCACAGCCCCTGTTCTCCAGAGTGGGGCCAATGGAAGGAATATGGCATCTACTTTTCCAATGCAAAAGATGGGTTTAAAACTGTGGCAAGGCAAATCCAGGAGACAGGCAGAATATTTCAATCATGCAAAATGACAGAGATGTCCCTATTGCATCAGGATGTGCAAAGCGACGCCACTCTTCCACCGTAATGGGCCTCACATTTTCAAGGATTCGTTTGGCAATATTGGGTTGGAAATCCATTTAGTTTTGAGTCAGTACAACCACACAGATACAATTACAAATATCAGTTTTCATTATTGTATTTGCAGATTTCAGTGGCATATTTACATCCTGTCTGCACGGAAACCTGATAAACAGTTTCCGCAAATTGGATTGGAACGCTGAGGAACAGAAGAGCCTTCCGTGGCTTTCCACAGTCGGCCTCGGCATCTGGGCCCAGCAGCTCTCATTGGCCCTGTGTTCCTGCTGCCTTCCTTCAGCTGTTCTTGTTGACAGCAAAGAAGGCTGACAGCCTAGCTGAATTCTCTAAACTCTGATTTTCTATCAGACCAAAAGATGACAAATGAGGTTTTCACTCCTGTTGATGAGCACATCACGAAAATGACATAATGGTGTAATTTTTCGCCCTGAGACAAGGAAAAAAAATGTATTGGAAATCACTGTGTTTCATGTTTTTGTTCCCTTTCCACCTTCATCTGACCACAGTTGTCACTCAGCACTCTAAAGAGGAGCAGAAATGGATGCCGTTGTCGAGGGCTGCTTTGGTGTATGTCTATGACAAGGTCATACTCGTCACAGTGCCTAGGACATGCTTTTCTTATCGAGAGGGGTTATCCCTAGAACATTTTAAAGGCTGTCAACTGACATCTCTGGAATTGGATGTGACACCCCAAATGCCATTTCTTGGGGAGAAGGCTTGACAGATGCCCATCTAGAGAAATAACTGCTTCTATTTATGCACTATCTAAAACAATGCCAGAGCAGCATACCTGCCTTCTCTTCAATCTTTGTAATATTACTCTTGACCCATTTTTTGACAGTGAGCCCAAGATGACCTGTTAAGTTATTTAGGTTGAAGTTATTGGCAAGGTGGGCATCAGACCGTTTGCGTTTGGCTTTGGGTTTTTTTATTAGATCATCCAGTATCACCCGCTGAAACACTGCACAGGCTGGGCCACATTTCAGCTTCAGCTTAAAGGAATCACTGAGCATGAAGGTCCTGGTGTTCACCTCCCAGGGTGGGGTGGGATTCACAGAAAGCCATGGGAAAGAACTGTGCCCAGTGCTGATCTGATGGAAGGCCGGTGACATGTCTGCAGTGTCTCCCAACTTCAATCCAAAAGTTTGTTATCGGGGTGCTTGGTAGAATTTTCTCTTCAACAAGATTCTAAAATCAGCAGGTGAGGCCAAAAGTGTTCATAATCAAACTCCTCATTCAAACATGAACAGACTTCCCCCTGCATTGGTATAAGTCACCATTTATTTGCTTCAGTAAAAGCTGATTCAGTGGGCTTGTATTTTGCAGACTGCAGTTTTACACTCTGAGGGGCTAGGAGTATACTATCTCACACACACTCTGAGGTTTGCAGATCTCGTGGCATCATTGAAATCGTTCTCACTCTTCCTATGCTTTCCATGGGCATTTGCATTCTCAAATATTAAATGCATGAATGATATGACCTGATTGATACCTAATGGAAAACCTTGGAAAGCTTCGAAGAGTGATTTAGAGAAAAATCTAAGGTTTGGGGTTCATTGAAAGAGTAATTTCCTTCATACTCACATACTCTCCTGCTTAAAGTCTGACTGGCAATATTATTTATTCTGTTCTGATCAACCAGGCTACCATCTCTTTTTGTTTATCAGTGACCAACCTCGATTCTGTAGTCCAACCTATTTGGCCACTTTTACGAGAACCTAAGACTTACGATTTCCCCATGGTAAACTGAATATATTAATCACCCTGTTTTTCATGGCTCCTATATCTGCACCCCTTGGAAGTGCCCTCCCACACTGACTTTGGGCTAGGCCATACAACTTGTTTTGGCCATTAGAACAATAGCAAACTTGATGCAACACAGACTTGTAAAAGGTCTTGTTATCAGGGGTGCTTGGTAGAATTTTCTCTTCAACAAGGTTTGCCCCCTCTTCTTACACTGTGCCATCACTGTGAGAATATGACCAGGCTAGCCTACTGGAGGAATATGAGAGATGCATGAAGGAGGGCCGAGTTGCCTAGCCAATAACCAGCACATCTGGAGCTAAGTTCAAATGGGTGAGACCCCAGTTGGCTGCCATCCAAGTCCTGAGCACCACCCTGCCTTCCCAGCCCCCAGGTCTAAATCACCCACATGCAGACACACAAGCAACGAATGACTATTGTTGTATGCCACCAAGTTTTGTGGTTGTTACTGGCATTTTTGAGGCAATGGATCCCTGATGCTTCCCCTCATATCGGTGCTTGTTTTGGCACACATAGCATCAAGAAATGTTTTGTGGGCTGGGCGCGGTGGCTCATGCCTGTAATCCCAGCACTTTGGGAGGCCAAGGCAGGCAGATTACCTGAGGCCAGGAATTCGAGACCAGCCTGGTCAACATGGTGAAACCCTGTCTCTAGTAAAAATACAAAAATTAGCCAGGCGTGGTGGCACATGCCAGTAATCCCAGCTACTCAGGAGGCTAAGGCAGGAGGATCACTTAAACCTAGGAGGTGGAGGTTGCAGTGAGCCAAGATCACGCCACTGCCCTCCAGCTTGGGAGACAGAGGGAGACCTCATCTCAAAAAAAAAAAAAAAAAAAAAAAAAAAAAGGTTTTGTGGAAAAGAATGACATAGAGTAGTATAAATGCATAGCTTAAAAGGAGCTTTTAGAGGCTCTCTGCTTAATAGTAGTTTTCAAATCTTTTTAAAGCAGACGGAATTTACAAAAGGAAATTGCATCTGGACCTACAAAATACAAAATGAATTACACGTGGTTAGAGAAGTGTCAACAATGGAGCCTGCTTCGACTTACCACCTATTAGCCACAAAAAGGCACCTTCTCAGGGCTCTGGGCCTCTGTGAGCATAGTTTGAAACCACTTCATATTTTACAGACAAGGAAACCAAGACCATAAAGGACTTAAGCACCTTGGACAAGGCCATGTGGCAAATCAGTGGCAGGGCCAGAGAAACTGGGCTTCCTTACAGGATATTACAGTTATCAGAGGCTCAAGGTAACTCCCAGTGTGAACATTTCTTCATCATCTACCTGCAGCAAATATCTAATATTACCTCCCAAAGACTACACACCTAGGACCTGTCCTTTATACCTTTCAGACTTCACTGGTTGGCCACTATTTTAGTTCATTCTCACACAGCTAATGAAGATGTACCTGAGACTGGGTAATTTTAAAGAAAAAGAAGTTTACTTGACTCACAGTTCCACATGGGCGGGGAGGCCTCATAATCATGGCAGAAGGCAAGGAGGAGCAAAGGCACATTTTACATGGCAGCAGGCAGGGGAGTATGTGCAGGGGAACTGCCCTTTATAGCCATCAGATCTCGTGAGACTTACTCACTATCATGAGAACAGCACGGGAAAGACCCACTCCTATGATTCAATTACCTCCCACCAGGTCTTCCCATGACATGTAGGGATTACGGGAGCTACAATTCAAGGTGAGATTTGGGTGGGGACACAACCAAACCGTATCAGCCACATGACACCTGCTCTGGACACTATTTGGTAACAGAAAATAAACAAACAAAAAAACCACCTTACTATTGTGGGAAATGATCTTAAGGTATGCAAGCCATACACAGCTGCACTATGGCCGATATTACAGTTCTACTGTTCCCTGTAATCTTCTTTTCCTTCAGTTAGCTTTTCTTTGCCTGTGGCCATAGCTCTCCAGTCAGCTCATTTTTTTGCTGGTCTGTATACTTTCTCCTTGAATCCTTGAACAAGTTCTCTTGCATTTTTGTCTAATTTCTTCAAAACTATCTTACTTCTCATTAAGCTACCTTTTTGGTCTTCTTGCTTCCAGTATTATGTCAATTCAAGTTCACCCATCCTCTTCCTAGTACAAATATTAGCATGTCTAAGATCTATATTTAAAACTTTAGTACTTTTTCCTTAGAAAAAAATGTTATAATCCCTAGTCTACAGGGAATGTACCCTTCAACCATTCCTTCCTTTCTTTAGAGATCTATTTAGAATTGAAGTCAGTTATTAACTTACAAAGCTTCTCTTTTAGTGTAGTCATTATATCAGATATCACCTCTCAGTGTATTTTACAGTTCTAAAATTGGAAGTAGCCACATGGCCCACAGAAATTTTTTCTCATTTTCTTGAATATCAGTTAAAGAGACAAAATAGTGCCATTTTGATCCAAAATCCTGCTGCCTTGATGATAATTTTCATACCTGCTGGAATTTTCTAGAATCATCTTCAGGGTGTTCTCTTGTTTATTAAGCATAAGATCACAGTTTCCAATTGAATACAAATTCTTTGGAGGCAAAAATTAGAAATCCTATAGATGAAACCCTCAGAGAAAGAAGTTTTGAACCAATGACTATGAAGGCCAGGATATTTTTCTCAGCCACCTTCAAACTATTTCAATACATCAGAAAAGAGAGAACTTTTGAAGAAGTCAGTACAGAAAATATCTCCCAGAGGTTCTAAAGAGACCTGAATTAGCAAGTGGTTTGGAATTGAACGAAAATTAAGATTTTGTGGAACCCTGATGTATAACTGATATTTGAGCATTGTCATTTCTTTCTTGCCTTCAGGATAAAGATTTTGTCATTCATTCTGTTCATAGATGTGTGCTTTTTCGTTTCTATTTCATTTCTATTCATCAGGAAATAGTCATTTATGACTAGTTGTTCTGTTTTCTACAATTTCAACACAGGTCATTTTTCACACTCAATAAATGCCTGTTATGAACAATTATATAAATATGTCCCATCAAAATGATCAGGAAATTTTTTTGGTACAAAATCAATTTTGTCCCATTTCAACATCCTAATTTTTAAGTCACCTTCTCAATTCGTAAGTGTGAGCCTGTGTTTGGAAGTGGGTGTGTGGTGTAGGAGGGCATTTAGGTCTGAAGGCAGATTTGCTATAAAAATCCACCTCTTCATCTGCATACACAAAGGCTAAGAAACTGCTTTCACAATCTGAAGACAGGTATTGCTATTTTGCATTATTATTATTCATCATCACAATGCATCATCATTTTGCTTATTTCTGCTTTTATGGCCTAGAGAGAGACATGAATAAGGCAGGAACACCTCCACTTCTCCCTGAATGTAGAAAAGTGAACCAGATTTAAGCATCTACCATCACCCCCATATGTCAGTTTTCAGAACCTTTAAATGCTGGATGTTCTCAGCAATGTACCAGCTAGAAGTTTACTTTTATAAAATAAAAAAATTAAGGTAATTACATACTGAATCTTCCAGATAATTGTTCCAAATTTGGTTAGTAAATATTTAAAAGAGTATGAATATACTGTACTGATATTAAGGTATTATATGGTTGCCTTTAATGATGTCAGGGATTTTACTGGATTTGAAGAACCAGCTACTGCCTTATCGTTTTTACTAATGAAAGCCAAATTTACCAAAATCCATACACTTTCTTCATTTTCCCTTCCGCCCTATTGGATTTACTTTCTTCAACAGTAAAGAGTGGTGGGGGAAGTCCTCAGAGAATATAATTATAAAGTATCTCACAGGCTGCTCTATACCCAGTTGCTCTGAGAAGTAGGCTTCCAGCAACCTTAACCTGGCCCAACCTCCACTTTCTCTGTAAAACAAAAGGAATCATCTGAATATAAAAGATAACACTTTGCCCCTCTCTCTTTGCCCTCCCAAATCTGGATGATCACTCAGTAGTAGACAGTAATTTCAGATGCACTCTCATCTCCTAAAATATATCGACATATACCTAATGATTCTTGGCTCTCCTGTATCCAGGAACAAAGATTTTAATACCAACCATAAGTCAAGTCTCTAGTTAAAGTAACACATTGACTGAAACTTACTTTCAACAAATATTTTTGAATCAATGAATTTCCAGTAAAGTGTAATCAGGTAATGAATAGGTGAGTGTCAATTCTTCACGGTCCTAAAGTGTAGAGAAGGCATGGGGTATCCTAAGTTGGAGAGGAGGAGATTGCCACTGAGTCAGGGGTGTAGAAAGGTACCCGACAGCGAGCGAGGGAGCAAGGTGACTTGAAGTTTGGAGTGGAATCAGTACTTTTTTGCTTTGAGCTGGACAAAGGCAAATATAAGCTCTTTCAGAAGGCATTTTTGTGCATTTGGTACACTCGGTCCACTCCATTGTGTATGATTTATAAGGAGTTAATCTCATTTTTAATACGGGCACTTTATTATGAAAGAGCTTGGCTCCCAGGGGATCTGTTAATTGAGATGTCAGTGTACTCCCGATGGTTGTGAATCTTCATCCTTAGAGGATAGATGTGACCTTTTGGAGATAGCCAAAAGTCATTTAGAACCACGCGGGGCGGGTGAAGTGGGAGATCCAGCTGGGTCATACAGTCTAAGGACAAAACAAAGAGAGACCATAAAGCAAGAAGAGTGATTCTTGTGTGTGGCCCATAAAGGGGTCTGGAAGTGGCTTGAGAGGACTCCAATGTGTTTGGCGCAATGTCTTTAGAATAAATACATCACCTTCCAAGGTGAAGTCTCTCAAAAGGAGATGTCATTGGCATGACGGGATTTGGATATATTTATATTAAGACAAAACTCACAGTCTCATAAAATTTAACATGTAACTTATTCTATCCATATGTGTTTGGAGTTTTCTTTTTTTTTTTAGATAACACAGGAATCTTTTAATTACACTCAAAAAGATCTATTTTGTACCATCTGTTGTATTCTAAGTACTAGGGTAGGCAGATCCTAAACTTCTAGACAGAAAATATGTAAACATATTTCATTTATACATGTAAATTAATGTTGGCCAAGCATTTTTTAATGGGGGAAGCTGGACAAAGTGGTTCAAGTCCACAATAACAGCACAAAATAGTATTCTCTGTCTCACTTAGTGGAAATTCCAGGCCACTTCTGTTTCCTACCAAATACTTCTGAAAGTATCTTTTCAAAAGTGTCTGACTTGTTTCTCTTTACATGAAAAAAAATATTTTGGTGAATAATAATCTCAAAAATGATATGGCTGCCAGATTTAGAAAATAAAAATATAAGACATGTTGCTTTGACATACTTATACTAAAACATTATTCATCATTTATCTGAAATTCAAGTTGAAATGGATGCCCTGTATTTTATCTGGGAATGCTACAAAGGAATATAAAGAGCAGGGAGAGCCGGTGAGAGACCTGAGTGGGAAGTGGGGTCTTTGTGCTCCCATCAGAGGGAATTGCAGGGCCTCCAGCGTTCTTAGAACAGCACAGACAGGTGTGTTTTGGTGGCCCCAGGGAAAGAAGAAAGAGTCTGTGCAGGTGTTGTTTCTGGGAGTTAGGGAGGCTGGAGGGTTGAGGGGTTTAGGGAAAGAGAAGCTCTGGAAACCCCATGTATGGGGTGTTGTATGTGTAAAACAATTGAAAGGGAGAAGAAAGGGGATTTTCCCACATATTGCTGTAGATTACGAATTGGATCCCTTTTAATGTTCCTTGAGAGAACAAGTAAAGATTAAAATTGCTTTTTAAATTACTTTCAGTTAACTGGATTGTGTTTCTTTCAGTGATACTGCACTAAGATTAAGTCATAAATCCTTGGGGATTTATTTGAGTTGCAAACTGTAATTTTTCCTCTTCCCCTCCCCTTCAGTTCCCTGTGGTGGCAAATGCTGCCGGGCTGCCACCCGGGAGGCCACAGCCAGGAAGCTACCAGGCAGCTGCCCAGACCAGATACACAACCTCCTCCACCTCCCCCGGGTCTGACTTAGGCTGGTCTCTTCAGCTCGGATCTGTCATAGTCCAAGACGGCATCAGGCGAACTCGAGCTTTCAATGTCTAACAGATTCCTAATGAAATATCCTCCCTCTGCCTGTGCGTGTCTCTGTGTGAAATGTACATCCCTGGGTAGCTCAGGTTTCCTGATTCTAACAAGTATTCAAATTAGCAATATTCTATTAAGACTGAACCCATTGAAGTAAGAGGAAAGAGACAAATAAAAGGGGAGGGAGGCTCATCTGAAAGTTTAGAGTCCTTTAAATGACAAAAAAATACAGCGAACTTCCTCCCATCCGGCTCAGTTGGTCTCCTGGTAAACTCCAACCAATGACGCTCTTTGGAGTTGATTCACCTGCTGCCTTGACTGTCACTGTTGACTTACTTTTGTGTCGCATTATGTCTTGGCTTGTGTTTCTCTCCATGTATCTCACCATGGTACCTAAATTACCCAGGTGATTGAATCTACGTCTTTCATTTCTCATTTGTTTTCAGAGATGTGAATTTTTTCCTGTCTCTACTACTCATGGCAGTTTGCACCAATTCCTTAGAAGAAATATCTGTCTCAGAATGATTAAAGTTCATTTTTAAATGCTAACAATGAATTTAAGAAAAGTTCTAACATACTCCTGAGAGTACATAGGTACCATTTTTTTCCAATGGTTTTGCTCTCTTTTTCTTTTCCCATTGACTTTTTTCCTTTTTTCTTGTAAGAAATGTGTATTTGACATTTGCTGAAATTCCAGATATGAAACCAGAAATGCCAGATGCTCTTCTTGCCATTCAACAAACCTCTCACTCTTGCCTGAAAAGTTAACAGGGAACAATTATTGTGACAGAGGAATTTGCAACCATGATAGGACTTTGTGAATTGGCAAAGAATTTTCATCGACACCAGTAGGTGCTTAGGAAGGAGGCTATTTTAGTTTCTAAATTCACACCTTTTTTGTAAACTCAATTTTCAGTGGGAGAAAGTGATTCTTTCACTAGTTTATCTAATTTCTTAGAGCATTCTTAAACTGCATCTCTTTTTTCCTGATAAGAGTCAGCATTTCATGGAGAAGATACAGGTAGCTACCAACTCTGTGTGATTTGAGGGGTGGCCAAACGGCAGGTTTCTTTGACAATATCTCTACCACAGACCTATCTTCCTTTAAAGAAAAGAAATCCTTGCCAATAAAAAGTCTTTAACATCTCCTTTATCTTTGTGTCCCAACAAGAGACACACAGCACTGTGGTTTGCCCAAACTAGGCACTCATTGAATGTATGTTTGTAGAATGTCATTGAGTTACCTGTAGGCAAAGGCCAATTGAATTAGTAAACAAAAAAATATGCTTAAAAGCTGAGAATCAGGGCTTTGAAGATTTATACAGGTTCTCTGGTTCTCTCATCCACCATGGCTTGTATAAACTAACATAAATGAATGAAGGAAAAATGAAAAGGCTTATCAAATTTGTGGATGACTGTGAGGAATATGGAAAATGACTATATCTGGAGTCTAAATGTTTTTGACAGGTGAGAGCAATAATGAGCTGACTAAACTGATCAGATTTAACAGGGACAAATAAAAGGTCTTGCAATTGTGCTAGCAAATCTAAATGTACATAGGCAAGGCAAGAGTGGCCTAGCTCAGCAGTCTGTTTAGTCAACAGGAAGTTCAATATTTTCTAGATCTACTTTATGGAATGTGATATCCAAGGATGAATTGAAAATAAAAACCAACAGGAGAACCAAAAGCAAAAGTCAGTGTCTAAAGAGGCAGCCAGGACACAGGTTAAAGAACAGGTCAAGGAAAGCTACTTGATGAAAAATCTGTGAATGACAGACAACTTGGTGCTTGACTTTCTTTCAACTGGGTTCTCTAGAAGGTAAAGCTAGAGGCAAGAATTAAAGTACAAAAATCCAGGGTGTTTGGGAGTGAAGAAAAATGGGATATAAGGAAAAGGAATACACAATGTTATACATTTCTACAGCAGCCCTGCTTCAGAAGTCAAACAGGACTTCTCCAGAAGAGAAGCAAAAAGGGAGAAGGGATGGGGAATTTATCTGGCTCTTTGCTTTCTCTTGTTTCCTACTGGGTAAGATTGAAGTGAGGTTGCTCTCACTTTCAGGTTGCATTGTCCAGCCCCTTGGTGGCAACTCATGAAACCAGATACATCAGGGTGACTTTTCAACCAAGATTAGAAGTAAAGGAACAAGTCAGCATGGGTTGGGGGGCTGACCAAGAAAGACAAAGATAGAGGTAATCAAGGTGTCAGAGGCGTTTGAACAAGAGCGACTCCATCTTGAATAGGGGCTGCGTAAAATAAGGCTGAGACCTGCTTGGCTCCATTCCCAGGAGGTTAAGGCATTCTTAGTCACAGGATGAAATAGGAGGTCGACACAAGGTACGGGTCATAAAGACGTTACTGGCCAGGCACAGTGGCTCATGCCTATAATCCCAGCACTTTGGGAGGCCGAGGCTGGTGGATCACCTTAGGTCAGGAGTTCGAGACCAGCCTGTCCAATGTGGCAAAACCCCATATCTACTAAAAATACAAAAATTAGCCGGGCATGGTGGCGGGTGCCTATAATCCCAGCTACCCAGGAGGCTGAGGCAGAAGAATCGCTGGAACCCGGGAGGCAGAGGCTGCAGTGAGCCGAGATCATGCCACTGCACTCCAGCCTGGGCAACAGAGCAAGACTCCGTCTCAAAAAAAAAAAAAAAAAACTTGCTGATAAAACAGGTTGCAGCCATATTATTTAGCTGATAAAGAAGCCAGCTAAACCAAATCCAAGACGGTGATGAGACTGACCTCTGGTCGTCCTCACTGCTACATTCCCAACAGTGCCATGACAGTTTACAAATGCCATGGCAACATCAGGAAGTTACCTTATATGGTCTAAAAAGGGAAGGCATGAATAATCCACCCCTTGTTTAGCATATAATCAAGAAATAACCATAAAAATGGGCAACCAGCAGCCCTCAGGGCTGCTCTACCTATGGAATAGGCATTCTTTTATTCCTTTTCTTTCTTAATAAACTTGCTTTCACTTTACTCTGTGGACTTGCCCCGAATTCTTTCTTGCACAAGATCCAAGAACCCTCTTTTGGGGTCTGAATGGGGACCCCTTTCCAGTAACAAAGGGAAGCTGAAAGACACATGAAACTCTTATCTAATAGAGGACCCTTTTATCCAGTTTCCAGAATGAGGAAGATAGCCCAACAGGGCCACAGAAGGAAAAGGAAAGTCAATAATATGGCCTCCAAAAGAAGCAGTGGTCACCATCTTAAGCCACACCATGGATGTAGTGACTTTTCTGTCTCAGCCAAATAATGTGAAAGACTCAGTGTTATTTAGTCTCTAACCACACAGCACTTATAGCCTATGTTCCTTTCAAAGGCTTATAAAAATGTTTTAAGACCTCAAAAGATTTATCATTTCTAAAATATAAAACTGATAGATTGAAATTAATAAATGTTTAATTAAACATCTACAAAATGTAACATGATGTCAACTTCATTATTTGTTATATTCAGTGTTCATAAAACTTTCATTACATTTGAAAACAATTTGTAGGTTAGATTTTCTCATTTTGTAAGAATTTCTGAGTATGCACAATGCCTGCCAAGAAATCATTGCCAATCATAAATTAACTGAGTTACTCTTGATAAAATTTTTTTCAAAAGATTGTTTTAAAATCCTTTCAAAAACTTTATGATAGGAAATACATTTCATGTGGGTTATCAATGTACTTTACTATATTTTATATGATGTAGTGAAGTACCCAAAAGAAAGGGTTACCACTAAGAGCTGTTTGCTTTCATATATAAAGGAGATGGTCTTCTCTACTATGAACAAAGTAGAGACAAAGCATTATCTTCAATTCCAGTTGCTACCCCTTAAACACACACACACATACACAAACACACACACACTCTCTCAAACTGGAGGTTTGGGGGGTCAACCTTTGTTCAGATGTCCCACCTAGCGCATATTAGCTGTGTGAACCAAGATCACTTAGTTTATGAGCTACGCAGTTCCTTGTGGCTAATACAGGCTTTGCAGGATAGTTAGGACTAATACTCACCTAATACTTACCTTGCAGAATAGTTAGGACTATTATAGAACCCAACCCAGGACCAAATATGCAGTGGATCCTCAATAACTATCATTAGTAATAGTATTTTCCTTGTGAAGTCTAGAGGAGGAGAACCAGATTACAGAAGTTTCTGTGTTTTATAAAAAGTTGAGAGAGTGGAGAGATTTTAGATTGAAGAAGAGACATGAACACAAACAGACTGAAGACCCCTTATGGGAAGATATGGGTCTATTCAACTTTGAATAAGACACTATGGACACTATAAGCTGCAAACTGAATAAATTCTTAAGAATAGCTGGATTTTAATACATAATAGGCTATAAGATAGAACAGGGATTGAACTTGTGTTTTTTGGTTCTAGGGGGCAGACCAGGACCACTGGTTCAAAGTTATATAAGAAGCCAGTATCTCCTTATGATAGGAACAGAAGATAGAGAAATTCTAGGCAGAAAAGGAAGAGGTCGCTGGCCCAGCGCCACCCTCAAGCCTGGAACTGTGGCCCAAAGTGAGAACATCCCCATTTTCCCACTCAAATGGTACCTTTTCCAAAACCAACCTGGCCCACCCCGTCCCCCATCCCATACCCATAAAAACCCCAGGTTCCACTGGCAGTGAAGCAGCAGAGAAGGAGAGAAGAGAAAAAGCAGCCAGACATCAGAGAGAAGCAGCTTGACTTCAGATGGATGGCTTGACAGTGTGACTTTAGAGAAGAGCCTGGTTGGGGATGGCCAGACTCCAGGGGAAGACCACCTGCCTGCTCCATCCCCTTTCCAGCTCCCCTTCCTGCTGAAAGCCACTTTCATCAGCAATAAAATCCTCTGTATTGGCCACTCTCCAATTCGTTCATGTGACCTGATTCTTCTTGGACGCCAAACAAGAGCTTGGGAGCCACGGATGTGGACACTTGAGCTGTTTAACACTTAAGTTATCCGTGGATGTCAAAGCTAAAAGAACACTGTAGCATATGCCCTCTGGGGCTCCAGAAGCTGCTGTGAGGCTGCACAGAGTTCTGCTCCTGCCAGTGCCCAGAAACACTTGTCCTGGCTCCTGCACCCACTCACCTGAGTGCCCCCCTTCCCGTGAGGGGTTAATAGCTAGCTGCAGGCTGAGTAAGTGAGGCACCCCAAGGGGTCAGGGAAAATTTCCTGTTTCACTTATATTAAAGAACAACTTTATCACAATTAGAAGTGGCCAAAATTAGAATGGGCTTCCTCACGGAAAAGTGCATTCCCTATAAATAGAGATATGGAAAAGAGACTGGAAAGAATTGAGTGCTAGACCAAATGATACCTACACCTCTTCCAACAACTTTGATCCTTCTGTTACCACCTCAGCGTAGAACAAACAATAACCTGATTGTCAGTAGGTTCTCCATGGTAATTCCCAACCTTACCATGCTAGCACTGAACAATCAGATGAGATCAGGCCTCCAGTACAGGCCCAAAGAGAACAACTTGCTAGCCTGTTGTGGAACTCTCACCCAAATGGATATGAGACGCCAGGAAAAAGAATGCCCATTGAGAAGTTGTTCTTGCTTGTCTTGGCTGCTTTCTGTTCAGTTATGAATACAAGTTTCACGGAAACCATAAGCATTTTAATAAAATACCTTAGGTAAGAGTAAAAGAGAAGCTGCCCAAACGCTCTGCATTGTGGCCAGGAATTCTTGGATTAAATAGAATTCAATTTAAGTGCTGGCTGAATTGTGTAGTGATGTATAAAAATCTTTTTGAACAATAGTTGGTGTTCATGTTGTCAAAAGACAATATAGTTAAAATGAGGTGCAATCTCAGTTATGGTGCTTAAAATCTGCTTTATCTGGGAGAACGTTGGAAAGTGTCTAAGGTTACGACTTAGTTACTTGGCTCCACTTAACATCTGTAGACACTGGGTTCCTCTTTTGGACTGCTTTACATTTGATACTGACAAATTTTTAGTTATTTCTATAAAGGGTAAAGCCAATCTGGATAAACTAGGTCACCATTGTACAAACAGGCATGGCCTGACATAAGCAATCATTAACCGAAAAGGTCCAGACAGACATGGAAGTAGTATGTGCTGTGCCTTCACTTGTGTATTTTAAAGTTTCCTTTCTCCGCTGTGCTCACCCTTTCCTCCCCCGTCCTCATCAATGTGTCTCCGATTTTGGACTCATGAAACAGGGCCAGGGCCGTTTCAGGCACCACTACAGGAGACTTCTCATTTGGGCCTATTTATAGTTTGCCAAGGAAAACTGCAGTTGAATTGTGACCAGGTGTTTCTTTTTTTTTTTTTTTTTTTTTTTTTGGCCCAATCGCGGAGAAGAAGCATGCTTTCTAGCTGGGCAAACACCCAGTGCATTGATGCAGCTCAGAATGCCTTCATTTCTCCTCTTCGTGTGGGGAAAGCAGTAGCTCTGTGCCTGTGCCTGTGGTGAGCTGTGTCATCTAGTTCAGTGAAAAGTCCAGATGACTTGGGTTCTGCTCTTGAATCAATGCTCTCTCTCATTGCCTGGTCCTGGGTCTTTGATGCTAATCTGCAAAACTGTAGTAAAAATCCCTGTCACTATCATTTCATAAAGAAGGGAGGAGAATGGGTGTGAAAATGTGCTCCGAGGAAGCACCATCTTTCAGCCTTAATACAACTTTTTCCAAAACATCTGTCCTGAATGTAGGAAGGTGATTCCACTGAGAAATGCCTTGAGTTGTTTTTCCATCAGGGGAGGGGAATTTGTGCTGTGTCATTCTCACTCTCTCACCTGGTTTCCCCAGGGACAGGGCGGGCTGAGTTTGGGGTACAGTCCAAGTCTAGGAAACAGTCTTTTTTTTCCCCCATTGTATGAAGCTAATTGGCCCTTGTGGAAATTGGACCCATGCCCTTGGACTAATTAACACTATTGCCTATTAGCTCCAGCTGAACGAACTTCCTCAAACTTACACTCATTTTATTTAGTACATAGCAATTTGCATTTTTAAAAGATAACCTGCCCACAGCCTCTGGCCACGAAATATGCCACAAATTCCATATGCACCCAAAGCAGTACAGATTGAACTTCACACTCTGGCTCTGGAGGTGTTAGAAGCGATTTAAAACTTGTTAATTTGTCAGTGTGGCATAGGTGGGGGTAGGGTATGGGTGGAGTCCTGACTCTGCCACTAACTAAATGACCTTCCTGGGGTAAGTGATTAGCCTCCCAGGACCTGTTTCCTCTTCTTTAAAGCGAGGGAGTTGACTAAATGATCTCTAATGCCCTTCTAGGTTTAAAATTCTATGATCTTTACAATTACATGTTTTGAGAGCATGCAACTTCATTAATAAATGGTAGTATTCACTGCCAGTGGGAGAGCAAGACTCAGTTAATAAGCGTGCCTCCTCCTCATGCTCCATGCACATAATTCTTAGTGAAAGTTAATGGGAATTAGAAGCATCACCAGCAAAACAATCAATGCCAACCTTTAACCAGTGACCTCCTGGTCTGTCATTTTGTTGCCTGTATCTGATCGTCCTTTCATAACTCGGGAGACCTGAACCCTGAGCAAAATGTGCTGAAGGAGATTGACATCAGGACACACTGACCTCTGTGAAGAAGGTGTGTTCTTGTCAAAAGCCAAATCCTTAAGGCAGAGCAGAAGCAGCCAACATAGATGGAGGAAAGGTGCATGCATTGCACCCCATTCTTAATGGGGTCAGAAGTTCAGTTTCAAGTGAGATGATGCACTGAAGGGAATCTGCTGGATGATCGCAAAGCGAGGTTTCATAATGTGCTCTTCTCATAACGTGCTTTCCCTACCCCATTGCCACTATGCACAGTGTGATTTGCCATTTAGGTTATTAGATCAATAGGATCTGATAATGAATTTTACATAAATCTATGTTATCTAACCAATACCACATCTTTTCAGTTAAATTTCCTGGCTTATTTATACACAGGAAATTGACAAAACCACAGTCTCGGATAATGTCTCCCCTAAAGCTCTCGATTGTTCTCTAACAGTTTGGATGGCTGAGTGTGCACCATGGTCACGCAAAATCTGCTGTGATTTTCTTTCCTGCAGGAACCAGGAAAAGCACATGTGACAGAGCCTTTCCTGCCTAGCCCCGGCTGGACACTATCTGGGATTTCTCACTGTTCCCTGCATTCTTACCCTTGACCCCTTGGTGCTATCCAGTTCCCCCTGTGTCAGGTCCCTGTGAAAGCTGCGATTTCCTCTCCTGACAGGCAGCAGGAAGGGGAGAAAGCTGCAGGCCAACCTTTGCTCTGAAAGAACTGGAAGGTTATTAACAAAGGGAGCACTGACAGGGTGTGCTCAGGAAATATTGATAAAGTGACAGAGAGAATGAGGAGAGAGAGAGATGCCTTCCCAGCCTTCACCACCCCCACCATCTTTCTCTCTCTCTTTCCTCTCCTCTCTCTCTCTCTCTGCAGGCTGAGATATTATGTGCACTATTTTAAAGGCTGGCCCAAATAGACTTCTGCAATGCCTCTTAACCTTATTGCAGAATGGTTCCCAGCTACAAACTCTGGCAGATAAAGTTATAGGTTCCTTGTCAATAAAATGGGAATAATATTAAAACCTACCTCATAGGAAGTAAATGAATCAATGTACAGTACAGGGCTTAGAATACAGCCTGACATAAAAATAAGTACTTTAGAAGTGTGAGTTACTGTTAGTGTATTATTAATTATGAATTATCATGTGATCTTAGGAAAAGTAGCCACACCACAATAACACACAATTTCCTGCCTTAATTTTGCTCACATGATGGACAAGAAGACCCGCAGCTTCGAGGAGCTGCAACATAAATGTGTTCCCATAGCCCTTGCTCATTGCCTTTATTCTGTTCTTGCTAACTCTAACTCTTTTCTGCAAATTTTTGCCTGGATAGACGCTGATCTGTTCGACTTTTGCGGCTTGCACTTGTTTTTATTTTTAAAGTATATTGAGGCCAGGCACGATGGCTCACAGCTATCATCCTAGCTCTCTGGGAGTCTGAGGCAGGAGGATCACTTGAGGCCAGGAGTTCAAGACCAGCCTGTGCAACATAACAGGCCCCTGCCTCCATAAAAAATTAAAATTAATAAAAAAAAAAATCCTGGCTGGATGTGATGGTTCATGCCTGTAGTCCTGGCTACTTGGTAGACTGAACAGTGAGGATTGCTTGAGTCCAGGAGTTCAAGATTGCAGTGAGGTATGATCACACCTCTGCATTCCAGCCTAGGGAACAGAGCAAGACCCTGTCTCTAAAAAATAAAGATAAAACTAAAATATACTGTGTATTATACGTATATATATATATATATGTGTGTGTATGTATGTGTATATAGATACATGTGTATATATGTATATATATGTGTATATGTATGTGTGTGTGCATATATATATGCACATATATGGAGAGAGAGAGAGAGCAAAAGGCAGAAAAACTGAATCTCATCTCAACCCAGATATTTACCAGGTAATTAACCCTGGACAAGTCCTTTTGTACTTCTGACTGAGCTCCTCATTTGTAGAAGAGCATAATAATGTTTACCCTGACTGCCTCATAGCATTGTCATGATTCAATGAGACACTATAATATGTAAAGACACTGGGAAGTATAAATCACTATATGGAAAAATAAGCAGAGTCTAGACTCCTGAGTTGGTTTTTATGCAATGGTTATAGCCCAACACTTGTTACATGGTCTTTATTGATAATGAAGATTTGTCACCAGGTCTAAAAATCATTAAATTACATCTCATCATACCTGCGTCATATCCGTCACACTCAAAAACCTCCAGCTAGTCATGCAAAGAAAGTTTAGTTGTTCAATACTCTGCAACACCACCATTTACTAACTCCGATGTCAGCCTTTTCTTTCCCACTAAATTTTAGCACTATAATCATGCTGCAAGCTCTGTCTGTTCAATGGAGGTTTTTACCCTTTGCCTTTAATGTAAAATGACAGCCAAATCTTCAGAAGGTTTGGTGTTAAGATTATGTCTTTTACATTCCCACAGTCTCTGTTGTTTAGTTCAGCTTGTCAGGCTGTCAGATAAAGGCCCATGGAGCATTCTACAGGAATTATTAATGAAGATTCGACTGGTTTTTCTTCTGGAAACAGATCACTTCACTTTTCATCTCACTGCTTTTTACATTAAAAAACCAAAAATAGCCGTGAGTATTCCAGGGAAGAAATTACCAATATTTGGCAGTATATTTCTTGCTTTCCAGTTGTTAGATTTGGTTCTTTGCCTAGTTAGGACACAGATAAATGTATAAATCTTAATTGCATAATCCCCAAATTAGTATCCCTGTATCTTTACTCAGAACATGAAGAGCTAAATCTGGTTTCAAAACACCTTGTTTTAAGCATAGGCCTTACTTGGCTTGCCCTGGAAAACAGACATTTAAATACAGTTTGATGATGATAGCTTTAGGAAAGTGACCTACACTGAATTCACACTGTACCAGCCCAATTGCTGTCCTTCTGCAAACATCCATTCAGAATGACACTGACAACTGAATCTCTGCCAACTGCCATCTCATAATCCACACGGCTCTTGTTTATGTATGTAAAATTCACTGTGGTGTGTTGCAGTTCTCCGCTCTGTAGAATCCATTGTAGCCCATCTTCATCTGCACTCCTCTTTAACAGAGAGAGCCACGTGTGTCAGAATATCATATGGATGAAGTTTGACATCTTTATTCATCTTCTATTTATGGGATGAACGTACAGTTAAAAGGTGGCTTGAGACCATCAAACCCACATCTAGCTGTGATCTAAGTGGAATTTAACGTAGGTCTCCTGAGGTGAAAGGAGAAATGAAGGAAAGAAATGAAGTGCCTGTTTCAATTTAATACTTTAGGCCAATTTTTTTTTTTAAAGAAAAAAAAAATCAAAAGGCTGGGACCTTCCTTGGCCCCCTGAAGTTTTAGGGTTTCAGATGCTCAGAGATACAATCTGCACAATTTCTTGGCATCTGTTTTTTCCAGACAGTATGTTACCACTATAAAGTAGCCTGAACAGTGGGGTCCTCCCTACTGGGGGCCCACTTCAAAGGCAACGTTTGATGTCCCCTGATGCTGCCTGTGGGTGAAAGCGCGGATTGTTGTGTTTCATTTATTAATTACTTAAAATGGAAAAATAAAAGCCAATTTTCTTCTAAATTTCTCTCTGTCGTCTTTGAGTTAACATCCTCCAATTTAGTTTTTGTCATACACGAGTAATTTTAGTTCCAAATACTGGTATGATGTCATTACTTAACACCTTTTTGTCTAAGGATATTGGCGTGTCTTGCAAAAGAGTATGTTGCTGTTTTGTCTTCTGTTTAGAAAACAAACACTGAGAAACTAAGAGAGAACATTCCACTATTCCAAAATCACACCATACACTTAGTTGGAGACAGGAAGAAAACCTGGATTTCTTATTCAATTTCATCAGAAAAGGAGATGCCTTCCCAGAACACTGGCAACTCTGGAATCCTCCTGAAACCCAAAGTAGAAAAATGTCCCCCTGCTTTCTCATGAACCAAATGTTCCACCAAGCTTTACTTAGAATTAGTTGTTTCACTCCAACCACAGTCTGCTTTTTGCTAAATATTTTCTCAAAACTAAAGCCAGTCAACAGAGTTCTCTGTGGTGTGAAGCAAAACAAAAACACTCCAAAGTTTTTATGTTGTCACCAGACAAAAATTTGCTAAGAACAAGCAGAAATGAGGAGTTAATGGATCCCATATGTGGCCACTAACATAGGTTTATGAGATTTTCCAAGAGATTTCTGAAGATTCCTATGGCACAAAAGAAGATCAAACAGCCGCTTTCCTGTCAAACAGGACAACAAATGCTCCATCCATAGCTCCCCCGTGCATTTATTTTGGTAAACCTGGAAAGAAAATATGGCTGCAATATCTGCCTTGCAGGGAGCTGACCACAACATGTGGTATCCTGGAGCAGGAAAGAAGGTCCTTAAAGATGTCACCTGTGTCCTCACAGCACAAGCAGACCTGCCCTTAGAGCCCACTGCTTGGTATGAGATGTAGCCTCTGGAGGAGGGCTGAGCAACGGAGGGGGAGAGCTGGACAATTTTCTTCATCCGGGAAAATTGCATACACACAAAAATAGCTGTTTTCTTCAAATGTCAATCAGCTCCTTCAAGTTTCAAACTTCACTGAGGGGTCAGAAGAGGCATTTCCTCTACACATATTTCAGTATCACGTCGGGACGTTCAGCCACACACAGCTTCCGGCATGGGGGTTGTGGTTGTGTTGGAGTAACCCACACAGGGCACAGGGTGGGGGATTTGTCGTTGTTGTTGTTGTTCTTGTTTTTGTTGTTGTGATGGAGGCAGGGCAGCTGGTGGGGTTACAATGGTTTCCATTGTTATTATTTTCTTTCACCCTTTGTGTGCTATGAACTCTGAACTATCCCCACTGTTGTTAGTGGAATGTCTTCTGTGAGGAAATTCCAGCCGCTAGAATGTCCGTGTGAACTGCAAAGGCAACCACAATGGTTTTGGAAAGTGGGGGTGATTGTGGAGCTCCTGGACCGCTGCCCTCCGCCCTCCAGCAGGGAAACAGAACACCCCAGACAGGTGGGGAAGGAGTGGATGGGGGTGAGTCTGCAGGAGAGGGAGTCTGGCCCAAATGTGCTTTTAGATAAAATGTCACAATTAACCAGGAGCACACAAAACGTGAAGACTGGCAGCACAGGCCTTAAGCACCCTGCAAAGCAAGCTGAGTCTCTGGGCTGCTCCATGACAGGGAGATGTGTCTACCCCAGACAGGTTCACCAGTCCGACAGCCGCCTGAGGCCAGTTGGAGAGGAAGTTGAAATGTTCCACAGTGTGAAGAGTCAGCGTGATCTGTAGAGATAATAGAGTATTCGGTTTGACATCCAAAACTGGTGTATCCAGGAGGAGCGGGATTCTTGCTGGGAGGGGAGACAGTAATTGTTTTTAGCAAGACAGTAAGACATTCTGGTTTCTGTAGATTCCTCCCCAACCAGGAAACAACTGCCTCCAATGTCAGTGCTAAATATTGAAATTAAGGCGTGCAAATGCCTCGGCTTCTCTCCACCGCCTCCTGCATGATTACTTTCAAATAAGAATGTCCTTCCTTCTTAATTTTACACTCAGATAGGTAAAAACATCATCAGTTTTAGCAGACAGTTTAGTTTTAATCTGATCAAAACAATCATTCACTAAGAATCTTCTAAGAGATTATAGGAAATATTAATTGTGTAGCTGGACTGGGATATGACTGGAGAGAGGCTTGTAAATAAATCCTAGAACTTGAGTCCAAGAAATATAAAAAGAGAGGGAACACAGAAGCTAGTGCAGGTACATACCTGATGTCTCGTTTTAGGTGAAAGCATAGAAACATGTAGAGCTTGTTTCCTCTGAGGTTACATACCTCTCAGTCCTTCCTTGGGTATTTCCATTTACGGCTGTGGTCAAGTGAATCAGCCAGAGACGTTACTATTACTTAAAAACAAAACCATTTTCTCTACATTGGTGCTAGTTCCAAATTGTGTCTGTGTGATCATCCCTCTCTCAGTCACCTCATTTCCAGGACTGACAAATATTTAACCTACATAAACACACATTTGGGGAGATCCTATGCTATTTCCCCCTCCTCGTGACCCAACTCGTATTCTTCAAAACATCAAACAAAACAATTCGCAGAATAAAGTTGCCTTCCGAAAGAGGGATTTCCCCCTCCACTTTCCCTCCCACTTCCACTAGGTCAGTCTGTCTTTCTTGCCTCCTACCCTCCTACACCCCTTCACCCTCCCCAGCAAACTCTGGAAAAACAGTAGTAACTAACATTTGTGCCTTTGGCAATAAAACCACAGGCCTCACAAACCCCAAATGGCAAAAAGACATTTCCATTCCAATCCCAGTTTTAAATTAAACTGTAATGAAAAATCAGCAGTGGCAGCTGGGACCAGAGACACTGATTGTCTCTAGGAACAAAAAGGAGGGGAGCAGAGGGGGAGAGGAAAAAGAAAAGAGACTGCAAGGAAGCCTCGCTCTGGTAATAAAGCAGCTGGTAAACCTTCAAGTAAAAAGAAATTAGAAAAACAAATCTAGTGCAGAGACAAGCAAAGATGGCTGTTTTCCTCTACGATCACAGCGAGGCAGACCACAAATCACCCTCCACTTTATGAATGGACAGGAGGGGGTGGGGTGGGAGGGAAGATGAGTGGGCCTGTGCTGACACCTGGAGGAAGATTAGGGAAATTCTCGGGGGGGTTTGTCCCACCCCCACACTCCGTGAATGAGTGGGGATTTTGGCTTTCTCAGTGATCATAGTCAATAGTGAGGCTTCAAGGAAAAATAGGAAGACGTCATTGCCTTCTTATAAGATATTTTTAATTGATAAATAATAATTGTACATATTTTTGGTGTACATGTGATATTTTCATACACGCATACAATGTGTAATGATCAAATCAGGGCATTTAGGATATCCGAACCTTAAATATTTATCATTTCTTTGTGTTGAGAACATTTCAAATCTTCTTTTCTAGCTATTACAAAATGTACAAGATTTTATTTTTTATCAGAAAAAAATGCATTGAAGAAAGCATTTGACTTCAACATGAGGGTTAGACCAATTCATGTAGCTAAATTGAACCCAACTGCGCAGGCTTAACTTTGATTTTAAAAAATACATGGCACAGGTATCTTCATCAGACATGGGGAAAGAATACAGCATTTGAGTATTTCATTCTGTAGTTTTCTAACGCTTGCAAGATTCTGCAGTCTTTATAAATATTTTCTGATTGGTGGGGATCAGAAATCTAGAAAAAAATCTGTACTAACCTATAAGGACCAAAGATGCTTCCAAGAAGGGAAGCAGTTAAGGATCAAGATAGTGAGTGAACTTAGAGGTAACAGGTAAGAATTAGAGACTGGAAAACCAATAATCCTTAACCTTATTTTGTTCCCAGACCTTTTTAAAAACCTGATAAAATTAGTAATCCCTCTTCTGGGAAAAAAAGAAAAAAGATGTACCTAGGAAAACTGCAATCCATCCTTGATGAAGGCTATTGTGATCCCAACCAAAGAAGAAATTCAGATAAAATGTAAAATGTATGATGGCCTATTTAGAGGTCAAATGAGATTTGTTTATGAAAGGAAAATTGTTGTGATTAAAAATACACAAGATCTGTACTGAATAAACAGCCTCTTCAGAATATGCCCTTGTGATTGTAACCTCATCTGGAAAATTGGCAGATACTGGGGAGACTCTGAAGAAGGTCATCAGCACCAAATGGCAATGCCAAATGAATTTACTATTTAAGTAATGGCCAGGTATGGTGGCTCGTCCCTGTAATGCCAGGACTTTGGGAGGCTGAGATGAGAGGATCACTTGAGGCCAAGAGTTCGAAAACAGCCTGGGCAACATAGCGAGACCCAGTCTCTAATTAAATCTATAAGAAATTAAAATTATTTATTTTAATTAACCAGGTGTTGTCTGTCAAGCACCTGGTATATAGAGCTGAGTGTGAGCACAGTAAGGCTCTGGATGACCCTTTGGATGGACAGTAAGTTCATTAACTCTGTCCTTGTCACTGTGAGCCTGGCTGACATTTATCGACTTTCCTAATAAGAGCTATTGATTTGTTACTAGTATCTTTAAAAATAATTTTAGATTTGGCTATTATATTCTGGTCCTTTTTGCTAAATTCTTTGTTTAGCAAAACAAACAAAACAAAACAAATGGCTTTGGAGGCCAGGCGGTGGCTCATGCCTATAATGCCAGCACTTTGGGAGACTGAGATGAGAGGATTATTTGAGGTCAGGACTTCGACACCAGCCTGACCAACACGATGAAATCCCGTCTCTACTAAAAATACAAAAATTAGTGGGGCGTGGTGTTGCATGTCTGTAATCCCAGCTACTCGGGAGGCCAAGGCATGAGAATCGCTTAAATCTGGGAGGCGGAGGTTATGGTGAGCCGAGATGGTACCACTGAACTCCAGCCTGGGCAACCAAGCAAGATTCCACTTCAAAAAACAAACAAACAAAAGGCTTTGGAAGACTGGATGAATGGAAGTGTCTTTAGTCCCACCCTTTTGATGTAGTTCATTAGTTCATTCTTGCGTATTCTACTCACCTCCTACTTTCTCTTCTTACCTCCTTTTTACCACTTTAGTTTTGACCTCTACGTTATAATTAGAAGATGATGAGGGAAAAACAGAGAGAAGAAATCCTCAACGTCCTTAGAAGGGCTGGTTGCAGAAGAAGGTTGTAAATCTTCACAGAAACAACCATAAAGCTTAAATCAAGAAAACTGAAAAAAATAAAAAGAATAATTTATTTCATTGTGATGGCAATGCTGTGGGGTTTTTCCCCACCAGAGTTAGCCATGTGCCATAATATATGTCTAAAGCTTATTTCTACCTGTTTCACTGAATAAGATTCAAGTATGCTTGCTTATAATATAGCATCTTCCTAGTAAATGAGTACTCTGTAGGATCAAGCACTTTTATTCGTAAATTTTTCTTTATGGCTTTCTGAGCTGTAACTAAAAATACCTGATGAATGTTTTAAGACCTTTGCTCCTCCCCAGCCTCTGATTGTTGTTGTTTTAAATTCAGGATTTGAGCAAATAAACCAAAACATCACATGAATCAAAGATTTCTCTTTACCTTTATATTTCCCCAACATTAAATAAATTCTAATTTTCCCAGCTCCTAGTCTGTTAGAAATTGTTTACACACATTTTATAAAGAATGCAATCAGGCCCTTTGGTGGTGGTAGGGATGGGGAAGGCATTTAAACCTACAGAAGATAAATCCTCGAATGCTGAAGCCACATGGTGGTAGATGAAATATGAATTAGGGAGTAAGGCAGAATTGTATTCTAAGCTCTGATTTGCTGTATACAGGGGTTGAATTTTTACCAAGTTCCTTAACTTTTTTGAGCTCCCGTTTTCTTATCAATTGGGAAGAATATTAACTTACCAAAATATGCTCAGTATTTTATTAATGTCTATTTTCCTCCCTAGAATGTAAGTTCCCCAGGGCAGGGACATGTCTGACTAATTCACTGTTGGGCTTCAGGATCTGGCCAGGGTAGGTGTTCCTCATGTATGTGTTGAATTGTGCACATTGTGTGGCATTTAATGGCATAGAGCAGATTTTAATTTAAGTTATAATTTAACCTTATTATAGCTAACATTCATGGCGCCATTTTCAATATCTTGGACACTCTGCTAAGGACTTGACATATATTTAGTTTTTCACAGAAATCCAATGAGTTACCACTTCCGTGTTACAGAAGAGGAACTGAAGATGTAAACCCACATGTCTGGCTCCAAAGTCTTCACCCATAACACTCCATTACTGTCATGGCAGCAGGCAGGGTGGGGGACAGTGGGGGAGAAGGATTCATCAAAGTAAAGGGTAAAGGTTGGAGACGAAAAAGAATCAGAGCCCCTCACAGGTCTGTTCGCAGCAATAATGGAAGGCAGCCCTATGAACAGTCAGTCCTACTTGTTTCCCACCCAAAGCCCAGAAAAGGCTGAATGAAGACAAAGGCAAAATTGTGACATAGGGAGTTTCCCTTTCAAGACCCTTTCACTCCAGCAACCTCCACCTCCAGCCTTGCCAAGGGTCTTCCTGTCCACTTTGAGTCAACTCCGAGAACCCTCTGGAACCACTGATCTCTGCTTCTGAGAGAGGATGACCCTATGCTGCTTTCAAAAGATGAATAATTTCCCCAAATGAATATCAACTTAGAAACGAAATCCTTCTGAGCAATTAACCTCTGAAGGTTATAACTTAGCTGTGCTTTCTTTCATTTTCTCTTTTTTTCCCAAAAAATTTCCACTAGAGAAGAAGCACTGTTCTTAATTAAAGTTACTGTCAGAGACCACAAATGGCTTTTTATAATGGCCTCTAAACCTGAAACACCATGGGATATGCCTTTATATTATTTCTGAATCATAGCAAAGAGGCTGAATTCTTTTCTCATAGTGTGAAAGGTTTAAATAATATTATGTTTACTAATGCACTGTGTCCAAAACCAATAGAGACCACAGTGGTTATGTAGAATTCAAACACATAAAATCCATACATCTGTGGGAAGTAGTAGGACATGCTGTACTTTAAAAAATAACCCTATATGCATATGATAGTTCAGTCTTACATCAGTTCCCAGTAACCCTTCCCATAAAAGGATTTATTAGCAGAGTTTCTCAAGGTGTGTTCTGGGTCTGACCCGCATTAGAATCATCTGCACTGGAGTCACCTAAGTGCTGGTTAAACACACAGATTCCTGAGCCCCACTGAAATACAACTAAATTAGAAACTCTAGGGTAGGAACTTGGAATCCTCATATTTGAAAAATATCCCTCAATGACTTTTAATTCATGCCAAAAAGTCTGAGAACCACTGATATACAGCATAGTGTACTTAAGAGCACAGACTTTGGAATCAGCCAGCTTTGGGTTTAAACCTCCGTTGCCTCATCTATCGAATGATGGATATCATACCTACCTTCTCAGTCTGTTGTTGGGATTAAGCGAGAGAATACACGAGGGGCAGAGCCAAGTGTGTGATGGTGTAAGTATGGGAGCCTCTCCTCTCTGCCTTCCTGAGAGGCTGCTGTATACTGCTGCTTGGCTCCAGGTTCAACTGAGTGGATTAAGGGCAAGGAGCTACATAGGGAGGAAAACAAAATCCAAAAAGTGGGAGATGTGAAAGACTAAGTAGTGGTCCCATAGGTATTGAAAGTTGGGGGCGGGGAGTGGCATGGGTGCAATGGTGGAGACAGAGCGACTGAGGTAAAGTATGGAGCTTTAGGAAGAGAAATGAGTAAAGAAGAATTTTTTAGGAATCTGTTTGATGTGTTATAACATAAAATTTCCCCTTCGCAACTTTTTCAAAAATGTTTACAAAATAAAAGACATTTTTCCAAAGCACTAGGAGTCAATTTTGAATTTTAGTTGCAATATCATCCAAAGACAAGCTCTAACCCTGGAAGGTCCAGATTAGAAGATGATAGATAGATAGATAGATAGATAGATAGATAGATAGATAGATAGATAGATAGATAGATAGATAGTCTTAAAACAAAGCCTAACAAGTACCCACTCATCAAAATACTAGACTTATCTCTAACTGATGCAATTATTCTATGATGTCCTACTAATTTTATGCCCAACTTCTACTTTTCAAAAACTTGTTTCTATTCCAAGTTGTCCTAAATTTCCATTGTTAATGCTTCTCTTTATTTCCCTTAATCTATCCTCGTGCTAATATATCTTTTGCTTATCTTTTTCTTTCTCTTTTCCATGACTCATTCTTTTCTTGCCCTTTCTTGAGTCTTTTTCTTTTATATCATCATTTTCTGGGGCAGCCTCTCTCTGTAAACTTCTAGAATCCAGTTTAAAGCAGGATATCAAGGATGGTTTACAGCCTGGCTTTTCTTACTCCAGGGAACCCCAGCCCTGGAGTTGTGATAATGTAGGTCTCTGGTGGTTTTGCTTTCTTCCTTTCCTTCACCATGTTCCTTGTCTTTTCAGACTTGTGATTATGAGCTGGGACCTCTGCATGCTGGAGGGGCTTGCTGCAGTGGTGAACCCCAAAGCCTGTTCTTTGATATTGTCCTCTGTGGGCCCTCTATAGATTCTTTTCATTCTTCCAGAAACCACTGATTGTTGTTTCTCTCATTTCTCCCTTGGAGAACTGCTCTACCTCCATCCCATGTGACGCTACTGGGGCCATTCATCACGTGCTTGATGGGACAAGTTTCAGGCCTAACCAGTCATGACAGGTGATCCCTCTGTCCATGCTGATTGGTTCAAGGACATCCATATGACCCAACTAATGCCAAAGTATCTAATAAGTTTTAATACCTGGATATTGTCTTCTGGGATGAAGTCCTGTAAGAATCATGAAAATTAGATCTACTTGCAGTTATCTTTTCTAACACTATGAAAGAGGTAACTGCAATGAGAGAGTTAATAGCCCTGGAACACCTTGAAGCAATAAAAAATGGAAGTAGGTGGATAAACACCCTAGCTTTCTCACCACTAAGGGTACAATTCTAAGACATGTTCCACACATTCGCTTAATGGTTCCCAGAATATTTCAACTCCAATTGCCCACAACGGTAGCTTGTTCATAACACATTTTTTCTTTGCTTTTCTTCCTTCCCTGTCTCACTTCTTAATTCCCTCATAGTACTTCCTGGGATCACTTCTTAAATAAAATACACCTAAATCCTGGTGTAGTATGCAGAGTAATGCCCACCCTTTCTCCCCTAAAAAAAGTCTACATGCTAATCTTCAGAACCTGTGGACATGGTAGGTTATGTGGCAAAGGTGAATTAAGGTTGCAGATGTACAGATGTAATTAAGGTTGTTAATCCACTGACCTCTAAATAGAGAGATTTTCCTGGATTATTAGGTGGGTCCAATGTAATCAAAAGGGTCCCTGTAAAAGTAGAAGAGTGAATTGGAAGAGATGACCAGAGAGATGGCACTGTGAGAAGGTCTTGGCCTGATCTTGCCAGCTTTGAAGATAGAATAAGGGGCCATGAGCCAAGGAAGTGGGCAACCTCTAGAGGCAGGAAAAGAGGCAGGACTTCTCCTGGAATCTGCAGAAAGGAATGCACCCTGATGACACCTCAAACCTAGCCCAGCGAGATCTATGGAGAACTTCTGATCTGTAGAACTGTGGAATAATAAATGCATGTAGTTTTAAGCTGAAGTTTGTGGTAATTCGTCACAGCAGCAGTAAAAACAAATATACTGATTCAGGATACATTTAGGGGGAAACCCAAATTTAAGATAAATTGCTTTTTCTTATTGTTCTTGGGGTGTTCATTCCCATTTTCCCTAATATACAATGGGGCAAATGCTTGATGGATATGACTGCCAAAACAATGTAGAAAATTGGACTAATTTGGAATGGATAATTACATTAAACCGCTGTCTCTTTGGCAGAGAAGGCCTTACCTTGGAGTGCCAGAGAAGTCTCACTAGGGTAACAGTTTTAATTAGTCCAGCTCTGTCTCATATCCAATGCTCGGTTCTGCATCTGTTGATATTTCTCATTTAAAATATGAAATAATTGAAATATTCCAATATTAAGAAATAATTATTACTAGAGACACTGGTGGGCTCAGCTACCACCTGGATGCAAATAGTTGCATATTTTACTGTAAAGAAAAGAATCTGTATCATAAGAAATAATGTAATATTTTTTAGGATCTCTTAAAGCAGTCATGCTTTAAAGTAAAAGTTCCAGAAATGAATGACCATAACCTTCTTATTTATTTATATTTTAAATCCTCAAAGTATTGGCCCATCTCATTTTCTTAGTCAAACCTTGCTTCCTGGTTTTGCCCTGCTAATGACCTCAGCTCTTCTTGATGCTTTAGGACCAAATGCTCTTTGATTAATCATTCTCTGTGTTAATATCAAATGGCCCTTGCATTCTTCAAACAGATTGCTGCTTCTGTTAAATAATGTCCTAAATATACAAACCAGATAAATGATGACTATTGAGCCAATGGGAACAGAACTGAGCTCCAAGACTGCATTGCAATTATAATGAAAAGACACATAACTGATGAGCTCCACATCTGAACTTAAAATGATTTGTGAAGCAAAAGATCAAGAGAAGTACAGGCTGAGGTCTCAAGTTAGAGTTGCTGTGATGAAGTATAAACTGGCGCTAGAAAGCATTTTGAAATTGCTTGATATATGTGTATGTGTGCACGTCTCTCTGTGTGTGTGCATATATATATGTTTTTCTTTGAAATGGTTAAATGCTTCAAGGAATACAGCCTCTTTGGGGGGCAAAGGCCCAGAATGATATGCATCAGGGTTTTATTTCATTTCAGTCTCTTGCTTATTTTAATTTATGAGGTGTGGAGAATATTAGTTTTTTGGATGATTTAATATTTTATGTTGTAAGTGATCTGCAGTCAGTTTGTTAATTAGATACAGCAGACAGGCTGTTTAATATTATGTGTTGACTCTGCAGGAAAAAAGAAATATAGAATATTTCTGATAGGAAAAAAAAAATGAAGGCACATGATCAAAGTTTTGTTAGAGACCGTGTGTTGGAGGTGCTTTGCTGTAGAACAAATTGTATTTTGCCCTTATAAAAGCTCCCAGAGTGTGCTAGAGATAATTGGAGCCCTCTATTGCTTTGCTCCCTTAGAAGTTTTCTGGAGTTAGGCAGGAAAAGAAGACAGGAATCTGAGCCTTTAATTTAAATAAGAAAGCCGTGCCTGGGAAAATTAGAATACTTTTGGAAGTCGGGAATCCATGGAAATGGATTGTCCTATTTTGATTGCCTCAGAGGACCCAGTTTGAAGTGGTGATTTTATGTGATTTCCTTCTGGTCCTGTCCTCAATACCAACATCTCCTGAATAAAGAAGTGACATGGTTTCCCAGTATATTAGTTAGGCATTTAGCTTTTTAGTTGGAGACTTAGGAATGGGGGGAAACTGACATTGAAAATACAGATGTAAGGCCGCGCTTGCTGGCTTACGCTGGTAATCCCAGCACTTTGGGAGGCCGAGGCAGGTGACCCACCTGAGGTCATGAGTTCGAGACCAGCCTGGCCAACATGGAAAAACCCCATCTATGCTAAAAATACAAAAATTAGCTGGGCATGGTGGCACACACCTGTAATTCCAGCTACTCGGGAGGCTGAGGCAGGAGAATCTCTTGAACCCGGGAGGCGGAGATTGCAGTGAGCTGAGATCGTGCCATTGCACTCCAGCCTGGCAACAAGAGTGAAACTCCATCTCAAAACAACAACAAAACCGAAAATATAGATGCATTCTCTTCTACCCCTGCTATGAAGGGAGACTACAGGATAGTTTCTTTGGTTGGTGTCTACTACCAAACTTTGCAAGAGCAAAGAACCCACCAACAAGGGGCTTTCTCACAAAACTCCATTAGATGTGTCTTATTTTTGCTTTGTATAAAGCAAGTGTGACCAACTCCAGTGAGATTTTTTAGTGAATATTCAACATCTACCATAAGGTCAAAAGAGAAATAAATTGGGTGGTTCAATTTAACTTCAAGTATGTGAAATTGAAGAGTAACAATTTTCTAAAATAAAAACTTTGCAAGGTATTCAACATTCATAAGCAATGCAGCAATGACACATTATTCTGGGGCATGTTATAAGGCTTTGAAGAAGTTTTGAGTTGTGCTTTATAAGAACAAAATGGTGGTACATAGTATAAATAAGAGAGTTAAAAATAATTCTCCAGTATAACAAAAATGACACAAAAATTCATAGTCACCAACATAACTAATATGTTTTCATTCATTCCTTACCTTTTATCTGTTTTATTCCATCTATAATATCAGAATATTCAACATATTACCTTGCTTTTCCGGAGATAAAGTGACCAATGTTAGCATATGGTAAATAAGAAACTGTTTTTTCCCATCAAAATAGTATTTTCCAAAGGCAAAATAATCAACAATTGTTATTATTTCTATTTAAGTTTTATGTGCCTTGTGTACCCATCATGAAGAAATGGTAGGAGCAAAATGGCAGAATAGAAGATGCTCAGCTTTAGTCCCCTTCACAGAAATATGACTAACAACTATCCACATACAAGAATGCCTTTGTGAAAATTTCAGAACCCAAAGACAAGGCCCAAACCACCCTTTTGGAGTACAAAACAGAAAAACCCACATTAAAAGGATAAGAGAAACAGTCTCACCTTTACTATGTCATCCCTGTCTCAGGCTAGCACAGTACCACATCAATAGGGTTCTCTTGGGCCTATGGTTTCCCCAGTGGGAAAAAGAGAGTCCAAGATAGACATTTAGCTTCTCCAACATTCAGAGACACTTGCCAGGAGGCCCACTTCTATCTCACCTTATGGAGAGCACTGGGGAAATTGGCAGGGATTAGCTAGGGACAGAGAAGGAGGGCATGACTCATAGTAACCAGTACCTTGATCTTGGTGGTGGCTTTTCATCCTGGCTGGTGACCTTGACTGATAAGAGAGCCCAGCCACCTGCAAAACCCAGCCAGTGGCCCCATCTATCCAGGGAGCATGGTCAGCAGTTCTGCCCAGCTGGGGTCCTGAGCCAGTGGTTCAGTTTGGCCACAGAGTGCAGCCAGAAGTCCCACACAGTCAGGGAATCAAGCCAGCAGCCTCACCTGGCTGCAGAGCCCAGCCTGTGTTTTTGCCTGCTCAGGGGGCCAAGGCAGATGCTCCACCCAACTGTGGAGCACAGTAAGTGATCCCAACCACAGCGTGCAGCCCCACCCAATCACAGATCACAGCCTGAGACCCCGCCTCAATCTGGAGCCAACCCAGTGGCACCATCTGGCTGGGAAACATTCCCACATCTGGCTGGGAAACATACTGAAGCACCACCTGACCAGGGAAAATTGAAGATGCAATCCAGTGTCTCTCCCTGAGTCCATCTCTAACATGAAGTCCATCTAGTGGACCCACCTGACTGTGGGGCTCAGCCAGTAGTACCACCAGACCTCAAAACATGGGACAGTTACTTTGCTCAACCAGAGACCTTAACGACAAGCCTTCTCTACCTTCAGACACTATCAGTTGGCTCATTCAGAAAGCCAGGTTGGGCTGACTAGTGAAGGTCTTTCCCCGCTGAAGCAAACCTGTCAAGGCTGGAAGAGGTGACTGCTTCCTCAGATGCACAGACACCCATGTAAGGATACACCAATTATGATGAATCAGGGAAACATGACACCACCAAAGGAAACTAATAAAGCTCCAATAACTGACGCTAAGTAAATGAAAATGCATGAACTGACTGACAAAGAATTCAGAATAATGCTCAGAAAGGAGTTCATTGAGCTATAAGAAAACACAGATAAGCAACTAGAGACCATCAAAAAATCAAAAACAAATCCTTGAGCAATTACTAAAATTCAACAGAGAGCTTCAATAGACTAGATCAAGCAGAAGAGTCAGTGAAATTTAAGAAGTCATTGGAAATTATCCAGTCAGGAGAGCAAAAAGAAAATAATGAAAAGAAGTGAAGAAAACCTGCATAATTTATAGGACATTATCAAGCTAATATTATACGCTTTTTTTGTTTGTTTTTGTTTGTTTGTTTTTTGGAGATTGAGTCTTGTTCTGTTGCCCAGGCTGGAGTGCAGTGGCATGATCTCAGCTCACTGCAACCTCTGCCTCCCAGGTTCAAGTGATTCTCCTGCCTCAGCCTCCCGAGTAGCTAGGATTACAGGTACCCCCACCACACCTGGCTAATCTTTGTATTTTAATAGAGACGGGGTTTCACCATGTTGACCAGGCTGGTCTAGAACTCCTGGCCTCAAGTGATCCTCCTGCTTCAGCCTCCCAAAGTGCTGGGATTACAGGCATGAGCCACTGCATCTGGCTATACACATTTTTGAGGTCCCAGAAGGGGAAGCTATAGAGAAAGGGACAGAAAGTCTATTTAAAGAAATAATGACCGAAAACTTCCAAATTTGGAGAAAGAAATGGACATCCAGATCCATTAGGGCCAAAAGTTCCCAAATGGGTTAAACCTGAATAGGTCTACTAAAACTGTCAGAAGTCAAAGATAAAGGATTTGGAAAGCAGCCAGAGAAAAGCAACTCATCACATAATGGGGGAGCCTCCAAAAAATTATCAGTGGATTTCTCAACCCTGCAGGCCAGGAGAGAGTTAAATAATAAATTCAAAATATTGAAAGAAAAAAAATTTCATCTAAGAATACTATACCTAGAAAAAAATTGTCCTTCAGAAATCAAGGAGAAACTTCAGCAAACAAAAGTCGAGGGAGTTCATCACTACGATATCTGCCATACAAGAAATATTAAAGGGAGTTCTTCAAGCTGAAATGAAAGCACATCAATTAACAACATAAAAAGATGTAAGTGTATAAAACTCATTGGTGAAAGTAAATATATAGTCAAATTTGGAATTGTATTGGTGGCATAGAAACTATTTTTTATTTTATTTTTTTTAGACAGTTTCACTCCGTCATCCAGGCTGGATTGCAGTCGCGCGACCTTGGCTTACTGCAACCTCTGCCTCCCAAGTTCAAGTGATCCTCCCACCTCAGCCTCCCATGCAGCTGGGACTATACCCAGCTAATTTTTGTGTGTTTTTTATAGACAGGGTTTTACCATGTTGCCCAGGCTGGTCTCCAACTCCTGAGCCCAAGTGATCTGTCTACCTCGTCCTCCAAAAGTGCTGGGATTATAGGCATGAACCACTATACCTGGCAATCATTTTCAACTCTACTATAATAGTTAAAAAATAAATAACTTAACAATAATTATAATTATAATAATTAGTGAATACAGACATAAAAATGTAAATTATAACATCAATAATCTATACTGTGAGGGGGGAAGTAAAAGTATAGTTTTTACATATGCTCAAGTTATATCTGCTTAAAATATAATGTTATAACTATAAGATGTTTTATGTAAATTTCACGGTAATAGCAACACCTATAGTAGATACACAAAAGACTAAGAGAAAAGAATCAAAGCATACCACCACAGAAAGTCATCAAATCATAAAAGAAGCCAGAAAGAGAGGAAAAAAGAAACAAAAGAACTAAAAATCAGTCACAAAACAATTCACAAGATGGCAATAAGTTTTTACCTATTAATAATTACTTTAAATGTAAATTCCTCAGTCAAAAGACTAAAATGGCAGAGTGGAGTAAAAGAAGATTCAATTATATACTGCCTACAGGGGACTCACTTCAGGTGTAAGAACACAGATAGGTTGAAAGTAAGGCATGGACAAAGTCTATACTTATATTACACAAAACAGATTTCAAAAAAAAAAGTCAGACAAAGACACCACTAGAAAAGAATATTACAGGTGAATATCACTGAGTAACATAGATGAAACAATTTTCAACAAAATATTAGCAAGCCAAATGCAGCAGCACATGAAAAGCATAATTCACCATGATTAAGTGGACTTTATCCCTGGGATGCAAGTATGGCTTCACAAATCAATAAATGTGATATAACACATTAACAAAGTGAAGGATAAAAATCATATTATCATCTCAATAGATGTAGAAAAAGCATTTAGCAACATTCAACCTTCTTTTATGATAAAAATTTTCAGCAAATTAGGAATAGATAGAATACACCTCATCATAATAAAGGCCATATATGACAAACCCACAGGTTTCACTGTATTACAGTAAAAAGTAAAAGCTTTTCCTTTGAGATTAGAAAGGAAGGAAGGAAGACAAGGATGCCACTCTTGCCACTTCTATTCAACAACGTACCTTGAAGTCCTAGCCAGAGCAATTAGGCAAGAAAAAGAAATAAAAGTCATCCAGATTAGAAGGGAAGAAAGAAAATTGTCCTTGTTTGCAGAAGACATAATCTTATATATATTTTTTAAAACCCTAAAGATTACATCAAAACTATTCAAACTAATAAATTTAGTAAAGTTGCAGGATACAAAATCAACATACAAAGAATCAGTTTCATTTCTCTACACTAACAACAAATGATCTGAATAAAGAAATAAAACAATTCTACTTATAATCATATCAAAAAATACTTAGAAATAAATTTAACCAAGGAGATGAAAGATCTATATACTAAAAACTATAAAACACTAATGAAAGAAATTGAAGATGACACAAATAAATGAAAAAGTGACCTGTGTTCATGGATTAGAAGAGTCTATATTGTTAAAATGTTTACACATGACAAAGCAATCCGTAGATTTAATGTGATACCTATCAAAATCTCAATGGTATTTTCTCACAGAAATAGAAAAAACAGCACTAAAATTTATATGAAACAATAAAATACATGAAAAAGTCAAAGTAATCTTTGGAAAGAAGAACAGAGCTGGAAGCAGCATGCTTCCTGATTTCAAACTATATTACAAAGCTTTAGTAATCAAAGCTTTGACACTGGTGTAAAAGCAGACACACAGACCAAAGGAACAGAATTCAGAGCTTAAAACTATATCCATACACATATGGTCAACAAATATTTGACAAGGACACCAAGAATACATAATGGAGAAAGAATAGTCTCTTCTATAATTAGTGTTGGGAAAAACAGGATATCCACATAAAAAAGAATGTAATTGGACCCCTATTTTACACCACTTACAAATATTAACTTGAACTGGATTAAAGACTTAAATGTAATACCTGAATCTATAAAACTCCTGGAAGAAAACATAGGATACAAGCTTCTTGACTTTAGTCTTGGCAATTATTTTTTTGGGTGAGTATGATACCAAAAGCAAAAGCACAGGCAACAAAAGCAAAAGTAAACAAGTGTGACTACAGCAAACTAAAAAGCTACTGCACAGCAAAGGAAACAATAAAATAAAAATGTAACCTATGGATGGGATAAAATATTAGCAAACCTTGTGTATCTGATAAGAGGTTAATATCCAAAATATATAAGAAACTCATACAACTCAACAGCAAAAAATAAATAAAAAACTAACAATTCAATTTAAAAAATGGGCAATGGAGGGCCCGGCACAGTGGCTCACGCCTGTAATTCCAGCACTTTGGGAGGCCGAAGTGGGTGGATCACTTGAGATCAGGAGTTCGAGACCAGCCTGACCAACATGGTGAAACCCTGTCTCTACTAAAAATACAAAAATTAGCTGGGCATGGCAGCAGGCACCTGTAATCCCAACTACTCAGGAGGCTGAGGCAGGAGAATCACTTGAACCTGGAAGCAGGGGTTGGTTGCAGTGAGCTGAGATTGCATCACTGCACTCCAGCCTGGGTGACAGAGGGAGACTTTGTCTTAAAAAAAAAAAAAAAAAAAAAAAAGAACAGGTCAATGGGCTGGAACAAACATTTTCCCAAAGAAGACATACAATGGGCCGGGCGCAGTGGCTCACACCTGTAATCCCAGGACTTCAGGAGGCCAAGGCGGGCGGATCATGAGGTCAGGAGATCGAGACCTTCCTGGCTAACACGATGAAACCCCATCTCTACTAAAAATACAAAAAATTAGCCGGGCATGGTGGCGGGTGCCTGTAATCCCAGCTACTCAGGAGGCTTAGGCAGGAGGATGGCATGAACGCAGGAGGCAGAGGTTGCAATGAGCTGAGATTGTACCACTGCACTCCAGCCTGGGCAACAGAGCGAGACTCCACCTCAAAAAAAAAAAAAAAAAAAAAAAAAAAGACCTACAATGGCTAACAGACACATGAAAAGCTGCTCAACATCACTAATCTTCAGGTAAATGCAAATCAAAACCACAATAAGATATCGCCTTATACATGTCAGAATTGCTATTATCAAAAAGACAAGGAATAACAAGTGTTGATGAGGATGTGAAGTAAAGGGAACCCTTGTGCTCTGTTGGTAGAAATGTAAATTGGCAGAGCCTTTATGGAAAACAATATGGAGGCTACTCAAAAGTTAAAAATAGAACTACTATATCATCCGGCAATGCCACTTCTCTTGAGATATGTATCTGAAGGATACAAAATCAGCATCTCAAAGAAATATCTGCATTCCTCTGTTTATTGCAGCATTGTTCAAAATAGTTAAAGACATGAGAACAACCAAAGTTTTTCAATTGATAAATGGATAAAGAAAATGCAATGTGTGTGTATATACATGCATATATGTATACATATACATATGCACATTTATAATGTATATACACACACAATGGAATGTAAATATATATGCACACACACACAATAGAATATTACTCAGTCATAAAAAAGAAGAAAATTCTGCCATTTGTGATAACACGGATAAACCTGAAGTGCATTATGCTAAGTAAAATAAACCAGGCAGAGAAAGACACATATACTGCATGATCTCATTTATATACAAGCTCTAAAAATGTTACTCTCATAAAAACACAGAATATAATGGTGATTTCCAGGGGCTGGAGAGTGGAGGAAATGGGGAGATATTGCTCAAGGGGTACAAGCTTTCTGTTAAAAGATAAATAAATTCTGAGCTGGGCATCAGGGCTTACACATATAATCCCACCTACTTGGGAGGCTGAGGTGGGAGGATCGCTTGAGTCCAGGAGTCGGAGGCTGCAGTGAGCTATAATCTGCCACTGCCCTCCAGCCTGGGTGACAGAGTGAGACCCCACACCTAAAAAAAATAAATAAAGGTAAATTCTGGGGATTTAATACAAAGCATTGTGACTATAGTTAATAATAATATATTTTATACTTGAAATTTGTTAGAAGAGTAGACCTTAAGTGTTCTCACTATGCAGAAAAAAATGGTAACTATGTGAGGTGATGGACATGTTAACTAAATTGATCGTGATCATCATTTTACAATATATATGCATACCAAATCACCATGTTGTAAATCTTAAATATATACAATTATAGTTCAAAAAAGCAGGAATAAAAAGAGTAAAAAGAGTAAGAACTGTGAGATGGATACATTGATTATGTTTTTATATATATACACACACACATATATATATATCTCAGTTTTTGAGATTCTCTCTCTAACAAAACAAAACAAAAACACTCCATTTCCCTTACTGGAAGTAATGGGTAAAATACAGACATTTAACTTCCATAGTTGAATGCAGAATGCTATTTGGTACACAATGGTTATTCAGTAAATGCTGTTAACTGATGCTGCTATTGGAACCTTCATAGTGCACTCTTAAGCATCAATTGGTGCTTCACCTACAGAACATCTTTTATACACTTAACAGAGAGTCCTACTATATGAATAAATGGTTGTCTTGATCCTTCAGAAGAAAGCTTTTTGTTATCTTAATGTGGGGCTTTTTTGTAAACCTCAAGGTTCTGTCCCAATTAGTTACAATTTACTGAACTAATATCACTCTATGGAAATGTATCATGTACTTGAAATATATATTTAATAAGATAATGCCATCAACCAGCACAGCTCTAAAGATGGCATCTTTTTTCTTTTTCTATCTGCTGTTTAATTTCATTATGATTTCTAAAAATTCTCTGGTAGTGTACAGCTGCTCCACTGTTAATAGCCTTGAAATAGAAATGTGTTACTTTGCTTAGCAAGAGACATCTGCATAGTGTAGAAAAACAAAATCATTTGATGTGATTAATAGAGGAAGATGGTTATTCGTATTTTAATGCATATTGTTTAAACTCAAATATGTTTGCCTTCCAGCCATTTTTAGATAGGTTATTCTGATCTATGATTTAAATCTGTGATGCTTTTAGCATCTACATGAAAAAAAGAATGTTTGCCAGCCCATCCAACACCTCCTGCTGCTAGTTGGCTAGGTTTTTCTGAATGTCATAAACAGAGCTTTTGATATGGTACCCATGGGGCTCTTTATCCAGGATGATGTAAATAACTACTCCCAACATTTGGTCCTTTTACCATCTTTGATCATGTCATCTTGAAATTTGCCCTTGCAATGAGCAAGAGTCTTTGCTTTCACATTAGAAGAGTTCATACTATATTTGAAAATGTCAAAGTATATAAGCCCTAGGAGGGCAATAGGACAGGTTCAAAAGTTTGCAGATAGATGGATTATTACAGGCTTAGAAATTACAATGAGAGAGTGCATACATACCTTCTCTCATTCCCTCATAGTCTTGCAAATCTCTTGCTACATCATAAATCTTTCTATATCTGTGCTCCCATTCTCTAGCCATTTCACAAGTGGTCAGTCTGCTTCTCAGATTTACACACAGAGCCCTGGTGCTGACCTCATTGGAAGGCACGATTTATGTAGTGGAACCAGTGACTGAGTGTGGAATACAATCCAGCCCTCTTGACGTGAGGTTGAAATCTTCAGATCAGCGTGTTCTGCTTACCATTCATGGAATGTCAGCACTTACAGGGATCTTAGAGTGCACCTACTCCAGCTTCCTCCTTTTTCAGATAAAGAAAACACTTGGGCAAAGCAGTTTACCATCAAAGACAATTTTCTATTCTGTTTGTCTTTGTCCATTTTATTGTGCTGCCATCATGGAACACCTGAGACTAGGTAATTTATAGTTAATAGAAAATTATTTGGTTCTTGCTTCTGGAGGCTGGGAAGTCCAAGGTCAAGGAGCTGCATCTGGTAAGGGTCTTCTTGCTGCATCATAACATAGCAGAAGGCATCATTTTCAAATATAGTATGAGCTCTTCTAATGTGAAAGTTAAGTCTTGCTCACTGCAAGGGCAAATTTCATAATGACATGATCAAAGATGGTGGAACGACCAAATGTCGGGAGTAGTTATTTACGTCATCCTGGGTGAGAGAGAGAGAGAGAAAAAGAGGCTGAACTTGCCCATTCATTGTAGATTACATTTCTCATTGGAGATTACATGAACTTTGGGGAACACATTTAAATCATAGCACATGAATCTAGAATGCCTGCTCCTGTAATCTCTTTAAGAATGTACAGGCTGTACTCCTGCCATAATCTGGAGGGCAAGAATCATTGACTACAGAGACCTTAAACCCTCATAAGTTCATATGAAAGGAACCCTGCCTTTCTTGTCCATGGTTTTTGGAGCCAGAAGAGGGTCTACTGGAGATATGCAGCAAAGCTAGAAGACCCAGAATTTCTTCCTTGTGCTATCAAAGCAGCCCCAACAGTTTTCATGACAGGCAAGTAAGATGTTCAAATAAGATGTTTGTCAATATCTGCTCAATTCAACAATCACCATTCCTAAATTTGGTGTACATTACGGCACCTCAAACCAGAGGGGAAACGATGGCCTATCTGATAAATGGTGTTGGGACAGAAGGGTAGGCATCTGGAAAAAATAAAGTTGGATCTTTACCTCACATCCTACATGATGATAAATTCTAAATGAATCAAAAATTTAGACAGTGTAAATAAAACCATAACATTACTAAACAAACATGGTAAAATTTTAATTCTTGGAATGGAAATATTTTTAAAAATTGATTCAAAATTTAGAAGCCATGAATGGACATGTTGATAAACCCAAATACATAAAAATTAAAACTTCTACATGGCAAACACACACACACACACACACACTCATAAGTAAAATCAAAAGATAGAAAACCCAACAAACTAAAGAAAAAAAAATTGCAAATCATATATAAACGAATGGTTAATCTCTCTAAATAAATAAAAACTTTCAGCCAGGCATAGTGGCTCACACTTGTAATCCCAGCACTTTGGAAGGCTGAGGCAGGAGGACTGCTTGAGGTCAGGGGTTCAAGACCAGGCTGGGAAATATGGCAAGACTCTGTCTCTCCAAAAATAATAAAAATTTTAAAAAATGTTTCTACAAATACAAAATTGAGAGCCTCACAAGCTAATAGGAAAAACTGGGCAAAATATATAAACACATAGCTCACACAAAATGAAATACAAATGGCTCCTAAACATTTGGAAAGATGCTCGACTTCACTCATAATAAAATGTATGCAAATTAGAACTATATTGAGATACCATTTTTCTCCTATCAGGTTGGCAAAAATCCAAAAGTCTGATAATACACTCCATTGACGAGGCTGTAAGAAACAGGCTCTCTCGTACGTTGCTTGTGAGAGTATATGTTAGCATAACCCCATATGGAGAGCAATTTAGCAAAAATCCATCAAAATTACAAATGCATATATCTTTTGCCCTAGCAATTTTACTTTTGGAAATTTATGTTACAAATGTACTTGCAAATGAATGAAAGGACATATGTTTAAAGTATTCACAACAGTATTGCTTGCAAGACCAAAAATTTGAAATAACCTACATTGTTCAATCCAGTACATTGCTAAAATAAACAGTTTACGTAAATTATGATACATTGATACAACAGAATACTAGAAAACTTAAAAAAATAAAAGAGTTAGCTGCCTCCATAGCAATGAGGAAAGATACTCAAGAGATGTTGAATGAAAAAAGGCAAAATGCCAGCCGGTGCAGTGGCTCGCGCCTGTAATCCCAGCACTGTGGAGGCCAAGGCGGGTGGATCACGAGGTCAGGATTTCAAGACCAGCCTGGCCAACTAGTGAAATCCTGTCTCTACCAAAAATACCAAAAAAAAAAAAAAAAAAAAAAATTAGTGGGGCATAATGGTGGGTGCCTGTAATCCCAGCTACTTGTGAGGCTGAGGCAAGAGAATCACTTGAACCCAGGAGGTGGAGGTTGCAGTGAGCCGAGGTCACATCACTGCACTCCAGCTTGGGCGGCAGAGCAAGACTCTGTCCAAAAAAAAAGAAAGAAAGAAAGAAAAAGAAGAAAGAAAGAGAGAAAGAAAGAGAGAGAGAAAGAAAAAGAAAGAAAGAAAGAAAGAAAGAAAGAAAGAAAGAAAGAAAGAAAGAAAGAAAGAAAGAAAGAAAGAAAGAAAGAAAGAAAGAAAAAGAGAGAGAGAGAGAGGAAGGAAGGAAGGAAGGAAAGAAGGAAGGAAGGAAGGAAGGAAGGAAGGAAGGAAGGAAGGAAGGAAGGAAGGAAGGAAGGAAAAAGAAAGGGCAAAATGCAGAACAATATGTCAAGTAAGCTACATTTTACATAAAAAGAGGGAAAATAAGAACATTAATTTATATTTATTCTTATACCCATTTTAAAAACTGGCAGAATTTATAAAAAACTAAATACAGTGGTTACTAGTAAGAGATGGGCATCGGAACTGGGGGTATAGCATACAGGAATCTAAGATATCTCACTTTATGTCTATATGCATATTTAGAACCATGTGAATATATAATCTTTTCAAAAATTGTATATATTTTTAATTAAAGAGTAAGTAATTGAGTCCCATGCTTGACTCTAAGGAGGCTAACAAGTTTATCTTAGGATAAAGGTGAAGGCTCCAGATCAACATGGGGCTGCCTAGAGTTTTACTTTACTCATTTGTCCTTTTCTCAATTCATTTAACAAACATTTGTTTACAATGTTCTGTATAATAGGTGCTGTACTAAACTCTAGGGATACGTGGAGAACAGGACCAACTAGATCTTTGCTTCACAGAGTCTACATGCTAGTCCAGGGTCTGTTCTGTTTGGAGTGTGGGGTCTCCAAACAGCATCCAGGTACTCTAGAACCCATATTAACAAGTTTCACTCTCTTATGACAGCATCTTAAGCGTGAGCATGTTAAATTTCCATTGGTATAGAGTTCAAAAATTCAATATCCTTGATTTTTATGAGCAAACAAAATGTGTACAGGCTGGAGGCATTTTTGGTTTCTCTCAATGGCACCTCTTTGCAGAGTTTCACAATATCTTTTATTGTGTATAATACCATATAATTTGAAACTCTATTTCAAATATGGCCCTTGCTTATACTTATCCAGGGGTTGTAATAATTTCTTGTGATTCATATTGATGTCTTTTTATTAATGCTCTAGAATTATATAGTGTATCACTACTTTCCTTTCCTTTCTGCTTTTTTCCCTTAGTTGTATTAGTTTACATTCCATTCTGACGAATTTTTCCAGTCAAACATCTGTTCCTTGGTGTGCATGTCAGTCCCTCAAATAGGTTTCTTTCTTCCTCTACTCTCCTACCCCATTTCAGGCAGATGAGAGCTGACGGTAAAGCTATATCGGCTCAATGTGGGTTTGTGCATGAATGCATGTGCATCTATAGCCAAGTCATCATGTTTCAAGAGTGAGTCCATTCAGTTAATAAACAAAGCAGAGTATTTAGGATTATCTGATAGAACTTTCTGCAGTAATAGAAATGTCCTATAGTTGTGTTGTCCAATAAGGCAGCTGCTAACCACTTGTGGCTACTGAGCACTTCAAATGTGGCTAGTGCAACACAAGAATCATATTTTTAATTTAATTTTATTTAAATTAATATCAATTTATAAATCTAGCAGGATGAGGACAATATGTGAAAGTAAGGAATGTGGCTCCAAAGAGAGTATACAGCCACCCAAACTGCAGTATCCAAGAGTGAGAATGTCACCATAGTGGAAATCTCTGAGCCTTGAGTATTCCAATCAGATGGTGAAGGTCCTCCTTTGTGAGGGGTAATCCACACAGGTTGGAAAGGTTTTCCAGCTAGTTTCTGAGATAAGACAGAGCACAATGCATTCCTCTCACAGTGTATCATAAAGTCAGCAAGCATGAAGAAGGTTTGGTTAGAGCTCTAGGCAGGCTTAGTTGGGTTCAAGCCTGAATTCTAGTTCTTGAGTGTATATCAGTAACATGGGAGAAAATGTCATCTTGTGGACTGAGCACAAGCCCTAGGCATCATGAATTCCAGAGTTATGAAAGTAAACCTACTTCTAGATCTCACTCATTGGTGGGAAAGAACTCCTAATATACAGCCTACCTGGGCTTCCATTAGTCAGAGACTTGACAGCAGTTAGTTATGCTGGAGAACTGAAAGTCATCAGTGTCTTTAGGTAGATGGACTCAGGGAAATAGAAATTGACAAGCTACAAGTCTATCCAGTTCAACCTCCTTCATTTTCCCCTCGTTATTTACAGTCAGGTACATAGACCCCACCAGAGCATTCAAGGCCCTCCACAATATGGAGCCCACTGTTTTGCCCAGCCTTTATCTCCACAAATCTCCCACACTTATCTTACACTTCAGACAAAGTCGCCTGTGCATACTTCCCAAGCCCCAGCCTCTCCCACATTCATGTCCTTGCTCGTGCAGTTGCCAGAAATGCCCTCTTCCAGCATCTCCATCTGCCAAAACCCCATTTACCCTCATGGCTCATTTCAGGCGTGCCCTCTCTGAAGTTGTCTTCCCCGAAACCCACAGCTGTCTGTGCTCACTCTCTCCTTGGAGCCCCAGGGCACTTGGTCTGTGCTGATGTCTTGGCACTTATTCCATTCCTCCTTATGTTGAGGGCATTAGTGAATTTGTCTAATCTTGCCTCCTAGTCTGTGAGCAGTTTGAGGATAGGGCCTGTGTCATTCACATTCTATATTCCCGACAGTGCCTGGCATGTGGTTGGTCTCCAGGAATTACTGTTATTGAACTGGCTTAAGGACAGTTCTACACATGGGGAGGATTTTAGGTACAATCAATGAAAAAGGGATCTTTTGCTCCAGAAGGTAAGAGAGCCCATGCAGTCCTGAGTCTCTATCTGAAAAGTACGTTATTGTGCCTTGAGACATTTTTCAAATCAAAGGTAGCAAACTAATGATCCAGAGATCACACGTGGCCTGCATACATGTTCTGTTTGACAAACAATCTTATTTTAAAAATTGTCAACAACATTTAACATTTGAGGGAGTTCACATAAAAATCCATATTTCTATATTTTCTTGAAAAACAGAAAATCAGATCTCACATACTGGTCACTTATTCCTCTCTGATAATTTTCCACTTGACCACTCCCTGCCTAACCCACTGTAGTCAGACACTACAAGGACTGGACTCACTTTATTTTTTCTCCCTCAAATCAGATGTGCATAGAGTCTGTGCACCTTCAACAATTACAGTGATCCCACCTCTGCCATTTATGAAGCGCATATTGCCTATTTTTAGGTCATACAGATTTCAATAACTCTAACAGTGATTGTTTTGCCCTGCTACTTTCTGTATCATCTATCGCATTCCCAAGAGTGCATCTATGTTCAGGGAAAAAAAAATTACTTAAACCATTTTTCGGGGGGTGTGATGGCAGCTCCAGGTCTATTGTCACTTTACCTGCAAGTACAAATTTTAGACATTAGAGAATTAGTTAAGGGACCCAGGGTGTCAGGGCAAGAGGTATATTGTGAAAAGTAGAGGAGGAGATCCTTGAAAAGGCATAAAGAGAGTAAGAACTATCTGATATTGAATGCTAACATTTCATTTCACATCCATAGCACCTTTTGTGTGAAGATTTCCAAGTAGATTTCAGGCAGTAATTGAGACTCACAGTACTTGATGAGAAGGGGAAGTGTTAAATTCATTTTCTGATACAGGAAACTGAGGCACTGTTTGTTCACAGTTGTAAGAGAATTGGTAGTTTAACTTAATTATCCTCATTTCTGGTCTTTCCCTTAATCATTCATTCTTATGCTTTGGTTTCAAGGGTAATTTATGTTAGATCAATTTAGACTCACAGAATTTAATCAATACCATCTGCAACGCATAGGCTCTCCTGGTCTAAAACTAAATTTTCAGAAAATGTAAGGACTAACAGAGCATAAACAAAATATGGAATCAGATGGGCTACTCTTTGACTTGCAGGCAAATACCAGTACTTCAAAATCTCCATATTCCATTTTTAATAGTCCCTCCGTGTTCTCTCAGCTCACCTCCTCACACCAGTTAAAGACTGGTATGAAAAGAGTTGTTTGGGTTCAGCATTTATTTTAAAGTCTCATACTTGAAACATCTGAAGGGAGACTTCTAGTTTCTTTGACCAATGAGAAGTTGAAGTTTAAAAAAAAAATTTTTGTTAACTCAATCAACACTTCAAGTGTCTAGCAAGCGCTTCCAGTTTATAAAACACCACGCTGCCTTTGACTGTTAAACCCATTACTCTAATCCACTTTAAATGAAGCATTTTGAGGCACTGATTTAGTATCATGTCTTAGTGAACACAACATTTCCTGACTGTAGGTGTTTATGGTATTTTGAGTAGGATCTGGTCATTATATATTCTCTATAATAATCATTAGTGATCAAAATCACCTCTCCTGAAACATTATCTCCCCAAGGCCATCCCCACTAACCAAGTAACTAAAAACAAGTGGAGAATGCAGGATTGAAAGGCTAAATCACAGGTTGCTTTACCAAGTTTGTGAGCTCAACCTTTGACCCCTGAAAGATGGGATTAAATACCACTTGGATAAAGGTAATTGGAGAACCCTCTCCCATGCATTTTTGGAACTAAAGTAAAGAAAGTGAGTGCATAGGCTTACCTAGAAATCATTGTTGTGGGGAGGAAAACATACAAACAATATTTATTTGTCTATCAGGTCCCCTCCATAGGACCTTGATATCAGTAAATGACAGTTTTCCTCAACTTTAGTTAGAAATTCGGATGCTCCAAGTCTGCTCTAGGTGAGCAAATCAAAGTTGTACCAAGTTAAACCTGGGAAAATTGTCAGCCAAATCATCTCCCGTGGGGTGTGGATAAATGTTCTCCCACAGCCTCAGCACTTTCTGATTTGTCCCATTAGAGCTCTTGGCCTCTGCTTCTTACCCAGCACGTTGGCTTTTACCACCATTGGTTCACACCACAGGATCATCAGCTTGTTCTGTCTGTCAGCTCTTCTTGTAGCCAGGTGACTTGCCCTGGATCATTTCGCGTTCTGTATTTTTCTAAATTACATTGTTCTCTGGAGTCTGTTGCCCAACTGAAAAAGTCACATTTTCTTTCTCTGTTAGTTACTCAAAGTATCAATCATTCTGTAACCACCTGTACTACCGTTAACCTTCTTCCTGTCTTCCAAATCAAAACCCATTTCTCACTTCCATATGTCAACACCAGCCACATGCATTGATTAAATGTCTTTCATTTGAAAGCACACGCAGTCCTGGCTATGCTGCCTATGTCTGAATGCCTCCCATATGCTCCTGATACAAGCCTAATTCTTCTGTTCCCTTCCTCTGGAAAGTCATTCTTCATTGTAATAAGTTGCGCAAAGTAAATGTATTCATCATCTTTTTCTCTGACAACCATGTTTCTCCACTACGGGAAATTAAACACTACAACATATGGCCTGAGCAGCAAACTTTAGTGCTTGCTCGCTCAATTGTTTTAACACATTGCCGCCTTTACATAATATTCTGTTTGCCACTAGCATGTCAGGCTTCCACTTGACATATGCATTAGACATGTTAATGGCAAGACAGAAACCAACTGAAGCTGACAATATGACGAAAGAAGGGTAAGTGCCTATTAATTACTAAAATTCACTTTTTTCCCCCTATTTAGCAAGAGAAAAAAAGCAAATTAATGCCTTCAGAACATGCCACCACATTAGCCTGCTGTGGTGCCATCTGACAGATTTTTAAAATCCTAAGTACTATGAAGAACTTTGTGTAGATTTAGCAAGGCCAATGTAAATGACACTGATGCTCTCTCCATTGTCATGGACCCCGCTGCTTTGCTCTTTGTGATTCCCCCAATCACAACGCATTCAGTGGGCATGCTCTAGCTGCCGAATTGCTTATGTAGTCATCCAATCCTGGTACATGTCCCAGGATTCTTCTGTTAGTTAAGCACAGAAACTGCTCTGAAAGTATATTCTCAATGCTACACATTGCTGGGTCTCGGCTGTAATCTTAGCACTTTGTGGGAGGATCGCTTGAGCCCAGGAGTGCGAGGTTACAGGGAACCTTCATCACACCACTGCAGCCTGGGCAATGCAGTGAGATCATGTCTCTAAGAAATAAAATAAAATAAAAAATAAAATGAATGTTACCCATTTAGAACACAACTTTCTTCTGGGTCAGAGATTAGATTATTTCATCAACTATAAATGTTTGGGCTTCTATTGTGAATCTACTGATTCTCAATTCATATTTTAGCTAAGTAATCTTGATCTCAGAATCAGTAAAAATAAGTTACCAAATTCTGGTTTTTTAGACCTTCATTTTTCTAATTAATCGCCTATAATTTTCAGTGCATCTACTTATGATTTGCGTATGTTCCTAAACAACAACAACAAAAAGAAGTTTAAAAGTTATTCAGTAGATACTATATTGAGTGTTCTTTTCTACACTGAATTTTTTTTACATAAATAGAGCTATATTTGAGTCATGCGTTATATTTGATCCTGGAGGACATCCAACAGCCATTAAGTTTCCTAGAATCCCTGAGTCTGATTCATCTCTATCTTTACAACATTTCCCGAGATCTCTGGAGTCCATGGCTCCCAAGGTCATCCCCCATATCAATAACAATATCATCTTGAACTCAGTGTCAGCCAATAGTTACCCAAAGCTTAATTGGAAGAAATAATTTATGGAAGTATCCTGCTGTCCACTCATGCCTCTGACTCTCTAAAAATCTGTCTTGAGATTAAGCTAGATGTCAGAAAGCTGTTTCCCTAAGACCTCATCAAATTGGTCCTCTGTTGGATTGCTTTTACATTGAGTTCAATGTCACCAGCCTAAATAGAGGGGCATTATCAGAAGCAGCCTTGTGAAGCTCATTGTATCATCTATGAGGATGTTGTTGAAGGTATTATCAACTGTATTGTGCAATGTCTCCTCTATGAGGACCTATGTGACAAGTTTCTTTCAGGTTTCAGTGCTAGGAATAGCTGGGCCACTCCTGAGCACCTAGTTTTATCTTATAAAGTGTAGGAGGATTCAACTCCACTTTATACATTGCCTATTAAAGAGCTTGGCGCAAGTTAGTAGTACCTCATGACATATGTTTGTGCCCCAGCCTCTTTGATAGTGTTATCTTTTTTTCCCCAACTGCTCTTATTTTCTTATTGCTCTGATTTTCTCAACTATTTATGTTTAATTGAATTGCATATTATGATACACACACATAAATTACAAGGAAACAAATATAGGCACGAAAACCAGACTTTAGAAAGTATACATTTATGCATATTTATAGACATATTTCTTTTTAAACACATTTCAAAATATACCATTCAGCAGGGAAAAAATACACAGGGCACCTATGTTTGCTATGTTTGGCACTACACAACACCAGTATGAGAATTTTCTCTATCTTATAGAGAAAATACAGTTTATCTCTTGAGTAGGAAGCTGTAAAACAAATACAGGAATGTATGCATACTCTGCATTTATAGATCCACACAAACAATTGCATGTAAAAGCACTTCAGAGTTAGGAGACCACTGAGAAAACAGCCAGGAAACTAACTTTAGATCACCTTGTTCTACCAGTCTGCAAAAGACTATAATAACACCGTTAATATTTCCAGAATAAAGAGTTATACATATCATGGAGTTTTGATATCATCAAAATATATATTCATTCATTAATTCATTTCATAAACATATATGAAACAATGCATTAGGCACAAGGGATACTTGGATGAATGAGACACAGCTTACTGCAATAGGAAATAGGAAATGTGGCCGGGCGCAGTGGCTCACGCCTGTAATCCCAGCACTTTGGGAGGCCGAGGCGGGCGGATCACAAGGTCAGGAGATCGAGACCATGGTGAAACTCCGTCTCTACTAAAAATAGAAAAAAATTAGCCGGGCGCAGTGGCGGGCGCCTGTAGTCCCAGCTACTCGGGAGGCTGAGGCAGGAGAATGGCGTGAACCCGGGAGGCGGAGCTTGCAGTGAGCCGAGATTGCGCCACTGCACTCCAGCCTGGGCGACAGAGCGAGACTCTGTCTCAAAAAAATAAAATAAAATAAAATAAAATAAAATAAAGGAAATAGGAAATGTGTAGGATATAAATGAGCAGCATCCTGCAGTGTTCATTATGTCTTTGAAACATCCAGGTAGATATTGAAGTAGAACAGAATATTCTCAACATCATAGTTCAACCTAACCTTTTATAGTTACAAAAAGATGTTGGTTGTCTCAGTGCAACTCATCTTGCTGGGTAAGGAACGTGTTCCTGGGGTGAAGAATGGACACTGGAAACCGTGCTGCTTTTCAGGGCAGCACTGAACAGATGAATTAATTCACTAAATGACATTCTCGTGGCTGCCAACACTAATGCTACCCAAACAGTAGTTTATCATCTTGAAACATTGCTGTCATCATTTTCTTCTCTTTTCATTTGCGTATATCTTTCAAGTAACTTTAAAGTAAGTCACCAAGTGAAAATTTTCTGATATTGTAATAATTATGTGGATCTAAGAGACAGAAAAATTTTGCCCTGAGAATGGTCAGAAAATGTAGATTTCTGTTTGAGAATCATGATTCCAAAGCCATTTATTTTGATTAAAGTACATCCTAAAGTTTCCAGGTTAACATTGGCAGCCAAGGGTTCTTTGTTGATTTCAATATTTAAGTAGGACCAAGGAAGAAACTAGTCTATAAAATTGAGTGAGTTGACAAATCAAAGTTATTGAGTTGAATTGCACCTAGAGCAAGATGACAGTAAATTTAGTCTTCAAACACAGATATAACAACCTTTATATGGCATGCCAGTTAGGTTACTGTTCAACTGCATCCTGAGTTACCAACTGCTGGATCAAGGGAGACCCTGATCACAAACATTGTAATAATTCAATTTTGAGGCCACTAAAGTCTGGGACTTTTCTGAGAAGTCTGGTAAGAGTCCATTTGGTTTGTTTTTCTGCTATACATAGTATACCTTTTGGGGAAAGCTTGATACAGTTACCCAATGCGTAGAAAAATGGATTTGTAAGTCAGGAGGCCTCAAATATCTTCCCTTCACAAAGCTAACTTACTGGCTCTCTAAAGGATTGAACATTTAAGATATTAATGCCTGAATACTAAGGAATGTGAAAAATAATGGAGAGGTATGTGGAATGACTGCTGTCAAACCTGATTTCTACTAGAGCTTCTTGTTTCTGTTACTTTTATCTGGTTTCGGAAATGCAGTGTCACCGCCACATTCCTAGCATTGACCAGAAGTGGAGACTGAAGCACTTCACCAGGCTCATACATTACAAATGCTTCCTACTTGTTTCTTTTCTTTGCCCCACCCTGACCTGTACCTGCTGTGCTGGACATGCCTACTCACTCACCAAGATTTATAATTTTCCTCTCCTCTGGGAGTATCTTGTGACTTGTTTTGGTCAGTCAATGTAAATATAAGTACTTAAGAATTGGTGTGCAATTGTCTATCTTCTCTCTTGTGGCCATGTTGATAGGCAGCTGTCTCAAAAGCAAAGTAGTCTGGAACGGTGATCTGTCAATATGAAGGAGGAGAGCTTCCTGTAGAGTTGCCCAGACCACAGCATACTTCGTGTGAGTCAGAAATGAACCTTTTCATTGTGTTAAGCCACTAGAAATGTCGGTGGTATTTGTTACCTCAGCAAAATCTAGACTATTCTGTCTAACACAGCCTATAATTTTCTATTCGTCTATTCCCTGCCCAATTCCCACACATGAATCCCATAAAAGATTTAAGTACATTCCTCACCAAAAAGAAAATACAGAAATCAAATGTGGAGTCTTAACTTGCCCTTCTACTGGTGGACACAAGCACAAAGTCCTAGCACTATTGTCTGAATCACAAACCTTGAATGATATAAGTTCCAGGACAGAGCCATCTTTCTGAATAATATATTCAGTCCTTCAGATAGCTGGTCAACACATATTAATAAGAAACCACTACAAGGCAGGAACTGTACTAAATACTGACAATACAGGAATAAACAGAAAAGAAAAAACAAAGGCTATGCTTTCATCAAGCTTCTGATTTAGTAGTGGGATGTAGATCTAGTACACACACACACACCACACACACACACCACACACACCCCCCGCCGAGAGAGAGAGAGAAAGAAAGAGAGAGAACAAATAGGTTAACCCAGTGCTATAAAGAAAATAAAGAGGAAAATATGAGAGCTAATGCTGGGAATGGAGGATATTATTTTATATAAGTCTTCTCTGAGGAAACGACATTCAGGCTGATACCTAAATGACAAGGAAGTTAGCAATGCGAAAACTTGGGAGAAGAGGCTTCAGACAGAAGGAAGAAAAATGCCAAAGCTCTGAAATGGGAATAAGCTTGGCATGTTAGAGAACCCAAAAAGAAGGCAAAGAAGGCCAGTGTGGCTATAGTAGAGCGAGAATGAAAGCAGGTGGAAAAGCTGCAGTCAGAGGGGAACAAAGGAACCAGATCCTATAGCACCTTGAAGGCTTAATAAAGGGTTTAGAATTTACTGCAATGAAAATCCCTAGGATGTTTTAAACAGAGAGGTGACTTGCTATGACCTATATTTTTTAAAAATTCACCCTAGCAACCATGTAGAAAATGGATGGTGGGTGGAAACTGAAAAAACTGAGCAATCAGTTAGAAGGTACTGCAATCATTCAAGCAGTAGAGATGAAGAGGTACAGGGTATAATGATTTGAGATATACGTCAACAGTTACCAAACTTGTCTGCACATTACAATCAACTATGGTGGAGATTTTGTAAATTTTCCAAAACCCAAGCCACACCACAGACCAATAAAACCACAGTCACTGAGACTGGGACACAGGTATCAATTTTTAAGGCTCCCCAGCTGATTTCAACGTGCAGACAATTTTGGCAACCACTGATATACAGTATTTTGAGGACATATCTCATAGGACTTACTAATAGACTGAATGGGAGGTGAGGAGGTACATGAAAAGAATTGATGAAGCTGCCTAAGTTTATGAAATGAGCAATTGGACGGATGTTGCGCTAGTTACTGAAAGTCAGAAGACCTAGTGAAGAATAGGTTTGGGGTAGGGGACATTAGAATCAGGAGTCCAGTTGAAGATGTGGAAATTTTTGAGATGCTGGTTAGGTGTTTCATATTATATATTTTATGTAAGTTGACATTATGCAGGCAAGGGAAAGATTATGGCTAGAGATATAAATCTTGTAGCTATCAATATAGAGATAGCATTAAATCATGGAACAAGAGGAAACCACCTAGGGAGTGAGCATAGCCTGAAAAAAGGAGAGCACTCAAAGGATCTAGAACTTGGGAATGACCTGACATCTGAATCTGCTGATCACCTTCCTAGTCATGCTTTGATCCCTTGCTCTTGAAGGTGAAGAGTGACTTCCTTTCTGGGTCCCACATGTGGGCTTCACATTGCCTCTTTCTTTACTCATGCTACTCCGTCGCTGTTCCCTAAGGCCTTCTAGTCAGTCTTGAGATCTCTTGGAGTCTGGCTCTGCCACTTTCCAGTTATAAAGACCATAACACCCACTTCCCAGAGTGGTGTATAAAAGTGTCTAAATGAGAACATGCTGACACCAGGCCTATGCTGGTAAGCTGCACAGTGCACAAGCCCAACTTTCTTAGTATATCACGGCCACCTCTCTTTTGACACCTTGATGTGCAAAATAGATGATTCCAAGGCACACAAAACTATGTTGTCCCTGCCTTATTGTGCTATGTTCCTATACAGGATTTATTTCTAGAGCTTCTATAAAGTCAAGTGAGTGCTGCCATTTTATCCCTTTGAATCAATGAGGTCCTACTGCAGAGTAGTAAAATGAAAGGTCCTGAAATCAACCTACCTGAATTTAAATCAGTTATGCCATGCCTATTATTAGCTATGTGACCTTGGGCAAGTTCTTCACATCTTCTCCAAACCTCAGTTTTCTCACTTGGAACAAAGCGATGACGACCAGTAATACCTACCTCTGAGAGTTATTTTAAGAATTAAACGGGCTGATGTAAAATGCCTGAACAAGGTACTGTGCATAGTATAAGCACTCCATAAATGTTTGCTGTGCTATGAGTGCATACTCAGCTCATCCATGGCCTCTACCCTCTTTGGGCTCAGGAGAGCCTTGATTCCTGGGCTGGCTCTTAAACTGTTATTCGCTTCAGTCCCTCACATAGGTCCTTCTCTAGGCTTTTGACTCTGCTATTAATATTTTCTTAGTTTTCCTACTGAAGCTGCTGCACACCACCACTCTCCTCACCCCTGTGCTTGGCTACAAATGCAGAATTTGTCACAAAGCCTTGCATCCGCTGAAGTGACCACTGTTACCATTTTTCACTCATTGGATTCAGCTTACCAGCTGCATCCATTTCCTACATTTAAACTAACGAATCCTTCAGCTATAGTTTTCCCCAAGGTGACTTTTCAAGGTTACCTTATTACAATACAATATCTTTAATCATATTTAATCATACATTGAGATAGAAATACAAATAACTCCCACCTGACTAGAAAGGAATCTTTTTCCATATTATGCATAGCTGTTTAAGTGTCTTCCTCGAAAAGCAATAAACAGAGTGTCCTTAGTAGCTTGAATAATGGTAGTATTATGGGATGTGAGTGTTTAGGGACCTTAGAGGTAAATCAAGAAGTTATTGATTTTCTTTAATTGGTTGAATGATTTAATAATCTATACTCTTGAGACCATATTAGTGATCAAATTTTCTCCTACAAAAAGTTCAGCTTGTTTAAGTGTTACTTCAACTTTTCAGGGGAGAGAGACAGAGTGAAAAAATATTTTTAAAATTCATTCAGAGGGAAAAGTTAGTGAACATATTTTATAGTTTCCTTTTGGAAACTGTTCCTGTCAGGACTGTGGAAGTACAAGAGGCTTTTTGAGGACGTATCGAGATTTTGCAGTTTTCCAGCAAAAAGTCCCTTATGATCCTCATCAATTACAGAGAAAATTCCAGTGTGGGCCAAACAATCTAAAACTGATCTTTACAATTCTACATTCACTGTGGATGTGGAAGGCTCAGAAGTCTTGCCCACACACCAGCTTTCCCAAGCCCAGTCTATGAATCAGAGGACAGGAGATTAGCTACACATGTTCCCCATCAGCATAATCATGCTGGTGAGATGCCTGGACATCATCATATGAGATCTGGTTAATAAAAACTGGTATGATAAAAATAAATAGTAAAGTGATATTTTGGTTTTTAGTCCAGCCTTTCAATCTGTATGTGGGAGAGAGCAGCCACCGGGCTCTTTCTCCCCATAACACGCATGCATAACTTCCATTAGCATCAGTGAGAGGAACATGTGCACACGGAGGAAGATTCGAGACCCCACCGTGAGCCATAAGTGAGCATAATTTCTGGCAACTTGTGAGATGAGAGCATGGGGCTATTCTGATTACCCAATTTGGAGAAAATGATAGAATGAGGATCGCTTTGCAGGACTCATTCATATGTATGTATGTACTTATATGATAAGTGCCCGGGAAGACCAGCATGTACTGCATGTAAAATGGAAGGGACAAAATGAATGTACAATGAGGAAAGGAGGGGTGTGTGTGTGTGTGTGTGTTATGCACAAATACAGTGCAAGAGTATGAGTTTATGTACAAAAAGCAAAGACAGAAATTGACATGTTCTAACCACAAAATTCTTGGATTTGACCAAGCAAAGCTGTTACTTGCAAGGCCCTTTTATCTATTCCAGAAAGAGTATGTTGGGATCAGGATGCACTTTGGACTCAATAAAAACTGAGCCTGTGGATCCTCTGGTCAAGATTGGATCCAGTGGGTAAACAGCCACTGAAATGGCTATAGTCTGTAGGAGCCTTTTTCTTCTCACATTTAATCATGGCAGGCACTTACAATGTAACATTTTCATTTGTGTTTTCTCTACACGATGCTAACCAATAAGGCTACTAACAGTTATGAGGTCATGCTGTTATTTTCAAATTAGAAAACACTTCATGAGCAGCCTTGACAGCCATGCTCTATCCAGGAAAAGAAAAATCAGTTCCTGGTTTGAGGAAGACGCATGCAGACCTCCACTGTAGGAGGCCCTGGCATGTGGCAACATGCAGCTTCTTAGCTAATGACAAGAATCTTTATATGTCTACAGCCCATGTTGTAAAATTGATCTGCCTGCACATAGAAGCATTCCACAGCATTGTGGAATATGGGTGACCTTTTGGAAGGGTTTTCGATCTTGGGCTCAATGATAATTTTGACACAAGTCAAGAAAAAAAAGTTATACCTATATGCTCAACAGTGACTTACTGTTTCAATGCAGGGTAACGTATTTCTGGTAGGGACACTCAGAAGCTGCCTCTTAAATAATGGTGTTCTCTAATTTGACAGTGTTGGAGATTATTTAAAGGAAGCATCTTATCTGTTTTCCTTTGTGGTAGTTTGGGGAGAAGGCAATAGAAGTAAAAGACAGTTTTCTGTGTATTTGCTATGTGCTGGGCTCTGCTAGGCACCTTATATACATTCTGCAACTCATCCTTAAAACAATCCTATGTGGTAAGTGCTGTATCACTAATTAACAGACGAGGAGACTGAGGTCTCAGGATGTGAAGCAACTTGCCCAAGATTACACAGCTAGGAAGTGCCAGATTATGACCCAATGACTCTGGCACAAAATTCATGGTCTTCCAACCCTACTCTGCTGTTTCTGTAATAGAGGCAGGATTCTCTCTCCTTGCTTGAGAGGAGAGAAAGTAAATGTAGCCCTGAGTGGTAAGAACAGAATGTGAAATGCCCACATCAGGAGGAAATCCTTTTGCTGTCCCAACATTAGTCAGCATGGCAGGTGCTGTCCCCGATTGGCCCCTAACCCCTTGGGTGTCTTTCCATTTTTAAGCACACCAGCTCCCAATACCCGGCAACTGCATCTCTGTCTGGCGGCTGCCCTTAGGCTGAATGAGCCTGTTTTGTGCACATGGACAGTGCAAATTTCCAAAGTGCTTGGAAATTTATGTCCCCGTTAGGGCAATCCTTAACCAATGACTGACAGGTCTGGCGATACAAATACCTGCTTGCTTCTCTCTGATCAGGACACCCTAGGGGTTACCCACACTGACGCGAGGGTGCCCCCTGCTGGATTGAGTCAAAATTATTCTCGCGAGGCTTTCTTTGGCCTCCTTGCCTTCTAGGTACCACCTATTTTCCTACATTCTCCCTTATATTCTGAAGTATTGAGAATAATTTCACGGGTGGAAAAGGCGAGTCATAGGCGGCTTAAACTTCATATAATTCAAAACGGTTGCTATGATCAAGAACACACTAAGTTTTCACGATTCCAATTTCTATGGACTACCTATCAAAACAAATGAACTACCTAGGGATGAAAATCACAACCAAATACAAGGAAGATTTATTGATTGTAAAGGTGTCTAAACACTGAAGCTGCCTCTCCCATCCTTAAAGATATTTCAAAAGGAGGCGGGTGTGGTGGCTCATGCCTGTAATCCTAGCACTTTGGGAGGCCAAGGCAGGTGGATCATCTGAGGTCAGGAGTTAGAGACCGGCCTGGCCAACATGGTGAAACTCCATCTCTGCCAAAAAATACAAAATTAGCAGGGTGTGGTGTCACGCACCTGTAATCGCAGTTACTCAGGAGGCTGAGGCAGGAGAATGGCTTGAATCTGGGAGATTGCAGTGAGCCAAGATCGTGCCATTGCACTCCAGCCTGGGTGACAGAGCGAGACTTCATCAAAAAAAAAAAGACATTTCAAAAGGAAATAGATAGCTACCTAGATTGCTACACAGCAGTATTATACCATGATTGAGATAATGGGTTTTGCTTTCAGGTGAACCTGGGATTGAGTGCTACATTTTTCCATGAGCTGCCTGATAACCTCTCTATGCCTCAGTTTCTTCAGCTGTAAAATGGGATACAGTGAGACTTATCTGTTGTTGAGAAGCTTCCATGAGATTTAATGCAGTTAGGTTTCCTATCATATAACAAGGTAGCCGTTATTATTGTCTTTTATATTTCTAGAAGCAGAATGGTCTCTTGAGATTCTTTTCATGTCTGTCATTATATGCCTCTTCCTATCTTTATTAAAAGCCTGACACTAAAAGTGGGATCCTGGATGCATGGTTGCTGGGGAGAAAAAGAACTCAGGAGAGGTAGAGGAGGCATACCACCATCACTTTCCAGGAAGAGTGAAGGGTTTTATGGATATGTGCATTACCATTGGCGGCTGCTGATTCTAAAGATTACCCTTTCAACTGAGTTTCACAAAATGAGATGCAGGCTAGGTGCAGTGGCTCACACCTGTAATTCCAGCACTTTGAGGGGGTGCACAGCGGGAGGATCACTTAAGCTGAGGAGTCTGAGGTTGCAGTGAGCTATGATTACACCACTGCACTCCAGCCTGAGCAACAGAGTGAGACTGTCTCAAGAAAAAAAAAAGTGATTTATTGAATTTTTACTATGTGCTAACCACTGTGCTAAGTACTTTATATATACAACTTTATTTAAACCTCACAACCATCATTTTAAGTAGCCATTATCCTCATTTATAGAGGAGGACACTGAAGCTCAAAGAAGTTAAATAACTTTCCCAAGATCAAGTGGTGGGCCAGATCTGGACCCAGGTCTCCATTACTCCAAACCTTCATTCGATGTAGAATTTCAGAGAACTTACCTCTGGTAAATTTTAATTCCTCTACCCCTATAAGAACTTGTGCTTGGATGATGGACCATGCGTATCAATATGTGAATGCAAACTTCATCTTGCATAGTAACAGTTATTTAAAAGAGAAGTCTAAACTTTAACAAGGTCATTGTAATCAAGAGATAATTTCTACCTAAGGATAATCTTCTACAAGGAAGGCACTACCCTAGCTTACTGACACAACTCCCCAACCTTGGAAGAGTACACTTAGCCAATAAAAGAAAAGTCAACCAGCATTTCCAAATTATCATTTTGGACTCTATTAAGTCATTTCAGATGTCCACTAGGAACAAACCCTCTGGCCATCTGGCTGCATGCAATTCTTTAATTTTTGCAGACTACTAGGGGATGCCTGATAGTCAGACACGGAAATGTTTCCTAGGGCTTTGCAATTTTCCCAGCAGTCCTCGAACCTAATTGGCCTTGAGAGAAATCATAAAAGGTCCACAGGGGCACTCCAAGATGGACCACTCCCATCCCCCAAAAAAACATATCTATGCCAGGGCTAGCAAGCAGGGTGAGAGGACAGCCAGATGATGCTGTCACAGACTGTTACCACCACTGATTCGGTTTTAACCTCCCACTAAAGCACTAGAACCTTGGGCAACGGTGGGCACTTGCCCTTGTTTAGCACAGAGGCCAGGCATTTCTCTACTGATTTTTTTTTTTTTTAAGACCAGCAATTTCCATAGGACACCCTGTGAGCCTAATGCAATTTGCACTAAAAAGAAAATAATTCTTGTGAAAGAAGATATATTCCATTCAAATGTCATCTGAGTAATAATGGGGGAGGGGGGTTGGGGAGAAGTAAAGCCTGAATTTGTACTGAAAGTAAGTTAGGGGCAGGGTTTTTTTTAGTCTTTCCTTAAGACAAAGAACTAGGATTAAGACAAGTACAGGCAAATTCCCTGCCTTGTCAGGAATCCATTCTTTTTTATTATGCCATATGCGTAGCTTGAGGTTATATTGGAATGCATAAATCTCTTGTGAGCCACAAAACGTTAAGCTGCCATTGTCCTCATAATTTCATTATCTCAGTTTCTGCCCTAAAACGTTTAACACTAATTGAACACCCGAGGTTTTCCTGTGAAGTTTATTTTCTGAACATTATTGAAGTGCTGTTGATAAAAGTCACAATTTATGGAGTCAGCACTCCTTAAAATGCCATGATAGATTTGCGCAGGAATATTTTTTTAAAAGCAGGAATATTTTTATGACTTTGCCTGGAATTTCAAAGTCTTTCAATCATTCTACATTATAAAGCTGTCTATTTCAAAGTGCATTTTCCAAGAACCAAATTACTTTACTGTACTCAACCTGTTCATCTACGGTTCAGATTGGACATACTTGACTATCAGATTTATTTCACATTTCAGGTTGTCTCTTGATGTTTATTTTGGTCCTGATTAAAAATACCTGACTTCTTCCCATTCACCTTTATCCTCCGTGCTCCAGTTCAGGCTGCCCAGAATAATGTAAATATTGGCAGTCATTTCACTAATGAGAGTTCATTCTTTTTCTCTGAAAGAAATGCATTTGCATGACTCAAAGTTATCAAGCATCCTTTAGTCCTTTAAGAGAAGGAACTGTTTCCCGTAAGTTAAAAAAAAAAATCGTAATAAAAAGAAGCCATGTGTTAAATCTATCTCTTGGATGTTGTTTGCATTTTGATTAATTTCACATGTCTGTCAGAAAGTAATTTAGTTCAAAAATGAGCTATGATCAGTGTCTCATATGGGTTTTGTATTAATATTTATGCATATGTGTGCATGCACAAATTACACACACTCACACACAAACACACACAACTTATGGTATACCATTCAGGTGTGGAATCGTTACAGAGCATATGACTGCATCTTGGCTTCCGAAAATGAAGCAAAAACTTAGAGGTAAGTGTCCATTTCCCATTTAAAAGAAGTTAAGTTGTTCCTGGTTACTATAGTAACTGCCAACATACTAGCATTTTTCTGTCATCATTATACTTGGAAAAGCAAATAATCTGTTTTAAATTATAAAGCATGGAGGGGACTGTGCATCTAAAATATTTCCCTAACTGGCTGAGGAGGAGGAACAACAGATATTTGCCACACTTGGGATTGGGGCTCTACTTTCCTAGACTGAAATATAGTTTCTGAAGGGCTAAGCAAGGGTAAGTTGTTTATGCTGCTGCAGGAACCACAATGATGGGAAAGAAAAATGATATGGTATTTCCATCCTGGGCCTTAAAATAAGTTAAAAAAAATTCAAAACTGCTTTCACAAGGTGAAACGTAACTAAACGTGATTTTTTTAGTATTCTAGGAGCACAGTCCACATGTCTCACTGTACGTATTCAGTCTCTGCCCTCTATTACCATTTACTACCATCAACTGCAAGGGATAATTTATTTTATTCACAAAAGAAAAGACTTTCTCTTCCTTTCAATGAATTCTCCCTATATTCACTTTTTCCTCCATATTTAAAACCTTTCCTTTTGCACAGAAAGAAAGCTGAAAATAAATAACCCAAAATATTAACAATGGGGGATGCCAAATGAATTTAACTTTATATTTCAATGTTAAAAATAAATGCTCTACAATAAATTAATATTCTTTTATAATCTGAGAAAAAAACATAAAAAGTGGGATAAGGAAAAAAATACACAAATCACCTGTAAGTTCAAAGTATTTTCTAATAGAAATAAAATAATCTCTATATAACCCAAACATAATCAAAACACTGAATATCAAAATTTACATGCTACTGCTGAAAGGTTCTTAAAGGGATATTTATCATCTTATTCTTCATATTGGATCATAAAAAGTGGAAATTAATGAGCTGGGAATCAATTTTTTAAGGATGAGTATTGATAAAGGAAATCCACATTTTAAAAGGATTTTCTTTTTTTATGAGTACAGGATACCTTGTTTTATTGTACTTTAATTTATTGTGCTTCACAGATAATTGTGTTTTTTACGGATTGAAGGTTTGTGGCAACCTTGTGTCAAGTAAGTCTCTTAGTGCCATTTTTCCAACAGTATATGCTCATTTCATTAGCATTTTTAACAATAAAGCATCTTTAAAAATTAATGCATAATATATGTACATATTTGGGGGGTATATGTAATTTTTTTTGGAGTACCTGAATATTTTTTTAATTTTCTTTTTCCTTAAGTTATTGGGTACAGGTGGCATTTGGTTACATCATAAGTAAGTTCTTGTTTCTTTTTTGTTTTTTTTTTTTTTTTGAGACAGAGTCTCACTCGGTCGCCAGGATGCAGTGGTGCAGTGGCACAATCTTGGCTCACTGCAACCTCCGCCTCCCATGTTCAAGCTATTCTCCTGCCTCAGCCTCCCGAATAGTTGGGACTACAGGTGCGCACCACCACACCCAGCTAATTTTTGTATTTTTAGTAGAGACAGGGTTTCACCATGTTGGCCAGGATGGTCTCGCTCTCTTGACCTCATGATCTGCCCATCTCAGCCTCCCAAAGTGTTAATGAGTAAGTTTTGTACTGGTAATTTGTGGTAATTTAGTGGTAATTTGGTTCTGGTATACCCATCACCTGAGCAGTATACACTGCACCATATTTGTAGTCTAAAAAGATTTTCTTTTATAAGATTTTTGGCATTTCTTGCGCACAATAAGTGAAACACTGTGCATGAAGGCTTTCTCGCTAGCGGAGTTCTCTACATGTCCTAGGAATAATGGACAACTAAAGACTTTTGTATGTTTTTCATATTTATGGGAAATCTCCATAGCCTGAGATCTCACATGTTACCTAAGATTTGAAAATGACTTATGGAAAAATTCCAACTCTACAGTCCCATGATTTATCTACAGTGTGACCTCTCACATGTACAATAACAGGTAAGAAATTAGTGAAGGCTCTCCCTCGTGTGTTTTCTCTAGTGTGAATTCTCACATGTCTTAAGGTATATAGAACAAACAAAATCTTGGTCATATGCCTTAAATCTTGACAGTTTGTCTCCAGTGTATGTTCTCACATGTAAATTTTAAAAACTCATTAAGGATCTTTCTACAATTTTTACATTGACAAGCCTTCCCTCTACTGTGAAGCCTTAATTGTTGTGAAGGACTATGTATTAGTTACCTATTGTCACATAACAAATGACCACAAACTTATCAGTTTAAAACAACACATGTTTATTATCTCACAGTTTCTGTGGCTCAAGAGTCTGAGCGTGACTTACTAGGTCCTCTGCTTCATGGTCTCGCAAAGCCTGCCTCAAGATATCACAGGGCTGGGGTCTCATCTACAAGCTCAACTGAGGAAGAATCTGCTTATAAACTCACATGGTTGTTGGCAGGATTTAGTTCCTTGCAGATAGTGGGACTGAGAACCTTAGTTCCTTGGTAGCTGTTGGCTGGAGGCCACCTTCAGTTGCTTACCAAATGGGTCTCTCCAACATGGAAGCTTGCTTCATCAAAGCCATCGTTGGAGAAAGTCTGCTAGCAAGATGGAAGTCACAATCTTATGCAGCCACATAATGAAAGTGAAATCCTATCACCTTGGCCATATTCTACTGGTTATAGGCAAATTATTAGGCCAGCCAAAACTCAAGGGAGGGCAATAACGCAACGATGTAAATACCAGGAAACCGAGATCCTTGGGGGATATCTTAGAGTCTGCCTGCCACATATGAAGAATGACTAAAGCCTTCCCCACATTCTTTATTTACATATATGCTGCACTTTTCCAGTGTGACCTCTCACACGTGCCCTAAAAGATCAGGGGCAACAGTAGGCTTCCCAGCATTCCTTGCATTTATAGCACTTATCTCCATCATGACTACTTACAGAAATCCTTAAATGTGAGTGAAAACAGCGGGCTTGTCCACATTCCTTACAATGATAGAATTTGTGTGCAGGTGAGATCTGACATGATTCTTAAGGGAGGAATGATCCATAAAGGCTTTTCCACATACATTTTTACAGGCTTTGACCCCAACAGGGGTTCTCTTCAGCACACTAAGATTTGGAAAATGCCTGAAGGTTTTTCCACACTGATCACATTCATTACTTTTATAGATGCTATCTACATATGACTTCTCAAATGTCTCTCCTTGTTCTGTGCTGAATTTTAATGACATGATATTCCCAGTTTTCTCCTAAAATGGAGAACCAGGAGTTATTCCTTGTTATTCTTACTACTTTCTGTTCATTGGAATTTTTTTCTTCGTGAATATCCTGCTGAACAACTGACTCATGGGTTTTAAGTTGAATCTCACAATCTACTGAGGCCAGATTCCTATAGCGTTTTTCCAGCATCACATCTCTGTAGGGGCTCCTTTGAGCAGGAGCCAGAAAAGCCTACTCCTTCCAAGTAAATTTCATAGCCACATCCTCAAAGACCATTACGTCCATTTCCTGGCTTAAGCTTTTGGACATTTCTGTGGGTATAAGCCATGCAGTCCAAAAGGGAGAGGGAAAAGGGTGAATTGGGGCCACCTTCAATTTGAAGTCAAATGAGAAAAGCCTGTCCCACTCAGGCTGGCAGAGAAGCTGACAGGTTTTAAAACCTTCCATTACGACTTAGATTTTAAAATGTATCTCTCTCTTTTTTTATTCTATTCTCCTCCTCTATCAATACTCTTATTAACTCTTATTATTCTTGAGAACTATAGAAAGCTGTTATAGTTAAAGAATTTAGCTAAAACATTTCATCCTTGTTTAGTAGGAATCCTTAGCCAAATATGGGATCTGGTTGTTTTTTTGTTTGTTTGTTTTATTTTTGTTTTTTTGAGACGGACTCTTGATCTGTCACCCAGGCTGTAGTGCAATGGCACAATCTTGGCTCACTGCAACCTCTGTCCCCCGGGTTCAAGTGATTCTCCTGCCTCAGCCTCCCAAGTAGCTGGTATTAAAGGCGCCTGCCACCATGCCTGGCTAATTTTTGTATTTTTAATAGAGATGGTGTTTCACCATGTTGGTCAGGCTGGTCTCAAACTTCTGACCTCAGGTGATCCACTTGCCTCTGCCTCCCAAAGGGCTGGGATTACAGGCATGAGCCACTGCACCAGTCCTGGGATCTGTTTTTGAGAGACTGAATACATAAATGGAGAGTAGCCAAACCATGTATGCCAACAGAAGTCTGACCCGTAACCTCTGCAGACATCATTTCAGGAAGCAAAATCCTAATCTCTGCAACAATTGGCCCAGAAAAATCAAGACTGGCACAATGACTGCCAGCTGCCCTATTTTTGGTTCCCTCTGCTTCCAACTCAGGATGAACCAAAGAAAGCCAAATATGATCTCCATACCAAATCACATAAAATTTTTTGCTTCTAGCTAGCCAGCTTCCTGCATCCCTATGCTAATGACCTCCAATCAGAATGTATCCCAGGGCAGCGGTTCCCAACCTTTTTGGCACCAGGGACCAGTTTCATGGAAGACAATTTTTCCACAGACTGGGGGTGGGAAGATGGTTTCTGGATGATTTCAGCATATTACATTTAGTGTGCACTTTGTTTCTATTATTATTACTTTGTAATAGAGAATGAAATATTTATACAGCTCACCAGAATATAGAATCAGTGGAAGCTCTGAGCTTCTTTTCCTGCAACTAGGCAGTCCCATCTGGGAATGATGGGAGACAGTGACAGATCATCAGGCATTAGATTCTCATAAGGAGTGTGCAACCTAGATCCCTCGCATGCACAGTTCACAAAAAGTTCGCTCTCCTATGAGAATCTAATGCTGCCACTGATCTGGCAGTAGGCAGAGTCCACGTGGTAATGCAAGCCATGGGGAGCAGCTTTAAATACAGCGAAGCTTTGCTCACTCTCGCTCGCCCTCTGCTCCCTTCCTGCTGTGCTGCCCAGTTCCTAACAGGCCACAGACTCCTACCTGTCTGTGGCCCAGGGACTGAGGACCCCTGGCCCAGGGGAAAAGAAATATCTTTTCCTCCCTCTTTTAGAAAAGAACAATTTTCTTTCATATCCTTACTTCTAGACTTAACCCCACCAGGCTTCCTGAGTCAACTGAGCTCTTGGAATTTGTGAAGTTTTCATAAATGATGTCAATTTCTCCCATCAGTTACTACTGGAGTAAATTCTATCTTCACATTTCAAAACAGATTTCTTAGGTTCATCATTCATCTGGATATTTCCACATGGTTTCTGTTTTAATGTTATTTTACAGCTGGTGCGCCTCCTTGTTCCCCATTACCTTCTTAGGAAAAGGTGTATGTATAGGAACAGAAAAACAAACACTTCATGTTCTCACTCATAAGTGGGAGTTGAACAATGAGAACATATGGATATACGGAGGGGAACAACACACACTGGGGCCTGTTGGGGGGTGAGGGGCAAGAGGAGGGAGAGCATTAGGACAAATACCTAATGCATGCAGGACTTAAAACCTAGATGACAGGTTGATAGGTGCAGCAAACCACCATGGCACATGTATACCTATGTAACAAACCTGCACATTCTGCACATGTATCCCAGAATTTAAAGTAAAATTATAAAAAAAGAAAGAAAACAAAAAGATGTATGTAGTGGGGAGGTCTGGTAGGGAGTGTGTGAGAGGCAGGCTGAAGCTATTGTCATAATCCACTGTCATTGAAATGATCAAGTCCTCTAGCCAGAGCATTGCTTCAATAGCAAAAGTTTGGATGGATAAAAGTTAAATTTGGCCAGCAAATTGAGATTCTACTTTGTGCTGAGCCTGGAGAAAGGAGGGCCTTGGAAGCAGCGGATTACCAGACAGCATTTGACAGAGCCCTGCTGAGCGTTGATTGGCATCTGCACCTTGTTTGTTAAGATGCAGACAGATGCCCTGCTTACTAATTTCACAGGAGGGGTTGAAAACTAGGCTGGCTGCTTCTCAGTGACTAAATATCGCTTATGCTTAGAAGCCTTTCTTTGATGACTTAGAATAGTTTCGCTGCCAAACTAGTTGCTGAAATTGGTCCCATTGCATGGTGAAATTTGTTCACAAACCAGATAATATTCTCATAGGTCCCCTGCATGCTCTGGACAAATTCATAAAGGAACAGCCGTGTTCTAGAGACATGGGAATCAGGGAGTGACTCATAACCTCTCCTCCCTCCTATCCCTCAGTCAGTATGCAAGAGAGGAAACCATGTCACCCTCCTCACGTGAGCCAGATGCTAATCTTGCTGACAGTGAGCTTTGGTGCCAGTCAGGGCCGTGCAGGCAGTTAATTATACCCAGAGTTAATTGAGTGGTCAGATTAACAGACTGGTCTCAAGAGCTCTAAAAGAGGATTCCAGAAATGTAGGTGTATAAGACCCTCAAAACGATGTCAAATGGGACATTGTGTTCTATTTGACCTTCTCTTTCAAATTGGAATGATGATTTTATTAATCAGGATTCCTTCCCTGCTGTCATTTGCTTCTAATTGACAGATGCTAATTAAAATAGCAAACGGGATCCTCACAGGCAGTTTCTTCTGAGTTTCTTCGGTGACCATTCTGTTCTTGACTGATTTAGCATGGCTTTTTCCCCTCAATTAACAGACAAGTTAAACTTTATATTCCCTTAAAATTTTATTACTCATAATTAAGAAGTGAAAAAAAATCATTTTGCATTTTACAACTTTAAAATGTAAAAGTAAATTGGGTCCTCAAATAATGTGCGACTAATTGCCTAATCGGAGGTGAGCCAGAATCGAGTGGCACGCCAGCACTGTCTCCGCGCCCTGAATCTGCTGTGCTCTTCAACCGGTGTCTTAGTCCCAGCCAATTTTCACAGTAGGGAAACATTTTAAGGGACTTAATTTTTAAATGTGCCTAACAGTAAATATAAGATTCTAAATATAAAATCAGTTCACAACAACAACAACAAAATTGGCTTTCATTCTAAAGCCTAGGTGGTGCATCATTGCTATTCCTGCATTCGGTAAACATGGAAGAACACACATTTTTCCAAGCTCTATAATCTTGCGCAGCCCAAGCTCAACACATTGTACCCAGTAAGTGCTCAATGACTCTTATTCAAATGACTCACCTGTATCACCCCTCTGCATCCTGTACTCTTAACTTTATGTTTAGTGCTCTTACATCTGTCTTTAACATTCAGCAACTCTAAAACTGAGTAACTCGAACACTGAGGATGAAGTTGTAGAAACAGTAATGGTCTTCTTTAAAAGTGTTGCCTTAGTCTCGTCCCATAAGAAAGAGTGAGTATTAAATGCTGATTACACCTTACCCCCAAAACAAGAAAGAGGAAATTAGCCATGAATGAAAAAGTTTATAAAAATGATACATGTTCAGTAATTATCTTTAATAGTATTGATCTTTTTAAACCCAATTTTTTTTGAGATGGAGTCTCGCTCTGTTGCCCAGGCTGGAGTGCAGTGGTGAAATTTCAGCTCACTGCAACCTCCGCCTCCTGGGTTCAAGCTATTCTCCTGCCTCAGCCTCACACATAGCTGGGATTACAGGTGCGTACCACCATGCCCAGCTAATTTTTGTATTTTAGTAGAGATGGGGATCTCACCATGTTGGCCAGGCTGGTCTCGAACTCCTGACCTCAAGTGATCCACCTGTCTCGCCCTCCCAAAGTGCTGGGGTTATAGGCATGAGCCACCGTGCCTGGCTAAACCCAAAGTTTTGTTAAAATGCAATTAAAATTCTGGGTTTATCCATAGTTTTTTTCTCTGAGCAGAAAATAGCAGAGTTCAATGGGTTACATTTTGACTCTTAAATATAATAATGCCCTTTTGCCTCAGAAGAGAGATTTTTAAAATTACCTTTGTGGAATTGCATATTTTGGAAGGAAAGGAAAGCAAGATGCTGAGGAGGAAAGTGGGATTTCTGATCTTTATTCTTCCCCAGGAAAGACCTTGTCACTAAATATCAACAATAATTTCCGCATTACATTAGGAAGAGTTGGAATAGCAGCACAGTCTCCTGCAGTCACAATGCAAGGTTTTTCACAACTGCCTGAGAGAACTCGTGTTCACCGAGAACTAACGGCTGTTTACACTCTTGGGTAACACAAATGCATTCACGAGAATCAGACGGCTACCTAAATGTCTCAGGAGGCAGGAGAATGCGCTATTTTGAAAATTAGCCCTGACTCAAAACTGGCTGTAGAAAATCATTCTCTCCTCACCTAATTCATAGATGCACCAGCAGGGCCTGACCCCTGTAGCCCCTCTGGGATGAGAGCAAGTTTCAATGAGCATTTGTATAACAACTAGAAAAGGAAGCTGCAAGTAGTCATGAATAAACTGCAGCAAGTATTCTCTCCTGTAATGGAGTCTCACCATAAAATCAGGGAGCTGGACATTAGGTGGAGACAACAACCCCTCCCAGTTTGTCCTGAACGGAAGCATTGCCCGGAAGCAGGATTTTCCATCGTAAAACTGACAGAATGGGGCAAATCAGGACACTTGGTTACCCTAACCTTGACAGTAAAACCCGTCCATTTCTGATTACATGTATTTTGAGCCCAATGAGTTAGCATTACTTAGTTACAAAGCTGCTCTTCTGCTATAGAAAATGGGGATATCCTGGGATCCTATATTTTGGCATTGGGGCTAAGAGTGGGGAAAACTACAAGGAGTGGGGGGCAGGGGAAAGTATTGGTCAGTATTTCAGGAGAAGAAAGAGGCCATGCTACATTTTAAAAATTAAAATAAAACTATTTATTTACATATAATTAGTCCATAAACTGCCCTAGTGCCCCAGCCATCCCCTCCCTCTCCCTCTTTTTCAACTCTTGGTGTCAGGCTATGCTTTTTCCTGGAAGCCTGACTTTAATGCCCAATTCCACTAAGTGTCACACGCAAATGTTGGTGGAGGCACCTGACAGAGATGATCTTAAGGTTTCCCCATCCCCGAACTTCCCAGCATACAGTCATCTGACATTGACTAGGGAACAGTTTAGCAGGAAGATGGAGTCAAAGCTCTTGGGTTAAGATTTCTACCCCTTACTTGTTCTTCATCAGGCAATGACCTAGCCCACTGTCATCTTGCACTTGCCTATCCATCAAATGGGACAATAAAGATATCCTTGGGGTCCGGGTGCTAGTGAAAGCCAGGGTCCACCCTTACACTTTTTGATGCTCTGAGTAGGCACTGCATGCCACAGAAACATTAAAACTCAGAAACTAATATCCTGTGCAGCCTTGGAGATTGAATTTGCTCCTGTGAAGGTTCCCATTTCTTACCATGTGAGTTATGGTTGGGGAGGGACCTGAAACGGGGAGTGAATTGTGAAAGGCTGCACTGGAGAACAGGACTTACAATGTCAATGAGTCTTGTTCTCTCTGTTCCTGTTTAGAGATAGGCTGGAGGCATGCATAGCTTGGCTTCCATAATGCAGATAAAAAAATATTTTTCCCTAAGTGTTTTCTTTGCCTCAGTGTCTTCTTGCTGTTTCTGCCTGGACTTGGAGAGATTACAACTACCGAATTGAGAGTACCAGAAGCAACGCAAGCTGTAACTTAGAGACACAGAGCTTACGTGGCTGCAAATATTTTGTAGTGTAGGGGCTGACGTACCTCAGCTTTGGAGCCAAAGAGACACCTTTGGTCATTTCTAGAGGTGTGATCTTAAGCAATTTGCTCAACCTCTCTATGCTTCGGTTTCCTCATCTGAAAAATGAAAATCATAAGAGTAACTATCCCACAGGGTTATCGTGAGAATCAATAAGAGAACGTACATGGAGTGCATTGCATAGGAACAGCTCCACAATGCTCTATATTTCATTATGTTCCCTTGCACTTACAAAGGATGAGGGACTGTTCGTGACGGCACAGATACAGACTATCACATTCAGGACTTAGGTCCATGGCTGTCAACCCTAGAGAGCATTTACAAAACTACTAAGGCCTCAGCCTTACCTTAGACTGGTCAAATTACAATTTAGTACTAGAGAGCAGGGCCTAGGCCTCAATATAGTTCTTAAGCTTCACAGGTGATTCTCAAGAGTAACCAAGATTTAGAACTGCTGATGCATTAGACTCTGTTGGTTGTGTCTTTAGGACCTAATAGCAACCGTCAGTTGTGTGCTTGGTCCTCAGAGGATTCTGCTAAGACTGTCAGGCCATACAGGGTGTGGGCCTAGTTCTGGGAGAATGGTTTTCAATTTGATTCACACCTGGGGCTGGTAAATCTTCAGTGGGAAAATCACAGAGTAGGGCAACAGGGCTCCCTGAGAGTTGAGAGAAGGGAGTGGAAGCAAATAGGAGGTAACCTCCCTATTCCTTAATTTTAAAAATGAAAAACCAGAGAGCTAAGAGTTTGGAGTTCTGAGGTAAAGTCCAAACTGGGGCACATACTCCCACTTGGGTAAAAAGAAGGAACCAACCTGCAAATAAGACCAAAACCACAGATGAGCAGCTGGGAAACTAGACACAAACTCATCATATCCAACACGAAAGATAATAGTTCAGATTTCTCTTTCATGGCCTCCAAAGCAAGAGATGGTTCTCAAGTCTCCTATGAACTAGAGCGTGATCTCTTAAGAATGATCATACAGGTCAGCTGTGGTGGCTCCCACCTGTAATCCCAGCACTTTGGGAAGTTGATGCGGGAGGATCTTCTGAGCTCAGGAATTCGAGGCTGCAGTGAGCTATGACCATGCCATTGCGTTCCAGTCTGGGTGACAGAGGAAGACCCTGTCTCTAAAAAAAAAAAGAAGAGAGAGAGAGAGAGAAAGAAAAAGATTATCATGCAGCTTTGGGGAGCTGGTTTAGCTTCTTTAGATTAATGACAGATATTTGGACTTGCACTAAGCTGTCACCTGCGTATTAAAGCAGTGGGATTTATTTGTCCTTCTCTGAGCTTCTGTTTCCCCAACTTTAAAATAGGAATAGTAATGCCTACCCCTTACTTTCCTCAAAGGGAATTTGTGATGATAAACAGAAATAATGTTCCACATAAAACTCAGTTTGAGCTCCTACAAAGAAAAAGGCATGACTTAAATCAAGATAATATTATTGTCCTGGAGGAAGGTGCTGGAACAAGTTATTATTTTTATTCTTATCAAAGAACTGTCTTTCTTGGCAAAGCACAAAATTTCCCCAGGAGAGATTTCTTTCAAGTATTATCCAATAAATCCCAACATTCCATTTCTTCTAATGAGCCACACATTAAAACTCGCTGCCAAGGTCTATAAAGCACCCCACGGTAGTAAGATGGTCAAAAAAAAAGTTTATGTTAACCCCAAAATGAGTTCCCATCTACCCCCTAACATGTTTAATAATGGTTCCAGTGCCGTGACCCACTTTGGATGCCTTGCTGTGGTGAGCTGTGTATGCTTTTCACACATCTGTGCTTGCTATTATTCTCCAGGCCACTGACACTCTTCTACAAGGCTAGTTTAACAACCCTATAGGGTTTTTTATTATAGGAAATAACAATGAGTCTATAGCCTCCCCAACTGAATCTTAAATACTTCTTTCTTTTCCATAATGGACTGTCCCAGTATTATTAAACTGTAACCCTTTTTTTGGGAATACCTTTCACATCTCTTCAAAATTTGCTTTTTTTTTCTACTTAAGTTCACTATCTCTTTTAAACTAACTGTTCTTTCCATAGACTCTTATTAGCATTTCAAACCTGATAATATATTACAGCTTTGAGGCACATCAGGTCTTTTGTATAGCCTGTCTCCCAAAATGTTCCCAAGAATTAAAACAAGGGAACAAACAATGCACTCTAATTTGTTGAAAATTCAGCTCTGCAAAATTTAGGTATGCAATATGACTAAAACCTAAATGGGAAGGAGAGGCAGAAGTTCAGAGGAAAGTATAAAATGTGAATATCTTTTAAAAAATGAGAAGTCAAGGAGGTGAAAGATGGCAGGAAAAGAAATATTCGTACACATAGGGACAAAGCAATGATTACTCAACGGACACAATGCTAATTTTGGTGGGATGATTAAAACAAATATAAGATCATCACAATCTTGTGTGTGTGTCCACTTTGGGGAGTCTCCAGTCAGCAGATGACAACCTGCTGATGGATCTTTCTAAGTTGTTAATAACCATAACTCTTTTTTTCTTTTTTTTTTTTTTTTTTGAGACAGAGTTTCACTCTTATTGCCTAAGCTGGAATGCAGTGGTGCGATCTCGGCTCACCGCAACATTCACCTCCCAGGTTCAAGCGATTCTCCTACCTTAGGCTCCCAAGTAGCTGGGATTACAGGCAGCCACCACCACGCCCAGCTAATTTTGTATTTTTAGTAGAGACGGGGTTTCTCCATGTTGGTCAGGCTGGTCTCGAACTCCTGACCTCAGGTGATCCGCCTGCATCGGCCTCCCAAGGTGCTGGGATTACAGACGTGAGCCACCATGCCCGGCCACCATAACCCTTTTTGCTCTTCTGTATGCTTCACAGTTTCCCAGGAGGAGGGCAGTGGAAATGACAACTAACTGATCTCCACTAGAACATATGCTCCTCAAGGACAGTAGAACAGAAGTTGATTGTTCAACATCCTTTCATCCCGTGGTAATGGTATCCTAATTTTCTTCTAAAGAACAACGTCCTCCTGTAGGGCCCATGGAGTTTGGATGGAACTAGAAAAAAATCAGTCAAAGCATTGCATCCCCTGGTGTGGGAATGTGACCCAGCCAATAAGATACTATGAAATTCTGCACCTTCCCTGTGGGATGTCCTGGATCAATGAAAACATCTTGCAACACACAATCCTTCCTTTAAAACAGAATGGATGAGTTAGAAGGCAGAGCTAAGAGGTGGAAAAGACAAACTGAGACCTGCTGACATTGTTTGAACTCTGGTCAAGCAATGGCCTGAATTTTTACATTATGTGAACCACTTAACGGAGTTTTTGCTCAAGCCAGTTTATGTTGGTTTTTGACCACTTGTGACCAAATAGCCTATCTAACGTAGGTGACATCTGTGTCTTACTCATTCTATTTCCCCAGAGCCTAGCTTGGTAACTGGCATAAAGTAGGCACTTAATAAATACATATGAAACTGCGTTGATTTTTAAAATATCCCTGTCAGCAAAAACACTGCTTTTTTTTTTTTTCCTTTCTCATCTCCACTCAACATTTCATTTAGTAGAATATCCAGCCTCCCCAACCTGGAGAGAAGCCTCAGCAATGTTAAGATGTTGAGGGCAATAAAAAATATATTTCCTCACATAAAATGGAGGGCTTTCAATGACTGCATACCAAAGACACTACCCTGAACAACAGAAAAATAGTGATCTGATGTCTTCACTCTCTTCTTGAATTTTCCTGCTCAATCATTAAGTGAGTGCACTGGCTTTCAACATTAGTAGAAACATTCCCCTTTTAATCATGCTTTGGTAGTCTACCACCATTTCCCAAAATGAATTTCCATTCATAAGTTGTGCCTCTGCCGTTGAACACTCAGGTTATTGACATTTGGATTTTTGACTTGAATTCCTTTACTAGCAAATTGCCAAGCAAACAAAAAGCACGTTTTTTTATAATAGGACATTTGTGACCGGGAGTTGGAAATTAATTGAGAATCAGAAGCCTTTGTTCTTGGCTTTGCCAGTGACTTTCAGCAGAACTTGGAAAAGCCATCATTTCACTTGGTTTTACTTTCCCCAGCCTTTGAAAAGTGGAGCTAGAAACAGCTCAGAATAGGACAGTCACACCAACTGGGCAATGAGAGGCCACTGCATAAAGACTTAAATAGTAGGATCTTCAATCTGTAAATGTGGGAGTGGATATGCTGAAAACTGACTTGTGCCTTAAATTCGAGGGTACTCGGAGACACAGACTGAATTTGCAAGGGGCATATTTAGGTACAGCAAAAGACAGTTATACTTTATATAGCAAAAGTAAAGTTAATTTCAAAACATCTATGTTATAAGAGATTCATAAATGATTAAGAGGAGCTGTGGTGATTTGTGGCATATTCCACAGAGAGAGAGAGAATGCTGGACTTGATTAATCCGGGCCTAACCTATAAAAAATCTCATATTTATGTGCTTTATCTGACTATAATAAATTCCAAAGCTCTCATAAGGGTTTTGTTGTTGAGGACCTGTGAATGCTCAGCATAAGGAAGACAGAAATAGAAATGTTTTCATTTCCGTGCACCGGTGTCTATAAATACAGGCTCCTGGAAGTTTGCCCTCATCCCTGACCAGGTTTCCTGTCCAGTTTGGTTCACAGTAGCATCAAAGCACAGGCCATGGAGTCAGGCACCCTGAAACTTAATCCCTAGTCTTCTAATGACTGGGTGTATAATCTTAACCACATCATTTTTACCTCCTGAGTCACAGAATCTTCATGTGTGAAATGAAGTTTAGATTTTACTTCAGGAACTCTCTTCCATCTCTGAAACTATATCTAGCAAGAAAACCTTATAAGACAGGCAGCAGATTTCCTTTTTGTTAAAGAGTTGGAGTAGTATAAGATAATCCTTTTTTTTTTTTTTTTTTTTTTTCGAGACAGAGTCTCACTCTTGTTGCCCAGGCTGGAGTGTAGTGGCGTGATCTCGGCTCACTGCAACCTCTGTCTCCTGGGTTCAAGCAATTTTCCTGCCTCAACCTCCTGAGTAGCTGGAATTAAAGGCCCACGCCACCATGCCTGACTAATTTTTGTATTTTTACTAGAGACGAGGTTTCACCATGTTGGCCAGGCTGGTCTTGAACTCCTGACCTTGTGATCCACCTGCCTCAGCCTCCCAAAGTGTTGGGATTACAGACACGAGCCACTGCACCCGGCCTGAGAATTCTTACACATCTTTAAATACAAGGTGATTTGTGCCTGGTCAAGAAAAATACACAAATGGTTATTGTGCATGGACTAAATGGAAAACTAAAAAAGCACAAATGCCCTGCCATGCAGGCTTCTCCCTAGTTATTATTTTACTCTCAGAGAAGCTGAGTGCTGCAAATATCAGGAAAATCAGGGTTAACTTTGCTCCTTTGTGACTGACAGTGCTGCAGGCTATGACAAGCAATCTTTCATTGCATGACTAGATAACAATGGAAATAAGACATCGTCTATTTTTTATCAAATACAATATTTGCCATCTCTTGTTAAGGAACATGATGCAATTAAACCACCAATCTTACCCTCTGTGTTCCTCTCTCACTCACAACTTACTCAAACAAAATGTTGGCTGATACTTTAGAATCTCTTAGGCAACATTCAACGTTAGAAATGTTTGCCTTATTCTGTCCTGTGTCCAACTTTCAATTTAAAAAAAAAAAAATGAAGGAGAAAAGGTTTTTCCTTGATTGCAAATTCTTAGGGGAGGTTTTAAATTTTTTGCAGACAAATTGCTTTACGTACATCAACTTCATAATTTGTGTGTGGCTAATTGGATTGCCTGATTAAGGACATGGCCATTGTTCCAAGATAGCAATTGCTGGACAGGGTTGCTCTGGTGGCTGAAAAGCCCTCTGGTGTATAATTCTACACCTCTGATTTGATGTGATTTGTAGTGTCTAAAGCCAAAAGAAAACTATGAGACTTCTCAAAGCACCTGCCCCAATGAGTAACCTACAGTCTTCCCGCAGTCTCAGGGATTCTCCGACTTCTGCAGAGCCTAGATCCTGGAGCTTACACATGACTTAGGACTAGAAGAGCGACTCCAGCTGCGTGGATGGCATATTGTGTCAACATTGCTACCCCATTAGCATTGGGCTGTATATAAGCTATCCGTCTAACCTCTAGGGATCCCAATCTGTACCCTTGCCTACCTTTATTAGAACATCCTTCTATTAAAGGTAGAAATGCAGAATATATTAAACGAGCAGGTCTAAAAGATCTATTTCACATAAACCTTTACCACTAATGCTTTGATGGTATGAAAAGCCACATGATCCTAGATCTGGTTTAAGTCTGCAATATAACACGGAGATGAGAGGGTAGCATATACTTACATATGAGTTCAGTGCATCTGATTTTGAACTATCCCATTTTTACCCTAATTTCTGGGGTTTCCAAATAAAAGTCAAGGGAATACAAAATATTACCTAAAGCAAAGCTAAAATTGCATGTTTTAAATTTTTATGTCAGGAAATGCAAAATTAATACTCTCCTGTGATATTGCTCATTAATACTGTACTTAGACTAAGCTATAGTTTTAATGGTCTAATTCAAAAGAATGGAAAATTTTATTTTACTTAATTTAAATCATTTAGATGTATGAGCTCTTTTATTTCCACTGGCACTTTTTCACCGTGAGCATAAAAGGGATGAAGTCGATCTCAAACTCTCTCATAGAACAGAAACTCTTGATGGACTGAAACGAAGCTGAGCCTCTGAATACTTAGGACATTATGAGCTGGAAGGATTGGGAGAGCAGGTCATTGAAACTCCACAGATTGGGACACCCAGGGGGAATGTCCACATGATCGGGTCAGAGAGAAAGCACAAGGCAGCTCAGAGGTATTACTTCTCAGTGTGGTGTCCCCATTTGGAACAGCTGCAAAACAAGCCACAGCTTGGGAGTGTGGCAACGTTTCAGCAGCGTGGAGGTGGTGAGAACATCCAGAAGTGCCATGAAGCCTGGTGAAGGAACAGACAGAGGAATTCATGAAGCAAAGCCTGGCCAGCAGCAGGCCCAGTTCCTAACCAAAAGACAGTCCATATGCCCCTCAGCACAGCGGGGCTATGGCTTAGGGAGTCTGGGCTTTTCTCCCAGCCTGGCCACCAACTGTCCTCAGTTTTCTCATCTACAATATGTATGAGGGTCCTGGGCTGGAATAACTCTAAAGTCTCTGCCAGCTCTAGTGTTCTATTCTTTGATAAAATAGCTCCAGGAAAATTGAGTTTCAATCCCTGTTATAGGAAAGCGTAAGAAAGAGTCACTCATTTATTGAATATCTTCTGTATGAATAGTTACATGCTAGTAACAGCATTATTCACAGTGTTTTTAGCACACTGGATATATGGCATAAAAGTAAGCACTAAGGGTATCTCCCCACACAGCATGATCACTGTTCTTAATATGTCTTATGAGTACTATTGTCTTCTTTACTACTTATTGCAGCCCAAATAAAACAGGATTGAAAAAATACAATTACACAGATTTTAAGGCAATGCAGAAGCAAGGTGTCAATGTTGGTCAGTGACCTCCTAAGAGATTCCTTTGTTTCTTCATTCTACTTATTGCAGATCTGCTAAATTGAGCCAGGGTCCAAGAATAGAAGAAAAGATATCTTCATTTTTCTGTAACAATTTTTTCCTTCCAGCATATAGCCATTAGTAGAGCATCCTACTCATTTTTAGAAGGTAAACTGACCTCAACAGTAAACCCGCAATGGGAAGCAAGAAAACTGAGACCACGTGGGCTGCAGGAAGGGGGTAAAATACAGAGCTGACACATAAGAAGTGTCCCCAACAACATGAAAACATTTCATAAAGGAAGGTGGAGGGTTCTGATGCAGGATGTGGTTAATAGTTAAGAGCAAGACCATAAAGGCTAGATGGCCTAGGTTCATGTCTCACCCTCCTCCTACTAGCTGTGTGACCTTAGGTAAGTTATGTAAACTCTCTGTGTCTTGGTTTCAGACTCATATATCCAGCTGCCTACTCAGCAACTCCACCTACATGTCAAAGTTAACATGCCTCAAATTAAATTCTTTATTTCCAATTCCTCCGAACCCCTACGTAAATTTGGTCTTCACACAGTCTCCCACAACTCAGTAAAAGGAAATTTCCTCCCACCAAAAGCATCTTGGAGTCATCCTTGATGCATCTTTTTTTTATTATTATTATTTTGAGATGGAGTCTTGCTCTGTTGCCCAGGCTGGAGTATAGTGGCACAGTCTTGGCTCACTGCAACCTCTGCCTCCCGGGTTCAAGTGATTCTCCTGTCTCAGCCTCCTGAGTAGCTGGGATTACAGGTGCACACCGCCATACCCAACTGACTTTTTGTATTTAAGTAGAGACGGGGTTTCACCATGTTGCCCAGGCTGGTCTTGAACTCCTGACCTCAGACAATCCGCCTGCCTCAGTCTCCCAAAATGCTAGGATTATAGGCACGAGCCACATCCCACATCCAGATATCAGCTAAATTCTGTTGGGTTAGCCTTACAAATACATCTCCCTCCTGACCACTTCCAAACACTCCTATGTCCACCACCCTGATCCCCACCCTCTCATACCTGGACTATTACAGTAACCTCCCATATGGTCCCTCCTTTCCTACCCTTTTTGTCTAACAGTCCCTTCTCCTCAGAACATGTCGCATGTTCTTTCTAAGCCCAAGGCTCCTACTATAACAGCCCCGGTGACTTTCTTTTTTTCTTCCCAATGACTTACTATCTCACACAGAGTCAAAGCCCAAATCCTCACCGTGACCTACAAGACCCTACCAGATGATCCCTCCTACTTCTGTAACCTCAACTCCTCCCTTTATCCCTTGGACTCGTTCTACTCCAGCCACACTGGCCATCTTGCTATTTCTAGAACAAACCAACAAACCAAGGAAGCTCTTCCCTCTGCCTTGAACCTTCTTTAAATATTTATAACCCTAACTCACTTCCTTCAAGGTTCTGCTCAGATGTCACCTTATTAGAGAGGGAGGGTTCCCCAGCTCTCCTAAATAAGACATCACCTGTTCCCCCAGCAGGCTCCATCTCCTCTCTTTGTACTTCCTGGCACTCCATATGATATACACATGTTTATTTGTTAACTGTCTATATCCCATTATGAAATGGTAATCCCCATGAGAGTAGGAACTTTATATGGTTTGTTCACTGCTGTCTCCCCAATGCCTCAAACAGTAGGTGTTCAACAAATATTTGTCAAATGATTAAATAAATTAATATAAAATATTAGGGTAATTATAATTAATGAAATATTAAATAATTGGGATAGTAATAAAGCCTACCACATAGGGTTGTATGGACTCTAAATAAGATAATAGATGTAAAATGCCTAGAACAGAAGCTCATTAAACATTACTAATGTTAATATCAAATCTGCTTTGGTATCCAAGATGTTCATCTAGTGGTAGGGGCAAATCTTAGGATAGTGGAAAAATCAAAGGCAGTTGGATTACAGCACATTAGCTCAAGAAGGATCCATCAAAGATGAAGCAGGACCCGGTGGGTTGCATGGAGGGTACTGGAATTAAATTCGGACTGTGAGAGAAAGAAGCCTCTCAAGACTGTGTTGATGGGTGGAACCCCAGCAAAGCTGACTAGGGTTCAAGACTAAACTTCAGTACTGCTGAAATTAAAGAGTGAGATGAAGCCAGATGTGGTGGCTCACGCTTATAATCCCAGCACTTTAAGAGGGCAAGGCAGGCGGATTGCCTGAGCCCAGGAGTTCGAGACCAACGCAACATGATGAAACCGCGTCTCCACCAAAAATACAAACATTAGCAAGGTGTGGTGGCACGTTCCTGTAATCCCAGCTACTTGGAGGCTGAGGCAGGAGAATCGCTTAAGCCTGGGGAGTCGAGGCTGCAGTGAATAATCATGCCACTGCACTCCAGTCTTGGTGACAGAACGAGACCCTGTCTCAAAAAAAAATTAAGACGAGACCATAAAATGATTCCTATTTGCTCCAGAGAGCACTCCGGTATTTCCTCCTTAGCTTCAGGCTCCCTCCCAAACTCTGGGGCAGAAAGGCAAGAATTTCATAGACAGATCCTCTGCAGGGTGCTGAGCAAGGTAGCAGACATGCCAGGTCTTGAGTGCATTGTGTCTAGAGGTAGAGCACAGAGGAAGAAAAGGTGAGCAGAAGGCAAGATGGTGTACCGGGAGTGTGCCAACCAGAGAGAGCTCTGGGGAGAAGAATAAGAGGCTCTTCTTATTAGCTCAGGGACTTGAGGGGGCTGGTAATCTACAGCAGGGGTCCCCAACCCCTGGCCCACGGACCAGTACTGGTCAGTGGCCTGTTGGAACTGGGTGGCACAGCAGGAGGTGATCAGCATTACCTCCTAAGCGCTACCTCCTTTCAGATCGGCCAGCGCCATTAGATTCTCATAGGAGTGCGAACCTTATTGTGAACTGAGCATGTGAGGGATCTAGGCTGAGCGTTCCTTATGAGAATCTAATGCCTGATGATCTGAGGTGGAACACTTTCATCCTAAGCCAGCCCCTCCAACCTCCCCCACCCCAGTGGCTGTGGAAAAACTGTTTTCCAGGAAACCGGTCCCTGACGCCAAAAAGGTTGGGAACTTCTGATCTACAGCATATGTATAAAGATGATGTTAAGCAGGCAAGAGCTGGGCATCATAAGTTCTCTGTATATGAATCTACGTGTGTCTAAATCTACTACACCTCCTACATCTGTAGATATTCTCTCTCTCTCTGTCTCTCTCTGTCTCTCTCTCTCTCTCTCACACACACACACCACGCACACACACAGACACACACACACACCACACACACACAGACAAACACACACACACACACACACACACCACACACACACACAGACACACACACACAGAAGAGACCACATTTATGGAAGATCACATGGGATCCAATGACGCAGTGACTGAAGGGATATCCTGATATTAAACTTTTCATAAAAGAAAGTGTTTTAAGGTATATAGAAAAATGTTTGAGTGGAGTGGAGAAAAGGAAAATAGACGAGTCTAGTTGTTAGTAGTTGCTGCTTCTAACGGGGATTAGAGACACACCAAATGGGATAACCCAGGAGTGAGGACACTCTGTCCCATGAAGTTTCCAAGTCCTGACATAAGAGCTGTGGGGCCTGGTTTGAATCCTGATTCTACCACTTATGTATACGTTGACCTTGGTAAAGTAATGTGTGTGAACTCTGAAAAATGAGCCTGGTGGCACCTATCTCATTAGGTTGTTGAGCTAACTCAATAGAAGGAAATATGTAAGATGCCTTTTCCCATTCCTAACACATAGAGAGTACTCAATCAGATTGCACTAGATTTTATGGAAAACTTATCCCAGGGGAATATCTAATGTAGGGCTTTTCCCAGAGAAAGTAATTCTCAGGCTATCTGTGAAAAGACAAGTTACTCAAAGCAAGTAGATTAATGTTAAGGGAAAAGGCCACCTGGAGAGACAGACATTCAGATGCCAGTTGTTTCCAAAATAGCTTTTCTCCTGCAAACTCATTTCCACAAGGCTCTCTCTTCTTGAGAGCCTACCTTTTAAACCAGAGATTATGTTCATGCTCTTGCTAACTGAAACATGCATTCTCCTTTCTTTTAAAAAAATTCTTTGTACCGGCTAGGCATGATGGCTCACACTTATAATCCCAGCACTTTGGGAAGCAGAGGCAGGAGGATCACTTGAAGCCAGTTCAAGACCAGTCTGAACAACATAGTGAGACTTTGTCAATACAAAACAACAATAAAAAGTCCTTTGTACCTTTTCTGTTCTTGAGAATGGGAAGTAGTGCTATTTTATATGAAAAAAAAAGTGTAGCCCTTAATTATGAGTTATAAACACATAGAAATGCATCATATTTTATAATAATAATGAGATAGCTTATGTTCTATTTTTCCCTTGTGAGTATATGCAAACCTTCTTCTTACTTTTGAATTTTTAATTTTCTTTCTTTCCATGTTAAGCAGGGATTCCCCTGAGTTTCTGTTCTGATGTGTGTGTAAAATTTAGGAAGTGATTAGAAAATCTTTTTTACTATGAAAAGCAATCAGAGCTAATACGCATAAGGACTAATTACTGTGAAGGTGGATGATGTGTTTTGGTATCTAATCATATTTCATTTGTTAAGGGTGATGCATTCTAAGTGGCTCCATCTTCCCTTCATTTAAATAGAAAATGAAAGAAATAATCACTAGATGGGAATACCCAGTGAAGCTTCATCTCGGAAGTCTTGTGACCATTCAAACCCAGATTTCCAGGTGGTTTTGCTCTCAAGGTTCTTGGTTAAGCATTCAGGACTGCACAAGCCCCTTTGAGCCTGTGTTCCAGAAGTATGGGAGAAGATTCATGTAAATGGTAAGCAAGCTCATTTATCTTCTTTTCCCTTTTTACACATCAGTGTGATGTTCATATGCAGAAACGGCTCATGAGTCTTAGAAAATCAATAATCTAAATTACATTATATACATAAAGTACAGCTCTTTCCAAAGCAGTTTCAAATATACTCCTTCGTTTTCTCACCTCCTTGTTCCCACCCCTGCTACTCCACTAAAGCTTCCCTCACTGAGGTCACCAATGACTCTCACTCAATTCAATGAGCACTTTTCAGTTTTTATCCTGGTTAACATCTCAATAGCATTTCATTCCCATAACCATCTGCTTCTCCAAATACACTCTCTTCTTGGTTTTTATGGGACTGCAGCCCATTGCTTCTCTCCAATTTCAATGGCTTTTACTTTGAAGTCATTTGTCAGGTTTCACTTTGTTTTCTTTTATTTCATTGATTTTTATCAAAGTTATGTCATGCAGAGCTTTAACAAACGGTTCTACAAAGCTTATAATGAAAAAAATCACAGCCTCTGATTCCACCCTTGATTTCCTCTTCCTACTCTTTAAGGTGTTTGCTCTGGTATTTATCTGCATATTTCTAAATAGCATGCTATTTCCGGGTTTTTTCATTTTCGATGTATTTTTTGATTTCCAACTTAGGAAGATGAGTATTTAAATCTGTTATATTTTCTCTTCCTGCAAAACAGACTTTCTCTTCATCTCTCTGTCTTCTCTCTCTTTCCTTTTTCCCTCATCTTCCCAATAAATTATAGCAGAAATTTTGGCTAAATCAATCATTCATACTTGCTTTATTCACAGCTATTTGGTATAGTATACTAACACTACAACTTTTTCTTGTAAAGTGTTTTGCTTTCCCCAATGTTAATAATTTTTGTACTTTCCCCCTCTATGTTTAGAAAGTTTACTAGTTGTTGTCACAAAGACACCTCCAAATCTCATTAGCTTAACACAGTAAATTGTTTACTTCTTACACATAGAAGATCCAATACAGATGTTTCCACTTGATGGGAGACCCTTTATGCAGTGATTTGGGGCCCCAAGCACCTTCTATCTTGATGCTTCTCTACCCCCAGGGCCTTGGAGTCCCCTATTGGATCCTTAATATCTGCAGAGAGGCCAGGGTGATGTTTTAATGAGATAGGTTGGAAGTGGTATGTGTACCTTCCATTCATAGCACCCTGGTCAGAAGTCAAGGCATGCAGCCCAACCTAGCTGCAAGGGAGATTAGAAATGGAGTCTATGTTAGTGGCTAGAAAACAAATAAGATTTGGATAAACATAGTACTGTGTCTGTCATTACAGTCAGCATATACGTGTTTTACTCTTCCTCCCACAGGCCTAACACGATCAGTTCTTCCACTAGTGTATTACCTGTGTATTACCTGTGGATCTCAACTTTGATGGAGAAGCAGTGACTCCCCAACCCCAGAGTTGAGATCCACAGGTAATACACAGTCCTCTGTCTCAGGTTTAGATACGACTCTTCAAGCCCAAGAACCTACAAACTAAACAGACAAGTAATTTGCTGTCCCTGCTCCCTGAAAGCATACACATACACACTCAATAGGCAATAGGAGAGCAGGAAAACTGAAGAATAAAAGCAGTCATGGTCACATAGCAATGATGGAATCCTGTGAGCAGGATTTCAGCTCCTGGGTATTGGCAAATTCCTTGCTTAGACTCAGATTCAGTTCTGGGGAAGAAGTTTCCTATCCACTGTCTTCCGTGGCTCCTGAATCTTCCCTCTGGGAAATTTTTCCTTGTCTGTTATTTTCCATTGACACATCTAAAGTGGGTGTTGAGGTGTCTGCCTTCCCGGAGAATTGGGTGGGTTCTAACAGCATACTTTCTGCTAGGGGTTTACTTCAAGACTTACCGAGCAGTCAAAAGGCTTCTGAGATTAAGTTTACAGTGTCTTCGACAATATAATTCCCTCAAAACTTCATTAGACTTCCCAGGCTGGGTGTGGTGGCACATGCCTGTAATCCCAGCACTTTGGGAGGCTGAGGCAGGTAGATCACCTGAGGTCAGGAGTTTGAGACCAGCCTGGCCAACATGGCAAAACCCTGTCTCTGCTAAAAATACAAAAATTAACCAGGCATGGTGGTGGGCACCTATAATCCCAGCTGCTCAGGAGGCTGAGGCAGGAGAATTGATTGAACCTGGCGGGTGGAGGTTGCAGTGAGCCAGGATTGCGCCACTGCACTCCAGCCTGGGTAAAACAGCAAGACTCTGTCTCAAAAAAAAAAAAAAAAATTCATTAGACTACTTGTTTATTTGCTGCCCGTCATTTCCTTAGTCTACTAGACTTTTTTCCTAGATACAGTTCTCAACCTTGACTTCTTTATTTCCTCACCTCTATTCTTCTCTCTCAACTCAGTAGCTATGTGGAAGTCATCTGACACCAAAGCTTAGATGAGAAGGTAACATCTTTAATGGGGCCTGTGGTAGAGGCCTGAATCATTTTTTTATTAACTGAGAATTTGTAAAATCTGTAAATACTTAATCCTTCATGTCTCCACCAGATGTATAAGTCTCCTTTCTTTATCTGTAAGCACATCAAGGAACTTCTCCTTTTCATTTTTCCTTAATGAGATCACTCCTGGAGCCAAGTTCTCCTGCTTCACTTGGAACTGGTTGCTCTCTAGGACTCAGATGAAGCACTGAAGTCTGTCCTCATAGTCACTCTGAAAACCTCCTTTCCTTGCCCATGTTTTAAAGCCCCATTTACTGGATCCCACTGTCAGAATCTGGGATTTGATTTTACTCTGCTTACAAGATAAGGTTGCCTGTTTTTGTTTCATGGATGTTAGAAGACTAGAGTTTCCTGGGTCAGAAACAAAGAACGCTATTAATCACAGCACAGCAGGCAGCATGACTGTCAGTTTCCTTTGCCCCGCCCCCCAAGTCTCCTGGGGACAAGAAGAAGAGGTTCAGGTGAATGCTGTGCACATATAGGTTGTTGTACAGGAGAGAAATACTGGCTTGGGAACCTGCTGTTTTATAGCAAGCAGTAAGGAAGCCTGCTCTTTGTTCCAGAGGTACACATTGCCTCATCCTTGAAGGTTGCTTGCTGCAAACATAACCTTGAAAAATGGTCCTGATAAAGATTGGTCAGGGTCTTGCATTCTTGGCATACTCAAAAAGAATGTACATGGACACTCTGGGCCCAGGAAGATTGCCTTTCTCAAAACCTGTATGTGCTGCTCCAGGTTTATACACTCGCAGATTTACCCAGTCATAGTTTTCTGCTCAACAACACTAATGGCCCCAACAGGAAGATTATTAGGAAGGCAAGGACCAAATCTGTTTCCTCACCATCGAATCCCCAGTGCCTATCACGGTGCATGGTATGTGGTAGGTAATCAACTCATAATTGCAATAAATTAAGAGATGTAAGTGATTTACTCTATGGATTATATTACATTCAAGAAGCTCAGATAAGCCACAGATACATCACACACACGTGCACACACACACGTGCACACACACACGTGCACACACACAAGTGTCCTTTGGAAAACACAAAAATGGAATTTTTCTTAATAAGAGTATCCATTTCTTTATACTGAACATTTGTTGTATTCCCTTTTCTCTCCTCCTCCATTTTCTCACATTCCATCTACAATCTCTAGAGCCTGTCATTTGACAAACTCTGTGACTTAGAGAAAATGATCTTGGAATCCACACTCGCCTGACCCTGCCTTTTCAACAACACTATTTTGTCTGTCATTACATTTTTCTTAAGATACTATTTAATAAAGGTCTAATTATTTAGTATCTACACTAGTCTTTATGATTGCTCTAGTACAGTGGTTTTTTTGTTTTTGTTTTTGAGGTGGAGTCTTGCACTGTTGCCCCGGCTGGAGTGCAGTGGCACAATCTTGGCTCACAGCAACTTCAGCCTCCAGTGTTGAAGTGATTTTCCTGCCTCAGCCTCCCGAGTAGCTGGGATAACAGATGCCCGTCATCATGCCTGGCTAATTTTTTGTGTTTTTAGTATAGATGGGGTTTCACTATGTTGGCCAGGCTGGTCTCAAACGCCTGACCTTGTGATCCACTCGCCTCAGCCTCCCAAAGTGCTGGGATTACAGGTGTGAGCCACTATGCCCAGCTAGTACAGTGATTCTTAACCACTGATCCTTTTGCCCCTGAGGGGATGCTGAGCAATGCCTGAAGACATTTTTGATTGCCATTTTTTTAGGTAGGAGGTGCTACTGGTCACTAGTAGATAGAAGCCAGGGATTCTGCAAACATCAGAATAGCACTCCACAACAAAGAAGTATCCAGTCCAAGGTGACAATAGTGCTGGGGCTAGAAACCTTGCTGTAGTGTGGATGGATGGAACTGCCGCGTATGTGTAACACTACAGCTCAGTTGTTGGGTCAGCTGCACAGGAATTCATTATTCTCCCAATGTTTATGCCTCCTTCAATGTTTCAGAAACCTAAATTTCTCTTTCCCCTAAAGGTAAAGTCATTGTTTATTCTACCACAACTATCTTTTTCTTCTTCTTCTTTTTTTTTATAGCACCTATGTCTTCATGAAGCAAATAATCTCTAGAAAAGAGTGTAAGTTAAATAACACGGATTAAAGATTCACTTCTGTCCCAAATTTATCTGTGCCCTTCTTAACCTACACATACCTCCCTGTGTGGTCTAATTTATTTCTTGCTGCTGTTTGGGTAACAAGGACACAATAAGCATTCTATATGATCATATCTTACCTTAAGCTGTAAAATTTAGTTTAAGATTATTTCAAAAGAGGGCTGTACCACCAATTTGACCCTTTATTCAAATGTTGGCCCATTTAAACCTAAAGTCCCTGAAAGTTTAGAAGAATTAACCACAGTAACTTCACTGAATGCCTCTGTACTTGCATTTAGGCTGCGTTGGGAAACAGAGCAAACCGTAATCATTCACCACCAGGTAAGTTCTGTTTGCACAGCAATCTAACCTCACCTAAATCAGGATAGACAGGTAAATCAACACAGGAAAATTTGGCATGTAGACTTCATTTCCAGACCTAAGAGATTAGAGATGCATTTGGAAAGACATGTAAGCACAGACCTACAAAGGGATACAGATTGCTTTTAACTCATCTCACATATAGAATTCCTTTGCCTCATCTGCTTATTTGTCCTCCTGACATCCCAAAGACCATGGCTTGCATTATCTCTTCAAAAGCATTACAACCCAGAAATTTTCCACTTATTGATAATATTGGAAATTAAATTGCTGCATGGCAGGCTCTAACCCAGTACCGTTTGAATCTCTCCTGGCTTCTCAGTTCTTTCTAGGTAACTTAAGTGTCCTTGCCTTTTTTCTACTGCATTTCTGTTTTCCTTAAACATTGTCCTGGCACTCATTCCCAACAAACCCTTTCCCCCAGCTCCAGTTGCCAGCTCCTTTCTCCTGCTACCACTCTGATTTCTGGCTCCAAAGTGATCCACTCAGCAATGATCCAGACTCATAATTCAAGGGTGTGACTTCACATCCAGGGGCAATGAGCTGTTTTTCCATGAAAGGATAGTTAGTGCTGGAGCCTGTGTCTTCTATTACAGGAAATTACATCAAGCATTAATTTAACTTACGAAATCTCCAACTTTTTCAAGGCAGGAGGGAAAAGGGAGGTGTAAGAGAAAAAGAATCCATAAATATATTTTTTGTTGAAACATACCAGAAATGGAGCTTGAAGTGCCAGCAGAATGTTCCAAACAGCATTTTTTAAATGATTTTCCATGAATGTAAAGAGTGAATCCAGCACAAAGTTTATGACTGGAATTGGAGTTTGTCTGATACGATAGTTAAAAGGCGACAATAGCTTCCCATAACGCAAGTGACTGAAGCCTAGATGAATGGAATGTGAAACTGATGGCAAGTTGAGGGAATGGGCTTTTCTAGGCAGCAAGACATTTCTCAAAGTTCTGACACAGATAGGAAGTGAAGATGGATGGAAGATTAGATTGGAAAATAAAACAGACACCTCCTTTAAGGAAAGAGGAGCTATTTTTAACACATTGATCTTCTAAGGAAAGAGGTGAAGGATAGCAAAAATTGAACATTTTAGTTCAAAGCTCAGTAACAGCTTGTTCTCATTTGGTTTAATTTAGTTCAACAGATAAAGTCCAAATCTCATCCAAAACTATCATGAGATTTTACTATATTGAATCCCTACTCTTCTTTTCTTTTTTTCAGAGTGTGTGTGTTGGTCTTTCTTCCTCCTTCTCCTCCTCCCCATTTTCCTCCTCCTCCTCCTTTTCTGTCTCCTTTCTTGAATAGCCTGTCCCAAGCAATAGAAAGTAGATTGCTATTAACTTTTAAAGGAAAATACCAAGTAACTAAAGCCATTTCCATAAAGGATTATGAAAATGAATATGCATGAAATAGTCCCTGGGGTCCTACTGGTAAAATAAATGGCTCTTCATCACCTCTCCCCCAATCTTGTTCACCCTTCAGGCCTGCCCTGGAAAGACATTAGAAATAAAGTAAACAGTAAAGACTGTCTAATGACAACATTTGAAAAAGGAAGAATCTTGGAATTGAGGAGAGGGGATATATGGATCAGGATTAGACACAGCTGAGGGGCAGTGGGACACATCTCTTTTGGCCTATGGGGACTTCCACACTTGGTTGCATGTTAGCTGTTGGAGGAAGGGATAACATGAGTAATGGGGCAGCCATAACTCTTTTCCTTGGAAACTTTCCCATGCACCGTGGCATTATGCGGTGGGCCTAGCCATCCTTGTGTGCAAACTGATGAGAAAAAATGTAAGAAAAAGAGAGAAGAAAAACACCTTTCAGGTTTGTTGGAAGGCACAGCATCATGAATCCACTTTAAAGAAGTTCAAACTCATGTACAAATAATTCATATTATATAGACCTTTTTGTAAGCTACTTAGATATTTTTGAGAGAAAGTTGCATATTTTAAAAAAATTATGGAGGTTAAACTCCATTTTTGTTAATGAAAGAAGCATTAGTCAAAGAATTAGCCCATCTGGTATCTATAGACTTACCTTCCTATCAATACCAAATAACCCAACCTTAGTCATCCATTTGTCTCTGCTTCCCTAACACTCTTTACTTAAATCGCGTGTAGTACTTTTCACACTTGAAGGTAATTACATATTACCTTCAAGTAATATATCTGTCTCTATCCATAATCATAAGCTTTTTAAAGAAAAATACTGTCCTTTTCAGCTCTGTGGGGATCTTTAAATGTTGAGTAAGTGAATGAATGAACTTTCTGCATCTCAGTTTTCTTTCTTATTCCCTATTGAAGAGCCATTGTGAGCATTAAATGAATGAAGGTAGGTTAAAATATCATTAAAATGCAGTGTCTCTGCACTAATCACATAGAGAAGAATGACATTAAGATAAATATGGAATGTGAGCAGATGAAAGTAAGAACTCCGGTAAAGGAATATCCAGCTGACAGCTCATTACCTGTCACCACAGTCATCTTACAGAGGCCTCATACTATCTGGGGAAGACTTAGTCTGAAGCTACCAAAGAAAAAGTCCATACGTGATTATTATTCATTGCACTAGTTCTCCCTGTTGCCCAATTTTTGAGACCAAGCTTGTGTTGTTTTTGGAAAAGTCTTCCTATCCTGACAATCCCCGTGGAAACACAGGAGCATATACCTCTCTCTTTGTCTTCCATTTGAGGTTGATCTAATCCAGATGGAAAATTTTTCATAGGCATTATAAAGTACTCCATCTGTGAAGCAAACAAAAGAAAGTAAAAGACAATGAACTCTATGAAAGCTGAATTACCCATTAAGGGGTTATGCGGAGGCCTTTTAATGAATTAACTCAGTGTTGTGTGAATACTGCAGGTAATGCTGAAGAAAAACACTTTCCTCCTCCACTTTCCCTTTTGAGGGTCACTGAAATTATGAACGTCATTACCAGTTGGCAGAAACATCTTATTTATTACTTAAGTTAAATACGTTTAGTTACGCTCTTAAATCCCTTCTCTCTGTGGATCAGGCAAACCTCTGGTAGCAGTGTGCAGTGTGACCATGGGCTTTTTTTTTTTTTTTTTACATTCAAGTTTCAGTTTCTTCATTTGTAATTTGGGATAGTATACTTACTATCTGCTATTCCATAAGATTGTTGAAAAAACAATGACAAAAACGTATATAAAGGGCTTAGCAGCATACACCTCTATAGGATAGTAGCCAATAGTGTTATTAGGCTTCTGTTGCACAATTTGTTAATATTACCATGCTTTGCTATTTATGTATTTTTATTTTATACTCTGTGTCCATCACCTCAGTACCAAAAAGCAAGAAAGAGATGAAGTTGCCCAAAGCTAATGAGCCATTGTTTCTCCAAGGTGACAGAGAACTAGAAATTCTAAGCATCAATAGCATTGAGGTTAGGTTTAAACAGACATATATAAATATATAATGGTGGCCATATACAACAGAACAGCCAGAGTTAAAAAGAATGACAACACCAAATGTTGCTGAGGGTGTGGAGCACCTGAAACTTTCATCTGTTTGCGGTTGGCAGGAATGTGAAATGGTGCAACCTGTTTGGAAAACAGGCTGGCAGTTTCTTTCTTTCTTTTCTTTCTTTCTTTCTTTTTTTTTTTTTCTTTTTTTTTCTTTTTTTTTTTTGATACTTTAAGTTCTAGGGTACATGTGCACAACATGCAGGTTTGATACATAGGTATACATGTGCCATGTTGGTTTGCTGCACCCATTAACTCATCATTTACATTAGATATTTCTCCTAATGCTATCTCCCTCCAGTCCCCCAACCCCAGACAGGCCCTGGTGTGTGATGTTCCCCACCCTGTGTCCAAGTGTTCTCATTTTTCAGTTCCCACCTATGAGTGAGAACATGCGGTGTTTGGTTTTCTGTCCTTGTGATAGTTTACTGAGAATGATGGTTTCCAGCTTCATCTATGTCCATGCAAAGGACATGAACTCATCCTTTTTTATGGCTGCATAGTATTCCATGGTGTATATGTGCCACATTTTCTTAATCCAGTCTGTCATTGATGGACATTTAGGTTGGTTCCAAGTCTTTGCTATTGTGAATGGTGCCACAATAAACATGGGTACATATATACCCAGTAATAGGATCCCTGGGTAAATGGTATTTCTAGTTCTAGATCCTTGAAGAATCGCCACACTGTCTTCCACAATGGTTGAACTAATTTACACTCCCACTAACAGTGTAAAAGTGTTCCTATTTCTCCACATCCTCTCCAGCATCTGTTGTTTCCTGACTTTTTAATGATCACCATTCTAACTGGTGTGAGATGGTATCTCATTGTGGTTTTGATTTGCGTTTCTCTGATGACCAGTGATGATGAGCTTTTTTTCATGTGTCTGTTGGCTGCAGGCAGTTTCTTATAAAACTAAACATTCACCTTTCCTGTCACTGAACAAGGCCACTCCTAGGAATTCACTCAAAGAAAATGAAAACTTATGTTTACAAAATACGTTATGGTAATATTCATAGCAGCTTTATCATAATAGCCAAACTGGAAACAGCTCAGATATCCATCGATGGGAAAATGAATAATAAACTATGGCATACGATTTGCTACTATAAAATAAAAAGGAACAAAATACTGAATATTAGATGAATCTCAAAAACATTATGCTGAGTGAAAAAAGCCCTACACACCAGAGAACATACTATATGAGTTCTTTTATATTACATTCTATAACGGGCAAAACAAATCCATGATAGGAAAGACTCGAAATAGTTGCTGCTTCAAGGACAGGCAGGATGTCTGGGAAGGGGTAGAAGAAACTTTCTGGGATGATGATAATTTTTTAAATCTCGTTAGCCCTTACAGTTTACACAGGCATATACATTTGAAATATACCACAAATGTACTTTTAAGATCTGCATGTTTCACTGTATGTACATTTTATATCAAATGAAAAAAAACTGTAAACAAAAATGAAACTCTACTTAATAAGACACAGGGTGAAGTATTCAGGGGGAAATATACTGAGATCTGCAATTTATTTTGAAATACATAAAAATAAATGGATTAATGATGAATAAGGCTTAGATAGATATGTGATCAAGTAGAATAAGTATTAATCATAAAAGTACATGGTAGGTACACAGGTGTCTGCTGTAAAATTCTTTCAGCATTATTATATATTTGATAATTTTCATAATAAAATTTTGGAGAAAATATGGTGGTGGCAAAAGTTCTTTCCTGCCTACAGGAGTAATTCTTTAACTTTCCTTTGTCTTAAGGACTCCTGCTTTATTAAAGGAAATTATTCCATAGAGTATGAGAAAAGGAATACATCAAATGTAGAGGCAGATGACCAAAGATACCTCCCCCAAAGACAGAGCTAGTTAAAATCAGGTGCCCTTTCACTACCTTCTCTCATTCATGTTTCCTTCTGATTTTTCTACTAGTCCGGTGATGCTCATTGGCTAAGTCCTATCTAAATAACGGATTCTGCCCATTTGTGGTCTGAGTTGGAGGCTTTTAGGCAAGACCTCCATTTCAATATCAACTAGTTTAGGAAACGGCCAGGGTCGGGGGGGAATGTAAGAGAGAAGATAGAAGATGGTATCAATTTGCTTCTGCAGAGACCAAGCTTTTATGTGAAATGAGTATGGTGATAGATTTGTCACCTTTACTATAAAGATTGAAACACCTATATTGCCAACCCATTAATGTAATACACAAGGAGAAAAGGAAAGTGCTTATTTTTCACTGGGCGAGGCATAAGAGCAGTACCATGTATGAAAAATGGAATTTTCCTTTTGTTAACAGGATCTGGTTTTCCATTTTTTCCACATTGGGACTAGCTGGCATAGTTATTTATAGGACGTGGGCCCATACACACTAGCCATGTGCTGATTTTGATACTTTTCCTTGTTTAAAATTTATAGCAAAGTAGCAAAAAGATACATCATCTACAAAGTAAAATGAAATCTCAAGAAAGGCTCTGTTAAGGCAATGTGTCTGTTTTTTAAAAAACATCACAAGATTTTGCATTTTATAGGTAAGCATGTGATCTGCTTATTTTGGCACAAGGAAAGGAAATTTAGGCAAAATTGAAGGAAATGACCCTATCAAGGTTATGACTCCGTAATAATAAATGGGCTCATAGCACTTGATTTTAATGAACACATGAGTGAAAGTAATTAAGCGTAATTGTTAATTTTGCCTTAAATAATTTCAGAATCACCACTTTCGGGAGATGGAACTTCTACTAATGACTTCAACGAAGCAGCCAACGAGTATTTTCAAGCTTCAATCACTTTTCCACACCCCTTTCTGGGAAGGTAACAGGAAACAGCATTCAAAAGAGAAGCCCAAGGCGGCCATCAGACATGACTCTTGAATCCACGTTACCCAAAACCCGTACCCACTGGGCAGAAAATTTATCTTTCTAAACTTCTTCAGTTTAGCTCTAGCACCTTATTACATTTCTTAAATTAGGACTTAATTAGTAAATTCAAAAATCATTGCTACAAGGGAAAATGAGGAAAGCTTCCTTTTTTAGTGTCCTTCTGAAGAAGAGAAAAACATTCACTAAAGTGCTTTCTTTGACTTTCTGGAGATGGAAACTTAAAAACATTATTTTAATCTTCTGCTGTTATTTTCATTTCCTCATTTTGAAAAGAAAGCGTTTAGAAATAGAAGCCCAAACCTCACTATTATGAAATATATTTCTGTAACAAACCTGCACATGGACCCCCTGAATCTAAAATAAAACGATAATAACAGAATGATCACAAAAAATACATATGGCCAATAAAAATGAAAAATGTCCATTCATTAGTAATTTAAGAACTATAAATAAAGCAGTGAAATATCATTTTTCCCATTTATCAAACTGGCAAAGATTGAAAATTGGCAGGAGAACGGAGGGGAAATTCTTATAAACATGCTTGTATGTGGGGATGTAAATCTGCTATAATTTTTGCTACAACCATGTTGACGGGAGGTTTTGGCAATGTTGATTGAGAGTTTGAAAATATTCTATTTAAAGTTGTGTGCCAATGTAATAATCAGAGGTACACACAAAAATTTATATTTCAAGAAAGGTTTATTGCTGAATTTTTATAACAGCCCAAAATTGGAAATAACCCAAATGCCCACCCATAGGGGACTGGTGAAATAAATGATGGTACATTTGTATATGGGAACAACATGCAAAAAAATAAAAAAAAAAAAACCATGATTTTAAAAACTATTTACTAATATGTTTATAATATACCATTAAATAAAAAGAGGAAAATCTGATAAACATATTTAGAGCATTATTCCGGTTTTGTGACATGTGTCTACATGCATGAAAATCCTGCAAGGGTATATATCAATATTTGTGCATGATAGGACTTTGGGTGATTTTTGTTTTCTGATATTTTCTGTATTATCTGTATTCTCTACAATGAGCATATTCTACCGGACAACAATGAATCAATACTTTGAATTATACGAAACAGATTTTCTGCTTTGTTTGCATCTCGCAGGCCATTGTCAGTCAATTCAGTTGAATGATGGGACAATTCAGTGGAGATAAAAAAAAAAATAGGCAACCTGGTTGGTTGGCAGTTTGTAGACAAAAGACTTGGCTAATTTCCCATACTTGTAATTTTTCAACTAGTTGGTTTGGCATCACATAAATACAGCCAGAGTTGGAACATTTGAAACAGAGAAAGCTTTAATGCCAAAAATCTCTTGGACTCAAATTGAAAAAAGATGCACACTGATTTTTTTTTCTATTGCAGTTTCTCTCATACATAAAAATGAACTAATAAGGCAAATCCTCAATTACCACCAGCTATATTTCAAGCATTTTAAACTGTAAAAGTGGCCCTTAACCCCCTCTGGCTATAGAAGAGCTATGTTTTAGGCTGCCCGGAGTATGGTGGGGGTGGCCCATGAGAGAAGGAAAATCCGTCTCTGCTTCAGCACGCCTGGGCTTCTGGGCTTTCTTCATTTTTCCCACATCCTACTGTGTTGCTACTTCTCTGCTGGTCACCTTGGATCTGGTCAGAGTCACCATTAGAGCTGTTATCTCGTAGAGATTAGCTGAAAGATGGCCAGGAATTGTCATCTGTTTTCTCCATTGCAATGTTTGCAGCAGCTGAAAAGGTCCCTGACACATAGTAGGCACTCAGATAATGGCTGATGGAAAGAATCTACAATCGAATGAATGCCCATAATTCTATAGCTGCTCAGACACTTCTTAAACTTAAAGTCTTGGGAGAAACATTCTCATTCATAGATTAAGGGTTTTGGTTGCTACCAGTAATTTATACTTCAGTGTGTGAAGACTTTCGGGTCTTTGAGAATGAGTTATGCCTGGGAAATGGAGATTGCAAAAGAAATTTCAGGGTGCCTATAAGAAGAGAAGAGAAATGATGCTTTTTGACTGCAGATTATCATATATTTAAGTAAACTGTCATATATTTAAATAAATAAGAGGTTTCTAGTAAATATACAAGAAGAAGGACTGTTTTGAGAGAAAAATAACCTAAAGTCTTGAAAGGTGCTTTCACATGTCTGATACCACTTAATCCCTGCAATAATCTTTTCAAGAAAAACATATCTTATTCCCATCTTGCAGGTAAGAAACTGAGGCTCAGACAGATTGAGTAACTTGTCAAAGGTCTGACAGCTAGAAAGTGGAAGTGTCTAGATTTGTTTTACTCTAAAGCTCCAAACCGTGAGGAAAAATAAATAAAATTTTAAAATTGGAAACCAGGAGCACGCTAAAAGAATTTGATTGTCTCACTAGTTTTCTTCAGGCCTGCCAGTCTGGTGGCACTGGTGTTAATCGCTCAACAGAGCTAAGCTCCTTGGGCGGGTTCATGATGGAAGAAATTAGACAATCACTTCAACCAAGCAGGCAAGACTGCTATAAACCTACTGCCACATTATCAACGTAGCTGTACCAACCTCGTGGGCAGTAAAAACATCCTCCCCAAGCACTTCTAATATCCTTAAATAAACACTAGGAGGTTCCAAGTAAATATCCAGAAAGAAAGGTTGAACTGAGAGCTAAACAACATTAAATTATTTAAATTCCTCAAGATCAAATAAAAGAACCAGACACAAGGTAAATTAGTGGAATGTTTACACACCAACTGTATAATTTCTAATCTAATTTGCAATGGCATTTGGAACACGACTGACCATTTGAAATAAATAATATGTTGTCTTAGATTCAGATGATTAGAATACTTTGCAAAAATCTGTTTAATGGTATGATGCTCTCTAGCAAAGAAATATCACTTTAGGAATAACTATTGCCAAACTAGGGATTGTTTTCAAAATATACATGGCTGATGATGATTGTGTGCAGCGTGAATCTTACCACTATACAGAAAATTAAAACAGCTTTCATGGATAGTAGCTGAGACTGAAATAAATATGACTTGACGTGCTTTTATTCCGAGGAATAATTGTGTACCCTGTCCATCAGTTGAGAGCTTATAAATAACGTTTGGGAAGTCAGGAACAAACGTTTTAATTTTAGTGAGTTAAAAAAGTTTGTGAAAGAACATCTGAGTAGAACAAGACTGCTCTTAAAAGCAAGAGTAAAAACTGACTACATCCTCAGAAGGGCAGCTGCCCAGACAAGGGCTTTGAGAATTGGAAAGCTGGACTCATTTCAGCCAAGATTCCTAATTTCTGGAGATCTGGTTTCCTCTTCTGCCAACAGAAAAGCAAGGCATACATGAAAATAGAAAATGTGTACTTTCAGCAAGGCTTGCTGGCTTTGCAGCATTCACGTCTCAAAGCAAAGACCATAATGGGTAATGACAATGCTATGCCATCAACAGAGAGAATTTTAGTCTGCACATGTTCCAGACTAATATTTAAATTTAAATACTAATGAGTGGGGTAAGATGAAAGTTTATGGCAATAAATAGATGACTAGGTATCATAATTTGAGAATATTGATTTTAAAAATTGATAATATTATGAACCAAGAGTATATAAATATACATATTTGATGTCAGATTCAAGGGTGTGGGTCTCTAGGTCAACTATGTTCTGGTCGATAAGTATTGATTAAGAACTACTGTATGATTGTACCTAATATATGCTATAGAAAAGACAAAATCATCAGATATAACTTGAATCTTCTGAAAAAGGAAAAGAGAAGGAGATGGAAGCGCATCAAAGGGCAACCCTATGCCAGATACAGTTCTAAGCACTTTACATTTAACGTGCCCATACTTCAAAGGAAGTATTAGGATTTCTATTTTATGAATGAAACATGCATGAAAGCAACTGCAAAATAATACAAGATAGTATATCATTAAGTTTTACGTTGAATATCATCAGGTTCTATAGTTTATGATTCTCAGAGAGTCCTACAGATAGTCCAGAAGGGATGAAATCATTATTGACTAGAGTGACTACAAATGGCACCATGAGGAGCTGTTCCTTGGAATGGATTTGAAAGTACAGATAGGTTAAAACAGATGACACAAGTATCTAGATGGGAAGAGATTGAGCATGGAGGCAAAAGCCATATAATCAAAAGCAAAAATATATTAATAAAGATAGTGCATGGAGCAGTGGCCAATCTGAGAAAAAGAGAGGGTGCATTAAGGAGAATTTAGGAGTATAAAATTAGAGTAGAAGAAAAGTATTGAATGTTTAACTTCTGGTTGATTCAAAAAGCAAGGGGAGGCAATTATAGATTTTTGAGAATAAATTAGTTGATGATTCATATTTCAAGCCAGGTTAACAAGCAAATCCCTAGCCATAGAGGTCGTCCAGTTTTGGGTGACATTCAGGATAAATGCTATCATGACACTGATGTCTTAGGAAGACATAACTTATGTCTGGCATGGCAGAAATTAGTGAAGGAAAAACCTAAAGCAGGGAGATTGCTACATTCTCTCTCATGTGATAACAATGGCCTGAACTATAGTTATAGCAATAGACATAAAGAATACGAGCTTTCAGCTGATTTAAAGGAAGAATCTATGGGGTTTTATGATAGATATGGGATGACAGAAGGGAAAGCATGAAGGTGACTCCCAGGTATCTTGCTAGCAACATAGGCATAACTTACAAAGAAAGCACATAAAATTCAGCTCTAATATGTTAGGAAAACTTCAATGTTTTAACTAAGTATCTTGCTCCCCCACCCAACACACACATATGTTTAGAGGTAGAGCCAGGTAGAAGGAATAGAAAATGGAGGGAACAATTTGTAATATTTATGTTTTAGTCCAAATATATATTGTACCTTTCCCTAAGAGAATGTGAAGCTGGGGTGGAAGGTGATGCGTGGAATGGCTCCTACATGCCCACTAAGAGATCAAAGGTTGGTGAGATTATTTTGGTCCCTTTGGCCTTCAGGAGCTCTTACATTAACCTTGGGCCTCATAACCTAGTATTAGGACCTAACCAATACCCAACACCCCTGCCCTCTTCTTCCCCACTACTATGAAATATGAAAGCATTTTATTGGAGGGCAACAGAACCTATAGAAAATATTTTGTTGAGTTAAAAAATAATGTTGAAAGCAAAAATGCTGGCCTGGTGTGGTGGCTCATGCCTGTAATCTCAGCACTTTGCGAAGCCAAGACAGGCAGATCACTTGAGGCCAAGAGTTTGAGACCAGCCTGACCAACAAGGCAAAACTGTATCTCTACTAAAAATGCAAAAATTAACTAGACTTGGTGGTGCACACGTGTAATCCCAGCTACTCAGGAGGCTGAGGCATGAGAATCACTTGAACCCAGGAAGCAGAAGTTACAGTGAGCTGAGACTGTGCCACTGCACTCCACCTAGGCAACAGAGCAAGATTCTGTCTCAAAAAAAAAAAAAAGAGCAAAAATGTTGACCAAAATTCAAGATTGCAATCTTCGAGAGTGCATTATGTGTCTTTGGATCAGAAGTTCAAATAATAACTCAGCACTGGGTGTAGTATCTGGTATAAAATTGGCTCACAATAAGTACATGATGAATTAATAGACAAATTTTCTTATTTGCATTTTCTTTTATTTATTATTATTATACTTTAAGTTCTAGGGTACATTTGCACAACGTGCAGGTTTGTTACATATGTATACATGTGCCATGTTGGTGTGCTGCACCCATTAACTCGTCATTTACATTAGGTATATCTCATAATGCTATCCCTCCCCACTCCCTCCACCCCATGACAGGCCCCGGTGTGTGATGCTCCCCTTCCTGTGTCCAAGTGTTCCCATTGTTCAATTCCCACCTGTGAGTGAGAACATGTGGTGTTTGTTTTTCTGTTCTTGCGATAGTTTGCTGAGAATGATGTTTTCCAGCTTCATCCATGTCCATGCAAAGGACATGAACTCATCATGTTTTATGGCTGCATAGTATTCCATGGTGTATATATGCCACATTTTCTTAATCCAGTCTGTCATTGATGGACATTTAGGTTGGTTCCAAGTCTTTACTATTGTGAATAGTGCTGCAATAAACATATGTGTGCATGTGTCTTTATAGCAGCATGCTATATAATCATTTGGTTATATACCCAGTAATGGGATGACTGGGTCAAATGGTATTTCTAGTTCTGGATCCTTGAGGAATTGCCACACTGTCTTCCACAATGGTCAAACTAGTTTACAGTCGCACCAACAGTGTAAAAGTGTTCATATTTCTCCCCATCCTCTCCAGCACCTGTTGCTTCCTGACTTTTTAATGATTGCCATTCTAACTGGTGTGAGATGGTATCTCATTGTGGTTTTATTTGCATTTCTCTGATGGCCAGCGATGACAAGCATTTTTTCATGTATCTGTTGGCTGCATAAATGTCTTCTTTTGAGAAGTGTCTGTTCATATCCTTCATCCACTTTTTGATGGGGTTGTTTGTTTTTTTCTTGTAAATTTATTTGAGTTATTTGAAGGTTCTGGATATTAGCCCTTTGTCAGATGAGTAGATTGTAAAAATTTTCTCCCATTTTGTAGGTTGCCTGTTCACTCTGATGGTAGTTTCTTTTGCTATGCAGAAGTTCTTTAGTTTAATTAGATCCCATTTGTCAGTTTTGGCTTTTGTTGCCATTGCTTTTGGTGTTTCAGACATGAAGTCCTTGCCCAAGCCTATGCCCTGAATGATATTCCCTAGGTTTTCTTCTAGGGTTTTTATGGTATTAGGTCTAACATTTAAGTCTCTAATCCATCTTGAATTAATTTTTGTATGAGGTGTAAGGAAGGGATCCAGTTTCAGCTTTCTACATATGGCTAACCAGTTTTCCCAGCACCATTTATTAACTAGGGAATCCTTTCCCCATTTCTTGTTTTTGTCAAGTTTGTCAAAGATCAGATGGTTGTACATGTGTGGTATTATTTCTGAGGGCTCTGTTCTGTTCCATTGGTCTATATCTCTGTTTTGGTACCTGTGCCATGCTGTTTTGGTTACTGTAGTCTTGTAGTATAGTTTGAAGTCAGGTAGCATCATGGCTCCAGCTTTGTTCTTTTTGCTTAGGATTGTCTTGGCAATGCGGGCCCTTTTTTGGTTCCATATGAACTTCAAAGTAGTTTTTTCCAATTCTGTGAAGAAAGTCATTGGTAGCTTAATGGGGATGGCATTGAATCTATAAATCACCTTGGGCAATATGGCCATTTTCACGATATTGATTCTTCCTATCCATGAGCATGCAATGTTCTTCCATTTGTTTGTGTCCTCTTTTATTTCATTGGGCAGTGGTTTGTAGTTCTGCTTGAAGAGGTCCTTCACATCCCTTATAAGTTGGATTCCTAGGTATTTTATTCTCTTTGAAGCAATTGTGAATGGGAGTTCATTCATGATTTGGCTCTCTGTTTGTCTGTTATTGGTGTACAAGAATGCTTGTGATTTTTGCACATTGATTTTGTATCCTGAGACTTTGCTGAAGTTGCTTATCAGCTTAAGGAGATTTTGGGCTGAGACAATGGGGTTTTCTAAATATACAATCATGTCATCTGCAAACAGGGACAATTTGACTTCCTCTTTTCCTAATTGAATACCCTTTATTTCTTTCTCCTGCCTGATTGCCCTGGCCAGAACTTCCAACACTATGTTGAATAGGAGTGGTGAGAGAGGGCATTCCTGTCTTGTACCAGTTTCAAAGGGAATGCTTACAGTTTTTGCCCATTCAGTATGATATTGGCTGTGGGTTTGTCATAAATAGCTCTTATTATTTTGAGATACATTCCATCAGTACCGAATTTATTGAGAGTTTTTAGCATGAGGGGCTGCTGAATTTTGTCAAAGGCCTTTTCTGCATCTATTGAGATAATCATGTTGTTTTTGTCTTTGGTTTTTGTCTTTTATATGCTGGGTTACTTTTATTGATTTACATATGTTGAACCAGCCTTGCATCCCAGGGATGAAGCCAACTTGATCATGGTGGATAAGTTTTTGATGTGCTGCTGGATTAGGTTTGCCAGTATTTTGTTGAGGATTTTTGCATTGATGTTCATCAGGGATATTGGTCTAAAATTCTCTTTTTTTGTTGTGTATCTGCCAGGCTCTAGTATCAGGATGATGTTGGCCTCATAAAATGAGTTAGGGAGAATTCCCTCTTTTTCTATTGATTGGAATGGTTTCAGAAGGAATGGTACCAGCTCCTCCTTTTACCTCTGGTAGAATTTGGCTGTGAATCCATCTGGTGCTGGACTTTTTTGGTTGGTAGGCTATTAATTATTGCCTCAATTTCACAGCCTGTTGTTGGTCTATTCAGGTATTCAACTTCTTCCTGGTTTAGTCTTGAGAGAGTGTATGTGTCCAGGAATTTATCCATTTCTTCTAGGTTTTCTAGTTTATTTGCATAGAGATGTTTATAGTATTCTCTGATGGTAGTTTGTATTTCTGTGGGATCGGTGGTGATATCCCCTTTATCATTTTTTATTGCGTCTATTTGATTCTTCTCTCTTTTCTTCTTTATTACTCTTGCTAGCGGTCTATCAATTTTGTTGATCTTTTAAAAAAATCAGCTCCTGGGTTCATTGATTTTTTGAAGGGTTTTTTGTGTCTCTATCTCCTTCAGATATGCTCTGACCTTAGCTATTTCTTGCCTTCTGCTAGCTTTTGAATGTGTTTGCTCTTGCTTCTCTAGTTCTCTTAATTGTGATGTTAGGGTGTCAATTTTAGATCTTTCCTGCTCTCTCTTGTGGGCATTTAGTGCTATAAATTTCCCTCTACACACTGCTTTAAATATGTCCCAGAGATTCTGGTATGTTGTATCTTTGTTCTCATTGGTTTCAAAGAACATCTTTATTTCTGCCTTCATTTCGTTATGTACCCAGTAGTCATTCAGGAGCAGGTTGTTCAGTTTCCATGTAGTTGAGTGGTTTTGATTGAGTTTCTTAATCCTGAGTTCTAGTTTGATTGCACTGTGGTCTGAGAGACAGTTTGTTATAATTTCTGTTCTTTTACATTGGCTGAGGAGTGCTTTATTTCCAACTATGTGGTCAGTTTTGGAATAAGTGTGATGTGGTGCTGAGAAGAATGTAGATTCTGTTGATTTGGGGTGGAGAGTTCTGTAGATGTTTATTAGGTCCACTTGGTGCAGAGCTGAGTTCAATTCCTGGATATCCTTGTTAACTTTCTGTCTCATTGATCTGTCTAATGTTGACAGTGGGGTGTTAAAGTCTCCCATTATTATTGTATGGGAGTCTAAGTCTCTTTGTAGGTCTCTAAGGACTTGCTTTGTGAATCTGGGTGCTCCTGTATTGGGTGCATATATATTTATGATAGTTAGCTCTTCTTGTTGAATTGATCCCTTTATCATTATGTAATGGCCTTCTTTGTCTCTTTTGATCTTTGTTGGTTTAAAGTCCGTTTTATCAGAGACTAAGATTGCAACCCCTGCCTTTTTTTTGTTTTCCATTTGCTTGGTAGATCTTCCTCCATCCCTTTATTTTGAGCCTATGTGTGTCTCTGCATGTGAGATGGGTCTCCTGAATAAAGCACACTGATGGATCTTGACTCTTCATGCAATATGCCAGTCTGTGTCTTTTAATTGGATCATTTATCCCATTTACATTTAAGGTTAATATTGTTATGTGTGAATTTTATCCTCTCATTATGATGTTAGCTGGTTATTTTGCTCATTAGTTGATGCAGTTTCTTCCTAGCATCGATGGTCTTTACATTTTGGCATGTTTTTGCAGTGGCTGGTACTGGTTGTTCCTTTCCATGTTTAGTGCTTCCTTTAGGAGCTCTTGTAGGGCAGGCTTGGTGGTGACAAAATCTCTCAGCATTTGCTTGTCTGTAAAGGATTTTATTTCTCCTTCACTTATGAAACTTAGTTTGGCTGGATATGAAATTCTGGGTTGAAAATTCTTTTATTTAAGAATGTTGAATATTGGCCCCCACTGTCTTCTGGCTTATACAGTTTCTGCTGAGAGATCCGCTGTTAGTCTGATGGGCTTCCCTTTGTGGGTAACCCGACCTTTCTCTCTGGCTGCCCTTAACATTTTTTCCTTCATTTCAACTTTGGTGAATCTGACAATTATGTGTCTTGGAGCTGCTCTTCTCGAGGAGTATCTTTGTAGTGTTCTCTGTATTTCCTGAATTTGAATGTTGGCCTGCCTTGCTAGGTTGGGGAAGTTCTCCCGGATAATATCCTGCAGAGTGTTTTCCAACTTGGTTCCATTCTCCCCATCACTTTCAGGTACACCAATCAGACGTAGATTTCATCTTTTCACATAGTCGCATATTTCTTGGAGCTTTGTTCATTTCTTGTTACTCTTTTTTCTCTAAACTTCTCTTCTAGCTTCATTTCATTCATTTGATCTTCAATCACTGATACCCTTTCTTCCAGTTGATCGAATCGGTTACTGAAGCTTGTGCATTTGTCACGTAGTTCTCGTGCCATGGTTTTCAGCTCTATCAGGTCATTTACAGACTTCTCTACATTGGTTACTCTAGTCAGCCTTTTGTCTAATCTTTTTTCAAGGTTTTTCGCTTCTTTGCAATGGGTTCGAATTTCCTCCTTTAGCTCGGAGAAGTTTGATAGTCTGAAGCCTTCTTCTCTCAACTCGTCAAAGTTATTCTCCATCCAGCTTTGTTCTGTTGCTGGCGAGGAGCTGTGTTCCTTTGGAGGGGGAGAGGCACTCTGGTTTTTAGAATTTTCAGCTTTTCTGCTCCGTTTTTTCCCCATCTTTGTGGTTTTATCTACCTTTGGTCTTTGATGATGGTGACATACAGATGGGGTTTTGGTGTGGATGTCCTTTCTGTTTGTTAGTTTTCCTTCTAACAGTCAGGACCCTCAGCTGCATGTCTGTTGGAGTTTGCTTGAGGTCCACTCCAGACCCTGTTTGCCTGGGTATCAGCAGTAGAGGCTGCAGAAGAGTGAATATTTCTGAACAGCAAATGTTGCTGCCTGATCATTCCTCTGGAAGCTTCATCCCAGAGGAGTAACTGGCTGTGTGAGGTGTCAGTCTGCCCTATTGGGAGGTGCCTCCTGGATAGGCTATTTGGGGGTCAGGGACCCACTTGAGCAGGCAATCTGTCCATTGTCAGATCTCAAACTCCGTGGTGGGAGAACCACTACTCTCTTCAAAGAGAGAGCTGTCAGAGAGGGACACTTACATCTGCAGAGGTTTCTGCTGCCCTTTCTTTGGCTATGCCCTGTCCCCAGAGGTGGAGTCTACAGAGGCAGGCAGGCCTCCTTCAGCTGTGGTGGACTTCACCCAGTTCGAGCTTCCTGGCTGCTTGGTTTACCTACTTAAGCATCAGTAATGGTGGGCACCCATCCCCCAGCCTCTCTGCCACCTTGCAGTTAGATCTCAGACTGCTCTGCTAGCAATGAGGGAGGGCCCATGGGCGTGGGACCTTCCGAGCCAGGTGCAGGATATAATCTCCTGGTGTGCTGTTTGCTAAGGCCCTTGGAAAAGCGCAGTATTAGGGTGGGAGTGACCTGATTTTCCAGGTGCTGTGGGTCACAGTTTCCCTTGGCTAGGAAAGGGAATTCCCTTACCTCTTGCACTTCCCGGGTGAGGCGATGCCTCACCCTGCTTCGGCTCTTGCTTTGTGGGCTGCACCCACTGTTCTGCACCCACTGTCCAACACGCCCCAGTGAGATGAACCCAGTACCTCAGTTGGAAATGCAGAAAACACCCATCTTCTGTGTCACTCACACTGGGAGTTGTAGCCTGGAGCTATTCCTATTCGGCCATCTTGGAACTACCCTTCATTTTCTTTTCATGTGTTGCCTTTGCTTGAAAAAAATCCAAAGGTCATCATCACTATGGTACTCTAAAGAATGTTAGAAGATAGCTAAATTTAAATTGGCTGTGACAATTTTGCAGCACAGTGGAGTGGAAGAAGCATTAGGCTCAGTAGACATGGGTCTGAGTCCTGGCTTTGCTTGTAATAATCTGTGCAACTTTTGGACAAATCCCTTTCTTTCCCTAGGCCTCCATTTTCCCAAAGGTAAAAGGTGCTGGATCAGGAGGGATCACTGAATCTATGCAAGCTAGCTGAAGGTAGCTTTAAGAATATCTCAAACTTGCCTAGGCTGGGCATGGTGGCTCATGCCTATAACCCCAGTAGTTTGGGAGGCCAAGGCAGGTGGACCACATGAGGCCAGGAGTTTGAGACCAGCCTGGCTGACATGGTGAAACCCTGTCTCTACTAAAAATACAAAAGTTAGTCAGGTGTGGTGGTGCATGCCTGCAGTCCCACCTACTCGAAGACTGAGGCAGGAGAATCGCTGGAACCCAGGAGGTGGAGGCTGCAGTGTGCTGAGATCATGCCACTGCACTCCAGCTTGGATGACAGAGTGAGACTCCATCTCAAAAAGAAACAAATAAACAAACAAACAAAAAATGTTGCCCAGAAGATTCAGTTGTCTAAAATTTCTTTTCTGGACTTAAAATATGACTTTCTAAGATTTTCTTTTCATCACCTGATGGATGTCATTTGAAAAATCTTCTGTAATAACCACAATGAATATGACCTCCAAGCCCTTTCAAGACTTTTAAATAAACATGATATGACAATTATTCTATGGCATCCATAAGTCACCCATGAATTTTACCACACAGTGCATATGATTTGATCATCATAATCTGTAAGGCCCCTTTCACAGGAAACACCTGCTGAGACGTAGGTCAGCCCAGCTGCTCTAAATATGAAACACGTCTATACATGTCCCCATGGGAACAGAGATAAGCAGGCTAGACTCGGCAAAACCTAAAATGTGCAGCTTCCTCTTACTTCTGCTTTTCTTCCATCAGTTGTCTACCATCTCTCCTGGAGGCCCCACTGTATATCTTTTTCCCAGGAAAAAGAGCAGAGGAGCAACCATTGGCATGTGCCCTTCTACCAAATTTTAACCAGATTTAATTGTCATCATCATATTTGGTTTAAATTTTTTTCTTTTCTATTAAAAGCAGCAGCAAGTTAGTGGAGATTTATCTTGGTGGGAAAGTATCAAGAAATAGGAAATAGATCCAAGCATAATGGATACTTTTAGAGCTCTATCTTTCTCTATCTCTCACTGCACCGTCTCCTCTATGTATAGCTCTAGGACTAGGGAATCATGTGCCAGCAACCCGGACTCGCCCATCCTTGCCCTGACTTCTTGAAATCAATTGCTTCCCTTTCAACACCCTGGTCTAGTCTCACAACGGTTCAGCTTTCCCTGTATGCCTTCCTCATTCTCCTGTGGCTTCACCATGGCCTAGGTTCTCATCTTTCTCTACAACTCCCCTTTTCAGGGAATCCACAGTCTCAGATCTTGGAGTTATTGCAGTTTCAAGCCTCCTAGAAAGTATGATTCTTCTATATTACATTCTTCTAGAAAGTATGATTCTTAATAATGTTAAAAGAACATTATTCTTTTAACAATAGGTATTCAGTCACACCCGGCTCTGTGCTAGGTGTGAAAACATGGCAGCAAGAAAAACAGGCAAGAGGAAGAGCGACAGCAGGAAGCAGATCGCCCCCTTCAGGAAAGGGGTGGCATAGGGCTGGGAGTATGTAGTAGGTGGAATAATGTCCCGCAAAAGTTCAGGTCATCCCAGAACCTATAAATACTTTATTTGGAAATAGGATCTTTGCCAATGTAATCAAGTTAAGATGATGTTATATTGGATTACGGTCCCAAATCCAAGAGGACTGGCATCCTTATAAGAGGGAGATTTGGACACAGACACACAGGGGGAATCCCATGTGACAACAGAAAGGAGATTGGAAGGAGGCAAGCCAAAGGGCACCAAGGATTGCTGGCAATCACCAGAAGCTAGGAAAAGGGAAGGAGAGATCCTCCCTTAGAACCTTCAGACAAAGATGGCCCTGAGGACACCTTGATTTCAGACTCCTGGCCACCAGAACTGTGAGAGAGTAAATTTCTGTTGTTTTAAGCCACCAAATATGTGCTAATTTCTTACAGCAGCCCCAGAAAATTAATTCAGGCTATCAAGGGGATTAAGTACAGGTAGAGGAAGCAAAGCCCTGAGAACTTTGACCCCGGGCACAGGAGGATGGAGGGTCTTAGACCAAAGATCTCCCAACTTTGGAAGCCAGATCCAAAGCTCTCTGCCCCAATTCACATGGATATCAGAGTATGTCAGTGTTCGGGGAAGACGATGATGGTAACAGTGATGACCACAGTTGTTACCGAGATAAAGAAAAAGAAGAAACAGAAGAGAAAAATAGTGAAAAAAATAAGGAGATGGAGAAAAGCTTAATTTTAGAGTAAAATGACAATATTATTATAATTTTATATCTATGATCACAGTCAAAGCTGAATGAGGAGTAAAACTCCAAACTCTGGTTCTGCTGGGTAAAACAATATTAATTATGTAAACTGCTTTCCATTTATGCTTAATAATCTAATAGCACAGTAACAATTATGTGTACATTAAATGTTAGATTTAAGTTATTGTAAATTTTATTTGGTCAAAGCAGTAAACACTATAGAAATGACTTTTGTAAACAGTTGCTCCTAACATGTGGTCATCAGTTCACAACCCAAAACAAAACCTATAGGCAACATTGCTTCATTCCATTCAAACAGGTATAGAAAATATGGCATGGTACTCATGCTATTTATGAATTTCACCACCCAGACAAAGACAATTATTGGGAAAAATGAAGCATTTTATTCCATATGAAAGCAAACGTTAAAAGAACGCAGCCAGTCCACAGCGTTGCTATATCCTTTGTCTATAGTATTCTTTGACCAAAATAAAAATGCTATGTGTTCAACAGAGGAATATTAAGCTTTCTTTGGCATACCTCAAACATATCTGCTGCCTGGGTTTTAACAAAGACTGTTTGTCACTAATGTGTGCTTGCTGGTTTGTATACCAGTCCCACACACACAATAAGGTCTCCTTTCATGCTGCCACCAAGACTTAAGAAAAATATCCCGCAAATATGAATGCACAATCATGTCTAATTGTTGCAGTTCAGCTGAACTTTGCCTCTCCTGTTTTGAGACCATGAACATAATCTCACAGTTTTCCTCTCCCAAATACAACAGATTTTTTTTGTTTGTTTAATGATCAGTCTGGGTTTAAACAAAATGCAATTTGTTTTTAAAGATATGTGAAACTAAATAGGAAGTCTCATTATTGGTTTATTGGTCTATAACCAGGTTCTTTCCTGTAGAGATGTTTTCAACATTCAGTGTGAAATCCACACATAGCAGCACCCTTTCTAGGGATGGGGTGTTGGTGCCCTCTTGAGGAAGAAAGAACGAGGCAAAGGAAAAACTTGAAGAAAGCAATTGGAAACCAGGAGAATATTTAGGTAGCCCTGTGCTTAAAAAAACTCTGGTCTCTCTCAAAGGGCAATTCAATCTGCCTGGGATATGGCCAACAAACTTTTTGCATTTTTTTCCAGCACAAAATTCACATGTTATGATATTTATAAGTATAGCCTGTTTTACTAACTTTTCATTTACAGTGTGTTTTCCAAGGAAATGCCATTTTGATGAAGCAGTGCCATCCTTGCTTCACGTAGCTCACAGGCAAGAATGATTTTTGATTATTAAATCCACAGTCACCTGACAGAATATTTGCCATCCAATCCCTGTTAGCTGTACTTGAGGATCACAAATCTCAAAGAGCTCCATCTATTTTACCCTCCTCCCCCACTTCATACTCTGGCCTAACTATACACAGTCGGTAATTTTACTCTTTCCTTAATATTCACTTCTGCCAAGCTCCTAATCCTTTGTCTTACAATTCTTTGAACTCAGTCCAATTTTCTGCCTCATTCTGATTCCAGGAATGTGGGCTTAGACTATCTTTTATTTATATATATATATGAGACAAGTGATATGTTTAGTTAGTCTCTCCACCCTCAACCCCCAAATTTAAAAACCTTTTTGAAAGTTTCCTTGAAAGAAAATTAATTGACAAATGCACAATCCCAGAGAACTAAAGAGACTTTAGGAGTGTTTTACCTGATTCATTCTAATGGAGTATCAGCAGCAAATCTTCTGTGGTTCTAACTTAACACAGAATGGACCCTTAGCCCAGTTTTGGCCTTAGAACCACCCGTCTGATTCTCTCTTAAGTTAGTATTGTCTTGATACTGGTCAGTGTAAAGATGCAAACATGCTGGCTTCCAAGAGACAGTATAGTACAGTGGTAGATCAGAAAACCATTTTAAAACTATGTCACCTGAGTCCTAATTCCCTCATCTGCCACTTTCTGATTATGTAAATCTCATCAAGCTCTCTGGGCCTCATCCCTGTATCTGTAAAATCATAATGTTCAAAGTGCCTCTGTGGGCTAAGAGACCCTGGGGCAATCCTAGAGACACACGCCAGGACTTGTTTTTGGCCATTTGTGACAATCATTCCTGCTTCTTTGAACATACTGAATTTACAAAGCTGTTGAGGAAAACAGAGCTTAAAATACTCTATTTCAACAAAACAATATATTAAGTTAAAATAAGGGAACTAGAGTAGAGCCTAGGGTGGTCTTTAGCTTTGTTTTGTGTTTTCCTGAGACACTTGCAATGTTTTGCATCCTTGCTACTTTGCGACAGCCTCTCTCTCTGTGCCCCAGGTGAGAAGCTGCAGCTTGACTCCATTCATGCCGGTCTTTGTAAGTGTCACAGGGAAGCTGCTCCTTCAAGGTGGGGAAGCTGTGACGACTGTGTTGTGTCCACTGTGCTTCTTTGTGAACAAACATATTTTTGCCTGATCTGCCTAAGAAAGAGTGGGTGTTGGTTGGTGAAGAAGGCAGAAACAGATTTTTATCACCATCCAGAGCTTTGAAACCTTTCATCACTTTAAGGGAGAGATTTCAGCATCAGAAAACTGAAAAACCAGATCAGGTAATATTTGATTGTTATGTAATATGACCTGAAGTCAAAAGTAAAGGGAGTTTGCTGGGGGAAAAACAAAATAAAACCTTCTGACTCTGTTACTTGTCTCAAAATTCTGAACCTCCTGCTCACTGTCATACAGAAAGAACGTACTTATCAGCTTGGGACCTGAAAGGAGTCTCTTATTTTTTGACCAAAAATTCCCCCAAAACATCCCCCTAGAGCGATTGCAAGGATTCAGTGAGACAGCGGTTGTAGCGTGCTCAGCCCAGGGCCTGTGACGTGATTGTACTCAGTAGATACTCACCACTAACAACTAAGCTTGCCCCTGATACAATGTACTCAACACAGGGAGGTTTAATGTCTTGGGAGTGGGAGGTTGGCGAGGGAATAGTGGTCGGGGAAACCCAGCAGCTGCCTGCAGAGACAAGATGTGTGTCCCTTTAAGTCTGGGCAAGGTCAGACAAGAGGACTAGAATGCTTCCCACAGTTAGCACCAATCAAGTCCACCTTCATTCTGGTAGGGCCTGTCTCAACATGGGCTCAGGGGTTCTTCTACTGGGAATTCTTGGAGAACTCTTTGGCATTTTCTACCACGTGTTCTATATGCTTGTCTTTATAGCATCTAACATTTGGCTCTCTTCTTCACAGAGCCAGAAAGAGCGCCGCTTTAAATGTGAAGAATTGAACATGTTAGCTGCTATGTGCCATTGATTATTTTATTGATGCAATTTGTGGTTCTTAAGGAAGAGACTTTCCGTGAGTGAGATGTTTTTCCCTCACTTAAGTAACATGATTTTTTTCCCAGAAACCCACCCAAATCTGCCTTAAATCTCATGGAGGTTAAGAATGGTTGGACTTATATACAGCACAAAGCTTATTTCCCTCATATTGCTATTTGTTAGGGCTTACTGCTTGAAAGGTTAAGAAAAAGACCTGATTTTATTGATAACAAGAAGCATTCAATTTTTCTATGCCTGACCCCTCACATCTCAGAATGTATGACTCCACTGCACATCAGACTCTTCCTTAGGGTGAGAATAACAATGTTTTAGATCAGTAGAGACCATGAAAAGGCTCCTGGAGGACACTTTCGCTATGTGTCAGTGATACTTGAGGCAAGTAGTCAAGAAGAGCAGGACAACCACCTTCCAGAATATCCCAAGGCTAAGTGCCCCAGCTGTTTCTCATAAAACCCACAAAAGCAACAGGGTTTTTCTCTTGCCTCAAGTGGCTCACTGGCTTACATAGGCATCCTTGAGATTTAAGGTATAAACAAAAGCAACTGAAATTTTAACTTATGCAATATATGTATAAATAAGGATGTGGCAATGGGTTAGGGGTATTAAAAAGAGAGAGAAAGAATCTAATGTTATTCTTTAATTGTCTCTCTGCTTCTAATATGTTAATATCAACATCCAATATCTCAATTCCAGCCTGTAGAGTTTTCCTCATTACTTTGGAGTTCCTGTAATGTGATCTCTTAATCACTAAAAATCAGTGATTACATGTATTCCATTCTGTGGAAATGTTTTCTGAGATAAGCCTTGTTTTTCTTAATGCTGGATAGCCAGAAAATAAAATTGGCTAACCAGAATAATTTAGATACCATCCATCACTGAGAATAACCAAGGCTATCAAATTCTGCTGTAATATTTTGAAGCTGAGTTCCAAATAGACTGTTCAGTCTGCAGCCACAGACTCCAAAATATGAACTGAATATGAAAACATTTTAACTTTCATGTTTTAATGATAAGAATGTTGTTGGCATTAATATTTGAACATTTCAGCCTACCTAGTTCTGAAAGCTATGTCATGGCAGGCTCAGAATCCACTGGCAGACTATAAATAAAATCTTTCTATAAATATATTTTATGCCAAACTACCAGCAGAATACATTTTTCATCTTCTAAACAGATGGTATAAGAGAAAAATCATGCATGTATATGATTAATCAAACGTGTTTTTGCTGATAGAATTTTCATTACCATTACCAGCATGAGTTTTGTGAAATTTCTGCATTATATTTTCTTTTGAGAATTAGTGTATTTAATGAAATGATTAATATAAATGAAGACAGAGAGATGATAAGACTTTATATGTTTGGTTTCCTTTAGGTCCAATGGGCCTGAGTTTTTTTTTTTTTTTTCTTTTTTTTTACAAAAAGCTAGCCAGGCAGTTTCTTTCAGGCCTATGGTTGAACCACATGCTAAGGCCCTCACCTTCTTTCCACCGCAGTCTCTGCCCCTCACTTTCACAGGTCACTTGTCAGAACTCTGATTCTGCTAAGAAGTTAGCGTTTATCAAAGTCCTTACTCACTTGATGCTAATGACCAGTATGAGAGATACTGAAAGCCAAGAAGAGAACTTACTGGGAAAATGCCATGATAGACCATATTATTTTAAAAAATAGCACCATATTATAAAGTAGCAACCAAGTGTGGATATGGTATAGTCACAAAAGGGTAGGGGCTCCTCTGGATTCAGATGACTCAAATTCAAACCCAGCCCATCACAGTAGCCAAGAATCCTAGCTTTTTTACCCCTATATCCATTCTCTCACTTTTCCTTTAGAGAACACCTCAAACTTTTATCTGGGCATATTGCCTTGTAGAATAAAAGACTATTTCCTATCCCCACCCTAGTGGCTAGGTGAGGCATGGGAGTAGGTTGTGGCATAGGACTAAATTTTATCCAGTGAAATATAAATAAGATAGATGGCTTATTTTTTGTCCTTCTCCCTTTTGTTCTGCTTCTAGATTGCAATGTGGATATGATGGCTGGAGTTCCAGCACCCATTTTGAGCCATGAGGTGACCAGGAGACCAGAAATGGTGTTCTAGGATCGTGTGCAGAAATTTAGAACAGAGTCTCTGAAGTCACTGATGGGCTACAACATCAATGCCATCCTGCCTCCTGGTAGGCTTCATTTACGTGAGAAAGAATTAAAGAGCTATATTATTTAACACACTGCCTATCAACCTTTGGCAAGTTACTTAATTTCTCAATACCTTAGTTACTACACCTATAAAATGAGGAAAATGATACTGCCTAACTCGGAGGGTTGTCATGGGTCTTAAACGAGATGATACATGCAGAGTACTTACAGGAGAAACCTGTACACGGTAAGTGTGCAAACTATTGCTCCTACCATACATGCCTGGCACTTGAGTCTATAACAGTTTCAACAGTTGAAAAGTAACCTGGGAAGTTCCTTAGCGAGTTTTTACTGTGAAACATTCTGAAGTGGGAATCTGAATCACGCCCTCTGAGAGAGAATGAGTCATTTTGCTAGTCCTGAAGGCTAGCATCTGCCTATCTGCACTGCTTTGTTGCCCGCTGCTCGTGTGGCAACTCACTCGTGGTATGACTATAACGTTGTTTCTTCATGTAAACAGCCCTGAAGAAAAGCCAAATGCCAGTGCTAGTGACAGTAATAAAGAAAATACTTTAGAAGCCTAACAAGGGAATAAAGCAATGGCTTCTAGTTAGAATATTGACATTGTGGCAATGGATCTGAACCAGGACATGAATATAACCACCACAGGCTTCATGCCAAGGAAGCTAGAGATTACAGAGGTATTCAAATATGAGCATTTTTCTTCTTCTTTTTTTTTTTTTTTTTTTTTTTTGAGATGGAGTCTTGCTCTGTCGCCCAGGCTGGAGTGCAGTGGTGCCATCTCGGCTCACTGCAAGCTCTGCCTCCCAGGTACATGCCATTCTCTTGCCTCAGCCTCCCAAGTAGCTGGGACTACAGGCACCCGCCACCACGCCCGGCTAATTTTATGTACCAAATATGAGCATTTTAAAATGTCTCTCAACATTAACGAATGTTACCGACCGGCTGTGACATATGATCCACGAGGAAAAGCCACAGGTAATAAAGAGATAAAGTGAAAGAATTAAAGAAAAGAGAACCTACGGAATTATGACACTGGGCATATTGTGTTTGCTTCAGAAGAGCTCCGATAGGAAAAAGAAACTATTTTTATTTTATCCACACCCACCTACCACCCCCACCCCAAAAGACTTGATACTTTTTCTAATAAAAGGCACAGAATTACCAAAGCATAGAACCATGGAGACACAGGGAATCGAATGATGAAATGCTGTAGCCAAGAAGAAAGAGTAATTATCATCAGACAGCCTGGTTTCTGGTCTAGGAACGTCAGGGATGTCACTTCCTACGATTTCACTTAGGTCAGAGGTAACGCTTAGAGAATGTACACTTAGAGCAGAAGGAGCAATGCCTGCTGTACTGAATCTTTCCATTTGCCCCTCCAGATGCTGCTGCATCCTTCCCACCCTGCTCCTTATCACAGAGGCGGATTTGCTGGCCTGCATCCACAGGCTCCCCTGCCCGCTGGCTTCTGGTTGGGTTCAGTCAGTGATGAGCCCTGGCAGGAGACCAGAGGTGGAGAAGAAATGGAGATCTCAGTATTTATTCTCTGGTTCCTTCCCCGTGTGGTTGCCTTGAATTGGAATTGCCTCATATCCCTAGACAGAAGCTTACTGTGTGTCTCAGAGCAGTCTACTCTATATGACTGTCTCCTTACAACTTCTCTTGTCTTCTCACTTCCCTTTGAGTCTAAAATAAAGATGTCAGATTTAGCAAATACAAATATAAGATGGCCAGGGAAATTTGAATTCTAGATAAACCATGAACTTTTAAAAATAAGGATGTCCCGTGCAATATTTAGGTCACATTTATGCTAAGAGATTATTCATTGTTTATCTGAAATTCAGATTTAATGTGGCATCCTGTATTGATCTGGCAACTCTAGCCTAAGGGGACCATCAGCTGCTAACCTGTACTCCTGCTGTACTCTTATGGTTCCCCTGCACCCTGCCTACGTCTTTGGAATAGGTCCTTTTATCTATAAGCCATCCTCGAATTATCCTGATTTGAGTATGCCATCTGTTTCCCCCTCAGGATCCGAATACAGTCATCACACCCCTTAGTTTATTCCCATCAAGGTTATTTCCTCTCAACCACCTTTCATATGTTATTTCTTTCTGAAGATTTTCCACAAGGGTCCTATGGTAGACAGCTCAATGATACTGAAAGGAGATCCTTACTTTCCAGAAAACAGATGATACAGAGATGGAAAAGTTGGCATATTATATGAGACTCAAAGAGTCCAATTTGGATCCTTGTATCAATGTACCTTATCATAGGTTTCCCTGAAAGTAGAGCCTGAGACAAAGGTTTGCTTGAGTGTAGTTAATTTGTGAATGTGACCTTAGGGAACAGGACTGCAAGGCAAGGATAGTGGAAATGGGAAGAAGGGAAAGCCAGCATGAGGAGTTGATGTGAAGACTATTGATTGCCTGTAGGCAACTGGTGTTTGAGCCCACCAAGACCTTCTGAAGATCCTTGCAAATATGACTCGGACCATCTATCCAGAGGATCAAAGAGGGGGGGGCATTTACCAATGGCTTCTGTTCTCAATAGTCAAGAATGGTCCCAAGCACTCCCTGAATTTCCAAGTTAAACATACAGGAGTTCCGGGCCAAAGATCACCAACCACAGCTATATTTCCATGATAAGCCTGGGCAGAATGGGGAATTGTGACCAACCACCTGTGACTTTCCCTTGTTTAGGTAAAAACACTTATGAAAAAGAAGTTCTTGAACTCAATCCAAGTCATCATTCTTACTCATCCTTGAACCCAAATTACACTGCATATTACTAACTAGGGTGGTAAACAACCAACAAGGTAGACAGAAGACTCCATGGTTAAGTACGGGTAAAATTATAGAGCAATATCAACAATATATAATTTTATTTATAAATCACACTTTTAACTCACAAGCCTGTCCAGTGGCTTGCAATAGGGAACAAATGAGTTCTTGTCTGATTCATGTTTCAGTTTGGGATTGAAGGAGTGACAGAAGATAACTCTCATATCCTAACTTAGGATAAAACTGCTCCTCACATATGAGTCAGACCGAGGCTTCTAATCATATACTCTGTAAGCTGCATGCTCATTCAGATTAGTATCATCATGGGATATTTCAGCTTTTTACCTTGTGGTGAATAAAGAGACTTAAGCAATATTTTCAGTACTTTTTATTCTTCATGCAAAATGTACTAATATAAGATATAGCCGCAATGATTTGAAACTGTTCCTGACAGTTTAGCAACTAAGTTTTGAAAATGCTTACAATTAACCGTTGAAATTAAAGAAGGAGATATGGAGATTTAAGGGTTAAAAATATAAAATAATGGTTTTCCTCCACTTCTTTCTGCAATCTTCTAATATTCAGAAAAATTGGAAAATGTGTTAGCCATCAACCCATGTGACGGTGGAATGATTCTCAAATCACACCCACTGAGTTTCATTTCAACCACAATAGCTGACAGACAAGACTACAATGATTGAAACTGAACTTCATCTACAGAAAATTGCAATTTGATCTTGCCTTCCCGTTACGCCAATACGTCACCAATAGATTGTCTCTTCCCCTAAAACTCCACATCCTGTAACGTGATTGAAAACGTCATGATGGGGGCACTGCAGAGTCTAAGGGCTGAATACACCCTTGAGTGTAATGGGAAGTTCATATCATTTCGAGACATCTTGGGCATCATACTTCCTCCAAATGCTCTCAGGTCACATAGACCTTGCTGAGCAATCACAAAGTTAAAATATTCAAATTATTTGGTCTCTCTGTGATCTGTGCTGCTATACCTCTTTCCAAGCCTAGAGCTTTACAATAACAAAAATGCCAGAGAAATTTACCAGTTGAAGACTGTGGCAAACCAGGAGTGAGAGGAATGATTTATGGGTAAAATTACTATCACACAGAGTTGGAGCTGCGGTGGAAGATGTTTTGACTCATTAACAAGTGATGTAACTTGACAAGTGTTGAAGGAAATTTAAGAGATTGATAGTACCCTGGTTTCTAGCCAGTGCAGGCAGAGTGTTGAACTGAGAAACAACATTTGACTTCCTTGACCTAAGTGTCTGGCTCCCAGAGACCCCGCAAGTCATTAGCGTAAGGTGTGAAGGTTGTGGCCATGTGCCTTTTCTTCCTGCTGTGTGGCAACCATGGAAGGGGATAAGGGTTGGAGGACCAAGAAGGAATTGACAAACAGAAATTCACTTTGTGACATGATGTCAGCCTCAGCTTCAACATGAAAATCTCCTCACTGTTGTTTATATGAAAAGAAAAAACTGGCTGGGCGCGGTGGCTCAAGCCTGTAATCCCAGCACTTTGGGAGGCCGAGACAGGCGGATCACGAGGTCAGGAGATCGAGACCATCCTGGCTAACACAATGAAACCCCGTCTCCACTAAAAATACAAAAAAAATTAGCCGGGCGTGGTGGCGGCGCCTGTAGTCCCAGCTACTCGGGAGGCTGAGGCAGGAGAATGGCGGGAACCCGGGAGGCGGAGCTTGCAGTGAGCCGAGATCGCGCCACTGCACTCCAGCCTGGGCGACAGAGCGAGACTCCACCTCAAAAAAAAAAAAAAAAGAAAAAAAAGAAAAGAAAAAACTGAGCAAACTGAAAATTGATTACTTTTCTTGGACCTACCTGGGAACTGAAGTTGCAGAACAAGCTGTCACCAAGAAATCTGTACAGTCAGGGCATCCAGAGAGACATAACCAAGATCTGCTTCTCTTGAACAGAAGCTGCTGAAGCCCTGAATTGATAGGAACACTTAAATGGTCATTTTGATGGATTCTGGAGGCTGAGTGTTGAGTAATGGGGAGTAAGAAACTCCTGGGAGGTCACAGTCTTAGAGGTGGCCCCCACACCTTCATGGGCTTTCTTTCTAGGAATCCCACAGGTTCTCATAATGAAGATCTGAGAAAGATGTCCTCTAGGCTCCGGGGTGGAGAAGATTCATATGGTGAAACACCCTAGAGCCTTCTCCATAACAAAAGCCTACTCTCTAAGAAAAAAAGACTTTGCCAGAGCCTTATCCCAGCTAGGGGAAGGTCATTACTCCCATCCCAGCCTTCCCTAGCCTTCCTGTCTCACGTAAGAAAAAGACACAATCAACAGTCAGAGCTTCAAGAAAATACATTGGAAAGGACTGGTCTGGAGGGAGTGAAAGCTACATCTATGGAGAAACACTGGAGACGGTCACAGTTCCAAGACACGGATGGGCTAAAAGGCTGAGATTCAATTGGAAGATTATAGAACACTCCCTCTTCCCTAAAACTTGCCACCACACTGGCACTACAACAGTGGATTATAGCTGAAAGCCTACATCCTGTTACAGCAGCAGATACTGGTCAAACATCTCTGTCCAGTCTTAGAGTAGGTTAACAATTGTTCTTGTTGGTTAATAACATATCATAATTCCATGGGACCTACCCATCATGTGTCTCTGGAAGAAGACCTGACACCCAGAATATATAATGGCAATAAGCTATGATAATCCAAGAGAGAAAATAGAGCCATGCCTGGCAAGCTTGCCCATTTCTAATCTCCTGTAAGTGGGCTTGGGGTTCCCTGGTACAAAGAGTTTCAGGCAGAAAGCTGTTGGCTGAACAACTATGACACTAACCGCCTCTTGTAGTATTAGTGGATTTGCTTAGATGAGTCTCTGAAGAATCTTCTTCTCCTACTTACCTAAGTTCATCCTGAGTATCAGGAGGTGCCTGTAAGATGAACCAATCTTCTGGCCATATACATGATTCAACTGATGGTCTAGATTGCCGACCTCACTAGTTCAAAAAGGTTCATCATGGAAGGTTCTAAAGAGTCCTTTGTAGGGTTGCATTAGCAAGATACTATCGATTCAGCACAAGTTATTTGCATATATACATTACTCAGGTAGAGCAGCTGTCTGACCCAATAATCTAAGTGTGGCAGTAAGTGGTAACCTTGACACTACTCAGCATAACAAAAGTACTGTTAAGATCCCTCACATAATCTTCAGAGGGGCTTCCTGGATTTCCATACACAATGGCCAATTCTGTTAGTCAGGATCCTCTCAGTTTCAAGCAGCAGAAACTCAACTTAAACTAGCTTAAAGGAATAGAAAATGTATTGCCTTATGTAATTAAGAAGCTGGGGATATAGCTTTCTTCAGAAATGACTGGGACTTAAATGCAGTCATTAAGTCTAGGTCTGTCTCTCTCTCTCTTGGGATTTCTTTTATTCTCTTTTTCTCCTTCCATGTCTCATCTCTGCTTTTCTTTCTTTCTTTCTTCCTTTCTTTCTTTCTTTCTTTCTTTCTTTCTTTCTTTCTTTCTATAAATATTTCCCTCAATTTGGTGGGAGAAAGTGGCCACTGAAACCCCAGTCCTAGAACATTCTGATATTAAAATTCCAGAAGAAAGAATAACTTTATTTCTCCAAGAGCCCATATAATAATCTGAGAGGAGGACTCTTGATTGACTGTTTGATCATGTACCCACTCTTTGGACCAATCATTATTTCTAGAAGGAAGGCTACAATGCCTGCCCATCCCTGTGGCCAGAGAGTACTGTGGCCAAGAGCTCCATTAACACTACTTGGAATGAGAAGGAACAATTTCCCCTGAGAAAATTATAGGAGTTATTGCTATAAAAAGGGTGAAGACATCCCAGGATGACAAAAACAGATGCCCACTATATTTCACCCCTTGATCTCCCAGCATGCACATTTAATCTTTATCCAATACAAGTCATTTCAAAGGTGCCCTCACCTGAGGATTTGATCACCTTCTCCCTAAAGAAACACAACCCAAAATCACATCCCAGTTTGGCATATCTGGATCGTGTACATTGCCCTGACTACATCCAGATAGTTTCTCACAACAGTAGAACCTAGGGCTCAATGACAAAGTTAACCACCCTCAACATACCCAGTATAAAATAGCAGAGGAAGACAGAATAACAACAATGGAGACTGCAATTTGGTGAGTAGAAAAGAGGAAAGAATACAAATACCACATGCCATATCCTGCTGGATGTGTGTCGTAAGAATGCATGCCTGAAGTCAATTCCATCCCTAGTCTTGCTTACAAGGAGGCTCTCCTTTGGCCATTTAAACTCTAGGGCTGCCCTTGAGATGTGTATAGAGGGGTATGCTAGGGTCTCTTTAGTAGCCTGATACCCAAGGCATGGTTATGGAGGTCTGGGAATTGCCCTAAGGGTTGAGCAATCCCAGGTCGCTTTCTAGACACGAGATTTCTCAGATAGCATAACCCTTTAAAACCCCAGTAAGTTGTTAATGGAATCAATTCTAGGAAAACTCCATTAGCTTGGAACCAATGCTAGCAATCTTGGCCAGTCACAATTTGCAAATCTGAATCCTGACTTTCAAGTTTCTGTCTCTTAGCAACGAATCTTGGTTCTCTGCCCATGCTCCTGGTTCTTTGTGTTATGCATCAGTCTTGGTCACTGCTTTAGGATTATATGAAACAATAAATTGGAGTGGTGAGGCAAAGCTAATCTGTCCTTGGCTGCCAGGCTGTATCCCATTGGATGAGGTCTTTGTATAGGGGTAATTATGACCTTTATTTAGCAGGAGTGACACAGTGCAGGAAGTATTTGGGAGGAGTTTCTGTATTCTCTGACCTTTCTCTGGTTTCAATATAATCTCCTGTCTTTCTCTGCATTGAATTAAAAATTAGACAGATATTTTGACATTTGCAGTTCCATAAATACATGATTCTCTTGCCCTTAGTGCTCTTGACTTTCTGGCAATCAACAGATGTCTGTTATTCTTTCTCTACTTTTAACCCACCAACCTGTCCGTTTTTTCAGAGCAATAGTGAATACTGCAAAAAGAGGCAACACCCTCTATAATTCTGATAATTTTCTAGCAAATCCTCTGAAACTCCAGACTTGGTAGGCTCATAGCCTGAGTCCTAAAATCTCAGAGGTGATAATGAGTTAGCTACTGAGCTAGGGCATGGTAAATATTTGATCTTCCCAGCCTGGGATGGTGGATGACTCTCAGTTTTCTACTTCACCTCAACACAGGTAATTCCACAGTGTAAGGTCTGTCACCGGCAATGCCAGTTTCTGTGTTGGTCAAACTACTTTTGTTTGCAAGTGACAGAAATCTAACATAAACTAGTTTAAACAAAAAAGAGAATTTACTAGTTCACATAATGTGCGTAGATGAAATCTGCAGTAAAATGAGGTTCTCAGGTCTCCACCTCTCAGCTCTACTTCTTTCTGAGTGTTGGTCTCTTCTGGCAGATGGCCTCCTGTGTGATGGAGAGACGCCCCTTGGCAATCCCAAGCCCACAGCGTCCGGATGCAGACATCCGGCAGAATGAGAAGTGTCTTGGTCATAGCATTCAGTTACCAGTCCCAGGAAAGGTCCCTGACTGGCCCTGATTGGTCATATACCCAGCTTACAAACTCATCCCCATTTCCAGGGCAGTGGATTTCAATAAAGTGGAAGGGCTGAGTCATATAGCCTTCCCATGGCTGGGTATTGTGTGAAAGGACAGGGATTATGACTGACAGCCCCCGCAGCCACATGGGGTGGGGGGAAGTTCTCAAAAGAAGAGTGCAGAATAAGAAGCAAGGAGATACAAGGAAGATGAAAATGACACTGATTCCACTTCCATCAGGCTGAGATTCACTGTATTACTGAGAATCTGAGGTTTAGGCTCCACAAAATATATCCGCTCATTTAAAAAATCCACCAAAAGGAAAAATGACTGTGTTACTTGCAAAGATAACTGATGCAAATATTTACATGTGAAGTCTGCAGGAAGAAACACCTTAAGCCACGGGACCAGGCCACGAGAGCATCTAGACAGTACTGTCACCACATCTCTTACACGTCTCAGGGGTGGCTTTCTCCATGAATGCCATGTTAGCTAAACACAGGAACTGCATGTCAATCCTTGTATTTCCTGGGTCACTTCTAGAGTGATCCTGGAACTGTGATGTCTAAGGCCTGATGTTCTGTGGTGTCTGAGATGCCACAGTTAATGAGGCAAAACATCTCCTTTCAACAGTCTTTACCAGGTTAGTGCTTCTTTGAGCAGGATCATACTGAGCAGAATATCACACAGGAGAAAGTGTAACCAGAAGGATACATTTTCACACAGCATATTACTCTGTTTTCACACTGCTACAAAGAACTACCAGAGACCAGGTAGTCGATGAAGAAAAGAGGTTTAATTGACTCACAGTTCCACAGGCTTGACAGGAAGCATGACTGAGAGGCCTTAGGAAACTCACAAACACGACTTCCGGCAAACGGGAAGAAAGCACCTTCTTCACATTGTGGCAGGAGATAGACAGAGAGAGAGCAAAGGGAGAAGTTCCACACACTTTTAAACCATCAGATCTCATGAGTACTCACTCACTATCACGAGAACAGCATGGGTGAAATCTGCCTCCATGATCCAATCACCTCCCACCAGGTCCCTCCCCCAACATTGGGAATTACAATTCAACATGATATTTGGGTGGGAGTCAACCATATTATAGAATCAAACCATATTATATAGCAACATGCACCCAATGGTCATGGTGGGGCATGTGGTACTGCCACATCCTGTGAGGAGTTGGGAGGTGATAAGAGATGTGTCAGGATGAGTGATTCAGAACTAAGAACACAAATGACCCGAGTCATGAGACCTGCTTTTGTGTGGTTCCTGGAAACTCCTGGGGAAGGTAGGCTTGAAGCTGAAAGGAATAGAAGGCAAAAGCAAGATAATGGATTATACATTGAATTGTTTTCTAAGTGCTCAGTTGTTTTACTTTAAGTTTTTTACACATATTTTATTGATTATGATTCTGAAATGAAGAAAAGCCATCTTGCATAATGATTCAGGGTATTTTTATCTCAAGGCTATCATATTGCTTACTTTTATATAATTGATGTTCTAAACATCATAGAATTGTTTTTAAAGCACACAGGATTCTACAGAGCATTTAATCCAGTGGTTCGCACACCTTTTTTTTTAATCAATAAAACTTTTTCCCTTCAAATAAAGTCTTACAAGAAATTCCAATATATAAGATGGTGTCATTCATTCAACAAATATCTAGCTCCAGACCCTAGGCTAAGCATTGAAAAGAGGGCAGGAATCAAACAAACTCCACCAGAACTTCTCTCTCCTTGAAGCTCAGATGGAGCCTGGAGGGTCCCAGGAGTCACCTGTCACCTCTTGCATGAGCCTCTGGGGTCCTCTGAGACCCTGGCATGCATTCAAAGACTGGTCTAGGCTCACTCCCTTATTCAGCAGGAGGGCATTCTGAGATTAGAGAGTAAACAATTCATGCAATGTTTCACAACCTAACTATCAAAAATCTTCATTGCATCTGTTACTTTCTTCTGTTGCTTCAAACACAAAGAACAGCAGAAGTTGCCCTCTTTCTGCTTTAAAATAGAACAAAAAATCTATTCCTCCTACATTTTCCTTTACAGTGCTTTTGCTTCAAGTAGAAGAACACAGTGCTTTTTCTCATTCTTGGTACTCTTTTGATAGTATCCTTTGATTTCTTGAAGGAAATCTATGTAGGAGGATGAGGGTAAAGTTAAGTTGACAAAATTAAGAAAGTAAATAATGGCTCTATGATGTAGCAAAAGCCTTAGGATGGAGGAGTAGGAGAAGAAGATCCAGAAATGTGATTTTAATAAAATTATTAGGAAAGAAAGCCTGAAAGTTGAAGGTCAAGAGAAGAAGGAAAAGCCACTCATTGAGGATGCTCCTTGGATGACCAGTGTCAAGGATGGAAGAAGAGCACTATCAGTGAGAGATAAGTTGTAGAGGCCATGGAATGATGGAAAGAAATATGTAGAAGAAAGAATATTCCATGGGGACACATTTTCTTCATGATATTTTCTTGTCTTGCCACCTTTGTGATCAAAGAAGTACTTAAGATACAACTGTTGATCAAACTGTAGGCCAATCTGTGACACTGAAATGGAATATAATGTCATTTTAAATACACTGAGAACCTACCCTGGGGCAGGTACTATGGTACACACTGAGGGGTTAAAGGACTAAGTTACAGCCCTGCCTCCCAGGAGCTCTCTAGCTGGAGAAAGAGAAAGACCCAAAAGCAAACAAATGCTGCACTGATTTATTGATTTATTCATCACAGTGTGTGCTCAGTACCCACTCAGAGCCAAGCACTGGGCTGGGGAACCAGAAATACAGGCCAGCAACAACAGGAACGTTTCTTCAACTCTTAGCATATACAACACGTGGGGAGGGCAACCAATCAAATAATTACACAAACAATAGTAGAACTGCCTCTGCTACAGGACTGTGAAAATGAGGCCCAGGGAGCTATGAGAGCCTAAAATGGGAGATTTGGTCTAGTCACAGAATTCAGGGAAGGCTCTCCCTGGCCAAGACCTGAAAGAAAACTAGAGATTAACAAAGCAAGGAGAAGAGAACGAACCTTTTAGGGAGAAGAAAGTTCCATCAAGGTCAGAAGAGGGCTAGGGCAAGACTGGTGAGGTGGGATGGTACCTACATAGGAACCAGAAGACCACATCAAGGTTTTGTCTTTATATGAAGAGTATCGAGGAGGCATAAATCCTTTATAAAAGTTCTATGTAAGAAACGCTATGAGCATAGAAAATATGGAGTCGATTCTTCCCGAAGGTTGGGGAAGTCTGAAAATGTTACTGAGAGGATGTGACATTTGGGCTGGCCCTGTCAGATAACTTCATATTTTTTCAGGTGGCAAAATTAGGTAAAGCCATTCCAGGCAATTACAATGATGTGAGAAAAGGAACTGGGAAAAGGGAACTTGGCCATGACCAGGAAACATGAGTAGGACGTATGATATTCTGGTTTTGTTGGCAAGTGCTGGTGGGGTCTTGGGGGTTGCTGAAGGAGAAGGAGTTAAAAATATAAAAAATGTAAAAATGTACCCAAGTAAAACAAACTTGGGTAGTTGAGGCACATGTCAGAAATACAGCGAAGAGAAAGAGGAACAGGTATGAAGGGAAAGACAAAGCCAGAGAGACATTAAACTTAGAGATTTAGTTTTGTTTTTAGTACCTGTCAAGAATTGCCTTCTCTTCCTCCCCTAGGTAGCCAGGTAGACAAAATTTCCTCTATCATCAGAATTGGAGTCTTGTACTCTGAGAGTGTGGTTCTGGCCCTGGGCAAGGGGTCCTCAGAATACCAAATTCCCAGCAAGCTGCATTCTCACTTCTGCTCCTGTAGCTATCCTCTCAGACCCTTTACCTCCAACTTAATATTTGATTGCCCAGATTCTTCGTTTAGGGTTCTCGAATCTATGTCATATGGACTCTGCCTTCTTACTTTTGTTTCCAAGTTTCCCATTCTGGGTTTTCAAGCCTCCAGCTTGACTTCCCAAGTCCCTTAACTGTCATTTCCTCACTGCCAAATCTGACTTCTTCAGGTTCTTTAGATTCTTGGGACCTATGAGTGCCATATGGACACTTTTGTTGCTCTCTCCACTATTTCCCCAGCCAATTTCCCAATTTGGTTCTTCTTAGCCAACTTTTCCCTTTTGCCACCAAGAGCCCTGCCATATGGTGGCATGCTCAAACCCACCATAATAAAATAAGAGCCATAGTAGGTTTTCATGACTTTCCAGGTGATATGGTTTTGCTGTGTCCCCACCCAAATCTAATCTTGAGTTGCAGCTCCCACAACTCAAGATTGTGAGAGGGACCCAGTGGCACATAATTGAATCATGGGGGCAGTTTTCCCCATACTGTTCTTATGGTGGTGAATAAGTCCCACAAAATCTGATGGTTTTATAAAGGGTTTCCCTTTTTGCTTGGCTCTCATTCTCTCTTGACTGCCACCATGTAAGATGTGCCTTTTGCCTTCTGCCATGATTGTGAGGCCTCCCCAGCCACGTGGAACTGTGAGTCCATTAAACTTTTTTTTCTTTAGAAATTGCTCAGTCTTGGGTATGTCTTTATTACCAGCATGAAAATGGACTAATACACCAAGGATCCCATTACTACCCCACTCTGTACTATATCAGCCCATTCACCTCTGCCTTTTGGACAGTCTGAGGGAATGTAGGCCCTGAAACATTTCAAGCATAAATCACCACCATGCACCAGTCTCCCCAGCATCCAGTTAATAATGAAATCAAACAAACAGAAAGTTGATGCTAGTCTACATTTCTCCAAATCAGCTTCATGATTCTGGGAAATAACCTTAACCTGAATACTTTCTTTTTCAAGTAAAATGGGGCCTTGTCAGGGTTTCATGAAATAACGTAGGTAACACGCCTAACTCAATGGCTAAGTGACACAGCAAGTGCTCATTTAGAGTTTGCTATTATTAAATACTTTGCCAATGGAAAAAAAAAAAAATATATATATATATATATATGTTACTTTTATTTCATATTTTCCTGGGATTAAGCTGCATGACAACTGGTGAATAAACCATATAAGAAATAAATGATTTAGACCAGGAGTTGGTAAACTTTTTCTGTAAAGAGCTAGAGAGTAAGTTTTTAGGCTTTGCAGGCAATATCATCTGTGTCACAGCTACTCGATGCTGCCTTTGTACAGCAAAATTAGCCACAGGAAACAGTAAGCAAATGGGTTATTGAGACTGTGTCTCAATAGACTTTATTTACAAAAGCAAGCCACAGGCCAGTGGGCCACAATTTGCTGAACTTCGATGTAGATAGTTACCTGTGACTCTATTTTGACTAATTGATTAATTAATTTACTAAGTTAACAAATATTCACTGAGAACCTACTATGTTAAGTGCTGAGGATACAATGGCAAAACAAATGAATGTAGTTCCTGCTTCATAGAGATGACACCTAAATGGAAGGGTTGGACATTAATCAAACAAACACCTATATTAAGTTACGAATGCAATTAAGGCTATGAAGCAGACATATGGTGCTACGACACGATTTAACGATGAAGTGTTTATTTGTTTATTTGTTGGTTAGAGAGGTTTCTCTACAGAAATGTTACTTGAGCCAGGATATAAAGAGTGAGAGTAAGTTCACCAAGTTGAAGAAGTTGTGGAAAGGTTCCCAAGCAAAGCACATAACATATGCAAAGCATTATGAAGGGATGAAATAGGGAGTAGACAAAGAATTGAGACAAGACTGGTGTGGCCAAAGCATATGTAACAGGGATACACGGTTTAAGAGTTGATGGGGGAAGCTGGCAGGGGCCTTGGTAAGGATTATGATCTTTAGCCTAAGAGCACAGGGAAGACAATAACAAGTTTTAAAGTATGATCAGATTTGCATGTTGAAAAAATTATTCCTTCAGCTAAGGTGTTAAAAATCAAATGGAGAGGGATGTAGGCAACATTGCAATGAAAGAAATCTCCAGTTATGGCTAGATCACTCTTTAGAAAGAAGAAGAATGGGTGATTTGATAATTTGCAAGTAGGAGTTGCTTTTCTACATCATGGGAAATCACTTAAACTCTTTCTGGCCTATAGAAAATGAAGAAAAAAATGCATAATTTTGTTTCATCAGTGCCAACCTTTTCATCTTCTCAATGTTTCTCTTTCAGCAGCAAAATGCAGGTGAATTTGCATAAAAGTCTATTCACATAGAGTTCTGGTGACCCACTGACTCAACTTGTTTTTCAACTTGACTTATTTTCCACACGTGAAACATTTTGGCTCAGATAGAAGACAGGTTGTAATAAAACATCCCTCTTATTGTTTGAATCAAAACTATCTGCAAGTGAATTAAGTATTTTCAAAGTTTAAAAACCAATAATCCAAAAGGTAAGTTGGTTACCTGTAAAAGGAGGTTAAAAAAAGAAAAAAATAATCTTCTTTAGGCTTTGTAATTTGTCTATGTTTCTTCTGATGGCACCAAAAATATACAAGGTCTAGAACAAAGGTTCTTGACAATGAATGTTTTTTGCCTCCCCAGGGGACATTTTTGGTTGGCACGTCTCTTGGGGGAGGTGAAAGGAGCAGGGCTTCTACTGGCATCTAGTGTGGCAAGATCAGTGATGCTATTAACACCTTCCAACACATCCAACCCACCTTCCCACACATAAAACCCACCTTCCCACTCCCACCAACAGAATTATCCAAACCAATATGCTAACAGGATTGAGAAACCCTGGTCTAGAATAATGTTAATCTACAAACTCTTTGTTCTTGGCGTCTTTCTCCTTCCTTCCTTCCTTCCTTCCTTCCTTCCTTCCTTCCTTCCTTCCTTCCTTCCTTCCTTTCTCTCTCTCTCTCTCTCTCTCTTTCTTTCTCTCTCTCTTTCTTCCTCTTTCTTCATCTTCTTTCTCTTTCTCAGTTTCCATAATATATAATCTAACCTCTGTGAATACCTCTCTTTATACACCTCAGGTACTCCATAGCATTTAATCCTCTTCTTCCCATTATTAAAGCTTACCTTTAGGAAAGCATATTAAACTTAAATCTACTAAAATGTTGATTGATTGATTGATTGATCTGAATAGCTCTTGGAGCTGCTGCTTTGTGCAGAGGTCTACCCAGTCAATGACAAATCCTAGAACTATCTCTGAAAAGGATCTTAGAACCCAAATGCAGAAATCCCTTCTACCATATCTAGCCAGCCAGCCTCTGCTGGAATATTCTCAATGTGTTTAGTTTCTGAGCCTATTTCACTTGGAGGAAGTTCCAACTGTTAAAAAGTTCCTCTATATTTTGAGCCAAGATCTGTAGCCCCTATTTTCTATTCAAGCTGCAACCTTACTGGTGACTAGTTTGTCTTCTCTGACCTACCTATTGTCCATAATCTGAAGTGAGACTTCTCAGCTTTTTCAGAAGTTATAAACTACCTCCTAGACACAGGTCACTTCCATTCTGGTAAACATTAGAATTCATAAATGATTGGGTTAGCTCTAATCACAGTGACTTGTGTCCTCAGTATATCAATCATTATGTCTCCCTGTGACTCACTCATGTTTCTCCCGGCATTCATTCCTCAATCCCCTCAGCTCCACCAATCAACCTTTCAAACAAATACATTTAATCTTGTGAGTCTCCAATTTATTTTTTTAAAAACCTTCAATGACTTCCCAAGATGTAGTTTAAAATCTGTATTGGCCCATGAGACTCTGCATAATGTCTCTCTGTACCACCACGTCCCACTTTTTCCATTTCTTCTTGTGACTTTCCTCCTTGCTCCCGCTATGCTGGATTCTCTCTGTCCCTTGAGCATGCAGTGCTCTGTTCTGACTCAGACACTCCTCTCAGGCTCTTCCCTTTGCCTGGAATGCTGCTCCCTTTATCCACTTACCAAACTCCTACTTATTCTTCAAGTTTCGGCTTAGTTATAATTTCTCAAGAAAAGATTCCCTGACTCCCAGGCTAAGTACATGAAAATCAGAACACTTGAAAATATTTATTTCTGTATTAGCTTTTATTTAACGTTAATATTGGCTTTCCCTACCAGACTGTAAAGCAAACTATGAGTAGATGGTCAAAAGAAGCTTCATTTCAGGCTGTCGCAAGCCCTTCTGAGCTTTCGTTTGTAACCACATATCATGGACCCAATGTTCTCTCTAAGAAAAGAGTGAACTTGGGCAGAATTTTCAAATAATTCTCGCATCTTCTATACCACTGCACAATGAGCCACATTTATCAATTCCAATCCAAGATCATTCTGCCTCTACCATTAGCCTTGCTGACTGTACTAGACATCTTTTGTGCCCCATCTTGTGTTCTTCTGTATCACTCTTTCTAGGCACTGTGACAGAAACCAGTTGGTTTGGGGTTAAACCAGGTTTCCTGACCTTATCTGGTCATGTATCTCTAGCTTTCAGCCCTGGGACTTTTATGGTGTATCATGGAACACCTGAAAGAAACTTCCTGGACTGACGAAGGGGCAGGTTTGAAGTGCAAGTGATTTAGCACCCGTAGGGCAACTCTTGGTCAATGACTGATAAAAAACTAGTGTTCTCCCACCAGCCCTGCTGTCTTGGACAGACTACTCTGTAGTACCTTCTGTGTTTTCTTCAGAAGGTCCTGGCTGAGTTCTAGCTGCCTACGCTGATGATCTAGCCAATAATTTGTCCTTGAATTGGCTTTCCCTCCTTTCTTCTTTTCTAAATCCATCATTCAGGTCCTCAGAGACTACTTCCAAAATAAACTACCTGCATATAAACCCTTGCTCTGGGCTCTCATTGTATAGGGAACCCAGACTAAGACTATGATATTGGATATTTTAGGAATCTTCAGAAGCAGCTATTTAATCACACAGCAATGAATTCCACTTAGATCGAGAAGTCCTGAATCCACCTGTGGTAGGTTAAATGATGCCTTCCCTCACCCCAAACCTATCCACATCCTAATCTCTGAAAACTGTTATGTTATCTTAACACTATAAAAGGAACTTTGCAGATGTGACTAAGATAAGGATCTTGAGGTAGGAGGATGATCTTGGATTATCCAAGTAGTCCCTAAATGTAATCACAAGTCCTCATAAAAAGATGAGCCATAGGGTCAGGGTCAGAGAGAAGGCCATGTGAGGATGGAAGCAGAGGCTGGAGTGATGCACTTTGAAGATGGAAAAAGGGGCCACAAGCCAAGGAATTCTGGCCACCACCAGAAACTGGAAAAGGCAAGAAAATTGATTCTCCCCTGAAGCCTATAAAAGAAACATTAGCCTGATGAAACTGACTTTGTGTACTTCTGACCTCCAGAACTCTAAGATAATAAATTTGTGTTCTTTTTAAAGCACTAAATTTGTGTTATTTGTTACAGTAGTAATAGGAAACTAATATACAACCTCTTTCTTGGATGAGTCTTAGCTTTATGTTCACATTATGAGGGCCAGCCCTCCACACTCAATCTAGCTCACACTCCAGAGACACCAGCTGTAGTACAACTGGCTCTTTCTTGCCTGCAAGGGAAAATCAAACATGTTGTAAGAGACGAAACTGAATGCCTCTGTTAATAAAAATAATATTAAATGCAAATATTTATTTATTTAAAGATGGGGTCTCACTATGTTGCCTAAACTGGAATGCAGTGGCTATTCACAGGTGCGATCATAGCACACTACAGCCTCAAACTCCTGGGCCCGAGTGACCCTCCCACTCCAGCCTCACAAGTAGTTGGGACTACAGGCATGTGTCACTACCCTCAGCTGTTAAGCCAAGTTCTTATTATGGGTCAAGTTCTGTGCTAATCATGTCTTCTCCATTCTTCCCTAATCTTCACAACTACCCTAAAGTTGATACTTCTACTATCCACCATGGTGGATATTTTCCTTATGGCCCTCTAGATTCACTCTCCTCCCTGCCTCACCCTGCTGTCTGCCATGGGAAATGGGTCTCTATAGAGTGCCTCAACTGGCTCCCTTGGTCTCTGGCTTCCAGCTGGGTTTGGCCAATGGAGCAATAACAGGAGATGTAGAGGGTGGGAGCAGGGTGAGATCTCCAGCTGTCTCCCTTTCAGGTTGTCACAGATTGACCACATCCCTGTTCTGAGGTTGCAGAGCATGTCGGGTAACTCCTACGTAGAGCTACTGGCAGGATCCTTGCTCCTGCAACCCCGAAGAATTTTCTGGAATCCTACCCACATTTCTGAAAATAGTCTCTAATTAACCTCTTCTTTAAGAAGAGTAAACCTAGTTTGCATGTGCCATCTGATTTCTCCAAGACTCTGCTTGATGTTCTGCACTTCACAGCTAAGGAAGCTGAGGCTCAGAATGGCTAACTCACACATTTCATCTAAGTGTAGAATAACCGAAGAATGATAAGAATAACAGATTTCATCTGCTTTTGCTGTGGTAGGGAGCATTGCTGATGTTCTCCCCAATCTGAAAAAGAAAATCAAAGTTATTGTCACTAATCATGGGTTATCATTCACATGCGCATTTAATTTGCCTGCGTTTTTATCAGGGCTGTCTCCCTTAAAGGTTATGTTCTTATTTTGTATGTGCACTGTCTGGTACTTTTAAATAATATATGCAAATTTTGTGAAAATATATCATTTCCTATCTTGTTTTGATCATCTTGACACCACATTTTCCTGTTATACAAACATTTTAGAGTGTGGTTTGTCCTCAAAGACCATGCCAATTGAGAGGAAATGTTTCTGTGAACTGTCTGAGTTATATGTTGCCATTTTTATGAAGTCTGCAATTCTAACAGCTGTGTCCCAAATTAAGAAGAAGATAGGCATTTCTCCAGAGAAAAACCAATCCATCAAGACTTGATCTTGCACATATTATAAAAATTTAATAATTCAACCCTACTGGGGGCCTGGCCAGGCTGAAACATGTTGTATAAAGAAATGAAGTTTGATGGCTTTGAAATACAAACAATAACTTGTTCTAGGTAAATAGAATGTGGCCAAACATAGTTCTTAGGAAATCTGTTTGAGTGAACAGCTAAGAAAGATTTATAATTGGTGTATCAATTATGTCTATGGGAGTGGATGTTTTTATGATGCTTGAGGGCACTTAAAAAGTTTGTTCTCATAAGTAATTTAAACATTCCTCTTGAAATACTGTTTGCACTATTAATTTATTTAGCAAATTAATCATGGAATCATAACATTTTACAGCAGAAAGAGACCTCAGAGAAAATCCAGTGCCAGTCTCTTTTTGCAAACAATTTCTTGGATCACTCTTAGCTCCATGCTTACAGCACAAGGACCAGCACTCCACATACCCTCTCAATCCAGCTCAAACTCCTGAGACATTAACATAATAGGCTGTTTATTCTCAGGTTTAAGTCTCTGGCCCAAATTCTCCTGAGCACCTAACTGCCTTCTGAAGTTCCACTGACACTTCAAACTCAATAGATACAAAACAGACCTATTAGTCCCCTGAAATGTGCTTCTTACCTATGTTTTTCTTTCTATGACTAGCAACATCATTCACATAGGTGCCCACGCCAGAAATATAGGTTGTTAGGTCAGTCTATCAGTGATTTCCCATTGCTCCTGGAATAAAATCCAAACTTCTTAACATAACATATAAGGGAGGCCCATTGAGATCTGATCTCTACCTATTGTGACAGCTTCCTCTCTTTAGCTGCTCTCTGTCAGTCTTCACACCCATTCCAGGTAGACTGTCCTTCCCATAATCTTCAGAAGAACCCTGGCTCATATCCCAACAGGCAGCTCAAATGTTACTTTCCTTTTCAAACGTTTTCTCCCTGATGTCTCCCTCTCTGGAAGATTCACTCATTCCCTGTGCACCTCCATCTATGACATTTAGGTACACATATTTGTTCTCCAGGTCAGGCACCATGTCTAATGTGTCTTGATGTCCACTGGATTTAGTTGTTCAAAAGAGCTTTTGATAAAACTGACACTGAATGAATGAGTAAATGATTGCCTGAATGAATTGGGTATAAATGAAGATTTTTAATGCCCTGAGGTTTCCCCTATAGGTCTCACTGAGTAAAGTTTTTTGTTCCTAGAAATACTAACTGTCAGTAGCTTGATAGTGCAAGAATTCACTAGGGGTTGTGGCTGGGCAAGCGCGGGGTAGGGAGAGGAGAGGGAAGGTATAATGACTAAATCAATTTGCTGCAGAGAAAGCTTTTTGAAGATTAAAAAAAGTAATGAAAAAAAATGTCTAGAAAGATACTTGGTACCAGATTATGATGAAACTTGAATGCCAGGGCTAAGTGTTTGGACATTGAAGATTCATTCTAGACTTATAAGCAGAAAAATAACAGGACTCGATTATTAGTTCATAAATATCAAGAACAATAGCATAATGAAAATTATATTCCAGGAATTTTAACTTAACCTTGTTGTACACGAATTAAAGACCAGAGTCAAGAGTAGATAGGGGTTAATGGACCAATTTAAGCCCTAAGGTAAGATTCTGAATGAGATTACTGTCACTGGGAATAGGAAGAAAAAGAAAGATCCAAGTCAAAGAATCAATAGTGTCAGGGAAATTCAAGTTGTCTCAATTAAGATCAACTATGCTGAGTAACCAGCTTTAAAAATGGGAGATGTTCAAAACTATTCCCTCCCTGATGCCTCTTTATGCAAGACACTTTCCTGAAAGTGAAATGGCTCTTGGCCTCTGTTTACACAACCTCTCTGTGGTTTCTTTTCTCTGGCTACTGAGTTCTAGAGACTGACATCTTTGTGTGTTACTAATCACAGCCCTGTGAGTAAGGAGTAGGGGAAAGATGAAGATAGGGAAAAATAAAGATGCATGTTCCCTTATCTGATGTCTTTAATCTATTAAGGCTAGACACGTGGGAAGAAACACACCAAATAACAAAAGATGCCAAGAAATCACAAGTGCAAAAGGGGATTTCACAGAACTAACAACCCAGTGAAGGATGGGGCTGGTGTGATAAAGTAGGAGAAAGTATTTGTCTCTGTTCATTTTGTCTGCTTAGAGCTGGGATGGAGTTGTCCCTGACCCTTGTGCCCATAGTGTCTAATGAAACATCCAGAGATCAATACAATCTCCAAAGGTTCTGCAAGTCAGTCATAGGAGTCTTTGCTTTCTTGCTTTCAAATTACCTTTGACACCTCAAATGACCACATCTACTGATATCAGAGTTCTGGCAGCAATAACAAATAAACATTGATATGGCAGTCAGCCCTGACACCGTACATTCTAGGTATACATGTTTGTTTCATATTCTGTCCTCTGAGTATTTAAATATGTTATATGGTTTTCCCTGACTTTTCTGAACTCCCATGTAAAAATTTATGAAAGCAGGTCTCTCTCTCCTAAAGAGAGTTAATATGTGGTTTCTGGATTAGAAATACAAATGTAAGAAAATTCTAAATATGAACTGGAAAAGCAAACGTCTTAACTGTCATGTTTTTTGTAGATTCTTTTGTAGATTTATTCCATGAAGTGGTAGGATAAGTGATCCACAATAAACTCAGCCAAAGCTTTTGGATTTTACTAAGGAGAAAGGAGGAGGCTCTCCAAATGATTAACTTTGTCTGGTTGAATTGAGAGTTTCTGAATGATTAAGAAACTGGAACTTGACTAAATCAGAAACCATGTGGTCTATAACAGAAAACCTTCTAAAGGAAAACAACATAAATTTGCAGATGAAGCAAACAGATGATTTCTGTAACTTCGTAACTAGGATGAGAATGCCTGTTTGTCCTCAGATCTGGATAAAGTCCCTGAACCAAGGCCACTTCAGGACAAGGGGGTCAAATGTGTTTTCAGGGATTTCTTGGAAAGGGAAAAATTATCTATTGAAATTTAGTTCTCTGAATTATTTTAATAATGTTTCCATTTCAGTCAGATGAATGAATGTGAGGGTAGTGAGTTTTGAATTGCTGCTTTGCTAGTAGAAATGGTTTTTCACTTGTCGTATTTTTCTAATGAAAAGGAAAAGAACACAATTCTCACTAGAGAAAGTGGCACTAACATTTTACTGAGTCTACCATGGGCAAGACACTGTAGGAAAGGCTTTCATATACATTCTCACTATTAGAAGTAGTAACAATAATGATGAAATCTACTGGCATAGCTACCGTGGACTGAGAACTTCCTACGTGCCAGTTAAGGGTTAAGTGTTTCAAACAGATCACTCCATTTTCAAAGTTCTTGAGGTTCCTTCATGTTGTAACATGTGTCAGCACCTCAATCCCTTTTTTACTACCTTAACTTTAGATAAAACTAATTCAAACTTGTAAAAGAAAGCCGCTGTGGCCATTGACTATCCTCTCCCATTGTAGCCTTGATACCTCTTGTAACTACAGTCATGCACTACTTAATGATGTTTCGGGCAAAGACCGCATATATGACGGTGGTCACATAAGATTATAGTGGAGCTGAAAGCTTTCTATCACCTAGTGACATCGTAACCATTGTCACATCATAGTGCAATGCATTACTTATGTATTTGTGGCGATGCTGGTGTAAACAAAACTACACAGCCAGTCATGTAAATGCCTAACACATCCAGTTATGTATAATACATAAATACTTGATCATGGTAATAAATATTACTGGTTTATGTATTTACTATAGTTTTTATCATTATTTTAGAGTGTGCTTCTACTTATTTGTTTCTAAGTGAACAATAAGAAAGCCTCATGCAGATCCTTCAGGAGATGTTACAGAATAAGGGATTGTTATCAGAGGAGATGGCAGCTACATGAGTGTTATTGCCCCTGAAGACCTTCCAGTGGGACAAGATATGGAGGTGGAAGACATTGATATTGATTTGATGATCCTGACCCTGTGTTGGCTAGTCTAATGTGTGTTTCTGTCTTAGCTTTTCACCAAAAGAGTTTAAAAAGTAAAAATTAATAAATAAATAAAAATTTTAATCATAGAAAAAAGTATGGAATAAGAATATAAAGAAAGGAAATATTCTTATACAGCTGTACCATGTGTTTCTGTTTTAGTAAAAACTTATGGTAAGCTAAGGTTAATTTATTATAGAAGAAAGAAAAAATTCGTAATGTAGTGTAGCCTAAGTGTACAGTGTTTATAAAGTCTACAGTAGTCTACAGTAATGTAGGCCCTCACCTTCACTCACCACTCACTCACTCACTCACCCAAATCAACTTTCAATCCTGCAAGCTCCATTGGTGGTAAGCACCCTTGAATAGGTGTACCATTTTTTAATCTTTTATGCTATAAATTTTTACTGACCTTTTCTATGTTTAGATATGCAAATACATTGCATTACAGTTACCTATAGTACTCAGTACACTAATAGGCTGTATAGGTTTATAACTTGGAGCAACAGGCTATACCACATAGCTCAGATGTGTAGTGGGCTATACCATCTAGATTTGTGTAAATACACTCTTATGATTTTCACACAACAAGATTGCCTAACAACACATTTCTCAGAATGTATCCCCATCATTAAGTGGCGCAGGACTGTAATGATTTCTGTACAATCTCTGCATCCTCCATAGGAAGACAACCAATATTGTATATTTTTTAAGAGGCACACAGCATTGTGCATCTTCCATTACCTTCCTTTTTAAGTTCTTGGTCAGCTGGCTTGGGAATAGATGACCCATTTTTAAATCAAAAGCAAAAGGACCCAAAGATCCCAGGCAGGTCCCAGCTCACATGGGAGGACAGGCCAGAGGAGAAGAAGTGAGTTTGTTGAAAGTCTGCTGGTCTTTGTGTGTTTATCACCACATTGCTTATCTGTTTTACTGCTCCAGGAATGCAGTAATTCCAGTTCGTGGGAATTTGGGCTTCCCACGAATTCCCTCTTTTGATCCTTTCATTTCCATTATCTGATTTTAATGGTACAAAAATTTAGGTTGAACGACCAGATTGAGATAGGGCACACCATTTCTACCTAACATTTGGATTTTTTCCCATTCCTCCATTTGATAATATGATCAGAGAGAGACTCAGAGTGTTGGAAGCAACCTCGGTCAAGATCTTTTTAAGAGGCCTGCCAAGGTCACATAGCCAGTTAATAACAAAGCTGCAGTTAGAGCTCAACGGGGCAGAGTGTTTTTCTTGGTGAACAGAAAGTAACATGTATGCACTTGAAAGTCAAAGTATCTAGCTGTGAATCTCCACTTTGCCACTTCCTAGCTGTGGGATCTTGCATAAGCTATTTAACCTTCCCAAGCCATTTTCCCATGGGGCTGTGAACTTAAATGAGGTAAGGTGTCTAAAGTGCCAAACACTGCTCTTGCACATAGTCTAAATGCTCATTCAGTGTTCATTGCCATCCTTCCCATGTCAGGGCTTTTGGCCTTGTACTTCCAGAGGTCCTTCTCCAGTGGTGGCCAGAACTCAGAGCTCCTCATTGCCTCCTCCACTTCCAGAGCAGGAAACTGATGGGCACTTGGCTTCTTAGGATTGTGCCCTTTGGTGAATTGTAACCTGGGTGTCCATTGTCAAATGCCAGAGCAGACCAGGGCACTGTGTCTTTCAAGGACACAAGGCTACCTCCAGTCCAGGAGACGCTTCATGTGAGCCCTGAGGCCAGTAGTCATCTCAACCACTGTTATCCTTTTCCCACCCTGAGAAGTTCTGGGAATACATCCCACCCTGGGAGTATTTTGAATAGAAAGTAAGTTTATCATTCCCACTTTATGGTTCCCAAAGGCAAGAATGAACCCAGAATGTAGCCTGAACTGCCTCTTAGACCCTAAACGCATTACACTATCATATGCAACCCACTCCTTTTAATTGAAGCATATTATTTATTGTTACAGTTTTCCCATTACAAAATATTGTCTTAATATTAACTAGCATGCTTACTCCTTAAAATCTAGCTGGAAACCTTCCATGCTACCCAAATAACCTAGCTAAACAAACATATAAGTTCTATCTTGGATAACTCTTGTTCTAAACCTCCTCCATTTTCATAGGTTATCGACCCAGGGTATTTTACATTTTGCTACATTCCCAGATATGGGTCTAACTGATTCCAAAACAGATTTTCCTCATCTCACAATCTTTCACCTGTCACTGACAGGCCTTCTGCTCTGCTACTGACTCCCTCCAAATCTCCTCAAGACTGTTCCATAGCTGACCTCAAAACTATCCACCTTCTCAACGTCTTTGCTTCAGTCACTTGGAGAGGGAAAACACCAAGACATATCTCTTCACAATTAATTATTCCATTTTGGGGGTGCCTACTAAGTGTAAAAACTAAACTAGGCTTAATCTATAGGTGACCTAATGCAAATTATTTAACACTTCTAAGCTTTCGTTTCCCTATCTGAAGAATGGAGATAGTCATCGTACCCATGACATAGGGTGGTTTTAGATATTAAGAGAGATAATGATTATCAAGGGCTTGGCAATGTCTAATACACATGAGTGATCAACCAGTGTGAGCTGTTGTTCTTGTCATGGTGGTCATTAGACAATGAGAAATACAAAGATACCTCAGACATATTCCTACCACCCCAAGGAGCTTGCAAGACACTTGGGGTGATGAGACATAACCTGTGATAAGATGATAACATGAGAAGTAGCCTAACAAATATGTGATGATATTATTTGTCAGCTGAGTGAAAGACAGATTACTGTGGGCAAAAATACAACCTGGGAAGACTTCAGGGGGAGGTTGGTGGAGAAATAACAAGCTGGACCTTGACTGATGAATTGCACTTAGGTAGTGGGGACAGCTTTCCAGACAGGGGAGATGGCAATAAGCAACACACAGAGATGGCAATGTGCAAGTGTCTAGAAGATCACTAGTGACAGGTTAAGTGGACAATTCATGTCAAGGCAGGTTGGAGCCAGATTGTGACTGGCATTGAGTGTAAATGTACACTGTAGACATTTGAGGGTTTAAGCCACAAAGCGGTGGAAGCTCAATATGGTAGTTGTATATGAAGTGGGCTTAAGAGAGGGAGATTACAACAGAAAGCAAACATAGTGTTGCAATAGTCTCAATTTAAGGTGAAGTGCAGAGATCTGGGTGACTCTCTAGAGGTGGAAAAGGAAGCCGTATCTAAAAGACGCTTGGAGGGAAAAAGTGTGTCCTGATTAAGGAAGCAAGACCAAGGGGGAGTGAGGGTGTTATGCAAGAAAAAGGGGGGTACAGAATACTCCAAGGTTTTAATAACAGGAAGCAGAGAGAATGGGCTATATAGTATCATTAATAAAATAGGAAAATCGTTCATTCAGTCATTTGCTCAATAACATTAACCCTGCACTTTTACCCCCAGATCCTATGCAGGGTACTGGGATCCAGAGATGAACACAGCAGTCCCTGCCTTCCAGGAAATAGCAATCTAGTCAGAAAGAGAAACTATCTTGGGGAAGAAAGATGAGTATTTACTCATAAGTTAATAGATCTGAAAAAAACTTAAATGTCACCTAGAGTACTCCTCACCCTACCCCACCTGAAACAAACTTTAAAGATGAGAAAATGAAGTCCAAAGACAGTAAGTGGTTACCAAAATTCACACCTCCAGTTATTGTCAGCCCCGAAGGTGAGCCCAGAATTCTTGATGTTATAGCATGCCCCCATCTATGTTTGACATTTGATCATGTATTGCCTGTGACATCATTCATAGAGTATCAAATAAAGGAATGGAAGTCTATGGCAAACTGCAAACCGTAAGAGAAGGTTAACTGTGGCTAACTCACTTCTCACTCACTGGTGTCTTTTTACCACCCCCCACCCCAGATTCTAAGTTACATCCAAGGCCCATGCAACCAAAGTCTGTGGGAATGAGGTTGTCATTCACTATCCAGATGAAAGCCTGCCTCTCCTCTCTCCCCTATTGCCTGTACCCAAAGATTCTTCAAGTCTTGTCACTCTGTCTCTTTGATATTGTTCAAATTGATCACTTCATTTGTACCACTGCCACTATTATCTTAGTCCAGGCCCTCATTCCTGTTGTTGCCTAATTTTTGGCCTCCTCCACTTCAATCTATCATTTTCACTCTGCCGTCAAAGAGCCAAATGTCATTCCTCTACTTCATTGACTACAATGTTTGTTCATTAACTACAGGATAGGGTCCAATCTCCTTAGTATGATCAGAAGTTCTTTTTCTTCCAGAAAAACTTTCTTGCCATTCTTTTCCAAGTACCCTATGGCCTCCACAAAAAACTACCCACCATTATTGGAACACCTCAAATTCTTTAATCTCGTAAGCCTTTGCATATACTGTGTATTTTGCCTTTATTTCTCTTCTTACTACTTGAACTTCTACTCATCCTTCAATGCCCATCTCAAAATCATCTTCCTTAAATATAGATTTCTATTTATTGTATTTATTCATAACACATACCATGACAAAAAATAAGCAGATAATGTCACATACAGAGATATGCACTATTTAGCAAAGTTAAATATATTCAAGTTGGCAAATTATGGGAAAATAAGATGAAGACAGGAGTGATGTTAGGCTGCTAAGTGTTTATCATACAATCTTATACATTTTCTGGCTTTTCACAGTTCTTCACTTAAGCCTCTGCGACCTTTATATGTTTATGTGTCTTACTCCTCCCCTAGACTGTGAGTCCATGGGGAAAAGAAACTCATCTTCATGATCTCTGTTTCACCAGTTTCTCCAATAATATGTGGCACTTATTAAGCACTCAATACACAGTCACTGGATAAATGAATAAATGAATGGATAAATGTGTATCATACTCATCTTTATACCCCACATACTAAACAATTTATATATAATGTGTGAAGTGACGAAAGGAAATTCTGAGAAGTATTCAAGTACCTAGAGATATGGTCATCCCCTTTGGGAATAATAGATTAATCTTTGGGAATACATTAAATATCAAGAAAGAAAATTTAGAATGAAAAGATATGGGAAAAAGAAGCCAATAAAAAAGAAAAAAGAGAGTGGTCAAATAAGAAGAAGCTGTAGGGAGACAAAAAAGACAAGAAGCATGATGGGTCCATAGCTGCGAATGCACAGGAGAGGCAAGCCCATCTTGAGTCTAATGTGTATTCTCCATGCCAGGCATAGAGTAGGTGCTAAATAAGCATCGTCATGTCAGAAGTTGGAGAGAGAAACTTGAAGGTCCAAAGTCAGGAGCACAGAAGGTTGAGCAACTTCCTTGTCCTCAGATTTAATCTGGGTCTCCATATGAACACACTGTCACACAATTTGCTATATTTACATTTCCATCAACTTTAACTCATTTTTGGTTACCTATTCCTCTAGACTCTAGAGCTCTCAGAAGCAACTTCTTTATCTACATTTACTGTCCCTGGTTGTTCACTTTTGGGGGAATAGGCATTTTTTTCAGATCCCATTTGATTTCTGCATCTGTCTAGGCATTGCTGACTTACTCTTGCCTTAGGTGTAACCCATGGATCACCCATCCTGGGGCAGTCCTACTTACTCTTCAAATGTATAAACACCACCCCTGGCAGTTACACAGCTCGGAAACTCTCATCTCCTTCCCTGTTCCAAACCTTGATGCGTCTTGGCCCTAACAGACTTTGAGATTGAAATGCATGTTGTTTGTCTCTTGGACTAAGTATATTGTATTTACTCAAAAAGAAGACTAGGTTGCATCCGGGTTTTCTCTCCCTCTCTCTCTCTCTCTTTTTTTTTTTTTTCTTTTTTTTTTTTTTTTTTTTGAGACGAGGTCTCGCTCTGTCACCAGGCTGGAGTGCAGTGGCGCGATCTTGGCTCACTGTAGCCTCTGCCTCCCGGGTTCAAGCTATTCTCTCGTCCCAGCCTGCTAAGTAGCTGGGATTACAGGCACAAGCCACTATGCCTGGCTACTTTTTTGCATTTTTAGTGGAGATGGGGTTTCACCATATTGGCCAGGCTAGCCTGAAACTCCTGACTTCAGGTGATCCACCCGCCTCCGCCTCCCAAAGTGCTTGGGATTACAGGCTTGAGCCACTGCACCCAGCCACTCTCTGCCATGTTGTGTGAGAAATTTCATCCAAACGTTTCTGATTTTGAAATTGTCACTTAAGCCCAGGAAGCATTTTTGACTGCCATCTATGACTTTTTTTTTTAACTTTTTTCCTTTGAAATAACATAAGAGAAGCTTATGTTACATATATTTTTGTTCTAGAAACCTAAGAATTGGGAGGCTACTAATTCAACATGTTCCCCGTGTAGCACTGCCACAAATAAAAACGCTTGTTTACATTTATAAAGTCGTTCTTTCCTATCCATTCTCATAGGGGCAATACCCTTTACCGCATCTAACTTTCAAAGGAAAAAAAACCATGAAAGTCACAATATAAAAATACAAAAAAATGGAAAAAAAAAAACAGGAACTAAAATCTAAGCAGACTATTTCCTCCTAAGCAAGTTGTCAAAGGGTAGAAGATAAACATAGAAAATATCTTGTGATATGGGTGATTTCCACAGTGACTTTTGAAAAATTTAGGAGTTTCCCAGAAATCAGAGAAGGAAGTTGTGAAATGGTTAACTGCGGGGCTCTCAGAAGTAAAACATCATGCCCAATTTTTTTTTAAAGATACAAATTCATCTTGCAAACATAATCTATGGTACTTTCGTAAACGGAGGATTTGTCCTCACACCCACCTGGGCAGAATAAAGAGCTGAAGAGCATGGCTTTGTCAGTGAACTAAAACCACACACTCGTATAACCCTCAAAGTTATCACCCAGTAAAGATTTTAAGGAAATGCTGAAATCTAAATCCCAAGGATTGAGCTAAAGATTTTTAAATGATAGAATGGTAAATCTTCAGAGATAGAAGAGACTTCAGCAGCTAATTTTTAATGAAGTGATGGAGTTCAGGCCACACTATCCAAAATTTGGCACTTTGGCATTTGAGAAAACAGCAGAAGTGGAAAGGCCACTCTCTGAATTTCTCCCACTTTTCTCCCCTTGAAGTAGGTCATAAGATCCTCATTCAACAGGTACCTTCCTACACCTGCAGAGGAAAAAAACATCCATATCTCTGAAGACACAGGACGCAGAGAAGAATCTGAACAAACAGTCCTTGCTAAGTTCCCCAGTTTATTACCACTAGGTCAGGCCAATCACACTTCCCCAACGACTGTCCACTGTTCATCAAACCTAAGCATAAAAATGCACAACTTTCTTCCTTTCTTCAGGTCTTCATTTCTGGAGACTCTCATGTCGTGTAAAATTTATAATAAATAAATCTGCACTCTTTTTTCTTGCTAATCTTTCTTTTGTTACGGAGGCCTCAGCAATGAGCCCACGGATGGGTGAATGAAGAAATCCTTCTCTTCTGCAGAGGAAACGGAGACCTCAGTTATATTTGACTGGCAGTGAAATGACTGAGTGTGAAGATACATACACAGACAAAAAGTGGCATGCTTTTAGAAGTAAGAAAAAGTATGTGCAAGGGTTCAGACGAATGGGGTTGGTCATAAGTGGGATGAGATGTAGTGACCTGACCTGCAACACCCCCCGGCTTCAGTCCTGGATCACTTACAGTGCACGCCTCACTCTCCCTCCCCAAATACAGAGAGGTTGCGGGATTTGAAGGGGGTGATATATAGAAACTGGAAAGCTCACACCTAGTAATAACTGTGGGAAAATGAAGAGATGCGAAGTGCAAAAGCCGAAAAGCTCATAATTATGAGAATAGAAATTGTACTAATTTTAGGCAAATTTTTAGTGAAAATTGTATAACCACATTGTAGACTTTCTTGCAAGCATGTAATTTAAAAACGTGTCCTAACCTTTTTTTCTAAAGAAGGTGTCACTTTAAAATTCAGGTTTGTCTTTTTTTAAAGATGTTTTTAAAAGGTGTATATGCTAATCTGATCCACCGAAACACTAAATGCCACTTCTTTACAAGAACAAGTTATACTATGGAAAAAAAGTGCTTAGCAAGAGCTTCTGTTTTGTTCTTTGTGGGGGTGGCAGAGTTTCTAGATTATAGCATCCGAACTCAGTCTTTTTATCTCTTCTCAGACTGTGCACTGCCTTCACTACGCCTCTAAGTAAAAATGGTTTCTAAATGGCCCCTATAGCCAGCTGTGCCTCAAATCACTTTTTTTCTTTCTTTTTTTAATTTTATTTTTCCATAAGTTATTGGGGTACAGGTGGTATTTGGTTACATAAGTAAGTTCTTTAGTGGAGATTTGTGAGACCCTGGTGCACCCGTCACCCGAGAAGTATACACTGCACCATATTTGTTGTTTTTTATCTCTCGCCCACCTCCCACTTTTCCCCCATGTCCCCAAAGTCTATTGTATCATTCTTATGCCTTTGCATCCTCACAGCTTAGCTCCCACAGTTCTCAAAAGAAGATACACAAATGGCCAACAAACATATGAAAAAATGCTCAACATCACTAATGATCAGGGAAATGCAAATCAACCACAATGCGATACCACCTTACTTCTGCAAGAATAGCCATAATCAAAGAATCAAAAAACAGTAGATGTTGGTGTGGATGCAGTGATCGGGGAACACTTCTACACTGCTGATGGGAATGCACTAGCACAGCTGCTATGGAAAACAGTGTGGAGATTCCTTAAAGAACTAAAAATAGAACTACCATTTGATCTAGCAATCCCACTACTGGGTATCTACCCAGAGGAAAAGAAGTCATTATTCAAAGCACTTTTTAAGGGCACAGCAAGGAGAGCTTGAGTTGAGTAGGGTGCTTGAAATGGTAATATTTAGTGCCTCGAGGCACCAGTGTATGCTCTTGATGATGAAGATAATTGAAAAAGGGGAAAACCCAAGTGACTTCAAGTAAGCCTATATTCAAAAGCTTAAAAAGTCAGGCTGGTAGTCTGAGTTAAGGATCTTTTGTGGGTTGAGCTTGACTTAATACCCCACCTCTTCCTTTACCAACAGTGCATTGAAAAGAGAGAAATTAAAACTGTATTTTGGTAATCACATAAAGGAAATAAATCGGGTCCATTTGGTCTACATAAGAGAAGATGGAGAAAAGGTTTGCTAACCACCTTCCAGGATGAAACATGACATCATGCCAGGGTTGGTGAATCTGTCCTAGTAGGGCTTCAGTAATAGTTGCATGAATTATTTTCATTAACAGCAAAAAGAAATGGGTTTAAATTTCAACAAATAAGAGATATATTCTAGTGAGAACTATTAAAAATCTACAGGAAACACCCATCTCTAAGAATGAAGTAGAAAGCAGGAGAATGGATTACATTTCTTCTTGAAGTCATGATGTATTTGAGCACATCAAAGTTCATCTCACTGTGGTATCTCTAGGATTATTTGGAAGGAAAATTATTGTATTGGTCTATGTGTTCCCAAGCTCCTATCAATATGTTTCACACAAGGAAGAGATAAAAGCTTTCTGTAGGTCAAGAGATTGAGAACAATCTGGCCAACATGGTGAAACGCTGTCTCTACTAAAAATACAAAAAATTAGCTGGGCATGATGGCGTGCACCTGTAGTCCCAGTTACTCAGGAGGCTGAGGCAGGAGAATCGCTTGAACCCATGAGGCAGAGGTTGCAGTGAGCCAAGATTGCGCCACTGCACTCCAGTGTGGCAACAGAGCGAGACTCTGCCTCAAATAAATAAATAAATAAATAGCTTTCTGTGGCTACAAGCCTCCATTGCTGACCCTATAGGTACCAGAGGATCATGGAAGTGGGACGAGAAGCCTCAGAGAGGGGAGAAAAGGAGAGATGAGAGTGCTCAGAATCACAAAGGGCCTTGGCACCAAGGAAACAAATGACACCTGAATTAAAGCAGAAATCAGGGACTCTACTTTCACCAGAGCCCAAGCTGCCTCATGAGAGTAAGGACTGGAGAGAACACTAGTTACAAAGTGCAAAGTGAAGACAGAAGACAAATTGTTCTATATCGGCCAACCAAGCCCAAATGTTTAGAACTCCTGCCTGCTCTCCATCCCAAGGAGATCACCCCTCCTTGTGAAATCCCAAGTCAAGACAGAAAATGTAATTTTTAGGGTTAATTTTCTTATTACATTGGCAAACAATATATATTTTCCAGACTTTTCCTCTTTCTCTGAAGCTACCAGACTGTCTGAAACTTAGAAAGAACAATGACATCTGATGAAAATGTTCCACTATCAATTCTCTAGGAGACCACCAGAAAAACCTGTTACTCAAGAAAAGCTAAGTGTATTAAACTTGTTGAAGTAAGGGAGAACAGTCTCAAAATAAACAATTGAGGTAGGTTATTTCCAGAGTTCTATGGTCTGGGCTGGGTGACTTTAAAGTAGGTATCACAAGGCAGAAAGCTAGTTGGGATTGGGGAGAGTGTATGACAAAATAAATTGACACAGTGGACACAGGAAGGCAGGAGCATTCATGCTGGTCTTTCTGGGCAAGCTGTCAGAAGTAAGCCGCTGAGCTGGAATTATAGGTTGGGTTCTCCATGAAGCCTGCTTGGGGCAGCTTAGTATTCAGGATGGTTATTAGGAAGCGCCTTTGAGATCGCACCTGTGGAACAGACGGGGAGGAAGCTGCATTGCCCAGAGGGAGAATCCAAGCTGTGATGCAGCCTCCACAACGCAGCCTTGCTCCACAATAGCCAGAGGGAGAAGTCAAACTATGATGCAGTCTTAATCAATGCCCACCCCCAACCCAGGGAGCTCTGGATTTAAAATGACCCATCAGAAATGCCCCACATTGGGCCATGCTATAGGACATAGGCTGAGCCTGAATGAAAATACCTAGAGCAAAGCAGCTTTCTGCAACTAAGCAACCCCTGAGCGGAATGACGGATAAAGGCTTTCTCCTGGTAGCATTCCGAGCAGAAGGGCAGAAGTCTTTCCCTGAAGAGGGATCTGGGCAGGGTGGTCCACAGTCTCATCAACCGTGAGCATGCATTTCCTGAAAAAGCAGCTACTAGTGTTGTTTGGGCACAGCATTGTTTAGCAGAGGAATCGGAAACTCTATCTGGTCCTATTGTTGTTTAACACAGGGACAGAGAATGAGGAGAGTTTCAGTTTGCAAAACAAGTCTAGCTTTTCTGCTCCCCACATCTAAATTTATCTGGAGCTCAGAGAAAGAGGTACCCTTCCTTTCTATCAGTTGCATTTTGCATCCCATTCATCCTCACCCACATTTCTCCATTCACACGATCCTTTATCCTATGCATACTGCATTATTCCTTTCCACTGATAGCTTCTTCTCTACCTAGAAATTTCCTCAAGTGCAGTGAAATTTTTTTAATATGATTTATTTTGATTCATAAATCTCTACATAGTCATTTACCTTCTTTTTACCATCAAATGTCTTTACTTCAAAAAAAAAAAAAAAGTCCTACTTGTTCCTCTTCTCCTACCAACTAACTCCTCCGGTTCTAACTTTGCTCTTCTATTGATACTATCCTCTGGTAAGTCACCAATAATCTGCCTTGAAGCATATAGGATTTGCTTATCTTGACCATCTTCTCCTTAAAACTCACTCTTTGCTTCTTGTATTCTGCAGGCTTTCTTCTGCCTTTAAGACAATCATTTTTTAAGTCACTTTCATTGTCTCTTCTTCATTATCTCTCAGAAATGAAGATGATTCCCATTTCTGTCTTCTCCACTCTAGCTATACTTACCTAGTTACTGTTTTCTACTCATGCAAACAACACTGCCATGTGAATAACGTATCCCTGACATTCAATATCCAACGGTCAGGAAGAAATCTGTAAGTGGTCGATTCGTCAGGATCTCAAACCTGTCTAAAAATAGACACAACATATCAAGACTTCAAGACTACACTTCTTGTACTTTCTATCTATATCCATAAGTAGAGCCCTATTTTATACAGAATATAGTTCTATATTGATCATGGTCCAGTCAAGAGAATGAAAACCACACCACTTATTTCAATAGGAAGAATTTAATATGGGGAATAAGTTAAACAGGCATTAGAGGATTGAAAGGGCAAAACAAAGGGAACAGTGAGGTAAACAGTGACTGCAGAAAGCAGCTACCACTCTTAGGGTTAGTAGTGCAGAGGGTAGAGGTCAGGGTTATCAGTACCTAGAAGCTTGGATCTGGGGAGAGGGCACTGCCCAGTTGGTGCTGCTGCCTCAGAAGCTCAGATGTGGAGCCTTGTGATGCCAAGACACAAACCTCTGAGGAGAGAGTACCAACCAGCTGGTGTTTCTGAGGCATCTGGATCACAGCTGCATTTCAGGAATGTGAGAACCAACTGGAAATCAGAATGCATTGTGGTGGCCTAGTGCAAAAACTATTGTTGTGGTGATTCTAACAAGAACAGCAAGCAAAACCAGAGGAACTATGCCCATTCTCCCTGCTCCAGACCTCACATGAAGCAGCTGGCAAAACGGAAACATGGTCTGCAGAATCTCAGCCACAGCATCCCAGGGCAGGGACAAGAGGGTGAATTTAGAACTCACAGGCAATAATTTAATAACCATAAACCCTGTACCATAACCCTCTAAACCAGGGGTCAGCAAATCACAGCCTATAGGCTAGATGTTCTAGTAAATAAAGTTTTATTGACACGTAGCCTTGTCATTTGTTTCTGTATTGTCTACTGGTGCTTCCAAGCTACAATGGTAGCATTGAATAATTGCCATAGAGATTGCATGGCTCACAAAACCTAAAATACATATATCTGCCCTTTACAGAAAAAGTTTTCTTATCCTCGTTTAAACTGCCAAGGCTGAGTGACTTCATTATTTTGACAACTCTACTTCCTTCATCCTCAACAGAGAATCATCTGCCAACTTCTATTGGTTACACCTCTACAATATTATCATCCTTTCTTGCCTTTATTTCCTCAGTTGTCTTCTCTTCTATTGACCATCTCCTTTCACCTGTCCTTAGTCAATTTACATCTTGCTGTCAGATTATTCTTTGGAAAACTCATGTCTGGAAATGTTCCTGCCCTGTTGAAATGCCTCCAGTGCTCCCTCCATTTGATTAAAAAAAAATTAAATCTAAAGCCGTGACTATTGTCTGGCTGCAAACTGTTATGTCCTGGCTCATGGCCCACTACTGTCATGCATTCAAGTCCCTGGTCTCTAACAAACCCTACTCCCTATTTTTGTGATTTTGCACTCATTCCTTTGGTTTGAAAGAATCCAAAAAATAACTCTCCTACTCCCTACATGAGCTAAAAACCAGTTGAGAAATAGACTGTCAATGGGAAACATATAAATGGAGATAAAAATTTTAGACATAATACTATAAAGGCTAAGATGGAGTATGTGGCTGATGTGTGACTCTATGTCCCCACACAAATCTCATTTTGAATTGTACTCCCATAATTCCCAAGTGTTATGGGAGGGACCTGGTGGGAGATAATTGAATCACTGGGGTAGGCCTTTCCCTTGCTGTTCTTATGATAGTGAATAAGTCTCACCAGATCGGATGGCTTTATAAGGCGAAGTTTTCCTACACAAGCTGTCTTTGCCTGTTGCCATCCACATAAGATGTGACTTGCTCCTCCTTGCCTTCCACCATGATTGTGAGGCTGCCCCAGCCATGAGGAACTGTAAGTCCAATTAAACCTCTTTCTTTTCTAAATTGCCCACTCTCAAGTATGTCTTTATCAGCAGCATGAAAATGGACTAATATGGTAGCTAATTTGTGCGATAAAAAGGGTATACTGATACTCTCTACTATACTACCTCCCATTCATATTCTAGTGAGATCTTAGGAAAGCCCAATGAAGGGAAAAACTTGGATCTGAAAACTCAAACACTATCCAGGATCTCAGCCTCACATTGATAGAGAAAATAATGGAGATTTACATCCCAATACTTCGAATTTTGTAATAGACCAGCTCCATCAAACAGATAAACATGGACCGATGGGTGTCTCCTACTGGTCAGAGTGGGTGGAATAAGAAAGAAAATGGGCAAAAGACAAGGGTGTTAGCTAAGGACCCTCCTGTTAAAAAACACACACACACACACACACACACAGATTGATTGGGAGTGGGATGTTCCCCAATCATTTCCTCTGTTTTTCCTCTTATCCTTTGGAATTAACCTTGAAGTGTATCAACCAAGACTGTGACCCTTCTCTGGAAGGGAGGAGACCAGCTATTCATCAAAACAGTCCTATTCTCACCTTCATGGGCTGCTTCTTCAATATCACCTACTGCTTATTTGGTGTCCTCCTGTGACTACTGATGGGAAACATAAAATTGCTCCCAGACAGTACATTAATTAGATTAACTCCACATCTGCACTGTATCCAAGGCTGACAATTTTCTCCCTCTTCTATTTCCCATCCCAAATTATGCCCAACTCTGCTGCCCAATATAACTCACCAGAGGTTATGCAAGATGATTAAATGGCAATACTAATATATTTCACTAATAAATTTCTAACAACATAAAGATTCCCAAAATTTTCATATAAACTCCCTCACACTGTGAAATTCCCAGAAGAAATGGAGATCCAAAGATTAAATTATCTTGCAAGTTAACGTTCAAATAATCTCATGTGCAAAAGCCTTAATGTCCTTAATTCTTTCTCCCCAAGTTATTATTCCACTTAGACTCAGCTAAAGGGCTCAGGCTTAGATAGCTGGTGGAGTCTAAATTCCTTCAAACACTGCTGCCTTGGATTTTAACACTACACCCGTAAAATTTAGAAATCAAACAAATCCCAGCCCTTAAAGAGATCATCTCAGGCAAAACTGCTTCCTAAACACAATACTTACTCTAGACCCACACTAATGTAGCGAAGGACCATGGCAGTGAATCAGTGGTACTATGAGAAGAAGGGTAGTCAGAGGGAAGGAAACATCTTTTTCATGTTTGTTGGCTGTACATATATATATCTTTTGTGAATTGTATACATACCAGTTGGCATCTTCAGATCTTGTGCCCATTTTAATTGGGATGTTTTTCTTCTAATTATTGAGTTATACCTTCTGGATACATGTCCCTTGTAAGATATAGGTATTAACAATATTTTCTACTAGTCTATGACTTGTCTTTTTATTTTTTTAATAGTATGTTTTGAAAAGAAAAAGTACAATTTATAAAATCTAAGTTATAATTTTTTCCATAATTTATATTTTGGTTTCCTTCCTAAGAAATTTTTATTTAAGTCATAAAATTTTGTCTTGTGCTTCCTTCTAGGAGATTTATAGTTTTGATTATTTTATTTAAGTTTATGATCCATTTTGAGTTATTATTATTTTATTATTTTTAAAATTATTATTATTATTATGACTATTTTGGAGACTCTGTCATCCAGGATGGAGTGTAGTGGCATGATACCGGCTCACTGCAACCTCCTCCGCTTGGGTTCAAGCAATTCTCCTGCCTCAGCCTCCCAAGTAACTGGGATTATAGGCATGTACCACCATGCCCAGCTAACTTTTGTATTTTTAGTAGTGATGGGGTTTCACCACTTTGACCAGGATGGTGTTGAACTCCTGACCTCAGGTGATCCGCCCACCTTGGCGTCCCAAAGTGCTGGGATTACAAGGGTGAGCCACCACACCTGGCCTTGAGTTAATTTTTGAGTATGGCATGAGGTAAGGGGTAAAGTTTAATTTTTCCCAACAGATGTCCAATTTTTACAGAGCTATTTGCGTATAAACTCCCTCACATTGTGCAATTCCCAGAAGAAATTAAACTCTGCCTCTCAGCCCCCTGGTGAATTTTGCTGGTCCCTATCTTAAAAATCAATTGACTGTATATGTGTGATATGTCAATCTCTATGTCTATCCTTATGCCAATGTCACACTTTCTTGAATTATTGTAGCTTTCTAGGAAGTCTTAAATCAGATAGTATAAATCTACCAACTTTCCTTTTTGTTTTTTTAGATTCATTTATTCTATTTCCTTTGCATTTTCATATAAATTTTAGAAGCATCTTGTGAATTTATACTAAAAATCCTGCTAGGATTTTGATTGGCATTTTATTGACTTGATTGGCATCTTCCAATTAATTAACATGACTTATATCTCTCAATTTATTCAAGTTTTCTCTAATTTCTCTTTTTGTAGTTTTCAATGTATTTTTAGTTTTCAGCACACAGGTCTTTCACATCTTTTGCTAATTTTATTCTATGTTTATAATATATTTCATTAATTTCATTTCACTTTAAATTGAATTGCTTTTTATTTTATTTCCAAATTGTTTGCTTTGTGGTGGTATATAAACATGGTATTGACATTTGTATATTAACATTCTATTCTGTGACCTTGCTAAACTACTAGTTCTTAAAGCTTTTTATAGATTCCTTACAAATTCCTACATACACAATAATGTAATCTTGATATAAAAACAGATTTTTTTTCTTCATTTCTAATCTGCATGTATTTTACTTTTTTTTCTTGTGATTTTGTACTAATGAGGATTTTCAGGACAATGTTGAAAAAAGTGGTGATAGCAGACATCCCTACCTTCTTCCTATGGTAGAAAGTAAGATGCTATCTGTAGGATCTTCTTGAATGGCTCTTATCCAATTGAGGAAGTACCTTTCTATTTCTAGTTTGCTGAGAGTTTGTCAAACACTTTTTCTGTATATATGATGATCACATAGTTTTTGCCTTTATTTTATTAATATGGTGAAGCATGTTAATTGATTTTTGGATGTTAAACCAACTTTGCATTCCTGAGACAAAATCAACTTGGTCAGAATTCATTCTTCTTTTTGTGTATTGCTGGATTAATTTGCTAGGTTTTGTTAAGAATTTTTGCCACTATGTTCAAGAGAGATATTGGTCTAAAGTTTTTTCTTGTCATGTCTCTGTCCTCACAAAATGAGAAGTGTTCTAACCTCCTCTAATTTTCTGAAACAGTTTGTGTGGGATTGATGTTGCATACTCCTTAAATGGTAGATTGCACCAGTCAAGACACCTCTGGGTACAGAGTTTTCATTCTGAAAAGTTTTTAATTACAAATTCAATGCTTTAAATATGAGGATATTTAGGTCTTCTTGAGTCACTTTTAGTAATTTGTGTCTTTCAAGGGATTTATCTATTTCATCTGTGTTACCAAATTTATTGCCATAATGTTTTTCCTAATATATCTGTGATGGTTAATACCAAGTGTCAACTTGATTGGATTGAAGGATGCAAAGTATTGATCTTGGGTGTGTCTGTGAGGGTGTTGCCAAAGGAAATTAACATTTGAGTCAGTGGGCTGGGAAAGCAGAGGCACCCTTAATCTGGGTGGGCACTATTTAATCAGCTGTCAGTGAAGCTAGAATATAAAACAGGCAGAAAAACCTGAAAAGGCTAGACTGGCTTAGCCTCCCAGCCTACATCTTTCTCCTGTGCTGAATGCATCCTGCACTTGAACCTCAGACTCCAACTTTGAGACTCAGACTAGCTTCCTTGCTGCTCAGCTTGCAGATGGCCCATTGTGGGACCTTGTGACCTTGTGAGTTAATGCTACTTAATAAACACCCCTTTATATATCTATTTCTGTCCTATTCATTCTGTCCCTCTAAGAACCCTGAATAATACAATACCCTTATTTTATTTTTATTTTATTTTATTTTACTCTATTTTATTTATTTATTTATTTATTTATTTATTTATTTATTTATTTATTTTTGGGTGTCTGAAGGATCTATGTAATGTCTCTCTTTTCATTCCCTATTTTGGTTAAGTTTTTTTTGCCTTTTTTTTTTGTCTTCTTGCCTTTTTCTTGACAAATGTACATAAAGAAATAGCTTTTGATTTTCTTTCTATTTTTGACTCTTTTCTGCTTCATTCATTTTATTTTTATTTCCTTTTTGGAGTACTTTGGATTTAATTTGTTCCTCTTTCTAGCTTCTTAAGGTGGAAGCTTATAATTGATTTTTAGACTTTTATTCTTTTCTAACTGAAGAATTTAGAACTATAAAATTCCCATTATGCACCACATTGTATGTATGCCACAGATTTTGATATATTGTATCTTCATTTTCACTTAGTTCAAAATAGTTTATAATTTCCCTGTAATTTCTTCTTTGACCCATGAGTTATTTATAAACAAATTGTTTAATTTCCAAACATTTGCAGTTTTCCACAGCCTATGCTGGGAAGGATGGGGGACTGGGGAGTGCCCCAGACAAGGAAACCACCAGCTCACAGTTATTATCAGATGCAGATTCTTCTCAAGTTTGTGTCTACCTTTGCTTATTTTCTACAAAAGGAATTGCCCAACCTCTTCATGTATCAAAACTGGAAGCTGCTATTTGCTTCCATTCCTTTTCATTTATTTATTTTATTTATGTATTTATTTATTTATGAGATGGAGTCTCATTCTGTCACCCAGGCTGGAGTGCAGTGGCACAATCTCGAATCACTGTAACCTCTGCCTCCTGAGTTCAAACTATTCTCCTGCTTCAGCCTCCTGTGTAGCCTAGACTACAAGCGTGCACCACCACGCCCAGCTAATTTTTTGTGTTTTTAGTAGTGATGACGTTTCACCATATTGGCCAGGCTGGTCTCAGACTCCTGACCTCAGGTGATCTGCCCACCTCAGCCTCCCAAAGTGCTGGGATTATAGGCATGAGCCACCGCACCTGGCCATCCTTTTCATTTGTTTATTAATACAATGCATCAGCCTTTGATGGTCAAAATTTAGCTTGGGTCCCTGAAACCTAATGTCATAGTCACTGCTTATGAAGTTATTATTCTATTTGGTAAGAATTGAGGGCAAGTGATCTGGCATTGCCTCCTCAGACTTAGCACTAAAGTTTTGAAGCTAGACTCTCACAGAGTAATGTTTTCTGGCACTAGAGAGCTGGATTATTCAAGGTTCTCTAGAGGGACAGGATTAATAGGATAGATATATATATAGAAAGGGGGGTTTATAAAGGAGTATTGACTCAGACTATCACAAGGTGAAGTCCCACAATAGGCTGTCTGCAAGCTGAGGAGCAATGAAGTCAGTCCAAGTCCCAAAACATTGAAAGTAGGGAAGCGGACAGTGCAGCCTTCAGCCTGTGGCCAAAGGTCCAAGAGTTCCTGGCAAACCACTGGTACAGGCCCAAAAGTCAAAAAGCTGAAGAACTTGGAGTCCAATATTAGAGGACAGGAAGCATTCAGCACGGGAGAAAAATGGAGGCCAGAGACTGAGCCAGTCTAGTCCTCCCACGTTCCTCTGCCTGCTTTTATCCTAGTAGTGCTGGCAGCTATGGTTCCCAGATTGAGGGTGGGTCTGCATCTCCCAGTTCAGCAACTCAAATGTTCATCTCCTTTGGCATCACCCTCACAGACACACCCAGAAACAATACTTTGCAACCTTCAATCCAATCAAGTTGACACTCCATATTAACTATCATGGGACCGTCGTTACTGTACTAATTTCCTGTTGCTGCTGTAACAAATTACCATAAATTTGACTAAAAACAACACAGATTTATTAACTTCTAGTTCTAGAAGGCAGAAGTCAGCAATAGGCCTCGTTGGGCTAAAATTAAGGTGTCAGCAGAGCTGCATTTCTTCTCGAGGCTCCGGGGGTCAATCCATTTCCTTGCTTTTTCTGACATTGTCTGCATTCCTTGCCTCATAGCCCCCTTCCAACAATCACATCCCTCCAACCCCTACTTTCATCGTGACATCTCCTTCGTGACTCTCCTGCCTCCCTCTTTTCCTTGTAAGGAGCCTTGTGATTACACTGGGCACACTCAGATAATCCAGGTTAACTTCAAGATCCTTAACTTAATCACATCTGCAAAGTCCTTTTGCTATGTAAGGTAACATACTCACAGGTTCCAGAATTAGAATGTGGACCTCTGTAGGGCGGCATTATTTTACCTAAAACAGCTCTCTTTGTTATTTAAAGTTCTGATCTTCAGCTGGAAGGCCTGCCTAAGAAACATGGTGAAAGCAACAAATACTGATTCACCTACTTGTTCCTAAAATGATGTAATTCTTACTTCAGTCTTACATGAAATATGCCAAGTTGCATCTGAGAAATTAAAGGTCAGGTGAAGCTCCCCGAATTTGCTAAGATCCCCCACCAAAGCTGTAAATATGCAAAGACCCCTGCCTCACAAACTCTAAGAGTATATATACTTGCTCCTGTTAACTGTTCTGACAGAGTTGAAGAGCTCCCTTGGCCCAAGGTATTAAAGCTTTCCAATCAAGGGTCTCAACCTTCATGTATTGTTTTGCTCTAGAAACGGCCCAATGGCTGTCGCCTGCCATTTGGTTAAAGAAGAGTAAGTAATAATGGGTCAAAGGGTGGGAACCTTCCTTGAATAGAGTTCCCTACTCATAAAATATGAGGAAAATGAGATTATTATTATTATTATTTTTGAGACAGAGTTTCACTCTTTTTGCCCAGGCTGGAGTGCAATGGCATGATCTTGGCTCACTGTAACCTCTGCCTCCAGGGTTCAAGCGATTCTCCTGCCTCAGCCTCCCATGTAGCTGGGATGACAGGTACTTGCCACCACACCCAGCTGATTTTTTGTATTTTTAGTAGAGATGGAGTTTCACCACGTTGGCCAGGATGGTCTCGATCTCTTGACCTCGTGATTCACCCACCTCGGCCTCCCAAAGTGGAGTGCAGTGGTCAGTCTCAGCTCAATGTAACCCCCACCTGCTGGGTTCAAGCAATTCTCCTGCCTCAGCCTCCAGAGTAGCTGGGATTACAGGCATCTGCCGCCATGCCAGACTAATTTTTGTATTTTTAGTAGAGACGGGGTTTCACCATGTTGACCAGGCTATTCTCAAACTCCTGACCTCAAGTGATCCACCCTCCTTAGCCTCTCACAGTGCTAGGATTACAGGCGTGAGCCACTGTGCCCAGCCAATTATCCTGTCTTACATGTGTACATCCTGGTACTACCCTATTTCCATCTATCAAAGTCTTATTCATCCTTTAAGGTTCAATTCACATATAGCTTATTAATTAAAGATTTCTACCTCTCTTGTATCTCCCAGTCTGTCAATACCATATAACAATTTTCACTTGGCCTAGGTTCTTACTCTGTTCAATATTGTCTTTTATCTCTACAAAATTATAGTTCCTTGAAGGCATTAATCAGGATTTGCACTGATTTTGCCAGACAAAGCAAAAAAAAAAAAAACTTTATTTCACAGTGATGGGGACCCACTGACACCAAGGGCAAGGAAGGCTTCTGGCTAACGTGGCAACTGGGTCTTTTCTTAACATGGGTTTAAACTATACTGATGCTTTTATTCCCCATGGCATCTAGTAGAGTGCCTTGCATACAATAGACTTATTTTTTCCCTTGAATATATAAGAAAATGCTAGGTAAGAGTATGGGAGAAAAGTTTATCATATGGAGGAAAGTTTATTTTGTGTTTCTTTACAATGAGAATTAGAACCAAAGAGCAGTATCACAAGGAAACGGGCTTCAGCTCAACATAATGAAGAGTTTTCCAATATTTGGAGTTGTTCTAAAGCAGAATGAGTCACCACAGGAGAGTGAGCTCTCTGACACTCACTGCACTCAAGCAAAAGCTGAAGGACCCTTTTCCAGGATTTCTACAGAGACAATTCAGACATTGACTAGGAGGTTAGACTAGACTCAATGACATATACCTTTCCTTGCTCTCTGAGTATTTATTGGCAGTTGACCACCTAAACTCTTGATTGTCCTAGACTCATGTTGTCCATTTGTATTTTCTATATTTATTGCCTCAAGCCTGGTCTGCCCTGAACTGTGCATTGACTGGTCCCTAACTTTCTTGTTCCCCTATATTTTTCAGTTACTCAGACTGACCCAGAATATTTCATCAACAGGTGAACTATAAGCAATCAGACATGAAGCAACAGCCATCAAGAAATAGTAAAGCAGAAGTAATTATGCCATGAGAAAACCTGTTACATATTTTCACCTGGACGAGGAGCTGATACTAACCATGGGCAGGCTCAGAGCTCAAGATGGGCCATACTACAATTGATGGTTAGGTAAGCAGATTTTACCTGCTGGAGTTGAAGTGTCCGAGTAAAATATACAGTCTGATAAGACTGAAGTAGGGCTCTGAAGCTTTGTTGACTGACAAAAAACACTTCTCTTACTCAGAATGCTTATCAGAAGAAACCCTAGGTGAAGGTTAGTGCTGGCACATTCTTTCTTGACTGATGATGATAATTGCACAACTCTCAGGTCTTAGGCAAAAGAGTGAGTAGTAGAGCTGCAAATAAACTAAAAGGATTTAGCAGGTATGAAAGGATAGGATCTGGGTCCCAGAACTCAGGGATCTAGTCCTCATTCCCATGAATGCTTTTATTGAAGCAACAGTTGTTGACCAGAGCTTCTCATGTATGACAAGAACTTGGAGCATGAAGGGCATTACAGAAGTGTCTCTTGTGTCAGGAATGGAGTGGGGAGTTGGGAGAACATTGGTCTTGGAGATCAGACAAGCCTGGAGGTGAAGCAAGTCTTGGAGAAGAGGGAGAAGATTCTCCCACCATTGGCTCTCATCCACTTGCTGACCACCCAGAATCTTTCCCCTGCTTCCCCCTTTATCCTCTTCACAGCCTCCCACAGTGGGTAGAGAAAAATGGGAGATAAGAGAGGACAGTGAATATTTAGGGAGTGAACAAAAAGCACGTGAAGTCAGATTGGGTAGAATAAAGCATGTGGAGAAAGAGATAAGCAAGAGTTTCTGTTCTGCTTCTGACACTGACTAGGAGTGTACCCACAGGTAAATCATTGCCCTTCTAGAAACTATCTATGATGTTGGACTGGGGATCCTTGGAGAGTCTGTGGTTGAGGAGCCTCTGTTCTGCTGAGCTTTATAAATACTTTTCCTTGTGATGAGATTTAAGGTCTCAAACCTTGGCTTATTCACATACTGATTATTCCAGACAGTTGAAAATCTGGACAGTTGAATTTCTGTAACGTTTTGCTTGAAATCCAGGATTCCACATAATTGTTTCTTTAGAGTAATAGAGTGGAGTTGGAGAAGAGTGGGAAGGTATTTTGATTATTTTAAATTACTCCTTTGATCCTCACATACTAATAGGATTAACTCTCAAAACCCTGTTTGGGAACTGTTAGGTGGACCCAAGCTTCGACTGGAAGGCAGGCAATGGTCCCCATATTTCTCATGTTCATTCACTTGGGTTTCTTTATGTGAAAAGAGGAGTACTTCCCAGAAATAGCCATTTTTGTTGACTGTTGCTAGGAAATAAATTCAGACACCATAGCATTTAACATATACCATGGGATGGAGGAAATTAGAAGATAGCCACCCTGATTTCCATTAGAGGGGAAACTCTGACTCAAAATAATTTAATTTAGGCTAGCCCACTTCCCATATAAATAAAGTGAAAAAGCATTAAATGTTAATGCCAACTTATTTTAGGATTTTGAAAAGCTTGCCAGATAAAGCAAAACACACACACACACACACACACACACACACACACAACTTTATTTCACAGCGATGGGGACACAATGACACCAAGGGCAGGGCAGGCTCCTGGCTCAGTGAGGCAATTCAGTCTTTTCTCAACATGGGTTTAGACTGTACTGATGCTCAAGTATAGTTTGTTCTTCAAGGCCAGAGTGCTTACTTTGATTGACTCACTAGCCAAGAAACCAATGGGGCTGCAGCTCTTTTTGGTGAAGGTAATGAAAAGGAAACTGGAATTGAAGTAATTGAGTTCACTATTATCCCCAGGACTAATGTCCACACTCCCTGTTTTCCTCTACCCCAGCACCTACATTACTAAGAGTAATGAGCTTCAGCTGCCCAGTGGGCTGGAGTCTAAAGCTCTCCTCATGACTGTCAGACTCAGACTTAGCACATGGCCCACTAGACAAATAAAGAACCTAAAAATATCTAGAAATGGGAACTTTCTCAAGAAGGGGTATGGAGTTTCAGAACAAGAGGCTTAGAGAAGAAGGTGGGGAGTCCTAAATATAGAAGCCCAGGTTGGGAGTGGAAGGAAGGGTACATAGGGGTTTCTCCATCCCCACCCCACCCAAAGCCTCCGTTTCAAGGTGACTTTCTCATGAAACTCAAGGTGTAAGGTAGTAGATAATGTTATTTGCTAGAAATCAAATTCAGGGTGAGAAGTGTAATACTTCCCAGGATGGTCTGATAAAATGATTGTGCACATTGGAACCATGAACATGTGAGGAAAGTGGCAAGAAGACATTTAGAGGATGCCTTGCAGTTAGGAGACAGTGGTAGGCTGAATAAGGCCCCCCAAAATATATGCAGGTCCTACAAACAAACATATATGGCCAAAGGGACTTTGCAGATATGATTAGTTGAGGATCTTGAAATGGAATTATCTTGTATTAGTTGATAAATGTAATCACAAATGTGCTTAGAAGAGGGTAGCAGAGGGAGATTCAACTACAGAAGAGGAGAAAGCAATCACTATGGCAGCAGGGATCAGAGCAATGTGGCCAAAACCAAGGAATGTTGGCAGTCACGCCAGTGTGGAAAAGACGAGAAAATGGATTCTTCCCTGGAGCCTCCAGAAGGACTGGCCCTGCCAACACTCTGACTTCAGCCCAGTGGAACTAATTTTACACTTCTGGCCTTCAGAACTGTAAGAAAATAAATTTGTACTGTTTTAAGCCACTGACTTTTGGTAATTTGTTATAACAACCCTAGATAAACAATACAGGGATGATGTAAATGAGGAAGGGAGAGAGCATACTATTTTATTAGCTGCTTCAATTAGGAAAATGTGGAGAAGAGATAAAAGAGATGTTCAGACTGATAAGATAAAGGCTTTAGGAGAAGTCAAACAAGGAGATGTTGTTTCAAGGGCTACCTCCAGGTCTGTAGAGGTATTGATAATGAGAAGAAAGGATTTTATTTAATGAAATTTTGCAGCTGGGCATAGTGACTTATGCCTATAATCTCAGCACTCTGGGAGGCTGAGATGGGAGGATTGCTTGAGGCCAGGAGTTCAAGACCAGCCTGTGCAACATAGCGAGACTCCATCTCTACAAAAAGATTTCAAAAATTAGCCAAGTATGGTGGCATGTGTCTGTGGTCCTAGCTACTCTGGAGGCTGAGGTGGGAGGATCACTTGAGCTCAGGCGTTCAAGACTGCAAGTGAGCTATGATCACGCCACTGCACTCCATCCTGTGCAACAGAGCAAGATCCTTCTCTATTTTAAAAAATGAAAGAAAGAAAAAAAGTTTGTTTTTCTGTGCTTTTAAAATGAAACTCATACCCATTCTGGCATGTGCTCAAAAGACTAGGAAAAGATAGGCTTCTCAGTTACAATGTGTTTCTGATGGACCATCATTTCTTTGAATGGAACTCCAAGTAAACTCAGAGGTACCTGGATTTTATACTAGGGATTTCGTGCTAATTTATATGCCATTTTGGAATTCAGCCTCAAGAGGACATTTTCATCATGACTCCAAATAATTGGAAAAATGACGGAAAAGAATGTCACATTCATTAAGCGTCAGCAATAATTGTTTTGGATTATCACCATAAAACCATAAAGACAAAACAGAAAGAGACCATATTAAGGAGAAATCACATTTTAGAATTCAATATTTTTGTCAAAAAAATACTGTACTTATATGCTATTATAGTATTTATGAACACTGAAGATTAAAACTTCTCCCATATGAAGCTAGAACTTACTTGTTAATCTGTCTCAATGGAGACTCTTTCTTAAGGAGAAAAGAGGTCAATGGCAGACATCCATGGTTTAGTTGAAGGCTTTGGTCAACTGCACCCCCAGAGACTAGGTTCCCAGTGAACCTGCCTGACCACAACTTCTAGCTTCTTGAAAATGAAAAAATGTATAGCAAGCACCATGAAGGAGCCTAAGGGATCTTTTAGTCATGATTAGGGCATGTTCCTGAAATGAGACACAAGAATGGGTAGATTTGGAAAGATTAAAAAAGTGAGAGGATTGGTATTAGAGTTATTGACAGATTTGATGATAGCCTGTCTCACTGCCTTAGAAATATGGCAAGGCAGTAAAGAGTTAAGATTCATACATTGAATTCCTAAGCACTAATCAGCAAGGTAGAGAGGGAAATAAAACATGGCATAAAGTGAAAAACACCAAAGTATATCTTGCCTTTTTGTGGGAAAGACTTGGAGAATTCACCATCTTCCTCATTTTACTGAGAACACAGACCCTGGAGGAAGGGATTAAATGTTGACACTAATACATTCATCCTCATAGAAAATTCCAGATTCCTCAGTTACTTATTTTCGTCAAACAAAGGTTGATTAGCAACTAGGCTGAGTACAGCCTGTCTTCTGTGGCGCCAAGAGAAATCGTATCCCCCAAGCAAAAAGGAAAACAATGGAGTGAGTTGGAAATGAGAAAGAAAAGAAAACATGGTCCCCTTTTGTGACGAATGTGGACTTCACAAAGAAAAAGACGCAACAAGGCAGAGAACATTAGTTGTCAGAAGCGGAGACTCCTACAGAAGGAGGTGAGACCATGGGAAGACTATAGGTCCCAGGGTCCTGATGTAGAATGGGGATGGAGCAGAAGGAGCCGGCCATATTGTGGTGCAATTCAGTCAAATTCTCCACAGAAATACTTAGTAATTAAAAAAATTAAGTGAAGAGGGCTAATGAAGGGATTGTTTCAAAAGTGTGGAAGGAGTTAAGGGATAAACAAGGAAGGATGAAGCACCAGGGAACTGTGGAAAACCCTTTATTTCCCCAAGGCTTGGAGGGGCAAGGGAGGTGTCTTAGTTTGAGCTCTTCTAGAAACAAGTACTGAGACAAGAATTCCAGGGTGAAAAGTTTACATAGTAGGCGAAGAAAACGCCAGTAGGGACACAGGAAAATGAGACAGGGAAGGAACATCTACCATTAACGTGCATCTAGCCAGTGATCACAGTAGACAATGGAACTCACCACCACAGCACACTGTGGGATGCAGTACAAAGCATAAGCCATAGGATCATCCACTCTAGCCCAAAGATCCACTGTGACCCTGAGCAGGCCCAGGCAAGGTATGGAGAGCATCCTCAAGAAGGAATGACCCAGCCTGGAGTGTTGGAGCCCAAACAGGGTGAAAAGGGAATCCATGGCGTGGGAGAGCCCAGCAAGAGGAGATACAGTGCCACCTGGGCAAAGTGGGTAACAGGAAAGGGGAGCCTGGAATGAGAAGTCAGAGCAGAGGCAGAGAGAGGAGAGAACCATGTGGGGAAGGAGTGAGGAAGAAGATGGGAGGTGAATTTCATACTAGGGGATTGATTAAATAATGAATGTAGTAAGGATCTAAGAGTGAGCTTTCTCACTGTCAGAAGAAGGATAAATAAAAGAAACGGATAAGTCTGGAATGAATCACCATGTAGTATTGCATCGGAATTAATGGCTTGGGTGTGAACTCATGGATTTCTTGGTAGGATACACAAATATATAGGCAGACTAATGTGTATGTGGATACATATAAACACACATTTACATCTACTTATACATATCATATATAAATACATATTTGTATTCACACATACACATATATGCACACATTTACATCTGCATTTATATTTTACATATATTTATCTATCTATCTGGATAGATGTCTATCCCCAGTTCTGTCCACCCATGGGACCTAGGAGCAGTGAGATTCCAATAGCAATGGGCAGGACTAATGCCTAGGTCTTGGCTTCTAAAACCATCTCTCAAAGAAACTGGGGGTCTTGGAGAAGCAGCTGATTCCAGCACTGGGACAGTGAAAGCTCAAGCTGAGGCTGGACTAGCTCGTTCTGCCAGAAAGCAAAAGAGTGCTGAAAGAACATTGGGGACACGGTGCAACAACACAAGACCCAGTTGAAATGAACTCCTGCTGGCCAAGGATGGGGCAATTTCAGTATGAAAACAGAATAATGACAGTAACAAATTTTTATCTATTGAATAAAGCAGGATGCCATGATGCCATACCGATATAAATGAATAAATAAATTAAAATTTTCAGAAGGAACAGAAGATTTACAAAGTTTCAAAATACTTTCCCATAAAATATTTATTAAAATATAAAGGGGACAAGAGTTACTTTGCAGTGGAGAAGGTTGACACACACCACCTTAGTCAAGTGATTACAGTGAACATTATCAGTAATGTAACAAATCAGAACTGTGGGCTGCCTGATAGGAGGCCAACAAGCCAGTGCAATGTCACTTCTGTGTTATTTCTGCCAAAGATGAAGAACCTGATTTTAATCATGAAGAAACATCAGACTGACCCAAACAAGGGATGTTCTACAAAACAACTGCTTCTAATCTTCAAAAGTGTCAAGGCCATGAAGTCTAAACTGAGAAACTGTCCAGACTGGACATTACAGAGACATATCAACTAAATGCACAGGGCTAATGTTGAAGGCGCTCTGAGGATTGGATGGTAGCAATGTATCAATGTTAATTTTCTGAAGGCTATATTATAGTTAGGAAGGACAGTGTTCTTGTTTGTAAAAAACACCATTCAGAAGTGACAGGACATTCGATCAGAAACTTACTCAGGAAAAGAATAGTCCTTTTGCTGTGCTTCCAACTGTTTTATAGGTTTGTGGCTATTTCAAAATTAAAAAAAAAAAAAGAAAATGAAGAAAGCAACTGTTCCAAGCAATATAACTATCTTCAAGTACAATATCAACTTTGTACATGCTAGCTAAGGTAATCAATTCCCTACTCCCCCCAAGAAAACACAGTGAGGTATTTCCAGTTGCTGAATATCAAATGTTTATTCTTTCCCTACTTACTACTGCTAAAATCTCTTTGATAAGTGACTCCTCTTAAAACCGGATTTGATTTCACAGAAATTTTGTCCTTTAATAATTCATCTTGAAACGTCTCATGCTGGGGATGAGGATGTGTCAAGGCATAGCTTGGACAACCAGGCCAGGTTGGCTACCGTGAAGGCTCTCCTCCCCATACCTCAGCCCACACACAGAAACCTGCAAACAACTCAGGGAACACCTGTGCAAAGCCAGCAGGTTGTCCAAGTCAGCTGAAAACAGAACACCATACTAGATTCAAATTACAAGTTCAGTACTGTACTGTACACATCCAGCATTACACATGCTTAAGATAATATAAGTATGCATAATGACACATTAGGTCTCACTTGTAAACTATAAGCACACAGTTACAAAATGTTAAACTACAACATAATCCCAATTTACCTAAAGTTACAAATGTTGTTGCGTACACATTGGCTGCTTCAGAAGCCTTGGGCATGCAGACAGGAAGTAGAGAAAATATTCCAGCTAAGAATAATCACATTCCATGTATTTAAGAATCTTTCTAGCCAAATCACCTTCTAAAGAAGGCTATCTTGAAGGGCCAGGGCCAATTTCCAGGCTGTGTGGTTTTAGGAGAGGGAATTGTGCCCTGAAACATATGTGCTCTTCACAGATCCTGGAATTATGAATGCAGGTAGACCCACTGTGATTCCCAGGGTGACTTCAGCCTCTGAGAGCAAGAATACCTAGTGGCCCCTGGCTCAGGGGAGTCTCTCAACCCTGGAATCCCACCCAGATCAGGAGGGCTGCTCCAGGCTGATGGGGACCATTTTGACCTGTCAAGCCCAGAGGCACCATGGGTATAGTCTGACAGCAACCTACAGTAACTGCAGCTTTCAGGCTAAATGAATATTCTGCTCTACCCCAGGAGAATGCTTGCCCATTAAAGATGATTTTGTTTGCAATTTTAATACGATCTACAAAAAGAGCTAAACTTATAATTAATAGCACCATGAAAACATAGATAATGGTAGAAAATAGGATAATAAAATAAATTTGTTTTCAATTCTGGGCAATGTTTCCCACCACTTACATGAAAAAGTAAACCATTTTAACTGAATTTGAGAAAAGAATATGTCTTTCTGGAGCAAAAATATTCTTGTAGGGAGAAGACAGGCAAATATATTCATTATGAATTTTATATACATATGTGTGTATATATGTATGCACAGATATATAAAACTATTGAGCAGCACAGGAAAGAATGTAAGACATAGCTCTCTATTGAGAGCGGCTGTTGGGCTGTCAAGCAGTCATGTAGAAGTATTTTTAAAAAGAAAACTGAGGGCACAAGAAAGCATCTAAAGTCTTGGTAAAATGGTCAACTGGGGTTCAGCAATTGAAGGAGAGTACTGCGTATGTACTAATGTACAGTTCACATCAACATCTCAGAAATAAAATAGCTCCAGCTTTGTAGCATCTCCCTTGACTGTGTGATTAAAAGAGGAATTCTCATCCCTACAGAAAGAAGAGGTAGTATGATAGTGAAATGCGGACAGATGCTGGTCCTTGGCTGCTCGTTTGCTTTGCAGATTCAGTACCCCTGGCATCTTTAAAACATATTTTTGTAAATGTATTTGTTTTACTGGCTGGTGCACTGCTAGGAGCAGATGTGGAGACAGGGATTCCACTCCCAGTGAGGTCTATTTGTTGAGCACACAGGAGCTGGGCTTTCTCTAAAGCTGGTTTCAAGAGGGTGTTTGTTTTGAGAGGACTCGGCAGTACCAAGGCAGTCTGTTAAAATCCCCATTGACTGATACAGTCACTCGTCCAGATTGAACAAAACACCAGCAGAAGATGTATGTAGTTAAATCAAGTCAGACTCTCTGTGGTCCAGGAAATAAGAGAATCTTGCACTTCAAGTTGTGGAAAACTGGCCAACGTTGTTCATGCCTGGATGCCAGAGTTCCAGATTATACGGTCACATCTGTAACAAAAATTTAGCATAAATTCTCTAAATGCTCTCCATGTGTGAGTTCCCTACAAGAAGCTTTCCCCCTTTCCATTGCCTTTCATACACACACACACACACACACACACACACCATGCAACCTTGTCTTTATGCTCCAAGACCCAGCACCAGTTCCCCATTTCCAAAGAAGTTTAACTCCTGACTCCTATAACAGACATTATCTGAACTCATCACTTTGAAACTGTCCACCTCTGATTTCAGCTGCTGCTGGGGCAGAAAGCTCTGCAAGGGCTAACTGTTCTAGAACAACAGCCCCACTGCATTTCACTGCTTTTCTGCCCCGGACTTTTGCTGAAGACTCATCCCAAGTAGGCTCATCCCAAATAGAGGCACAGCTCAGGGATGCGGGAAAGCTAATGCCCCCCGCAGGCAACCCCAAATCAGTGAGGATGGAGCCAGTGGTTGCCATCCTTCAGGAGAATAGTTCTGGGCAGCATCTGTACACTTCTCAGAGATCCAGTGAAGTCAGGCCTCTGTGGCCTGGAGTTGAGACCTTGATAATAACATGCCCTTCATTTGCTTCTCTTTGTTAGCTGTCTCACTCTCCCTGTCCCCTCACCCCTTCTTCCTGGGATCACCTCCCAAATAAACTACTTGCACCCAAGTCCTTATTCAGGTTCTGCTTGTGGGGATCCACACAGACAGAACACATTAAGCAAAGAGATCAAGAGATCATATTTTTTCAACAGCAAAGTAATGAAATACAAGCTCTTTGCAAGTGTCAAAGCTATGGTATTAACTATCTAGGGAACCAAAAGAATCACTGAACACTTTGGGCAACAATTTCTGTCATCTAAAAAATGAATGTGAACTCAAGGAGCCTTTTTAGCTCCCAAACCATGCTATAATTCCATGACAATGCAAGCTATGTGTGTCCCCTTTAGACAGTCTGTAGCCACTGAGGGGTGGAAAAATGCAGTGTCTTCTGTCTCATTACACATCGCACATCATTCCAACCTCAAGGGTATAAGACATGAATTTTCCACAATGGAAGCTTCAAACTTTCTGGGTGCTCCTCAAACTTGGCAACTTTCCGTTTTCTGACTCTTAACACAAAAGATCAAATTCCCACGTTACTGAGACTTCTAAAGCCATTCAAGTTCTGTAAACTTGCACACTCTTGACATCAAAATAACCAAATATCTTCAGCAATTTCTCCTTCTTCCCTCTAGCAGCACCAGCGCAGATCTCTTTTCCTAATCTCAGTCCAAAATTAGCATACGTCTGTCCAAATTCCCCAGAGTGCCTCACTCAGTAACTCACACTTCACTGATGATCAATAAACTCTCATCGAATGACTGAATAAAACCTTCAACAAAAAACACTTAGAACCATCCCAACTTTTGAAACATCAGTTGGAAGATTGCCTTGATACAATGGTGGCTTATGAACTGTTTGTGTGTTTAGTTTCAGTAGTGACTTACAAACCTATTGCTTGTTTGTTTTCAATATACTGCAGAAAATATAAATCTAGTTAAAGTGAAAAATCCAGATTTTCACAGAAAATACTAGAATTAGGCCTTGGAGATGTTTTCCTTTCTTAAAAAAAAAAAAATAACATTGCAGGCTTACTGTGAAGAAAGCTCTTCCCTACCCAAACCCCCAAATGGAGTCGTACCTGTGAGTCTAGATTTTTTGGCTGTGTTCACTGCTCTCATGAACATGTATTCACCGTTAGGGTCGTGCACGGTGGATGAATACTTCTGAAAGAAAAAGCCAGAAACATGCTTTGTCATCTTTTCTTCTCCATCTCTTTGTTTTTTGACTGTTTTCTATTCTTCGTTGAAGTGGTATGTGACAAAAACATGGTAATGTGACTTAGGTTCCTGGCTTTAGGCTAAGTAGGAAAACAATATGAAACGGGCTTTACGTAAAAAGAGCTTTCTACTGAACTTTCTTCCTCATTTTTGCCATTATTGTTTCTTTCCCAATAGACTTAGATCATGGGCCCCATCTCATTCTCTTCCTTCTTTATGTCTCCCACAGATATACACTGGCCAATGACCACACCGTGGATATACTTGAGTACTGGCATACTCGTGTAATATGCAGAGTGGTGTCAGTTCTTTGATTGAGAACCTGTAATGTGAGAGATCAGAAAGAATATCCCCCAGCACAGGGAGATTTTTGTTGTAGTCATTGTTGTTTATCTTTCTAAATAGCTCCTCAGTGGTTTTCTTTAAAAGCAAGGAGTCTAATAACTTGCCATGTAAAGAAGTTGTCAGTTTCCTTCTCAGCTACAATTGACACCTTAGAAGGATTTCTTGCTGACTGTTTTTAACTTACCAGCGAAGCAAAACTTATAACTAATTGTTTCATCTCTGCCCTGCCTCTCAGGAACCTTAGAGTCAAATTTGCAGCCCACGCATAATAATTTTTTAAAAATCAGAGGCATCTATTTTTATGTTTTAACCTTCCTCCTGACCTTTAGTCTTCTCTTGGCCTCAATTTCCTCATCTAGTTTGAACAATAAGAATAATAACATAAGTCTCTGTAAGCCATCAAGTCAAGTCTTCTTTGGAATGTGTGGGCTATAAAACAAATAAATAACTTCTGTTCCAAGTGATTAGTTTAATTAGTAGGTATGTCTTGGGGGGAAGGAATTGTCTCCCTGTTGGTCAAACTACTCTGACAAGAGCCATGCATACTTTTGATGAGGAAATAATCACTGATGTACATCAGTAAAGCAGATACAAGGAAAGATAGAAATTGCTTACCTTTTTTGTAAGCCAACAAATAAGTATGCATCCAAAAATGCAGACAACAACAAAGGTTGCACATCCTATGGGTAACCAGAACTTCAGTTGGCAACAAAGTTGTGATTCTGGATTGGAAAAAAAGGTATGTTAATGAAAAATTCTGAGAATCAAATCTCTTCTTTCAGTGCTGAACCAAGAGTTCTCTTACCAAATTTAAAAGAGCTATTTAATCAAATGAAGCTTTTTCTTTACCATAGTCGTGAAATCCAGTAAGTGGGCAAGTTATTAGACTAACATCATCTCAGTATTATGGCAAGGATCCAGGAACTAAAACTTAAAAGATTATGCATATAATGTATTTACAAATGTGGTTAATAGAAAGGGCTTTTCTGCCTATATTTTTATAAAAGAGGTAGTAGTAAAAGTAATGTTATAAAACTATGATTTTCAATCATCACACTTCATTCCACAAACACAGTACAAAACCAAACCTTAAATCTTAGGTGAATAGAGATAATACCCATTATTAAGCCATGAGTTTAAGTATTTGTCTTAATATTTTTCCCGATTTTTAATAGCATATGTGTTTAAAAGGCAATATGATCTATTTCTGACTTAGCAGTCTATGGGATTACATTGCATATTGCTGAATAATACTAATTATGATTAATAGTAAATCATCACCCGTATGTCTTCATTATAAATGATTGCCATCAACTGCATCTAAGTGAACTTCAACACAAAAGATATTTCTTTGTCTAAGTGTTTTCATTAGTGAGAAAAGTTGTCAAAACATATATGTACTCTTAAGTTTGGAAGATGAAAGCAATGTCTTACCATAAATATGCAAATATCCTCCTGTAAGAGTTACTTTAAAAGGAGGAGGATCAAAAATTGATAGGTTGCAGAAGTAGTAGTTGGCATGAGAACGGTCCAAGTTATATAGAAAAAAAGAGACACTGTTGTTGGATAACTGAGAATGGCAGAATTTCAGACTCTTAATGGACACTGTGTTTCCACTTCCTTTTGTCTTAGTGAGATCGCAGAGTATTTGCCCCCCTTTCAGCAACTGCATTTTAAATTGCTGGACAATGTCAGGATATTTGCATAAAATTTGTACACCTCCGTTGTGAAATATAAACATCTCATAATTGGCAGAACCATTGATTTCTCCTGCATAAAAAGAAAGAAAAAAAAGCAAAAGTGACATTTTATAAATATGTTGCCCTAATAATTATATTTTAACATAAAAGTAATTTATTTTATGCATAAAGTCATCTCTGTTGCACCAAAATGAAACAGCTTCACATTCTCCCTCCACCCCTCAAGAAAGAACATAAGATAAAACTGTCCTAGAGAAAAAAAGAATCCTAACCAGAAACTCACTTGTCATATGTGAATATAGAATATACTAAATATTAAATAATATATTTACATAGTATGAATGAATCAAACAGGTATGGTCTCTGTCCTTCAGTAGCTTTCATATTGGAGGCAGATGGTAAAGGAATAAATATGTAGTAATGCACCATAATTTGTGATAGGAATGGAGTACTATTTAAATAAAGGTGGTAGGGTCAGGTGGGTTATAATTTGGATTATAGAATCAGAAAATGCCACCTTGAGGAAGTGAGTTTTAAAATTAGAATTACAGAATTGGTAGCACTTAGCCAAACAGAGAGATATGGGAAAAGTTGAAGTTTAGGAAAAACTTCATTTATTAGTAGGTATGTCTTGGGGAGAAGGAATTGTCTAGCTGTTGATCAAATTACTCTGACAAGAACCATGTGCACTTTTGATGAGTAAATAATCTCTGATGTACATCAGTAAAGCAGATACAAGGAAAAATAGAAATTGCTCACTTTGTAAAAGTACAAAGTAGTTTAAAAATGAATAATTGTATATATAATATATGTTATATGTATGTATATTATATATTATGTATTAAAATATATGTATTATAGGTATATGTATACTACAATATATACAGACTATGTGTGTATTTGTATACAAACAATTGTGTACATATACATACATCTATACACACATACATTATTCCTCCTGCTGGAGAGTAAAAGAACACACTAATCATTTTCAAATGATAGAAATGTATTTTCTCCAAACCTCATCCACTGAGAACCGAATCAAGACCTGATAATAAATATAAAGTCCCAGATTTTTGTTTATTTTTTCACCCTCTTTTCTTTTTTCTTTTCCTTTCTTTTCTTTTCAGAGAAAAGGTTTTACTCTGTTTCCCAGGCTACAGCACAGTGGCATGATCCTAGCTCATTGTAGCCTCCACTTCCTAGGCTCAAGGGACCCTCCTGCCTCAGCCTTCCAAGAAGCCGGGAATACAGGCACACGCCACCATATCTGGCTATTTTTGAAAAAGAAATTTTGTAGAGATAGGTCTCACTATGTTGCCCAGGCTGGTCTTGAACTCCTGGCCTCAAGCAATCCTCCTGTCTCAGCCTCTTAAAAGTGCTGGGATTACAGACGTGAACTACCATGCCCAGTCCCACTTTTTCATTTTCTGAAATAAATTTATGCTTATCGGAAGCCAAGGTTGTTTTTGCAAGCTACACAGGAATCACAGAACGAAAAAACTGAAATCGCCTTGGCCTGGTGGTTGCAGATTCTGAGTTATTAGACTATAAATTCAAACTGCTCATTGCCTTCCCTTTCTTTTTGTTTTATTTTCCTTTTTAATATGACAATTTTTCATGCTGAAATTGTTTAGGAAAATGATTAGCATGCTGGTTTTTTCATAAGTTTTGAAATCTTGGTCTTTGTTTTTGAGAAAACTATAGAAGTGCAAAAAAAATTTAAGGAGAAAAATTACCTAGTTCTACAGTGAAATAGAAATACTCTTTGTATATTTTTGCTCCTTATCTTTCAGAAACATACTTATTATTTATAGCAAACATGTTATTTTGTGTTCTGCTATTGTTATTTTATGTCATAAGCATTTCATTTTTTACATAGTCACCATAATTATCCTTTTTGAGGACTATATTATTGGCCCAAATGTTAATCTATCATAATTTGTTAAACTAAAATACTAATGTTGGATATTGGGATTATTTTCAGCATTTTGCTTTTATGTAAATATTATGACATTTGGTCAAAATGTTTAAAAGTTAAAATAATATGTATTGCTATTTTGCTTTCTGAAATTTGTAACAGGATTAGCATTATGCAGGAGGGGCTATTTGTCACACCTCTATGTACACTAGTTGTCTTAATTTTATTTAAGATTCACAATTACTTATTTTCTTAATATCCCTAGGCTTCAATTTATATTTCCCCTATATATCTTCAATTTGGGTGATTTGATTGTGAAAATAAACACAAGTGTTCTAGTCTTCAGTTATAGTAGTCCCTATTATTCAAACTAATTCTCACACCAAAACAGCCAAAAATGTTGAACAAATGTCCAAAAATATTATTAAAAGCATTAAAGAGTGACACAAAGGAGGAGAAATTACCTGGCTAAATTTGAAGAGAGAACCAGAACCCCGAGAGACAAGCAAAGCTTGGAAGCTGCTTTTACTCTGAAAGCATTGCTGTTCTTTCAAATTCAAACTTTTGTTTTTATGTCTTAGCTCCCAGAATCTGCAGAGTGAAAGATCTAGCAGAAAACTCTCTCCCCAGTAAATTGGAATCCCAAAGAGTTACATGCTTGGAGCACAGGTAAACCAGAAATAAACCAGACCTCACTCAGATTAGATGGTCTAGAAAAATCTTCTGGATTTCAGTGGTCTAGAAAATCTCAATCTTTGAATTTTCTTTAAGGAGATTTGCATTATTATTACCCTTCAGCTTTTGAAACTAAAAATGCAAACTATTACAAGAAGAAAAGGTTGACATCCTAGGCCTCAAAAAATTTCCTACAAATAATATTCACATTCAATGGCAAATGCATCATAAAAATAATGAGACATACAAGAAAACAAGGTAACAACAGAAACAACAAACTACAAAAACAAACTCACGATTTATATATTTGAATTATCAGGTCCCCAAGATAAAGTAATTGAGCTTATTATGCTTAAGCAAATAGAAGAAAAACTTGTAATAATATCTGTAGTACATAGGAAAATTTAAGTCAACTAATTTGAAAACGAACCTGCAAGAATCGGCCAAAAAAAAATGCACTAACTGAGATTTAAAACTCAATAGAGAGGTTTAATATATATCAGACAGAGTTAAAGAGAAAATTGGTGAGCCAGCAGATAGGTTGGAAAAATTAGTTAGAACCCAATCACACTCCACAGATTCAAGAATCCCAACAATTCACAAGCATATTTTTTAAAAGTATGCACACCTACATGTATCTTAGTGAAAATCCTAAAAGCAGCCAGAGAAAAGAGACTGATTACCTTCCAAGGAGCAACTATTAGACTGTTTCAGCATCAACAATAAGAGCCCTGATATGGAGGAATTATAACATATACCTCCAATGTGCTAAAAGATCCATCTGTCAATATAGAGCACATTGTCTAGAAAGATAGTGAAGGTATATGTAATTTGAAACTTTTCTAAGTGAAGTATACATGTTGTGGTTTCTTCCATAATTACTAAAAAATAGAAATAGTTAATATAATCTGAATTAGTATCACAAAATTCAGCCTAAAGGTTTTATCTAAAGAGGGAGAAAGAGTTGGAATCAGAAGGAAACAGGGGTGCTGACAATCTTGTATTTCTTGACATGTGGTGATTATGAGGGTGAGGTAGTATGCTTTAGCACTATTCATTAAATTTTACATTTTTTTTCACTTTTCTATATGGATGTTTTGTTTTATAATAACAAGTATTTTTAAAAGCATACAGAAGGAAAATAATACTTGCTTCGTTTTAAAAACTGGAGGGAACAATGTAAACAACAGGCAAAGAAAAAAACTGTTGGCATGAGAACAGGTGCAGTCTACATTAGATAAAAACGTAGGGTATTTTGCTTGGGGCCTTATTTGCCTGACAGTAAAATATGAAATATGTTGCCCCACTGTTGCTTTGATGTGTATGTCTCTACCGTCTGCTGCAGAAGATAAAATCAGTGGACTGGTTCTCAGTTCCTTTAGACATGTTCACAAAAAAATTTCCCAGAGTCTTTAGAATGGCAGTAAGTAAACCACAAAGATCTTGGAGCCAAAGTGTCTGTGGTCACTATGTATACCAGACATAGATGCATTGTCTTCTACTTCTGAAGATGATTTTGTCAGCAGATTTTTCCCCCATTGTGCCCACACTGTGGCAAACACAAGAGGACATGAATGGTTGGCAGTGCAGTGTGGTGGAAGTGCATTGCAGTGGCTCCCAAGGAAACCAGAGGCAAATTCTGGCACTAGTAAGGCTCTGTGGCTAGGGTGCCTCTGTGGAATTCAGCCTCCTCCTCCGTGAAATAAGGAAGTGAAACAAAAACATCGTAATGTTCTTTCTAACACTTGCTTTCTCTGGATTCAGGATCAGAATACAACCAGATAAGACCACAAACAACTGAGAGAGCTAATTCTTTGCTGTTGGGTGAGTCCTCCACAGGGAAAACAATGTTCCTGTTAACCACTTTCAGTCTCAATATCATAATGGGCTATTCCAGAAAGTCAGAATAAATTAAAATAAAGAAGACTATCTTTCTTGCCCACAAAAGTGTTTAGGTAGGACTAGGAATGCTGTGCCTCAATTTTTCTTGAATGGCATGTTGAGAGTGTTTGCCACTGACATCAGCTGAAGATTTCAAAGTATCTTTCTATTGGACACTCTGCTTTTTTGTTTTGTTTTGTTTTGTTTTGTTTTGAGACAGTCTTGTTCTGTCACCAGCAGGCTACAGTGCAGTGGTGCAATCTCAGCTCACTACAACCTCTGCCTCCTAGGTTCAAGCAATTCTCCTGCCTCAGCTTCCCAGGTAGCTGCGACTACAGGCACGTGCCACCATGCCGAGCTAATTTTTGTATTTTTAGTAGAGACGGGATTTCACCATGTTGGCCAGGATGGTCTCAATCTCTTGACCTCATGATCCACCCACTTTGGCCTCCCAAAGTGCTGGGATTACAGGCGTGAGCCACTGTGCCTAGCCTGAACACTCTTAATTATTCATTTTATTATTTTTAATTTAAAAACTACCTGGATCACCTATTTATTATGAAATGTAGTTATCAGAAGGCTGACTTCAGTTTCCACATATCCAGTGTTTAAACTTTCCATCTGGAAAACCACTTGGCAGCTCTAAGTCTGCAGTTTGAATGTTTTTAACTATAGGATTTAATTAATTACTTCGTAACTATTTTGGCAGATATAGAACAGATATGCTTGCTATAACTTGAACGTTTATCCCCCTCAGACTGACACTCATATTGAAAATTAATCTCCAGTGTAATAGAATTGGGAGATGGGGCCTTTAAGAAATGATTGGCAGAACCCTCATGAAGAGCTTAATCCAATTCATGGCTTAATGGGTTAACAGATTAATAGGTTATCACAGGAGTGGGTTAATTATCATGAGAGTCAGTATGTTATAAACAGCCAGATTGGATGTCTCTCAAGAACCTCCTCATCATGTAATCTTCTGTAATGCCTTGGGCCTCTGATGAGTGTCCCCACCAGCAAGAGAAGGCCCTCACCAAATTTCACCCCTAGGCCTCAGCCTAGACCTAGGCCCCTAGACCCCTAGACTTAGGCCCCAGCCTCCAGAACTGTAAGAAATACATTTATTTTCTTTATAAATTACCCAGTCTCCAGTATTCAGTGATGGCAACAGAAAATGGACTAAAACAATGCTCAAAGGACAAATTACAAATTCTTCTTAGCCTTTGGTAACATTTGAAAATAGTATTAAAGGAGACTGCCCCTCATAACCATGACTAAAGCATTTAATGGATACACAATTTAAGGAAGATCTGAATACGTCAGATTCTTATAACTGCAAAAACAGCTAGGATCTTTTCTCCATCCTTCTTGGATGTTCTTATCTCCAAGTCTAATACTCAATCTGGAATGCTAGTATGATAGCACCAATTTCATAGATAGTGTCTGTTATGATTGGTGCGGTGTCAAATCTATTTGGTCAATTCTGTTGCCATGCCAGTAGTTAAAAATTGTGAGTGTTTCCCTTACCAATCTCTCTCTTCTTGTTCTTTCTTCCTTTTTTTCATGTTTTCTTTTCTTCTCATACCACCTTTAATATAAAATCTTCTCCAAAATATCCTCTCTCACAGTGTCTTTGATATGCTCCTCCTACTTCCTAACATACCATTTCCATTGTCAATAAATTTCATCAACACTGTTCATGTTTCAGGCATCCTATAAACACCCTCAGCTTTACACTTTTTGTTTCCTGTAACATGATTCAACCTCTTCTCAGCATCATACACAGTCAGACCTGGTGACCTCTTTTGTGTACATACAGACAACCAAAGGCCCAGACAGATTAAATTATTTGCCCGAGGTCACACAGCTTCCTGGGTGCGTGAAAGATTTTTGGCTCAATCCACAGTCAAAGTGTCACCAGCAACAACAGAAGTATAATAAAAGCAGGCAACCACAGGAAGCTAGACAGTGGTCACTAACAACTGAGTTACAGGACCATTGCTAAAATCTGTGTGCAGGAAGAACACCTAATTTCCTGCACCTCTGTTTTATGTCCAACAGAATCCATCCACTTCTCCTCCATCTCAGCTTCAACTGGTCCAAACCATTGTCACCTCTCCCTGGGACTACAAGAACTTCCTAACTACAAAAGCTTCTGCTTTTACTCTTGCCCATTTACAATCCATTCTCCACAGAGAAACCAGAATGACCTTCTTACATACATAATCCAATAGAGTCATTGTTCTGCTTATAAAATCTCCAGGGGCTTCTCATTTCACTTACAGTAAAATCTAACTCCTTACCCTGGTTTCCCATGACTTACATGACCTGTCCTACCTCTCCCCATTTTATACCAGTCACACACTACACCACAGTCACACTGCCCTTCTTTCTGTTCCTCAAACACACAAAGCTGGTTCCCAGGGCTTTTAATTTGTCTTTTCTCCACCTAGAGCATTCTCTTTGATTTTTACATGGCTGCTTCTTTGTCATCGTTCAAGAGTAATGACACTTCTTCAGTGACCACTGGCCACCCAATCTAAAGAATATATCCTGGTCATTGTCTAGTATGTTAGCTGAGATAAAGCATTTATCACTGTCTGAAATTATCTGGTTTATCTGATTGTTTTCTTCTTCATTGTCTGGCTACTACACTCCAATGTAAGCTTTAAAATCAGGGACCTTGTTGGTCTTATTCACAAATCCATCCCAAGTATCTACAATAATACCTGGTATGTTGTAAGCTGCAATCAGTTATTTATTGGATGGATGAAAGCGTGGTTGGATGGGTGAACAAATGAATATGTAGACGGTGACATTTTAAATCTGAGGAGATGAAGCATAAGATTTATAATATAAGAGCCAAAAGGGTTTCTAGAAATGACAAGTTAAACCTTTCATTTTGCATTTTCCATTTGCATTTATCAAATTAAACTAGAGCCAGAAAAGGTGAATATCTTGCCCAGGATTACATAGCTCATAGCTGGGACATGATTCCAGAGTTAGCTACGATATGCCATGTTGCTTTTCTTCTGGAAACAAGTACATGAAGATACACAATCATGCATACAAGACACTACCCAAACTGAGATGTCATGTTATAATGGAAATTATCTGTCTGAGCTTTAAAGAAAAACTTTCTTTACCTACAAATATCCACTGGGCTCATAAATACTTATTTAGATAACTGATGATTATCTTGGCTCTTATATGTCTATGGAGGGCAGGACAACTTTGTTCCATCCAAGTGAGAAACAAACCTGGTTGCTAACTTGGATGTCCCAAAGTGCAGCCATTACATTTGCCCAATATATGGCCAGGACAAGAACCCCTGGACCAATGGTTGTTCTAATATACCAAGGTGTTTTATAAACACAGCATGTTAGTGATCTGTGATATAAACATCATCCTATATCTTTTAGCACTTAATATGTTACCAAAAACACAAAAAGAAATGTGTGGTCTTGGATCCTGGCGATGAGTCTTAAAATCTGAATATTAAACATGAGGGTCTGTTTTACTACCATATCTGTTTACTTTTTATTGGAAACCCTAGATTATAATCAGTCTAGAGAACAGGTACTATATTTTCTTCATCACATAGAGTACTGTGTCTAACAGGGCATATTCTTCCCAATCGAGGCTCAAGTCTGTTAACTGCTGCTAACAATAATTTTTATAGGCTGGGTGCGGTGACTCATGCCTGTAATCCCAGTACTGTGGGAGGCCGAGGTGGGAGGATCACGAGGTCAAAAGATCGAGACCATCCTAGCTAACACAGTGAAACCCCACCTCTACTAAAAACACAAAAAATTAGCTGGGCATGGTGGCATGCGCTACTCAGGAGGCTGAGGCAGGAGAATCGCTTGAACCAGGGAGTTGGAGGTTGCAGTGAGCCGAGATCACACCACTGCACTCCAGCCTGGCAACAGAGCAAGACTCCATCTGAAAATATAATAATAATAATAATTTTATAATATTACTGTTGATATCAATAGACTAATGTTTTCAAGAGTAAAATAAAAATCTTTATATTAAGTGATCTCTTTAGGTTTTCAAATTTTTTCCCTCTTTATAAAGCACAAGAACATTTTCATCTTCTTTTGGGGGACGATTAAGAAAATTTCTGAAGAAAAGGTCATTCACCTGAGAACTGCACTATAGTGCAGATGAGTTCATTTGCCAGTTGATGCTTTTAATATCTGAACTACTTCATTTCTCCAGGATAAGACGCTCTTGCCCAGACCCATCCTGCTGGGACTCTTTGCAAGCAGTTGTATTGTTCCTGGTTGAAAATCCTCTGGAGGAAACGTTTAAAGAATCCACTCAGTGCAGAGCGTGCAAGATGTCAGAAGTGTAATTTTATTTTCTTTAACTTAGACTTCTAACCACAAACCTCCACAAAGGTCTCAGAGTGATGGAAAGATAAGATCCCCTGAGTTTGTAATCATTGATAGTGCTTATTAAACATACTTTCTGTAATGAAACAATGATAAGTATTAGCTTAGCACAGCACATGAATGTGACACAAGAGGCAAAAGTCTAAAAATTGAAATGTTTATATTAGGTTTGAGTTATTTTTGATCTTTTACTAAGAAATTCTGGCATTTTTTTTAAAAGTGCTTCCTACTACTTTTCTCACCTTTCATAAAAGCAATGTCATGTCTTACAAGTCTACTAGCTAAAACTTTTAGAATCCTGGTTAGTAGATTTTTATATATGCATCATTTCTAAACTTACATTGCTATTCAAAGGCACCCATAATCTAAAGAAGCGACTGAGGCAAAGAAGAGAGAGAGGATAGACAAGATAAACCCGATCTAATCTAAATGCCTAACATTTGGAGGAAAAAAAAATGGGAAGTAGAAAAGTGAGGAGAAAAAGCCAAAACAGTACTCATGTATACACACACAATATGTGCATTGTTTTACTCTCCAAGGAACTCCACAGGGGGTACAAAACACCCTTTTGGTTCTCTAAGTGTATATAATAAGAAAAATGAAAGATTGATTTTCTCCTAGTTAAAACTGATTTCTTCATGAAAAATGAAAAAATCCCAGGGGTATTATAAAACTTCATAGCAATATTCACAAAGTAATTAATTTGCAAACAAGTTGTTTTGTTAGTTACTTCTTTGCCTTTGATTTGAAACTATTGTACTAGGGAAATCATGAGATTAAATGAACCCAACTCTCTTCCACAGAGTGGGAGGGAGAGAAGATTTTCTCCACACCTCTGAATACCTACATTGCTTCCCATTGCTCAGCTACTGTGCAAAACTCCTTGGGCACATGGACAGGGTGTTCACTGCCTGAACTCATTTGCACCTATCGTTCCAGCTCTTATGTCTACCCCCAGGAGCCACATTTTCTCTCCAGCCCAAACTTCTAGTTCCTTGTTTCCAAATTCCTTTCAACATCACTATCTGGATATACCCTAACACATCAAGTGTAACCTTTCCAAACTGAGCTCAGTACAGTCATGCACTGCATAAATGACGTGTCAGTCAATGATGGACTGTATATGTGGCGGTCCCATAAGATTATATACTGTAATTTTTAATGTCCCTTTTATGTGTTTAGTTACACAAATATTTACCATTGTTCTACCATGACCTGCAATATTCAGTACAGTAACATGCTGTACAGGTTAGTAGCCTAGAAGCAATAGGCTACTCCACATAGCCTAGGTAGTGCAGGTAGATGATGCCTACTCAATGGTCTCTAGACATCATCTACCATCTAGTAGTCTAGACTAGACATCATCTACCATCTAGTAGTCTAGACTAGACATCATCTACCATCTAGTAGTCTAGACTAGACATCATCTACCATCTAGTAGTCTAGACTAGACATCATCTACCATCTAGTAGTCTAAACTAGACATCATCTACCATCTAGTAGTCTAGACTAGACATCATCTACCATCTAGTAGTCTAGACTAGACATCATCTACCATCTAGTAGTCTAGACTAGACATCATCTACCATCTAGTAGTCTAGACTAGACATCATCTACCATCTAGTAGTCTAGACTAGACATCATCTACCATCTAGTAGTCTAGACTAGACATCATCTACCATCTAGTAGTCTAGACTAGACATCATCTACCATCTAGCAGACATCATCATGTCAGTACACTCGATGATGTTCACACAACAAAATCACTAAGGACACATTTCTCAGAATGTATTCCCATCGTCAAGTGGCACATGACTGTATTCATTCACCAAACCCAAACCCTGTCTTTTCAGGGAGTCACTAGTCTGACCTTAGGAACCTCAGAGTCTTCCTCATTTCTTCCTCTCTCTGATTTTCATCATCCAATTGGTCACCAAGTCCAGTTGACTCCAGCTCATTAATATCTCTTAAATTCAGTTCTTTATCTCCATTCCCATTGCCAATCCGCACCTTTTTCATGTATTCCCTTTATCTGTGGAAGCATCCTCTTGACTGGCCTTCTCAACACTGATCTCTCTCCTCCCCATCCTTCCTCCATGCTGCTCCCAAAATTATGTTTCAGAAAAGCATTTCACTCCCCAGTTTAAAAGTCTCTATTAGTGTTCTATTGCTTATAAGGTATTTTAAAATGTATATATCTGGCTTGACACAAAATGCTTTCACAATCTCATAGGCCATCTATTGAAGCCACATTGAATGTTTTGGCCATTTCTTTCACACTTCTGTTCTTTATTGCTCGAATATGCTTCACACTTCAATATTTCTGTTACCATAAACTAAAATATCTGATTACCCATTAATCTGAGAAGAAATTATTATTCATTCTTCAAGAACCATTTTAAATGTCAACTTCTCTCTTGAGATATTTCCAAGACCACCAGACAAAGACTCTTATTTCTATGCTCCCCATAATACTTTGTTTAGGCCAGTATATTTTAGTGCATAGCATCTTGGATCATAACTATTTTTGTATGTCTTCCTCATTTAACCATGAGCTCCACAAAGATAAGGACTGCATTACAGTTGCCTAAACAATCCCAGGACCTTGAACATAGTGGAAGCTCAATCATATTAAATAAAAGAATTAATATTAACAGAATAATATAAAGGCTAAGCATGTTTGGCAAATATCTTTGTAATGGGCCAAGAAGAGGAGCAGGAAAAGTAGAGCAAGAGATCCCACAAGGCTCTTCAACATCCCCAAAAAAATCACACTAGTTCACCAGCAATAGATACAAATCAAGAAGAAATTCCTCATTTACCTGAAAAAGAATTCAGGATGTTAGTTATTAACCTCCTGAAGATTGGGAGATACTTATTTCCCAGTCAAAAAGAAAGACTCATGGGAAAGGGAGACCCTCCTCTCCCAAACACACACTGTGACTGGAGAAGCTGAAGGTCTGTTTGTGGAGAAGTTTCCGACTTTGTCTGGAGGTGAGTCAAGTTAGAGAGCCAAATGGAGCAAAATACAGGGGTAGAGGAAGCTGCAGAAAGGCTCTGGGAGCTCAGTGGGTCCCCAAACAGCCCATTCCTGCCCGACACCACAGGGATCCATCTGGAGGGTGGCCAGAGGAGCAGGAGTAAAACTCCACAGGGAGAAGGAATTCTCTGGCTGCACTCCGTAACTATTTGAACAGGGCAAGAAGTCTCCTGGCCTGAACTGGGGGAGGCCGTGAATCCAGCATGCAGATTTCACATGCAGGGGAAGAACTCAAGTCCTTTTCTTACACAGCTGGGAGGCAGAACGCCTTGGGCAAGTTTTCAAGCCAGTCTCACCCTCCGCCTGGAAACAGACTCGGAGCTGTTGAGGGAGGCATGGTTAGAGTGAGACCGGTCCTTCAGTTTGCCTGGGATCTGGGTGAGGCCTGTGACTGCCGGTTTTCCCCCACTTCCCTGAAAACCTGCATGACTCAGCAGAGATTGCCATAATCCTCCTAGGTACACAACTCCAGTGACCTGGGAATCTCACCCACATCCCCCACAGCAGCCACAGCAAGACCTGCTCAAGGACAGTCTGAGCTCAGACATGCCTAGCCCTGCCCCCACCTGATGGTTCTTCCCTACCCACCCTGGTTAGCAGAAGACAAAGGGCATGTAATCTTGGGAGTTCTAGGGCCCTGCCCACCACCAGACCCTCTCTATACTATTACAGCTGATGCTTTCTGGAAAGCGCCACCTCCTGGCAAAAGGCCAACCAGCACAAAAATAAGAGCATTAAACCACCAAAGTCAAAGGCCCTCATGGAGTCCATTGCACCCTTTGCCACCTCCACCAGAACAGGCACTGGTATCCGTGGCTGAGAGACCCACAGACAGTTCACATCACAGGAATCTGTGCAGACAACCCCCAGTACCAGCCCGGAGCCGGGTAGACTCACTGGGTAGCTAGATCCAGAAGAGAGACAACAATCACTGCAGTTTGGCTCACTGGAAGCCATATACATAGGAAAAGGGGGAGAATACGACATCAAGGGAACACCCCGTGGGACAAAAAAATCTGAACAGCCTTCAGCCCTAGACCTTCCCTCTGACAGAGCCTACCCAAATGAGAAGGAACCAGAAAACCAACTCTGCTAATATGACAAAACAAGGCTCTTCAACATCCCCAAAACATCACACTAGTTCACCAGCAATGTGTCCAAACCAAGAAGAAATTCCTCATTTACCTGAAAAAGAATTCAAGAGGTTAGTTATTAAGCTAATCAGGGAGAGACCAGAGAAATGTGAAGCGCAATGCGAGGAAATCAAAAAAATGATACAAGAAGTGAAGGGAGAAATATTCAAGGAAATAGATAGCTTAAAGAAAAATCAATAACAATTTCAGGAAACTTTGTACACACTTTTAGCAATGCAAAATGCTCTGGAAAGTCTCAGCAATAGAATTGAGCCACTAGAAGAAGGAAATTCAGAGCTCGAAGACAAGGTCTTCGAATTAACCCAGTCCAACAAAAACAAAGACTAAAGAATAAGATAATGTGACACCAGGGTCCACACACTTACTTAATCTCTTCCCCAATAATCTAGTCCAACCCCCTCACTGTACTGAAACTCAAGCATCAGAGCTAAAGAGATTTGCTAAGAAATAAAAAAACAAAAAGAAGCTTTTAACATTAAGTTGGATACGAAAATGAATTTTAGGTATTTATTTTCCTTCTAGGTATATTGGATATATTATCACCCCTAATACTTAAAGTAGTATCCACATTGGTGCCACATATGTGTTCTGTGATTGAAAGGGTTATTATACATCAAAAAATTATTTTAAAGTGACTTAGATATGAAATTACATTGTACATAACACACTCATTTCCCTAGACATTTTCATTCATCAGCCATCATGTATTAAGCTGGGCTGTCATTGTACCTGGGTTCTTCTCTGATGAAGTCTAAATTCTTAATGATTTTCCCATCACTTATCTGCCTGTAGAAATGTACAGAAATGGATTCACATATAGAAGAAACTTTCATCATAATTAAATAAGTGCAAATAGGCACATCTATGAGATTTTTGCATTAGTCCTAGATAGTGCAAAGTAAACAGAACTTTAACTGTGAGTGCAGTAGAGAGTTTGTTGTTGCTATTGTTGTTTTTGCATGAACAGATTCTTCGATGCAAAGTCCTAGGAGAACACAAACACAGGCTGTAAAAAAAATCTATTTATCAAATTCAAAAAAGTTACCTTTAAATGATCATTAATTGCTTATTGAAAGTGCTGTGTCTGTGTCAGCATGGCTCAAATAAACAGATCCTAACAGTACTTGTGGTCAACTGGATGGAAACTCCTGAGTCTATCACCCTGTTGGGGGACAACCTGTTTCTTTTTTTTCCTCAAGCAAAGTAGATACAAGCATCATTATGTTATATGTGACCCAGAAGGAAGTTCATATTCCCAATTTCTGACTCTCTAAACTTGCAAACTTTTACCTGTTTTGGTCAACCTTTCAGGCCAAACTAGTGAAAAAAAAAATTGTTTTTTGACTAACGCTTTCAATTTGTGTGCCATATCCCCTACATACTTAAGTTCCACTTTCCAAAATATAATTGTGAATTTTTATAAGAAGATTTCAAATGCCAAGTTTCTTATTTCACTTTGAATGGCCAAAAAGTGCATTTGACAGACCTAGTTTATTAGAACAGCAGTAGTACTGAGGTGCTATTTACAGAGAAACTGTGACCTTTTCTTCAGTTATTGCAAGCTACAAACGATTATAAAATATGTTTTTAAAACTTTGCAAAGCCCAATAAGTCATTTTGCATATAAAACTCAATATTCTTAGAGTAGGGAAGCAGTATATGTTTTAGATTTTGCTGTTTACAACTGTGAATACTGGGATGAATTTTTTTAAGCCAAATAATGCTATGACTCTTACAGTGAGTAAAAATAAGAATTTCAGTCCCCCCTACACGCCTACATTTTGTTTCTACCAAGAAATGGGAATATGCTACTAGTAACTTAAAACTGAAATATCCATTTCATCTGAAGGAGTTGTGGTTAGCAAACAACAGCAAGTTGTGAAAGCCATTTTGTTCACAAATGATGAAAAAATAAAGGACTCAAGATCTTACATGAGAATAAGAGACATTTCTAGAAAGAGTGGGGAAAAAGAGGATAAGGTATGATTAAACAAATACTAGGAAAAAATGACTGAAATGAAGAATAAAGCTCGAGTCTAGAAATTGAAAAGCTTCACCCAGTCTTAAAAAAAAAAATCAATAGAAGGGCTGGGCGCAGTGGTTCACGCCTGTAATCCCAGCACTTTGGAAGGCGGAGGCGGAGGTGAGCGGATCACGAGGTTGGGAGATTGAGACCATCCTGGCTAACACCTTGAAACCCCGTCTCTACTAAAAATACAAAAAAATTAGCCGGGTGTGGTGGCGGGCGCCTGTAGTCCCAGCTACTTGGGCGGCTGAAGCAGGAGAATGGCGTAAACCCGGGAAGTGGAGGCTGCAGTGAGTCGAGATTGCGCCACTGCACTCCAGCCTGGGCGACAGAGTGAGACTCCACCTCAAAAAAAAAAAAAAAAAAAAAAAAAAAATATATATATATATATATATAGAAACACACAGAGAGGGAAACAGAGGGAGAGAGTTACACATATCCTGGAGGAATTCCTGAATTCCAATATGGAAGTAAATAGCTTTTGAGATTATGAAATTCTAGAGTTTTTTTTTAATTACTTACAAAGGAATGAGAATTAGACTACCATGAAACTCTTCACCCACAACCCTAGAAGCCAGCAGATAGTGGAGGAATATCTGCAACCACTAAGATGAAAGGCTGCCACCCAGGACTCCTATTCCCAGGAAAGATATCAGTCACCCATCAAGGTAAAAGGAAGACACCCTTACTTGTGCTGGAATTCAGAGAGTTGGGGATATTTAAGGAAAATAAGAGAAATCTTCTGATCATTAGATCAGAACAGATCACAAGACAGGAGCAGATGTCCAGAATGATGTTGTCACTGAACGTATGTGATGTAAGTGTTAAGAAAGGATTCTTGAAACAGAAGAGAAATACTGTAAGAGGAAACCTAGCAATGATCTGCCTCTATAGGTTTAAACTGTTTCCACAAAACCCATGTATGGAGCAGGGTACACTCTGGGGGCAGTGTGAGAGTGGGAAAGGAAGAACATTCTTAAGTTCTCATATCAGTGCAGGGGATGGGGACTAGGCACATCAGACAAAGGCATTTTCATTATTTTCATACAACGATAAACAAGTAGACATTCAATTAAGATTCTCTGAACGTGATAATTACTTAGTAAATTAAGAACTGTAGTCGACCTTCCAAATTAATCGGAGGCAAAGAGGAGAGTCAAAAGAAATTTCATCACACCAACAAAAATAAAAGAGAAAAACAGGATACAACAAAGAAAAATAAGTAGTAAATAAACCTAGAAATAAAAACAGGTAGAGGCTTATGCTGACTGGCAATGGCCTGAATTCATCTATCAAAAGAAAAAATCGACAACTGGGATTTTTTAAAAATCTAGCAAGAACGCTGGAAGGGGGCGCTTCCAGGAGATGACATTTCCTCAGTCCTGGAGAGGCTGAGAGGGGCTCCAAGGTCAGCCATCTTCACAGACTTCCCTCAGACGCTGGAGACACTGAGGGGCTCTTTTCCCGAGTGGAATTTAGGAATCACTAATGGAATGCCTCAGTGACAAAGGAAGGCTCAAAATGGCCTTGAGGGCTATCTTCCCAGCTTCCTCACAGAACACATCATAAGACACGAACGTTTGTTAGACACCCTCTGCCATCAGCCCTTCCTACTCTGGTGTATTATCCACACTGTTTTTAAAGTAGTCTTTCTAAAACCAGAATTCATCCCATCACTCACCTGGTCCCTGTTGCCCATAAAGTCTACAAAGAGGGTCTCCAAAATGTAGTTGGATATTCACATTTTTCCTAGATATTTTTACAATTAAAAGCTTCCTATTGTTCCAAATTCATTAAAAAAAAAAAGGCTTTGTTAAATTCTACATTGAGATCCATCAAAGACTGGAAATCACCAAGATTTCCATCCTTCTGTAATTCACAACCAAATAACAAAGGTGATCAGAATCATTGAGATTTACGTTCCTTTAGATTTATGTTACGCCTCCACTACTTCAACACAGTTTACAAAGAATGTAGATGTTGGAGTCACAGTGGAGTTCTAATTTTGGTTCTGCCACCAATTACTATGTAACAAATCACTTAGCCTTTCCTGGTTGGAAATTCTTCAAACACTGACTAAAGGTAAGAAAGCCTACATCTTCAGGGCATGAGAAAGCCTACGTAAATTGAGAGGATTGAAAATACGACAGAGGACAAGCAAGTGCTTAGTTTACTTGAGTTTGGCTCTTTTTGTTTAGAGCTATTAAATGGCAGTTTCTGGATACATGCATTGTGGAGATATTTTGAATAGGATCGTTGTTAGCAGATTTATCGTTACCATTTAGCCACTCATGCCTCAGTTTTGCCACATGTCAAACAGGATGCCACGTCGCATGGTTGTCTTTATAATGAGAGTGAACATTGGCTGTATTCATTTAGAATATACTATGAATGTTATTCCAGAATACAAATTATTCACCAGCTTAATCTGGCAACTTGAAATAATCCTACCTAAGGCTGGATGTCACCTTCTACAGAACTGACACCAATGCTACTTTAATTCTCCTGAGCATAATACCACAACCAGAACTGCCCAAATTGGTTTGGCCTAGTGGAATGATTTTTATCAATACAAACAAACCCTTCCATGAATGGTACAAATGTTCCTGGAAGAATATCCAAAATCTTGAATATAGACCATATGGTCTGAATGGTCTGGCCTCTGCTTTCCTTTCCAGCCTCATCTTGGACCAACTTGGACCAGTTGGTCATCTTGGACCAAGTTCAGCCTCTCTGCTCAGGCACATCTGTCTGCCTTCTTCTAGTTCCCTAACCCTACCTCATTCCCTCCTGCCACAGGCTCTTTTGTACTTGTTCTTTCCACGGGATGGAATGTTCTTCCCTACCTTCACACCGTTCTCCTCATTGATTCCTACTTGTCCTTGAAATCTCTACTCAAGTGCCACTTGCACAGGAAACACTTCAATGAACCCTGCTCCTCAGCTCCACCTCCACACCCACCTAATCTAGTCAAGCTCCTTGTTACATTCCCTCATAGAATTAAGTTTTGCCTGTAATTATCATTAATCCATGGGATTATTTGATTAATATCTCTCTCCCTACCATGCAGTTACCTTCTGAAGAACAGGGGTTGACCTGGTTTTGCTCATCCTTGTACATACACCATCTGGCACAGTGCCCCATGCGACATGAGTAAATGGATGAATGAAGAATGAATACGAATTCCAGAGCTGCTCATGTCATTCATGCTGCTAAAGGACTTCATGAGATTCTAGAAAAGGCATAAACCAGCAAGTAGCCCAAAACTGTCCTTGGGCTCATTCTACATTCCTCAGTCCTCTTTACTTAACAGCACTTAACTCACTTTGAGCCAGCACAAGATGAAACATTTGATTTTTTTAAAATTTTTTGTAAAAACAGTAAAGTCTATTTTTTTACCACTGAAAAAATTATCCCTAGATAGGATCATACCTACTAAAAGTTCTGCCTTCACTTTTAGTTTATTTGATTATTTAAGTTATTTAATATAACTTCACTTTCCTTTTTTCAACCTCAAGCAGAGGGCTCAGTGTGAAAGAGAAAATAAAAATAGTGCAAATTATACACAGTAAAAAGCAGCAGAAACACATATATTAACTTACATTGTATGTAGTATTATTTAAATTGTCCATATAGAGTCTGCTATATACCATTCAAGAGAAAGAATCAGGGACTCCAGAATGATCTTTTTTTTTTTAAGGTCTACAGGGGCTAGGAAGTATTTTTACATTATCCTTTCCTCCTTGGCTTTTTAGGGTGAACTCTGATACTTAGTGTCAATAAAAACTCTATGGTACCCTGGACGTTTCAGATAACAGATCATCCAGGTAAGATTAAAATCAAAATCCTTCTTTTCAAAGCCTTCCCATTTTATCTTCTGGCACAGAAAGAATTCCCAGTCCAAATGCCAGAGCTATTTAATTTTCATTCTGTTGACACAAGTCATTTTGCCTTTCATCTTTCTGTAAGAACAGTAAGCCACTCTGCTACTTTATCCACTGACAGGTAACTCCAAGCAGGTGATTTAAAAATTTAATGGTCTGATGAAACACTTTTTTCATCTCAAGACACAGTATCAAAGGCAGCAATGCAAACTCAATGCCATTCACAGTGACATGAGTGACATGGTGCCCTTGGCCATATCCTCGGGCTGTTCTGAAACTATTCCTACTTTCAAAAACCAAAACCACTTTCTTTTGGGTGCATTATTTTTTACCTTTGCTTTTTCTTAATGTTTCCTTGAATTATAACTTAATAAGAAATGTTCAATAGGCCACTTACCTGTTAAAACTTTCATGTGCAAGCAGAAGAGAAAGAAATACCAGAGGCCTGACTTCATGTTTGCCAGAAACAGTTAACAGTCCTCGTGTTCAGTGTTAAAGCTGACAGTGAATTCAGGCTCTCAGTTGTTTTCTATTTGCTGGAAAGGAAGTGGGTTTTCTGGGAGTTTATGTAGTGTCACGCTTACCATCAAACCAAGGGGGTGTCTCTTCTTTGATGCCAATGGCTATGTGAAAGGCATTATTGCTTATGACAGTTAAACAATGCATGGATTATTGGTGATTTTGAAGACAGAGGAAAACATTACCCTTATTCTGGTTCCTACAAAACAGGTTAAAGAGATTAATGCCTGTATTTTTCAGAATCACCATACTTCTCTGAATCAATAGTTATTGGGGATAACAGGACCCACGGATACCCACATGATGAATAAAACATACATTTTGACACATTTCTATCTTATGCTAGGTGCTCCAGAGATAAGAAAGCCTTTGAAATAGGACAAGAAACAAACAAAATTATTATAGAAATTGAAATGAAAAGATCTGAATCATAGGAATCTGAGAGATGATATTTATGTGGCATTCATTGTAGATTGCAATGTTTCAAGTGATGGGGTCAGTTTTAAACTAACTTAAACCCTGCTCCTCATATTACAGCAGTCTGTAGGAACCAGGGATTCCTCACCTAGGGCTCAGTGAGACCAAGAACGTTTAAAAGCCTGCTGTGGTCTCTCTATCCCTGCAAGGAGGTAAAGTAGACAATAACAACAATAAAAGTAATAATTACATAAATAATGATATGTATACGTACTTAAATGTTTTATAAAGAAATAATATATCTTAATGCAAAATGTAAAAAATTAAATGTAAAATAATATATTTATATATAAAATATTCATATATACATATTTTTTATATATGAATACAGCTAATATTACATTTATATTGTTTTACATGCATGCAAATGGTTACTGTTTATATACATATTTACATTATGACTATACATATATTAACTTATTTAATCTTCTTAATCATCCCAATGGTGACCACTAACCTCCCATTTTACAGATGAGGAAAACTGAGGCAGAGAGGAAAAGAACCTGGCCCAAGTCACATAGTAAGTGTCAGTGCTAGGATTTGGAGAGTCTGGCCCTTAGCCAAAGCAGGTAGAACCACCTATACCACGGCCTGCTGATCCCTCCATCCAGAGGTCTGAATGGGCTTCCAGGATGCTAGATCCAGGCTGGACTTCCCTTAGCCTGCAGAGATGACATTTAGATGAGAAGCTCAAATCAGCTGGCCAGGGAAACCAAGGTGTGAGTCCAAAAGGTCCAGGCTGTGAAACAGATTCCAGGTTTGGGGCTTTAGGCCAGCCACTAGGAATGCCAGACCACAGCCAAGGAGTCTGCAAGGTAAGGAGGAGGCTGACCCTGCAGGGGTCCCCCTTGCTGCTGACGCTTCCCCTAGCTACCTTCTATAGGGCTCCTGGGTCTCAGCAGTTGGTGTGAAGGAAGCTGTTTGAGGGACTGAGCTAGCCTGAGCAGTAGAGCCTGGGCGGCCAGGACCCCTGGGACCTTGCTACCCCAATCTCCTCCCTTTTCACTGAACTCCCTGTAGCATCATGAGGAGAGGCTTCCAGCCCCACGGGCACTGTACCGGAGCCCGTTTCCAGCACACAGGCAGGCAGTGGAGAGCAATTGACTTCTTCCAACCTACTTGAGGCCTAGCTCTGGAACTGAGTATGGGGAGCTTTAACTTCACTTGAGCAAAGCTGTCATAAGTTCTAGAGCTCAGGGTTGTTGCACAGAGAAAAATACAAGGCAGGAACCTAATAATAAACGTGCAGTGAGGACATAGTGTGTGCCAGACACCGGGCTCCACGTGCATTGTCTGATTCCATTCTCAAACAACTCAATGAGGGAGAGTCTGCTATTACTTTCATTTCATAGATGAGGAAACTGAGAGAAAGATTAAATCATTTGCCCGGGGTCACAGAGCTGATGAGCAACGGAGCCTGTTCAAATCCAGACGGTGAAACTCTGGATTCCAAACTCTTAACTACCCCACCACACTCACACGCTTATCCTCATTTATTTGGCTAGAAATTACTGGAAGCATTACTTTTTTTGCTTTCGTATTTTCATGGTGGAAGGATGCTTAGGTCCTAAAGGAAATTCCAAGATAATTTAAATGCAAAAAAAAGATGTCCTGGTCAATTGGAGGTGTAACGTTTCTACCTCAAGGGGAGAAAAGTCTCACAAGTTAGGTTAAATTCAGCTTTAGTTCAACTGGATATGTGCGGTTTTGTTTGAGATGAATCTGTTTGCTTTTTCCCAACCCTCTCGCTTCTCAGTTTGTCGGACACTGGGTGGTAAACTGATCCCATGGTGGAGCAGAGCTCGCTTCTATGTAAACGATGTTTTATGTCAAAGTCCTGTTTCAATGATCCTTCCCGTGCCTCGCCTTCTCAAAAATCTTGGTCAAGAATACAAGTACTTGTGGTTTTAAATATTCAGAACTGCTTTCACGTGCCTGGAAAATTAACTGGGCAAAAATTTCCATTCACCTCACAGGAAGTACTTTTTGTTTGCTTTTACATTTTTTTTCATTCCATGACTTAAGAGGGTTTTGATTTGTGTATGCAGATGCCTGGGGTGAGGGTGGGGCATGGAAAGTTGGTTACATTAAAAGTGTTTTTTATTTCTTGCCTCCTGGGCACCAGAGTTCATCATGCAGCATGCTTACTTTTCTGAACCGCTGTAGCTGAATGTCTTTCTTTTGCTTTGCTTGAAACTTACCGAAAGCAACATTTGTCTGAGTAAAGAAGCTCAGACACCAGCATGATTGAGTCCAAGCAATAGGGTTAGAAAGCACCCCCCACATGTCTGTGCTTCTTCTGAGCTTGGTTTGCCATTCTGAAAGGGACAAGCATCAAAAGTGAGAGGTCCTTCCTAATCACAATTGCTTCTCCTCCTACCTTGCTATACTGTTGGGTGGTACCACCAACCAGCCTTCTCCTTTCTCCTGCTGATTCACCAATAAACCCCAATTACTCTACTTCTTAACTGTCTCTCAAGTACTTTTTCCTCCTCGCTTGCCAAGGTCACTGACTTCGAGTCTGTCATTTCTGTTCCCACTCTTGTCCCATTTCAGTCCATCTTCATGCTACAACCAGAGTAATCTTTGTAAAATTTAAATAGAATTCATCTGTGTCCCCACCCCTCCCAGGATCCTCCACTGGCTTCCTCTCTTAGATAAGGCCCACACCCCTTCAAGACTCCTTATGAAGGGCAGCTCCTTCTCCAGTTCAGCCTCATCTCTTGCCACATTTATTCTTTCTTCCTTCTGTACCAAATGTTTCCGTCACATTGAATGACGTGAAGTTCTCTAAATTCCCCAAACTAACTCTTCCTTCTACTGCCAGGAGCCATCATTTCGTCTGTACTTCCCCTCCTCACCACCCTAGCCTACCTTCTTTGGCAGATATCCCACCATCCTTCAGGCCTTTGCTTCCATACCCATCAATTCATCAAAGAAATCTTCCCTGACCAATGTCATTCACTCCCAACCACCCCCATAACTAGTGTCCATTTAGTGGCTTTTCTGCATCCTCCCAACACTCCTCTGTGTCCCCCATCCTAGAAATCATTAGGTTACCGGTGGAAGGTATCTGAGTTACCAGCAGAAAATCCGTAAAGGAACCTCATTTCTTGCCTCTTCAGAAAAAAGAATTCGACTGAGAAACATAAGGCGGAAAAAGAGACCGAGGCAAGTTTCAGAGCAGAAATAGAAGTTTATTTGAAAAAGCTTTAGAACAGAGAAAAAAGGAGAGTATGCTTGGAAGAGGCCCAAGGTCAAGTGCGGGGTTTAACCTTGATTTTAGGACTTTATAGGCTGGCCCCTTTTACAGGATTCTTCCCTTAGGGTGGGCTGTGCGCATGTGCAGTGCCCTCCTTACGCTTAGGAGGTGAGCACGTGCAGTGTGTTTAGGAAACTGTAGGCCTGCTCATCTGAGGCTTTCTTCCCTTTTCTGGTGGTGTGCCTCCACAAAGGTCATACATACTCTGCCATTTTGTCTCTTAATGCACAGGCCCAGGAAGTTACTTCTACCTGGTACCTGCATTCAAGTAACGCTTTAGTGCAACAGGTGTGGACCATCAGGAAATGACCTCTCCCTGGCACCAGCTGCCAATTTATCACTTTTAGAGAGGCAATGTGATAATTGCCAAACCACCACCCAGCATTCCTATGAGTGGGGGAATTGCCCTCTCCCGCCCAGCTCGTGCTTGTCTAACTACCTGTAACAATTGTTAACAATTATACCACTGTAATGGCCTGTTTGCTTTCTGACAGCTTCTACTAAACTGAGAAACATCAGAACAAGAACTGAAGATGCCTTCGGTTTTGTTGTTGTTGTTGTTTTTGTTTGTTTGTTTGTTTGTTTGTTTCAGACGGAGTCTCACTCTGTCATCAGGCTGGAGTACAGTGGCACCGTCTCGGCTCACTGCAACCTCCGCCCCCCGGGTTCAAGCGATTCTCCTGCCTCAGCCTCCTGTGTAACTGGGGCTACAGGCGTACACCATCATGCCTGGCTAACTTTTGTATTTTTAGTAGAGACGGGGTTTCACCATGTGGGCCAGGATAGTCTCGATCTTTTGACCTCGTGATCTGCCTGCCTCAGCCTAAAGATGCCTTCTTTGCAAGTTTGTTTGCAATGCTCCACAACTATTTATTGAATGAACAAGTGTTTGAAGAATTCTTGACTTTTGGAGGAACGATATGACCTTGGGAATTCTCATCAATGACAATTTTTCACTCTGAATCATAATGTGAGAGCAGAAAATTATCAAAATGTGTTTGTATTTCACATTGAAATTAATTGAATAAATATATAATTCATCATCCTGATTCATCTCTCATCTGATCACTTGCCCATCTCTAATCATAAAACAAAAGTATATTCCATTTTGACAGCCAAATATTTTCCATTTAAAGTTATTAATTAATCCATAAAGCCCAGAAAACTAATTATATATTTCCATGAGGGGTGAAAAAAAATCAGCATGAGATGTGACTGCTAAATGATATGATTGATATTTTTAACAAATATACTGCAACTTATTCATGTTGGCCTTCATTCCAATGATAGTATCATTCCTCAAAACATCAGTAAGGCACCTCTCTGGATCCCGTTCCTTCCGGCCTCTGCAGAGTTCAGGCTCCCTTAGTTCTGTCTTTGGCTCCTGAATCACCATTCTACAGCTCTGTATTCGTCTGCTCTCACATTGCTATGAAGAAATACCTGAGACTGGGTAATTTACAAAGATAAGACATTTACTTGACTCACAGTTCCGCATGGCTGGGGAGGTCTAAGGAAACTTACCTCATGGCAGAAGGCACCTCTTCATAGGGCAGCAGGAGAGAGAATGAGTGCCAGCAAGGGAAATGCCAGATGCTTTTAAAACCATCAGATCTCATGAGAACTCACTCACTATCATAAGAACAACACGGGGGAAACCGCCCTCATGATTCACTTACCTCCCATCAGGTCCTTCCCATGACACACAGAGATTCTGGGGATTACAATTCAAAATGAGATTTGGGTGGGGATACAGCCAAACCATATAGCCAAAGCCGCCCCTGGCCCTTCCCAAATCTCATGTCCTCACATTTCAAAATATCGTTATGTCTTCCCAACAGTGCCCCAAAGACTTAGCTCATTCCGGCATTAACCCAAAGTCCAAGTCCAAAGTCTCATCTGAAACAAGGCAAGTCCCTTCCACCTATGAGCTGTAAAGTCAAAAGCAAGTTACTTACTTCCTGTATACAATGGGAGTGGTATGGTTTGGCTGTGTCCCCACCCAAATCTCATCTTGAATTGTAATAATTCCCATGTGTCAAGGGCAGGGCCAGTGGAGATAACCGAATCGTGGAGTTGGTTTCCCCCATACTGTTCTCATGGTAGTGAATAAGTCTCATGAGATCTGAGGGTTTCACAAATAGGAGTTCGCCTGCACAAGCTCTCCTGCCACCAGGTAAGACATGCCTTCACTTCTCCTTTGCCTTCTGCCATGATTGTGAGGCCTTCCCAGCCATGTGGAACTGTGAGTCCATCAAAACTGTTTCCTTTATAAATTACCCAGTCTCAGGTATGTCTTTAGCAGCAGTGTGAGAACAGACAAATACAGGGGGTACAGGCGTTGGGTAAATACACCCATTCCAAATGGGAGAAATTGGCCAAAATGAAGGGGATACAGGCCCCATGCAAGTCCGAAATCCAATAAGGCAGTCATTAAACCTTAAAGTTCTGAAATGATCTTCTTTGACTCCATGTCTCATATCCAGGGTCTGCTGATGCAAGAGGTGGGCTTATAAAACCATTAGATCTCATGAGAATTCACTCAATGTCATGAGAACAGCATGGGGGAAACTGCCCCCCATGATTCAATTATCTCCCACTGGGTCCTTCCCATGACACATGGGATTATGGAGATTACAATTCAAGATGAGATTTGTGTGGGGCACAGCCACACCATGTCAAGTTCCTTCCTTACAGTTTATAACCAGCTAGAATCTCTCCAATCATTCACACACACTCTCTCTCTCTCTCTTTCTCTCTCTCTTCCTCAGACTCTGCAAACCCCACCATCTTCTCTCTCTTCTTTCTTAGTAAAGAGAAGTCCATAGTCGGCCTCTAGTCTTTGTTTTTCTAGTTCTTCCTCAACCCACTGTAGATTGGTTTCTGTCTCTGCAGCTGTTTTTCCTAAGCTCACCACTGCAAAATTCCAATGAACACACTCCATCCTTACCATCCTTGACCTGTCTGAATTGTTTGATGCTACACTTCATGTTTGATGTTACACTTATACTTGACCTTGAAATGGTACCACCCATTCCTGGTTGGTTATCAGAACTAAGAGTTATCCTGTTAATCGTAGGTTAACCTTCATGCTTCTACTCTAATTTATTCTGTATTAAATTTAAAGTCTAACCCTCTGATGGAAACCTTATCCGCCTAATTTCAAACAACACCTCATTGAAGCCCCTGTATGATCCCCAGAAAAGGTCAGAATCATTGTTTTCCTTTTCTTTTTTTCCATCTCTCAGACCCCTCTCTCCTCTTGGTCTCCTTTGTCAGTTCTCTAATTCCTTTCTCCTCTGACATGTTGATGTTACTGTTCCCCAGATCTCGAGCTTCAGTTCTCTGCTCTGCTCATTCTGTGTACTTCTCCCAAGTACTCAAGTAGATGATGCCACTTGTTAACTAAACAATTAAATAGGCTAAAATATTGACACCACTTTTCTGGTGTGACTCTTAACGCTATTCAAAAGTGTTTTGAGCCATAATAGCACAATTGAAATGAGTATATAATCATTCCCCCAAAAAACTGCAACCCCAAAGACTCACAAACTTACACGCACACAGGGCCAGGTACATAGAACAAATGGATGACATGGACCAAGTGTAAGGCAGTAAGGAGCAGTGGACAGTGGGGCCAAATGGATAGCATACAGGAGACGCCACCAAGCAGCTCCAGCTATCCATCGCCGCTAGGGAATATGAATCCAGTGTAACCATCTCTTCTGATTTTTTCCAAAGACACATGAAATTCTAGTCTTTGTGGGAAATATCCCCATTTTTAAATTTTGGAGCTTATTCAAAAAATTTAAAATACATTGTGAGCCAACATTATGGGAAACAAACAAAACATATCTAAAGACCCACTTTGGCCCATGGACTATTCATTTTTAACTTCTGCTTTAAAGGATGATGCTTAATTGGCAGTACATACATATATATATATGCACATAAAATTCAAATACCTTTGTTTTAGACCTGACTCTGTCACTTACCAACTGTGTGGTCTTCAGAAAGATGCCTAACCTCTGTGAGCGAAAGTTCACTCATTTGTAATCACAGAGAATCCTTGTGAGGACCGAAAGGTAATGTTTATGAAAGTTCTTAAAAACTATTACATAATGCCAAAAATATGGTTATTATGATTTTAAATTTTCATGACTTTTTAATCATCATTTGATATTTTTTAAATATTTTATTATGTTTGGACTCATCCCAACTTTTTGTACACAGGATTAAGACTGGTGACCCTCTTTCAGAAAATCATGAAAACAGTAACATTGGTCTTCTTTGAATGGCTATTCAGAGTAATATTTTAAGATTTTAAAAGCCTCTTTCCAGTAATTGATGTATTTTTACAAGATAAAATGATAACTTCAAACTATGCAATGCATTCCATTTCAAAACTGCTCTCTTTTTTTCTTTCTTTGCAAGCACCTTAAATGGTAAAAATAACCTCTTCTTCAAATTCAATTGAAATTCTAAATGGCCTTCACCCAAGGAGCTTAGATAGGCTGGAACACTATGCTAGAATTTGGTAGAAATTATAGAGATTAAGTCAAATTATATTAGGTTTCTTGGGTTATGCTTTGTGTGAATGGATGACACCTACTGGTATAAACTGAAAATTGGCTTTCTCTTTTCAAAAAGAAAAATAACTGCTCATCTCTCAGATCAAGAAGGGAAAAAAAATCACCTCCAGCAGAGTCCAACACTGTTAAAAGTGTAATCACCAGATGTACAAGCCAAGGATTTTGTGAAATCATGAGAAAACGTTCATGGTACAGTATATTAAAAAAGCAAGCTACATGTACAACATATATATAAGTTTAATGTTTAAAATTTTATATAAAAATCTATAAAGAAAAATATATAAAAACAATACATAGAAAAAGGGAAAGGATAGGCACCAGAATGTTAATTTGCTAATTAATATGCTAAGTATAACTAATGATTATTTTTCCTTTATGTTTTCTGCATTTCAAAACCTTCCCCTATGCCCATGTAACAATTCAGCAAACAAAAGTCACGTGTAATTTTGTTTCCATCAATCAGATGTGCCAATACCTCACTTGCTTTTGGAACTGCATTAATGGCAGAGAAGTGGTAGACATCTATTTTGCTAGCACAGATGGTCACAGCAGGACAGTCTTATAGCCAGTTGATTCAAGACATGGCAGCCTCTAACAGTGGTCATGACAGCTTTTATGATTATGACAAAAACCATGTAAATCTGGGGGCTGGGAATTATTTCTAAAAGCTAAGACCAAGAATCTGCTTCTCCAGCCCTGCCAAATATTTTGTAATATCTGGTAACAAATCCTTTTCTGGTTAAACTAGAGAGAATGGTTTTAGGTTTCTTGGGTTTTTTATTAATTTATTATAACAGCAATAAACATATACTCTATGTGTGAGTGTGTGTGTGATTGTTTTCTCTTCCATAAAGTTTTACAAAATTACCTTATGAATGAGGAAGCGGACTATCTAAAGCACAGAGAATGAAAGTGATAAAATAACTCAATAAATTATAGCCAGACAATGCCCTTGTTGGTGGTGTTTTTTAAAAATATCTATTGTCACCTAATGTTTTTTTCCAAATGAACATGAAAATCATGTTTAAATTTTCACAAGTTCTCCCTGCCCAATCTTTCTGCTCTCCACATTCCACTGGAATTTTGATTCCATACAGTGCTGAGTGCCTAGACTTCTACATTACTACTTGGAGATCCCAACAGCATCCCACAGCCTAGTAATTCATAGCATTTACAAGCCATTTTATTTTAAAAGTTAGATGAAGGTTTAACAGATGCCATTATAAGTGCTATAAGAATGTGCATATGTGAAACTAACCTCATACTTTTTATCAGTTTCCACCTTTATTTCTTAACCACTAGTTCATATCTTGAATAGACTTTGGTGTCTTTAAGAAATTAACATATAACAAGAATTGTCCCAGCCGGGCGCGGTGGCTCATGCCTGTAATTACAGCACTTTGGGAGGCCAAGGCAGGAAGATCACTTGAGGTCAGGAGTTTGAGATCAGCCTGGACAACATGGTGAAACCCTGTCTCTACTGAAAATACAGAAATTATCCAGGTATGGTGGCAAGTGCCTGTAAGCCTAGTTACTCGGGAGGCTGAGGCAGGAGAATCGCTTGAATCTGAGAGGCAGAGGTTGCAGTGAGCCAAGATTGCATCACTGCACACCAGCCTGAGCAACAGAGCGAGAGATTCCATCCCCGCCCCCACAAAAAAAGAATTGTCCCCATTCTTAAGATTGAACCACTTGAGAAGAGGGGCAAGGATCTCACAGACACTAGCAGGGTTTGATAGGGAATTATAAGAAATGATGACTGAGGTAAGTAACTGTCCAAAAAAAATAGAAATGGTTGAAAAGTTTAATGGAGAAGATGGAGTGACAGATCACAGTGGCTTGGTGATTAAGGCAGGTAAAAGAGATAATAAAGACAGAAAATATATTAACTCACATTTGTATGGGATGGTACAGTGTGCATAACACCTACACACATTATATGTTAAAAACCAGTGACTTGCACAGAATGGATATTATCACCTGCATCTTGTTAGAATGGAAACCTAAGTCTCAAAGAAGTTAAATCGTTTGCCCAAATTAGCTAAGCCAGGACCAGAACTCATATACACTCACTTCTAGATTAGTGCTGTTACAAGTGTCCAGAAAGAAAAAGAGAAACAAAGGTGTTAGATTTGCTGAAGTTTATCCTGGAGGCTTGGTTCTATCTCAGACTCTCTGAGTTTACATTTTCCTGTGCCTAATGAATACAACTGTAAAAACTACTAGACACAGCCTCCCGTCTGTTGGTTATTGATCATTTCCCAAATTAGAGAAGCACTGAAGTGTCCAGACCTCTCTTATTTTACCCTTTAATAAGTCATTTGATATAAAAAATAAAAACAGTTTTGATAGATGTGGTTATAAAGCCATGAAAATTAACATCACACTCTATTATCCAAACCCCCACCTTAAATCTCTAGAATTATTTTATAACAGGTACACTAGATTTACTATCAAGACACTGTACACCCAATCTGGACCTCCAGCCCAGAGGATGAGCAGTTTCCTCATACAGCATACTGAATCAAAATCTCCAAGGGACACAGGTCGAGTGAGAATTGTCAGAGTGAAATTAAAGTTCATCAAAAGAGAACATTTTTTTAGGAAAAAAGAGTAAAGACGATTACTAGATCTGCCACACATTAAACCATATTATAAAGTTATAATAATTCAGTCATTTTAGGCTGGAATGAAGACAGACAATTCAACAGAATAGACTATATATCCAGAACTAGGTATTTGTGTATATAAGAATTTAATGTTTGATACTATCATTGCACTGGATGGGGTTCAGTTGCAGATAACAGAAACCATTCTCTCCAGTTTAACCAGAAAAGGATTTGTTACCAGATATTACAAAACATTTGGAAGGCCTAGAGAAGCAGATTCTTGGGCTGAGCTTCTAGAAATAACTCCCAGCCCCCAGACTTACATGGTTTTTGTCATAATCATAAAAGCTGTCATGACCACTGTTAGAGGCTGCCATGTCTTGAATCAACTGGCTATAAGACTGTCCTGCTGTGACCATCTGTGCTAGCAAAATAGACGTCTACCACTTCTCTGCCATTAATGCAGTTCCAAAAGCAAGTGAGGTATTGGCACATCTTATTGGTGGAAAAAAAATTACATCTGAAACATAGCTGCAAGGAACCCCAGGAAAGGTCATTTTCAAATTTTCAGCCTCTATAATATAGAAAGGCTCACTTGGACATTAGAGTGGAATTTGAGCAAGTGAATTCCAGTATCTATCAAAAATAGCATTTCACATCAGCTAGAAAAGAAGAGTTATTTAATAAATGATGACAAAGCATTTGGGTAGCTAGTTGAAAAAAGATGTATTTAGATCTATACCTTACACTCTACATCAAAATTAATTGCATATAAATTAAAAAGTTAAATTATAAAAATTCACATTAATAAATGAAGGAACATAAAGAAATATGTTCTATGTACAAAAGAAACCTTGCAGAGAAATGTTAATAGACTGGATCCAAAAGGAATTTTGTACACAACATACAATGATTATAATCAAGACATTCAAGACAATACTTACAGGAAAGAGGCAAAGAATTAATATTTGTCATATTTTAAATCCTCATGCAAATTGACTTTCAAACATTAAGACCCCATAGATAAATATGCAAGGCACTTGAATGTTAAATTGACAAAAAAGGGAAAAATGTAAAAAGATGTGCATGAATATGATAAATAGTTAAAAATAGAAAGAAAAATGGGTCAAAAGATAATATCAAGGAAAAATTCAAGAAAAAATGATTTTATATTAATAAAAAGCATAATTCACAATGAAGCTTTACTAGCTGCATTTATATTTGTATAATACATCATTGAAATCTCTGAAGTAAAACTACCAGAAATATTTGTAAAACTGATGGAAACACAATCATTATGAGAGATTGCATTAAGTCTGATAATTCGCATAAGCAAAATGTACAGAGAATTTGAATAAAAATGTAAAAATTTGATTAGATACATATTAAAATTCTAGTTTATTAGAAAATATACCTACTTTTCCAATACATGGAACATTTATGAAAAGCAATTATGTATTAGAACTCAAAGAAACCCTCAATATAAATTCAAAAGCAGGAAATTTATATCTTTATTGATCACTATGCAATAAACCTAAATGTTAGTAAGAAACATTTAAGTGTTAAAACATAGCTACTTGAAAATTTCAAATATCCCTCTCTAACTCTGTGATCAAGAGTAAATCGGCTGGGAGTGGTGGTGCACACCTGTAATCCCAGCACTTTGGGAGGCCGAGGCGGGCATATCACTTGAGGTCAGGAGTTCAAGACCAGCCTGGCCAATATGGTGAAACCCCGTCTCTACTAAAAATACAAAAATTAGCCGGGCTTGGTGGGGCATGCTTGTAATTCAAGCTACTCAGGAGGCTGAGGCAGGAGAATCACCTGAACCTGGGAGGTGGTGCTTGCAGTGAGCCAAGATAGGGCCACCACACTCCAGCCTGGAAAACAGAGTGACACTCCACCTCAAAAAAAAAAAAAAAAAAAAGTAAATTGCAATTACAGACTACTTGGAGAAAATAGGATAGTGAAATATAATTTACCAAAACAAATTAGATGTGGCCAGTCCAAGTTATAATTGGGAAAAAATGTATTCATACACCTTTGGTTCTTTATATTATTTAACAAGAATGAAATGACACTAATGAGCCAATCATTTAAATCAAGAGATACAAAAAGAAAAACTAAGCCTTTAAAAAGTAGAAACGTAGAATTAATATGTATTTAGAAATGGAAAAAATACTGAGTTAGGAAATAGAAAAAATGTAACTAATAAACCAAAATTCCTGTTTTCACTTTTAAAAATATTAATTTGAACAAGACTCTCTTAGCATAAGGAAAAGGAAAATATATATGTGCAATATTAAAAGAGAAGGAAATAATACAGATACTGATGAGATTTTTTAAATTTTAAAGAAAATACAACACAAAATACCATGTAACTTTTAAAAACATGGTTGAAATGGCCAATGTTTTGGGACACAGGAAACTGATACAGAAATAAAAAACTGAACAGAGTCATAACCTTGGAAGAAAATAGCAATAGAACTAAGAAACTAACTCATACAAAAGGGCTGAACCCTGACTATTCTACAAGCGAGTTATTTAATGACTCAAAAAGTAGAAAATTCCTGTGCTATTTAGACTAGTCTGAAGCACTAGAGGTAAAAATAGAAATTCTTCAGGTTATTGTGTGAAGTTGATATAATGTTAATGACAAAATCTAACAAGCTTACCTCAAAAAAGATTAACAAACCAATCTCACTTATTAATATAGATACATTCTAAATTAAATACTAAAAAATCTAGTCCAGTGGTTTCTTAAGGAAATAATTCACTGATAGGATTTACTCCCAACAAGCAAGGATTGCTTAAAAATAAAATGTCTATATCTCAGTAACTTTGCATGATTTTTAAGAAGAAAAATCTGTGAATACATCAGAACTAGAAGGATATTTCCTAGCCTGATGAAAAGTCATACCACACATCACCAGACATTGTCATGTTTACTTATGAAACACTGAAGGGATCCCCTGAGGTTAGAAGGAAGGCACTACCCCTGTTGTTTTTCAATATCCAGAAAGATATTTAAAAGAAATAATTGTTATACCTTTTTAAAAAGAGAAGAGACAATTATCAGATGTTTGCTCTGATGTCACTGATTACCAAGAAAATCCAAGAGAATGAACTGGAAGGGGGTTAATAAGAAAGTTTAGTAAGGCAGCCAAGGACAAAGTAAATATAAGAAAAGCCACAGCTTTTTTTATGTCAGGGGGAAAATGAATGGTTAGAAAATTATAAGGGGGAAAATAACAATAAACAAGCACAGTTTATGAAGAAAGCTATGAAACTTTCAGAGGGACATTAACAGAAGATTTCAATAAATGTAAAGGCATACAATGCTTCTCAGTGAGAAGACGCAATGTTATAAAAATATTAATTCTCTCCAAATTATTTTATAAATATAATATTTTTACAACCAAAATTCCAGTTGTATTTATCACATTTGGGAGTCTGACAAAATGATCCAGGAATTCTTCGGAAGAATGAAGTTGAGAATCACCAAGACAATTAATGGGCTAGAAGAAGAAGTGATGAGTGGTTGAGCCTACGAATAGGCATAAGAATTAAACTGAACACAAAATCCAAAACCAAATCCTAATAATATTCAGTATTCAGTAAAATGACAGATGCATAGAATTTCAAGTCTGTGGGAAAAATATGTATTTCTCATTAAACAAAGTGTTAGGAATAATTAGCTAACCTTTTGGGGAAAAATGGAATTAGATCTCTACCTCATATGATACGGCAAAATAAATTCATGAATCAAGATGTAAAAAACTGAAATCATAAATAAATTTGAAGAAAATTTAGATTAGAAAGTATTCCCTAGTTGCTTGGAAGGATGAACTCCTTCCTCACTATTTCTCAGACATTCTCCTTATCTGTATTGATAGCATCTTTTTTTTAAGCCATAATCATGTGCCAAAAAAGGCATATTTAAGAAAATATATTGATAAATACTTCATCTATATATTTCAAAAGGTATTTTGAAACCTAAAAACAAAGGAAATTTGAAAGAAAAACCTTGATATACTTACTTCCTAAAAACTCTCACATTTTCCTGCATCAAAAAAATTAAAACTAAAAGTAAAATGGTGAAGGGAGAAAAAATATTTGCAACTTATATGATGGCCAAAGACCAATGTGACCAATACATAAAAATTCTTACAAATTATTAATAAGATGAAAAAAGTTTTTTAAATTAAAGTCTAAATAGGCAATTCACCCACACGCATAAAAAGCCTAAGTCAGCCATTCACAAAAGAAGAAAGGCAGAAGTCCAAAATATACATTAAGACAAAGAAATTTCAAGCTCACTAGTCAGCAAAAATGAATGAGATACATGAAACCACAAGGTTCATTTTTTCCTACCAATTTTGGAAAAAATTAGACATTTAAATGATATTTAAAAGATATTCAATGATATTCCAAGGATATTAAATAAAATCTAATGTTCAGTTTTAGTAAGGAAATAAGTAATGGACATTTTTGTCCACAGCTAGCAGGAGTGAACATTGATACAACCTTCTAAACAGCCATTTGGTAACAAATATCAGAAGTCTTAAACCACATCACCTGATCTCCTGACCAAGCAGCACCCTCCCAGGAGGCCTGGCCCATCACTTCATCAAACATTTCCAAGCAGGCCAGGGTCCCCATTAAAGTTCTAGTTAGGACTCCAACCCCATATACATACATGCATCTATATCTATAGTATAAATTATCTTTACAGACGTTCCCGATTTACAATGCGGTTACACCCAAATAAACCCATTGTAAGTTGAAAATATCCCAAGCTGAAAATACATTTAATACACCTAACCTACCAGGCATTGTAGCTTAGCCTAGCCTACCTTAAACATGCTCAGAACACTTATATTAAGCCTACAGTTGAGCAAAGGCGTCCAACACAAAGCCTGTTTTATAATAAAATGTTGACTATCTCATTAAATTTGTTGAATACTGCACTGAAAGTGAAAAACAGAATGTTTGTATATGGGTACGCACCATTAACATACACAGCTGCAAGCACACTGGGACCTGAAGGAGGTTTGAGGCACTGAACTAGTTAATTGCTGGATGGTAAGGATGCTACAGGAACAGGTCATCAATTCCTCTCTCTCCTGCTGAGCCTCTGTAGAAGGCAGTGGGGCATTGACACTTGTTGATGGTTTAGCAGGCACAGTGTTTTTCAGAAAGGCATCAAGAATCGGCTGCTTATCCTTGAGACAGCGTGGCTGACTGGGAGTTGAGAACTGCAGCCTCTGCAAAGCATCACAAAAGAGTACCACATGTGGCTGGCTCCAGAAAAGATCAAAATTCAAAATTTGAAGTTAAGTTTCTACTAAATGAGTATGGGTTTTGCACCATCATAAAGTCAAAAAATCCTAAGTCAAACCATCCTGAGTCAGGGACCATCTGTATAAACATCAGACATCCATATGTTGTCTTACCTCCCTCACAGCCATGTGGTGGAAGGTACCTTCCAAATGACTGAATAACTTTTTTTTTTTTTTTTTTGGAGACAGTCTTGCTCTATCCCCCAGGCTGGAGTGCAGTGGCATGATATCGGCTCACTGCAACTTCCACCTCCCAGGTTCAAGTGATTCTCATGCCTCAGCCTCCCAAGTAGTTGGGATTACAGGTGCGTACCACCATGCCTGGCTAATTTTTGTATTTTTAGTAGAGACAGGGTTTCGCCATGTTGACCAGGCTGGTCTCGAACTCCTGACCTCAAGCGATCCACCAGCCTCAGCTTCCCAAAGTGCTGAGATTACAGACATGAGCCTCTGCACCCGGCTAAATTTTATTTTTTTTAAGTGTTTAGTGTCTGATGGACAAAGCCTGAACAGTATGTGCCAGAGTACATACCTATTCCAGCTTTGAACATTTGTCCTGGAAGTACCCTTAGAAACATATTGATAACCTGAAAGAGAATAACAGCAAAACAAATAGAAAATGTAATTGGAACTGTTCTACCTATCCTTCCTAGACTGAGGTAAAGAGATCCTGAAATATATTTAAAATAAAGATGTATAAGAAACAATAGGAACTTCTAAATGTGCTATATTTGTCATTGCTCTAGTAGTTTTGTTGCTATTATATAAAAACTAAAAAATTAATGCTGTGTGTTCCTATGGATGGGGATGGCCTGTGTCTGCATTTTGCATTATTTTATCAAACGAGTGATTTTTTTCTAATTTTTTTTTGAGACAAGATTTCACTCTGTTGACCAGGCTGGAGTAAAGTGGCACAATCTTGGCTCACTGCAACCTCTGCCCCTGGGGCTCAGGCAATCCTCCCACCTCAGTCTCCCAAGTAGCTGGGACTACAGGCATATACCACCAGACTCGGTGAATTTTTTTTTTTTTTTTTGGTAGAGACAGGGTTTGGCCATGTTGTCCAGGCTGGTCTTGAACTCCTGGGCTCAAGCGATTTGCGCACCTCGGCCTCCCACAGTACTGGGATTTCAGGCATGAGCCACTGCACCTGGCCAACAAGTCATGTTCTTTACAATTGATAGATGGCTTCAATTCCCCCCAAAAGATGCCAGTTGACAGCCTAGAAAGCATTTTATTTTTCTGCTAATGAATGTATTTTCAACAATGCTAATTCTCATCAGGCAACACAAAAGCACCTACTGAACCAAGGCTACATAATGATAAACAAGATGTGTAGAACCCAACATAAAGCAATACTGACTTTAAGATCACAGAGAATATATTAGTTACAGATTTCCATTGTAAGTGATCAAAACCCAAATGACTTAAGAAAATGAATTATTGACTCATGAAACTTAAACTCAGGAAAATCTATCTTTAGGTACAGCTAGATCCAGAAATCTCTCTTTCCTTATATCTCTTTTTTGCTGTTTTTTGTGTTGACTTCATTCTGAAGCAGGTTCTTCCAAGAATCTCTATGCTTCTCTCCTCCCAGCTTTGCAAGCTCAACAGCTAATAAAGAGTATAGCATGCCGGGCGCAGTGGCTCATGCCTGTAATCCCAGCACATTGGTAGGCCAAGGTGGGCGGATCAAATGAGGTCAGGAGTTCAAGAACAGCCTGGCCAACATGGCAAAACCCTGTCTCTACTAAAATTGCAAAAATTAGCCAGGCATGGTAACAGGTACCTGTAATCCCAGCTACTCAGGAGGCTGAGGCAGGGGAATCACTCGACCCCGGGAGGTGCAGGTTGCTGTGAGCCAAGATTATGTCACTGCACTCCAGTCTGGGTGACAGAGTGAGACTCAGTCTCAAAAAAAAAAAAAACAGTATAGCATTGGCTAAAGGCCTAGGTGTGATGCATTGGACAGATACAGTTCACATGCCTGTTTTTGAAATAATCCCAGTAGCAAAAGAGATGCAGAGCTCTGTTCAGCTAGGCCTGCCCATGTGCCCATGCCTGGAGCCCAGGAGTGAGGTCTGCTCTAAGCCAACCACATGAACTAAGAGACGGGAATAGTGGCCCCTAAAGGAAAATCTAGGTGCTATTACCAGAAAAGAAGGAAAGAAATGTTGAGCAGACAAAAACAGCAGAGGTCTGCACAGATGGGAAGATGCTTTCTTTATGTTGACACTGAGGATAAAATAAATGCTCAAAGAAGGCACAGTACAAAAACTTACTGAGGTAGGATATATAGTGAAGCTTTTAGACTAAGTCACTGCCAGTGACTAACATAAGCTTTTTCTTAGTCATTTCATCTTTCAAAATAGAGGGGAAACTGGGAGTCTGGAATTAGCACTCGTTGTTTGACTGTTCAAAGGCCTGGTATAGTGTGATGCTCAGGTACCTCATATTCAACAAGAAATGAAAACCTTGGGGTGAGAAGGACCCTCTTTCACCCTCCTCTGTGCTGTGGGATGCCGAGGCTTACAGAGCACCTCAACTCCCCCAGCCTCTGGCTTCCGCTTGCTCTCAGCTGCTGGAGTTCTGGCTGGAGACAGGAGGGCAGGAGGAAAGTGAGGCTGGAGTGTTTGTTCCCGAGGCGACCTCCCTGCAAAACCACAGCTCGTCTCAGGAGCCTTCTCGCACAGCTACGGCGACCCTTGCAGCTCTGCCTGGGTTCTGGTAAGCATTCTCTCCCCGAACTTCAGATCTGGAGGTGGGAATGGCTTCCTGTTGCTTTCCCTGGAATGCTTCTGCACCTTCTGTTGATTTTCTTTAGCCCTGCTCACACCTTGGTTAATCATCATTGATTACACTCTCCTCAGTCACCCGAACTTGAGTTTACTGCCTGCTTCCTTGGAGGGGGAGAGTGGCCCAACTGAGTCATAGACCAATTTTGTAAAGATAAATATAGTAAGTGCCTGGCTATCTATTGTTATTTCAGGGATGAGGCAAGACAAAGGTCTTTAGCTCACTGGCCTTCTCAACTATTGATCTACTCACTAATACGTGAATTTCCTTTAAGTGGAAACAAAGCCTTTCATTACACTGCATTTACATAGAGTGTAAACTTCCCTGACTTCAAATTGCTGCACTATAGAAATGACTGATATCGGATTCTTTCTTGAGGAATAGCATTCACCATAAAGGGAGATAGAACAGTGAGGCTCAGAGTCTGATAATGACAAACAAGATGGTGATGACCAGGCACGGTGGCTTACGTCTATAATCCCAGCACTTTGGGAGGCCGAGGCAGGAGGGTTGCTTGAGCCCAGGAGTTTGAGACAAGTCTGGGCAACATAGGGAGACTCTGTCCTTACCAAAAATCTAAAAATTAGCTGGGTATGGTGAGGTGCTCCTGTGGTTCCGGCTACTTGGGAGGCTGAAGTGGGAGGATTGCTTGAACCTGAGAGCCATGCTTGCACCACTGCACCCAGCCTAGGTGATAAAGCAAGAGCCTGTCTAAAAAAAAAAAAAAAAAAAAAAAAGGTAGTGACAACACAGTGAAGAAAGGACCCAGAAAAAACCTACAAGACTATGCATACCAAAGAAAGACTATGTATACCAAAGACGGACTTTTTCAACTCCTAAGTTTGAAGGCTGGCTCTAAAGCTAAGCATCTCCCCTTTACCAACCTAGGACAAATTAGATTACCCACGATATGGGCTGAATCCTGTCCCCCTCAAAATTCCTATGTTGAAATTACAAGTCCCAGTACCTCAGAATGTGACTGTATTTGGAGATAAGGCCTTTAAAGAGATAAAGAAGGTAAAATGTGATCATATGGGTGGGATCTAATCCAATATGACTGGTGTCCTTATAAGAAAAAATTAGTATGCGCACACACACACACACACACACACAGAGAGACTATGTGAAGAACACAGAGAGAAGACGAACATGTACAGCCAAGAAGAGAGGCCTAGAACAAATCTTTCCCTCCTGACCCTCAGAAAATCCAACCTGACAACACCTTGATCTTCAACTTCTAGGCTCCAGCATTGTGAGAACTTTCTGTTGTTTAAGCCACCCAGTCTGTAATACTTTGTTGTGGCAGCCTAACAAATTAATACACCCACTCCCAAAGTTCCCAAGATAAAGACTTACTCAAAGAGAAAGAAAAAGCTGAATTTCTCCGCCAGACCAAGAAAACCAAAGCAATTCACTGTGTCAGCATCCTGAAGCTGCAACTTGTGTATATCAACCTAAGGCGAAGTCATGGCCACTTTCTTTACCCATCCATCAATAGATGCCATCAGATGCATCTTTTGGGACAGCAAAATAATTAGCACATTTATTTGTCAGCCATATGGGGGAACTGACGTATGGTTGGACCACTGACTCTTCTACCAACTATTAGGACAAAGCTTCGTTTATAAGCAAGAACTTGGCATTTTAGAACTCAATATGTCATCTCATCTTGCACAATGATACTGTATTAAGGTCTACTTACTGGGTAAAGAGGTATGGAAAGTCACTAATAAACTCAACTGATTGTAAAAGAATAAGAACTCAAATTACAACATGAGGTAAGACAAGATCCCTGAATCACAGAGGTCAGTTCCTTACCTGACCACTAGGTATGACTATGCCAACAAAAGTTATTGATAGATCCTTACTGGAGACAGCTGGGTCTCTTTGAAGCCGTAGCCTGACCTAACCCAACCACTTTAATTTGCACGATCTGCCCACTAAGGTTTAGCCTATTCAGTTTGTTGTTAGTCACTGCCCTATAGGAACAGGGGAAGTTTAAAAAGTAGTGGAGAGCAAAGCAAAGAAAGAGCCCCAAACAATCATATTTATTATTTTTCTCTCCATAGGAATAAATACTATCCAGATATCCCCTGTTTCCATTGCAATTACTAAAAGGTAGTGGAATCTTTTGTGAAATTTGTGCTTGGGAACCCACTGCCTTAGAATAAAAGCATCGAGTAGGCTTGGGAGTAAATCTAAAAAATAAACTTAAGAAGGAAAATCAGGCTGGGTGCAGTGGCTCATGCCCATAATTCCAAAACTTTGGGAGGCCGAGGCGGCTGGATCACCTGAGGTCAGGAGTTGGAGACCAACCTGGTCAACATGGTGAAACCCCGTCTCTACTAAAAATACAAAACTTAGCCAGGCGTGGTGACGGGCACCTGTGTCCCAGCTACTCGGGAGGCTGAGGCAGGAGAACTGCTTGAACCCAAGAGGCGGAAGTTTCGGTGGCCAGGATCGTGCCACTGCACTCCAGCCTGGGTGACAGAGCAAGATTCAGTCTCAAAAAAAAAAAAAAAAAAAAAAAAAAATCAAAACCAAAATTGCTGAAGTTCTAGAGATCTCAGACTCAACAATAAAAAGTTCTGGGTAATAAAAGCCCTGTTAATGGAGTCATTTGTTTTATATTGTCTCATTTTAGTTTCAAGTTCCAAAGATGTTCATTTTTACTTAACTCACTGAGGAACTGTGTTCCTAACCATTATGGATACAAAGGAGTTTTTCCTTCAAATATATAAACTGAGAAGTTTTCCTGCATCCTTACATGTGATTTTTATTAGACCCAGTGCCCAGGAATTCTTCCAGTGAAATCCAACTTGATTTCAAAATAGAAAAACTGGATTCCCTTCACAGACTCTTGCTTGGCTACAAACTGTTGAAGCAACTGTGCTTCCTTCAGAAAGGCCGGGTGTCCAGTGCAGAGATGAAGAGCTGGCTGCAGAGACAGGCCTTTCAGGTTTGAATCAGGCTCTGCAGTCTCTCGAGCTGCAGGTTCGTGGGCAAGTGAGGGAACCGCTCGGGGTTCAACGTTCTCATCTGTAAAATGAAGATCATGACAGTACCTATCTCCTGTTAGTCTGTTGTGAGAACTGTGTTAAATAAGTTAACATAGTAAAGCATTTCAACTAATGTGCTAACATAAACCTAGTATGACATAAAACCTAATGTTTTATTTTTTCAATAAGTACTAGCTGCTGCTGCTGCTGCTGTTGTTGTAATAGAAAAATAACACCTAACTTCTCGCCTCTTATCCAGCAAAGATGCCTCAGCTCTGTTGTCTACGCCATTCAAACAAACAATGGACTTGTAATCAAAGTGTGAATCAAAGGGTGGCCTGTGTGGTTAGCTGGTAAACAGCTCGAGCTGTCTGTCAGGGTCCCCGAGCTGGGGCTGTGGTGGTAGTGAGGTTTTGTGGCACAAGTTTTCTCAGTGGGTTTTGCTCTGAAGATGCAGAGGTTGTTTACCTTTAAAAAAAAAAAAAAAATCTTTTTCTTGCTCTCCTTGTAAGATTTAGTAAAAACTTGAAACTATTTGTGACTTTGTGTGCTCCAAAAGCTAAATATAGAAAGAAGACAACTAATATTATGAAATGTGAGGACAGAGAAGAGGTGTGATGAAGCTTAAGGCAGAACGTGCCATTATTTTCAGGTTTGAGGTCAAAAAAGTTTGCTTACATTACCTCCTAGTGAGATAAACTCCCCTAAACCTTTCCTTCCTATCAAACTCCATCCATAACGATGGTGGGAGAGAAGGAAACCGAGTAATTACTTTCCCTCAAATCGTTTCCAAATTGCTGTGTTGGACATATTTATTTAGAGTTTCAGTGGCAGTGTTTTTCCTAAATGCCCTCAGAATTTAATGCAATAATATCAGCCTTTCAAAGGCATAAATTACTCAAGCCAGATTTTGGAAGTTTCATTTACTGCCTCATCAGTGCATAAAATAGCGAGAACCGTATGCACCTGGAAACTCCCCCATCTGGTCCAAGGGAGTCAAGGGTAGAATGACGTGGGAAAGTTTCCTTCAGTAGAGAATAGTACCCTTCAATTGCCCAGAATTTGACCCAAAAATTGTTAAAGAAACCGTGAAGGGATTCCAAAATATCCAGGCAAATGTCCTGTGTGTACACGGGTCCTGTGAAAACAGCCGCAAGCACAGGTGTCAGATGCTGCACTGATTGGTCAGACGCAGAACGCCCAAAGTTAGAGGCCAGCAGTGATTGGTGAGTGAGGAGAGCCGAATGTTGGCCAGAGGTAGGGAGGTGAAAGAGGAAATAGTGAAAGGGAGCAGAGAAAGGACAAGAGGGACAAAAATAAAGGAGAAGAGAGAGAAAGGAAGGAGAAGGAGTAGGAGAAGAAGGAAGGACTGTGAGAAGAAATGCAGTCTTACTAGGGAGAGATTTAACGAGGGGGAATAGGTTTATTGAGAACACCCAGGCTTGTTTTCTTAGCGGCTTCTATAAGGCGACATTTCTGAAACTGAGAAGTGATCTCCCCAAGTTGCAAACACTGTCATAGTCCCTGAATGATTTTAGTTTCTTTGCTTTTTGGTGTTATTTGTTTTTGCTATTTTCCAGTGCCACTTGGACTATGATTATCTTAATAATTGTATTTTTAATAAATGTGTCCTTATATTTATATTTTATTTTAAATAAATTTTAAAACTTTCATATCAGTAATTGAATGGAAAGCCAATATTATTTGCCATGAATAAAAGGTGATGACAACAATAAATTAGAAACAAACAATACCTTAAATTCTATCCAGATCCTAATAACAGACAGAGAAGAGACAGATATATATCTATAGATATAGATATCTATAGATATATATCCTAGTGTGTTAGGGAGACATTAAATGAGTATTGGTCTTTAATATAATGAAAAGAAAAAAAGAGAATCTAAATGAGAAAAAAAATTTTCACTTGGTAAGTGAATGTTATTTAATGCCCTATCCAAGTAACACCTGAAGTCATTTTTCCTTAGACTTCCAAAAACAGGTGTTATCCATTTCACATTTTAGAAACTGTTGGGTTTGTGAGCATTTTATTTCATAGAAAACACCATGCTCTTAATAAATTAAGCCATTTTTTTCATAGACTAGTCACCAGTGTTACTGGAATTTAGTTAATCTGAGCACCCCCTCCAAGAGGATAATCCCCTCTGGGCATACTAAGGCTTTATGGGGGGAGGACCAGAACCAGAGCCAGGAAAGGAGTCAACCCAGAAAAATGCTGTCAAAGAGTCACTGGGTCCCTGGATGAGGTCCTTACCACTGCATCTGCCCCTGGAACACACGTGGCTTCTGGGCACTTGCGAGTGGCCAGTTCAAACTGAGATGCACAATGTAAAATACGCACCAGATTTTTGAAAACAGTACAAAAATTTTAAATCTCTTATTAATAATTTATGCTGATTTTATATTAAAACAATTTTTAGATATATTGCATTAAATAAAATATTAAAATTAAATTCACTTTTTTTACCTTTTAAATTATTTTATTTTGAACCAATTTTCAACTTAAAGAAAAAATGCAAAATTGTATAAGTTCCCATATAGTCTTCACTTAGCTTCCCCTTAAGTTAATATCTTACATAACCACAGTACAATGACCAAAACCAGTAAATTAACATTGATACATTAGTATAAACTACAAAGTGTACTCAAATTTCACCAATTTTTCCACTGATGTCCTTTTTTCCCCAGGATCCAACCCAAGATACCACGTTGTATGTAGTTGTCATGTCCCCTTAGTTTTTTCCAATCTATGATTGTTCCTCGGTCTTTCCTTGCATTCATGACCTTGACACTTTTGAAGAGCACTGATCTGTTATCTTGTAACATGTCCCTCAGTTTAGGTTTGTGTAGTGTTTTCTCATGATTCTCATTTCTTATGAATGAGTGTGTGTGTTTTTGGCAATAGAAATCACAGACAGAAGTGCCCTTCTCAGTGCATTCTAGCAAAGGGCTCATGATGTCAATGTGTCTTGTTACTAGTGATTTTTACTTTTATTTAATGTGGCTACTACAAAACTTTTAATTACATGTGTGCCTCACATTGTAATTCAATTGGACAGTGTTGGTTGACACCATACACAGGTAAAATAATAAGTATGTGACTTAAAAGAACATATTCATAACAAAATATATGGGTTTAATCATCAATATTTTCCAGACCCTTTTCATGTATTTCAAAACCTTTTAATACTAATGACACCAAATGTTTACTGAGAACTTACTCTATGTCAGACTCTTGTCTAAACACTTTGCATGTGCTGAGTCATTTAATCCTCACACAACCTGATAAAGTAGATGGTCCTATCATCCCTGCTTTGCAGCTGGGGAACCTGAGATGGTAAAGAGGGTTTAAGTGGCGTAAGGCCCTCACACAGCTTGCTAAATGGCAGATCTAGAATTTAAACACAGGAGGAGAATTCCAGAGCCCAGGCTTATAACCACTACATTTTTAAAAGGTACAGCATCAGTTAAATCAGGGGACCCCAACTCCAGGTACCAGTCTGAGACCTATTAGGAACCGGGCACACAGCAGGAGGTGAACAGCCTTGCGCTCTGCCTGCTGTCAGATCAGCGACAGCATTAGATTCTCATAAGAGAAGCCACCCTATTGGGAACTGCACATGCAAGGAATCTAGGTTGTGCGCTCCTTGTGAGAATCCAGTGCTTGATGATCTGAGGCAGAACAGTTTCTTCCTAAAACTATCCCTCCCCCAACCCCTTACATTCGTGGAAAATTTGTCTTCCATGAAAACTGGTCCCTGGTGCCAAAAAGGTTGGGGACTGCTGAGTTAATTCGAATTCCACAGCTCAAGCTTCGTAACTCAAATTCCACAACTCAAGCTTTGCAATTCGAATTCCACCACTCAAGCTCTGTCAACTGTAAACTCTCTGTTTCAACTTTTCTCTCTTTTCCTGCATTACACAGTGTGGGAGAACTGATGTTTATTAAGTAAGCTTCCATACACTGTACTAAGAATTTAACATACATCATCTCATTTAATCCTCATAGCAGTTCCGTTTTACAGATAAGAAATCTAAGGCTTAAAAAGTAGCAAGTGGCAGAGGTTGAAATCCATTTATTTGACTCCCTAGTTTTCCATTATATGCACGTGCTCTCCAATTGTCCCAACTGCATAAGTGTTTTTAATGTTTACTAATTTTGAAAAATCAGTGCTCTGCTCTGGGGATTCCATCAATCAGCAACACTTCAGCCCATTATAGAAAAACATTATCAATTTTCCTTAAAAAAATTGATAATGACCCTGATGTGCCTTTTCAGACACCAAAGGAAGAAAACTATATCACCTTAGTACAAATTACAAAATTGATTAGGTTCCAGGTATGGGAAGCCCGGTCATTTATGTAAGGGATATAAGATAACACTTAATTACTCAGAATATCTGATAGAGAAAACAGAGCATTTGACCTCCTTGAAGTTAGCCAACTTAATTCCTTTCACACGTACTACAAATGCTTAGTATCCATAGCCTGGAAAAACTGCCTGTGGTTGAACGCAGAACCAGTTCTGTTAATCAATACTCACTCCAGTCGATGAACGACAGAATCTTCTTCAATAAAAGAGTAGAACTGGGCACCACTTCCTGAAATTGTGCCACCTAAATGGAGACAGGCAGAAGTGTGCCCCGGATGGAATATTCCAATGACTCCGGAGACCATGCACAGAAATGCAGATGTTTATTTGTTCACTTGGGTTGCCAAAATTGTTTTTAAAAAGTAATGGGATGATTACAATTTATTGAAATATGGAGAAATGTTCCATGAAACTAAACATCTTTGAATAAGGTAGGAGTGAGATATCTCATATTATTATGGATTACAAAGAAAAGAAACCAATTATTTCTCAGGATTTCCTGCTCTGAAATCCCGATTCCTTCGCCTCAGAACTTTCTACAGTTCCCAAATACGCCAGCAGAGGGTGCTGCTGAATCATACTTCATTCCCCAAACCCACAGCTGTACAAATGCTTTTGCTGCTTCTCTGAAAAAATAAAAATAAATCATGAACTGGCCCCATAGGCATGCGTGCAATGCACTGTAAGGGACAATGTTTTTTAAAATTCTTTTTTTTTTAACAGTTTTTTGCACAGGCTCAGAGCAAACGTAGTAAATTACTGTATTGCCAACAGTAGCAAGTAAGTCTCAGCAAGAAGAGATGGACAAATTGTCTGATGTGATGATGTCTGCCCCATGAATTGTTCTCTTGAGAGAATTTTGTGTTTGCATTGAAGGAGATGCCTGTCTGGAAAGCTGCATTTTTATTTTTTAGCGTGGATGTGTGTGTGTAGCTTTGCTTTAGAAGGAAGGAAGTGAGAGAGTTTCCATGCAGAGATTTGAAAAGGAAACCGATGTCCTTGGAGGATTGCAATATCCTGGAGAGGGCAAGAAAGTCAGCTGGAATTGATATACATCATCTCATCTTGGTCCCATTCCCACTTCCTCTAACTGTAAACACACATCACAGTCATCCTACAAAGCCTACTGAACTAGCAATAGATCCATGCCCCAGGGAGCAAGATGAGTAACTTTTAAATAAAATATCCATTCCCCTTTACAGGAAAGAAACAAAATGAGGTGGCAATGGCTGTTGACAGCAAAGCATGACCCCAGCACCTGAAGAGAATGGACAGACAAGATGCAGGTATGTTCCAATTCACAGTGAACTTGGGTTCTGAACGTTTGTTGGCAGGCCCATGTTTGGAATCGAGAGAATTATGAAGGCTGGGTACAGTCCTAGGACAGCCAAGCACATTCAGTCCATTGGCTGGACTATAACCCTGGCAGGGAAGCAGCCTGCTCTGAGCACCACCCTCATTCACTCTCAAAGGAGTGCTTGAAAGTGGAGATTAGCCCCATTTCACCCATGAAGACTGGGATCTAGTCAGCTTGTGGGATGTTGGTGCAAAAGTAGTTGCAGTTTTTGCAATTACTTTTGATGGCAATAATAACTTGCTCAAAGTCCAACAGCCAGCAAATGGTGGCACTCAGTCAATTGATTTCAAAACTTGTGCCCTGTCACTTCACTCACTTAAACTCACTGAGGGCTTTCAGTGTATCAGGCACTGCTCCAAGTGTGTCACATGCATCATTTCATTACACCCACAATAGGAGTAACAAACAGGTACTCTTACTCCCATTTTACAGATGAGGAAGCAGCAGCACAGAGAGGTTTAGAAAGTTGTCCGTGCTAGGAAGGGATGACGCATGGTTTAAAAACCAGGTCATGGGGCTCCAAAACTGTTGCTCTGAACCAAACCAACACCCAGGGGATCCTCCCAGACCCTCCACAGGTGCTCAGGCATTTACAGAGTTACAAATCTTCAGCCCAGAGGCCATAACTGCCAAAGGGGAAAGAACAAAGGGGTGCCCTCCCTGTACTGGACATGAGATTGGGTAACACTTTCTTAGAGCCTACGATTTGCCAGGTTCCATGTTTAGTGCTTTATATATATGATATCATTTGGTTCTCACAGTAGTCCTGGGAGAAAGGAATAGTTGGCCTCATGTTTAAGTAGAGAAACTTGTGCCAGAAGTTACTTAACCTACCCAAGGACATGCAGTTAATAAATAGCAGGGTGGGACTAAAATGTAACATCTGTTTAACTTGGAGGTATTTCCATGAAATATTATTAAAGGAGAAAAGCAAAATGCAAAAATGTGCATACAATATACATATATAAAGAAATACATTATTATCAGAAAGGTACAGAAGGATACATTTAAGGCTGTTAATCAGGGATATGGGAGAAGGTGGGGTAAGGATGTAAAAAGTACATACATCACACATTTAACATCTGTGAAAATATGCATGTGTGTAAGTATATGTACATATAAAAAGTTACGAAATTTATGCAAAAGTTATAATAAATAGAAATAAATTAATTTTGACTAATTAATAGACATTTGATGAAATTCAATAGCCATTTCTAATAAAAGTGCTTAGTATACTTTATTGTTATGGGTGTGTTGTTCTAATCCTGGATGATTAACAGAAATCAAAACTAAGCATTGTATTTAACATTAAAACTCTGGGCATGTTCACCTTAAAATCAGGAACAAGGCTAGGAATCCAACTATCATTCTCTGTAATTCAACATTACTGTAGAAGTTCTGGTTCATACAATACAAGAAAAGGAAGTATGAGGTGAAAACTTTAGAAAGGAAGACACAAAATTACCGATGTGGATAATAATGTTATTAAAAACACATCTATACACACACATACATATATCAACACAGCGCTACTTTCATACAACATAGGACCAACCATGGGTGTGTCAGTTAGGGTTCCCTGGAGAAACAAAACCAGTAGGATATATGTAGATATACAAAAGGAGATTTATAATAGGAATGGGCTCACACAATTATGAAGGCTGCAAATTCTCAGTATGCCATCTGCAAGCTGGAAAACCAGGAGAGCTGATGGTATATTTCCAGTTCAAACCTGGAGGCCTGAGGGCCAGGGGAACCAATGGTATAAGTCCCAGTCTAAGTACACAAAGGCCGAAGAACCAGGAGCACTGATGTCTAAGGGCAGAAGAACATAGATGCCCCAGCTCAGAGAGAGCAAATTTGCCTTTCCCTGTTCTCCTCCTGCCCTCAATGAATTGAATGACACCTATCTGCACTGGTGAGGGTGACCTTTCCTATTCAGTCTACCAATCCAAATGCTAATCTCTTCTAGAAACATCCTACAGAGACACCTAGAAATAATGGTTTACCAACTATGTGGCCATCCCTTAACCCAGTCAAGTAGACACGTAAAATTAACCAGTACACTTGGATATCATTTTTAAACTGGCAAAAATTATTGGTACCGTTTTACCTTCCTTACTATCTACAACCTACTAGTTTCTACCTCCCCAAGTTTAGGGCTATTACATTCCCCCAAACACTGAAATTACCATATTCCTCTTTTTTCTACCCATAATCAAAGCTATTTTCCCTCTAGGTAAAGAAAAAATGGCCCACCCAAACTTTTGCACAAGAAAGTGTGAATAGCCATTAAGATCTTCTTACTTTCCTAAATGTTTCTGTATATTTGGTTTTTTATTAATAATAAATTTTATTTTTAGAGCAGTTTTAGGTTCACAGTAATATTGAGTGAAAAGTACAGACAGTGGCCAAATACCCCTGTCCCCACACATATACAACCTACCCTACTATCAAGATTCCCCACCAAAGTGGTACATTTGTTACAATCAATGCACCTTTATTTGACACATCATTATCACTCAGAGTTCATGGTTTACATTAGGGTTCACTTGGTGTACATTCTATAGGTTGGGACAAGTGTATAATGACATATCTCTACCACTGCAGTTTTATGCAGAATAGTTTAACTGCCCTAAAAATTATCTATGCTCTCCCTATTCATCTCTCCCTCCTCCAACCCCTGGAGACTACTCATCTTTTCACTGTCTCTATAATTTTGCCTTTTCCAGGATGTCACGTAGTTGGAAGCACACAGTAGGTAGACTTTTCATATTGTCTTCTTCCATTTAGTCATATGCATTAACTTTTCCACCATGTCTTTCCATAGCTTGATAGTTCATTTGTTGTTAGCACTGAATAATATTCTACTGTCTGTTTCCCAACAAGAGCAAAAAAATAAAAACATTTCATTGTCTGGATGTACTATAGTTTATTTATCCATTCACGTAAAGAAAATCTGGTTGCTTCCGAGTTTTGGCAATTATGAAGTAAGCTGCTATAAACATTCATGTGCATGTTTTTGTGTGAACGTAAGTTTTCAATTCATTTGGTAAATACTAAGGAGCATGATTGCTGGATCATATGGTGAAAGTGTGTGTAGTTTTGTAAGAAACCTCCAAAATGTCTTCCAAAGTGGCTGTACGCATTTTGCATTCCTACCATCAATGAATGAGAATTCCTGGTGTTCTACATTCTCACAGCATTTGATGTTAGCAATGTTTTGGATTTTGGCCATTCTAATAGGGATGTCATGGTACCTCACTGTTGTTTTAATTTGCTGCTTCCTAACAACAGATAATGTTAAATATCTTTTCACATGCTTACTTACCATCCATGTACGGTCTTTTGTGAGATACTGTTCAAGTATTTCATACAATTTTAATTGGGTTGTTTATTTTCTCATTGTCAAATTTTAAGAGCTCTTTTGGATAACAGTCCTTTATCAGATGTGTCTTTTGTCAATATTTCTCCCAGTCTATGGCTTGTCTTCTCATGCTCGTAACATTTTTTTTTTCCACAGATAAGTTTTGAATTTTAATGAAGTTCAGCTTTTCAATTATTTCTTTCATAGATTGTGCCTTTGGTGTTGTATCTAAAAAGCCATAGTCATACCCAAGGTTGTCTAAATTTTCTCCAGTGTTATCTTCTAAAGGTTTTATAGTTTGTGTTTTGCATTTAGGTCTATTATCCATTTGAAGTTAATTTTTGTGATGGGGGAGACCTGTGTCTGGCTTCAGTTTTTGGTTTTTGGTTCTTGTTTTTTGCATGTAGATGTCCAGTCTTTCCAGCACTATTTATTGAGAAGACCATCTTTGATTTGTTAGATTATCTTTGCTCCTGTTAAAAGAAGAACTTTGACAAATTAAACTTAACAGAGTTAATCGGGCAAAGGATGATTTGTGAACAAGAGAAAAAAAGAACACTTCAGACTCTATAAAACTTTTACTGGCTTGCCTGATGAATGTTTACCAGCTTTGATCATTATGAACAAGATAATCATGCAGTAAGTGAAGTCAACAGAGCATTGAAAATAAACACTTGTCCAAACTCGTAGAATACATAACACCAAAAGTGAATTACCTTAATATAAACTATGAACTTTGGGAGTTAATGATATATCAATGTAGGTTCATCAATGGTAACAAATGTACCCCTCTGGTGGGGGATGTGGATTGTGGGTGGGAGATCGTATGCATAGGAACAAGGGGAATACGGAAACTCTCTGTACTTCCCACTCCATTTTTCTGTGAACATAAAACTGCTCTAAAAAATACAGTTTATTAGGAATAATTTTTTTTTTTTTGAGACAGAGTCTCACACTGTCTCCCAGGCTGGAGTGCAGTGGCACAATCTTGGCTCACTGCAACCTCTGCCTCCCAGGTTCAAGCAATTCTCCTGCCTCAGCCTCCAGAGTAGCTGGGACTACAGGTGCCTGCCACCACACTCAGCTAATTTTTTGTATTTTTAGTAGAGATGGGGTTTCACCATGTTAGCCAGGATGGTCTCAATCTCCTGACCTCATGATCTCCCCACCTCGGCCTCCCAAAGTGCTGGGACTACAGGCGTGAGCCCCCACTCCCGGCCAGGAATAATATTTTAAAGTGGCACATAGAAGGAACAGTAAAAAATAATAATAATAATTTTTTAAATGAAGTTGTTTAAACTATGAGCATTGTTCTTTCTTGTCATGTTTTTGTTGGTTGAAGCACATTTTTCAGGCCTATGGGTCAGTACTGATTTATAGACTTTACTTGATAACTTGGAACATTTAAGAGCACACACACAGTGATGTAAAAATCACATGAGACTTGTGGGTAGGTCATCAAAATGTTTTGTAATCAGATAGCTGGAATGACTACACAAAGGTTACCAGGTCCAGCCTCAAAACTTGGGCAGATGTGCGTTGACATGGCCAGCATTCTATGGGGATGGAAACTCCAAGCTGGATCTGGGTAGACTGTTCCAAAGTTAATAACTGCTCCATTTTATGAATTTTTTATTGTTGCTCAACCAAATGCTCAGCAGCTATAACCCAATTCTTTCTATTTTGACCACTAAAAGTATTTATGGTTCATGCTCTTCACATTACGACCTCTCGATTTTTGAGGAATGATATTAGGGCTCCAAGTAAAGCAATCCAAATCATGCAAACTATTTTCTAGTTCTTCCTCTCCACAACATTTTTCTAGTTCGTAACAAATAAAAGAGTTAAGGACACAAGCTGAAAAGAAAAAGAGAAAAAGGAAGATAAGACTAGGAAGTAGTAAAGATATAGGTAAGGTGACTCTGCAGAGCCCTAAAGGTATAGTAAACACAGCTAACATAGCTTCTACTTGTACTTCCTAGACTCTTGAATTTCACAAAGTAAACTTTCAAAAATAAATAAATCCATCAGTAGACATCTTTGTTAGCTTTTCACTTTACCAAGTAATGGCATTAAAATAAGTAAATTTTTAAAAATAACAGAGATCTTAATATAAACTACCATGATATAGAAAGAAGGAACATTAATATCAAAAAGTAGGATGAATCTATTCTCAAAAGAATGATAGTTCTTTACATTGAATTAAAAGGGCACTACATCCACTTTCATCACTACATGAAAATGTTTTTCTCATTTTACTACAGATGAATGAAACACTGTCAAAGAAAAGCACTTCTCCTCCAGGGTCTGGCATTTAAATGCCCCTAGGCTACTCCATTACAAGCATGAAATGAAACAGAAAAGCCCAAGGTGTTACAAGCAGAAGATGGTTTCATAATGCTATGCAGGAAACATTCTGGCATGTGTAGCTCTACACAGTGAGCAGACTCTTCTTCATTTAAACTCCCATCAGAAAGTCAAACTACCAACCTTCGCCAAGCTTGAGTAGATACAACTGATTTTTGTATATTGATCTTGTATCCTGCAACCTTGCAAAACTCATCTGTTAGTGCTAACAGTTTTGTGTGTGGATTCTTTTTTTTTTTTTAAGACAGAGTCTTGCTCTTGTCTCCCAGGCTGGAGAGCAATGGAATGATCTTTGCTTCCTGCAACCTCAGCCTCCCGAGTAGCTGGGATTACAGGCATCTGCCACCACATCCAGCCAATTTTTGTATTTTTTTAGTAGAGACGGGTTTTCACCATGTCAGCCAGGCTGGCCTTGAACTCCTGACCTCATGATCCACCCCGTCTCGGCCCCCCCAGTGTGTGTGGATTCTTTTGGGTTCTCTGTATATACTATCATGTCCTCTGCAAATAGAAAGTTTTATTTCTTCCTTTCTAATCTGGATGCCTTTATTTCTTTTTCTTGCCCTGGCTAAAACCTTCAGTACAATGTTGATTAGAAATGGCAAAAAGACCTATCCTTGTATTGTTCCTATTCTTAGAGGAAAAGCTTTTATACTTTCACAATTATTAGCTATAAGTTTTTTATATATGACCTTCATCATATTGAGAAAGTTCCATTCTATTCCTAGTTTGTTGAGTGTTTTTTATAATGAAAAATGTTAAATTTTATCAAATTTTTTTTCTGCACCTATTGAGATGATCTTTTATTTTATTAATATGGTGCATTACATTGATTGACTTTTGTACATTGAACCAACCTTGCATTCCTGGGATAAATCTCATTTGGTCCTGTATAATCCTTCTTAATGTGTATAATCCTTCTTATATGTTGCTGGATTTAGTTTAGTATTTTACTGAAGATTTTTGCACCTATATTCACAGGGGATATTGACTTGTAGTTTTCTTTTCTTGTGATATTTTTGTCTGCTTTTGGTGTAAGGTAATACTGGCCTAATAGAATGAGTTAGAAAGTGTTCTTTGGGGAGAAACCACAGCACAAAACAGTGAATAAACAACAGAAAGCTCTCAAAATGAGTCAGAAAAATCAAGAGAAGTTGTGTCTTATTTAAAAAGTAACTGCATCAGGCATTTTGTAGGCTATATTGTAAACAAATGCATTTGCAGGCAATAAGAATTTTACTCAATTGTCAGATACAAGATATAAGCTAGACACGAGGAAATGACCATAGTAACACAGAAAACGACCAGTATGGCCCAAAAGCTAATTCCTAATGGGGAAAACTGAAGTTCAATTTAAAAACCTCACTGTAGATTATTCATTATTTGTTTAATATAATTATCCTTGGAGTAAAGCATAATTGTAAAAATGTATAACATTTTTATTTCATAGTCACAGTTTAGTTGTTCTCAAAGAAACTTTGTGACAGAAATTGTGAATTGCTTCTCCATTATCTCCTCTCTTTTTCTTCTTTAGTAATAGGAAGACTTAGCTGGACACATAACTATTCAGTCAAAGACTACATTTCTCAGTCACCCTTGCAGATAGGTGTGAGTAGGTTCTGGCCAGTAGGAAGTGGAAAAACATGATGTGCAACTTTCAGGTCATGTCCTTAAAAGACAGGAATTTGCTCTTCCCTCTTCCCAGCCCCTGCTTGTGAGAATGTGGAAGTCATAGTGGAAGTTAGAGCAGCCATCTTAGATCACAAGATGGAAGCCACATGTTGAGCATGGCAGAGCAAAAAGGATCCAAACCCCCAACTTCACTGGTCTCCTTCAATCCTTTCACTCAAGTAGTCACTAAGTAAGAGAGAAATAAATTTCCATCTTATTGACTGCCAATTTGGCCTTTGTTATAGCAGCAAAATTATTAATAGCATCATAACTAACACAACCTCTGTCTAAAATTGCAGGTTAAAAAAATAAAACCTGGAGATACTGTTGAAGTCTAATATTTTTTATATAACAGGCTGTAGCTTTCAACTATAGTCACAATTTTGTACTGTAAAACAAATGAGCAAAAACATTAGATAATTAATATCCTTTTTCTGTAATTTATTTTTCTCTTCTCAATCTTTCTTGAACATACTTTAGTCAAGTCTATTCTTCACAGCCATCCACCAAAATTACTCTTGTCAGGATCAACAGTGACCTCCAAATTATGAAATTCAATGATTAACTCTCAACCCAGTTTATATTTGACCTGTCAGCATGGACACATGTGTATTCTCTCCTCTTTGAAACACTTAATTTTGTTTGCAGAGCACCTTGCTTTCCTGGACTCCCTCCATCCTCACTAACTGTTCCTTTTTAGCCTCTTCCTCATCCCTGCTTCTGCACAGAGTGCTTCTCAGCTCCTAGAACTCTCTTTCCTATCTGCATTCACTTCCTTGGTGATCATATATAGTCTCATATCTTTAAATATCATACAGACTGTGCAACTCCAAAACTTTATGTTCCACCTACTACAGTGTAAACCCTCTGAGGACAGGGATCCTTGTCTGCTTCTTCCCAGAGATAGTTTGTATCTTCAGTGCCTAGAACTGGGCCTGCCACAGACAGGTGCAGCAAGTAAGCTAACTGTGGAATGAATAAATAAGTAACTAGAATCTGTTTTGCTTCCTAACTAATCTCTTTAAAGTGCTTAATACTTACTTTCCCCCTTGAAAGTTTTACTAGAGGGCAAGGAAAACCCATATCCTTGCTTGGCATATTGAACATATGCAGCATAAATTTCAACTCTGAATTCCTGGGGGCACAGACAAGCTGTGTATCACTCTCACTGCTCTTGCCAGCTATGCAGAGAGGGTGATGATGATGTTCTGTGTTGGTTTGAAGAATTTATAGCACTGCAGAATATGGAAAGATATGCCAAAGTCAATAACAGGCTTAAAGAAAATGAGTGCTTATTAGTATTCAGTTCTTCACGTCTGTGAATTCTAATCCTCAATACAGATTCTTTTAGGATCATAAACAATCCTCAAAGATGAGCACTTTTAAAGGGCGTTTACAGGGTCTGCTTTGTTTCTGGGTGTAGTTAACCACCAATTATACTCAGTGAGATACTAGGGCACTCAGAAAAGAGCACATGTGTCTAATTAGAAGTATTATCAGTTAAATGCAGGCTCAGTTAGTCCCAGTACAACCTGTGCTTACCCAAAACTGAGCCCAGGGACTGCAACAAGCTCTTCCCTTTAAAAGCCATGCTAATAGCATGCACAAGTTTAATCTCTTGGATTCTGAGGGGTCTCTGAATGAGCAGCTTGGTGTAGGTGTCTCTCCGTCTATGTGTCACTGTGCTTATTTGTGTATTTAAGTCTGTGCCCAAGAAAGTATGTCTGTGTCTATGTTCTGAAAATATTCTGCTCAGATCTCCTGGGTAAAAAGAAGAGCTATTAGCTGAAAATCTGTCTGTGAATAGATAAAGCAGAATGCTCAGGACAAAAAAATATCTCCCCTCTAGGAACCTAGATTCTCAGAAAAGGTATCCTCAAGCTTATACTTGACAGATCATTGCCAATGTTTCGATTTGGCAAAGCAGACCTACCTCCCATATCTTAGAGAAATGGAGAAGGTAAGAAGAGGTAGTGTTGTGTGCCATGGTGGTTTGCTGCACCTGTCAACCCATCACCTAGGTATTAAGCTCCACATGCATTAGCTATTTCTCCTGATACTCTCCCTCCCCTGCCCCACCAACAGACCCCAGTGTGTGTTGTTCCTCTCCATGTGTCCATGTGTTCTCATTGTTCAGCTCCCACTTGTAAGTGAGAACATGCAGTGTTTGGTTTTCTGTTCCTGTGTTAGTTTGCTGAGGATAATGGCTTCCAGCTCCATACATGCCCCTGCAAAGGACATGATCTCATTCCTACTTAAAAAATTTAAATCCCTAGGATTTTAGAAGTGCAAAAAACCACTGGGGATAATCCACTGTGATCCTTTCATAGGGATGAGAAAATGGAGCACAGAGAGGGGAAGTAATTTGTCCCTAATCACACAGCCACCTGGTAACAGAAATGGTATTAGAAACTGGGTCTCAGGTTCGAGTCTATACACTAGACCACGTGATCCAAAAAGATCTATAGATGAAGATTCATGGTCTCCCAAAGTGCTTATTATGAAAACATGGAAATCAAGATCTCCCTTTCAACATCAAGAGATTTTGTGATGTTCAAGTGTAAAATTATTATATCCATGTATTAGGATTCTTTGGGGAAACAGAACCGAGAGAGAGGGAGTAAGAGAGAGAGAGATTTATTATACAGAATTGGCTCATGCACTTATAGAGGCTGAAAAGTTCCCAGATCTGCAGTTGACAAACTGCAGACCCAGGAAAGTCAATGGTATAATTCTAATCTTAGAGTCCGAAGGCCTGAGAATCAGGAGAGCCAATGGTGTAATTTCTGTCTGAAGACCGGCAGGCTGAAGACACAGGAAGAGGTGATGTTTCAGTTTGAATCCAGAAGCAGGAAAACAGAAACAAAAACAAAAACCTATCCCCAATTCGAAGACAGTGAGCCTTTGAATTGAAAGAGTCCCCTTTGACTCATTGAAAGGGCAGTGTTTTTGTTCTATTCAGGCCTTTAACTGATGGGTTGAGGTCCACCCAAGTTTAGAGAGGGCCATCGGCTTTCTTCAGTCTACTGATTTAAATGTTAATCTCATCCAGAACCTCACAGACACACTTAGAATAATGTTTGACCAAATATCTGTGCACCTTATGGCCCAAAATAACACATAAAACTAACCATCACAAATTGTTATCATGAGATTCCTGGGTCTCGGTAACATCAGAGAAGCAGAGTTGCACACACAGCCTCCAACATAATCTTTGATAATCACTCTGCCCAGCCACTAGGGAAGATTGTGACCCTGGGGAAAAAGAGGTATCAAGATCTCCTTGCCGAGCCTGTTCTTTTGGAGTTGGGCAAGAAGGCGGATAAATTAGAGCTACATATGATAACCTCATTGATAGTAGTATTTGAAATGTAAATCCTGATATTTTAGAATGAAATGGAAAAAATAATAAAAAGGTAACAGATAGCTTAGCCATTTTTACTCTTAAACTATAACAAAGATTTTGAAAAGACAGAAAGGTTTATGAGAATGGCACTATCTCTTGAGGTTTCTCTAGAAAGCAGGGGTCCTCAAGTTTTGGTGACAAGCAGCCACTTTTCATTCCCCCAAAGCTTTATGCTCACAAATGTAGTAGAGCAAGGAGGGAAAAGACCACAATAAAAACAGTGTGGAGGGGGTTACTCTTCCTTATAATTGGAATTTTGGCAAATCACAGAGCTCTTCGTTGGTAGTTACAAAGATCTTGGAGCCCCACCGTGAAAAGATTAAAGACTATAGTTGGGGTTCATCGTCATTGACAGCTAACACCCTGTAAATGTTCAAAAGTAAAAATAACAGGAAGAAAAAATAAGAAGGAGCTCTATAAAAGTCACATAGAGTAATAAGATTACAGAAAATCAGAATGTCAGCACTTTCTAATGGGAAGTGAAAGACAGATAAGGAACTCACTATTTCAAGAAATTTTTAAAAAAAGAAAAAGAAAGAAATTAAGAGAGTCCGCATGAAAATGACAGCTCTATTCATTGACTTAAATAACATTTTCTCTGGACCTTTGAGGCGACAAAACATAATTAGTTTTACATAAAGCACGTTTTGCAATTTCATTGCCCTGGCTGCATATTTAGTACATTTTCAGGCCATCACCTGGATTACAGAGCCTAGAAAGTCCAATCAGAGGCAGGAAGGAGGTTTAGCTACTATTTGAGAATGTGATTCTATGGCTCATGCCAGCACCAATATCAGGGAGAATACCCCAAAATACCACAGGTGTAACATATCTGAGCAACAATATCCTGTTTTTTAAAAAAATTAAAGTCAGTTAATCACCATCATTCTTGGTAGATCAAATCTGGTTACATCCATCTAGGCTGGCAATCCTCTTCCTACCACCTGGAAACCTTCCTACAGCGTGCATATGACCCCCATCCTACCTGAGAATTTATCCCGTCACCTTCTGCCAGGTTAAAGAAAGGGGAACCAGGATCTGATTCTCAAGGTCACAAAAATGGCATCTTTTTTTTGACCCCCTTCAGAACTGGGACAAGGAGTAGAAAGATTGAAAGCAAAATATTTGGAATTGGGCTATAAATCAAATGAAAGAGACAAAAATTCTAAAATGTTCAGTATCTGCTTACTGTCCAGGCCATCATCAAGAAACTGAATTATGATCAGCTCAGCAGGCTTCCTCTCTCAAGCTCCTTCCTCTGGAGTACCTTCTCTCCACCTCCATAACTGCACACGCCTCTAGGGACCACCAGGAACAAGCCATAGGCCCTAAGGAAAGGAGATAAAGGAAAGGGAGATCAGGAAGCTTGGCTGATGGTTTTCCAAGCCAGGTTATTACATGAAACTAGATATACTATAGATTTTAACCTCAGAGAATAAGATTTTTGTTTTGGGGGTTTGGGTTATTTTTTTTCCAAGAAGAATTAAATGTTACAGAATTTGGAGGTATGATTATACAGATACTATATGACGAAAGAAATCTTTTGTGCCACAACTGCTTAAAATTCTTTAAATTGCTAAGCCCAAAGATACTGAAACCTCACAGCAATATTGAGTGACAGATACACTAATCTTCTTTCTATCCTTTTTGTAAGAAAAGAAGGTGGGACTCACAGAAATAAAACAGAGTGGGTGACAGCAATTTAGAAGCCTGGTGGGAGGTATGCCTGTCCTTCTGACTTCAGAATGTTTGCCTTTTTTTTTTTTTTTTTTTTAACTTTAAGTTCTGGGATACATGTGCAGAAAGTTCTGAGATACATGTGCAGAATGTGCAGGTTTGTTACATAGATATACATGTGCCATGGTGGTTTGCTGCACCTATCAACCCATCATCTAGGTTTTAAGCCCCGCATGCATTAGGTGTTTGTCCTGTTGCTCTCCCTCCCCTTGTCCCCCTGACAGGCCCTGGTGTGTGATGTTCCCCTCCCTGTGTCCATGTGTTCTCATTGTTCAGCTTCCACTTATGAGTGAGAACATGCAGTGTTTGGTTTTCTGTTCCTGTGTTAGTTTGCTGACAATGATGGACTCCAGCTTCATCCATGTCCCTGCAAAGGACATGAACTCATTCTTTTTTATGGCTGCATAGTATTCCGTGGTGTATATGTGCCACATTTCCTTTATCCAGCCTATCATTGAAGGGCATTTGGGTTGGTTCCAAGTCTTCGCTATTGTAAATAGTGCTGCAATAAACATACGTGTGCGTATGTCAAAATGTTTGTTTTTTTCCAGTGACCATAATACTTTCCTTCAGCATTCAGAAAGGGGAGAAGAGAGAGAGAAAAAAAGATAGAAAAACATAAAAAGCCTTTTTATTCTTTTTTCTGTTTTTTCTCTCTCTCTCTCTTTTTTTTTTTTTTTTTTTTTTTTTTTTCTGAATCACCTTGAAGCACCTGAGTACCTGAGTACCTGAGTTTTCTTTCCTGGCTCACTGTCATCAGACTTCCCCTAACCAATAAATTTTTGGGGGGGGGGTTTCCCCTGAATCCAAGTGTTCATTCCTTATTCTCTGCATCCCTCTTTTGATAGGTCCCATTTGTAAAGCCTAGGAAACTGGAACTGTAATGCCCCACTCCACTAGATCACATCATAATAGAATACCTAAAGAAGTCCTTGTGCCCAGAGTTCCTAGTACTCGGAAGGTAATAATGAGATTCTTATCTTCTTTTATTATTATCAGTTTTTTAGAGACAGAGTCTCATTCTGTCACCCAGGCTGTAGTGCAGTGGCACAATTATAGCTCACTGTAGCCTCGAACTCCTGGGCTCAAGCAATCCACCTGCCTCAGCCTCCCAAGTAGCTGGGACTACAGGCACATGTCACTACAACCAGCTCATTTTTTGTTTTAAAATTCACCAAGTTCATCGGCCAGAACCAACAGGTCAAAGAAAAACCACTTGCCAAGTTCAAATTCTAAATTCTAATGAATTACCTTAAGAGGGATTCTTGAAACATGAAGGGGGGAAACAGAAGTGTTTCCCTTTCCTAGTTTTATCCCAGTTGGCAATGACGAGAAGGGTTCAATTGCACATAAAACTTGTTCTGATGTAGCACTTTATCTGCAATTGGTAACTCTGGCTGCACATTAGAATCACCTGGGAGTTTTTTAAAAATAAAATCTATGTCCCAGCACTGGTGGTTCTAATTCAATTGGTCCTTGTTGGGACCCAAGCAGCAGTTTTTTGTGTTGTTGTGGCAGGTGTGTGTGTGTGTGTGTGTGTGTGTGTGTGTGTGTGTGTTGAGACAGGGTCTCACTCTGTCACCCAGACAAGAGTGCAGTGATGCAATTATAGCTCATTGCACCCTCGAACTCCCAGGCTCAAGCAATCCTCCTGCCTCAGACTCCTGAGTAGCTGGGACTACAGGTGCGCACCACTACACCCAGCTAATTTTTAACTTTTTTGTAGAGACAGGTCTCACTTTCTTGCCCAGGCTAGTCTTGAACTCCTGGGCTCAAGCAGTCCTCTGCTTCAGACTCTCAAAGTGCTGGAATTACAGGTGTGAGCCCCTGTACCCACCCCTAAGCAAAGGTATTTTTAAGAAGATTCCCCAGGTAGTTGTAATGAACACCTCAGGTGGGGAACCACTGCTAACTTCATAAATAGGGCCTCCCTGTATCCATTTGTAACATTAGAATCCTGCGCTCATCTCCGAGGAAAGTGGCTCAGAGGTGTTTCCTGCTCTTGCATGTCATGTACATATTCTTCGTAGTTAACTTAGAATGGTCCAATGACTCATTTCACAAGTCAAAAAGCCCAAATTCCATTTTAGGTAGATCTGAACAATGACAATTGTCAGCCCCTTGCATTTGAAAAGTGCATTATATCTCACAGACCATTTTGCTGATGAAGTATCTCATTTGATCCTTACCACAGCCCTGCAACAAGCAAGTCAGATATTTTTCCCATTTTAAAGATGAGGAAATCAGTGCTTCAAGACGGGGAGTGATTTCCCAGGGTCACACAAACGGAAGTGGTAGAATTGGGTCTAGAACCCAGGTCTCCTATCTCAGTCTGGTCTTCTTGGCATCACCCAATGCTGGCCACCACTGAGTTTTCCTTCCAATCCTATTGGCCCAGTCCAATGCCCTGTCATGGTGTGCTTTCCACTCTGCTTCTCCACTGTAAGGTGCATGTGAATCGCCCAGGGATCTTGTTAAAATGCAGAAGCTGAGTCACTGGGTTTGAAGTGGGTCCCAAGATTCTACATTTCTAACCTGCTGTGAGTGACGCCGATGCCGCTGGTACACAAATCACGCTTGGAGTAGCAAAGGCATAAAAAAAATCATGAAATATATTCTTCAAATGATACTGAAGAAAAAAATTAAACTGAGCTTCATCCATCTTCTGGATGCTCACAAGACAATCCACATGTATGGAAGCAAACCATCATCAGATCCTTGGCAGTTCTCCCTGGCTAGAATATGTGTTATTCTTTTGGCAGCCAGATCATCATTGTGCTCATGTCTGGAATAGGATCAACAGCTGGAGTTGCAGCAGCCACTGGCTATAATTTCTCTCTCTCTCTCTCACTGCTTTGCTTCTCTTTCTCTCAAGCCAGAAGGATAGGGTCTGTGGGGCCACTGGGCCATCTGGCCATGCAGCTGCCCTGAGCTTCTGAGTCTGAGAACACAATGGTGATTCACTTTGTGCAATCCAAGTCCTTAGATGACATCTCCAGTTCCTGGAAATAAACTGCCAGGGAATAGTTACATAGACAAAGGGTATTTGTCTTTGAAACCTGTTAAAATTTATCAGTGAGCCAGGCACGGTGGCTTCTGCCTGTAATCCCAGTACTTTGGGAGGCGGAGGCGGGCAGATCACTTGAGGCCAGGAGTTCAAGACCAGCCTGGCCAATATGGCAAAACCCCGTCTCTACTAAAAATACAAAAATTAGCTACGTGTGGTGGTGCACTCCTGTAATTCCAGCTACTGAGGAGGCTGAGGCATGAGAATCATTTGAACCCAGAAGGCAGAGGTTACAGTGAGCCTAGATCATGCCACTGTACTCCAGACTGGGCAACAGAGCATAGACTTTGTCGCAGAAACAACAAAAAAAATGTTAATGTACTACCATCGATAAAGATGATCTTTTTCAGTTTGTTTTTATTCTTAAAATAATCAAATTGCAGAATATGTTTGCAGTATACAGAACATCCTAGAGAGCACAAGGGACAGGGACCCCCAAAATGGGTTTAGCTCCACTCTCACCATGGACTAGACAATCTGAGGCAAAGCATTTCATCTTTCTGTCCTTTAGAAAATGAGATGGGCCAGGCGCGGTAGTTCATGCCTGTAATCCCAGCAGTTTGGGAGACCGAGGCAGGTGGATCACCTGAGGTCAAGAGTTTGAGACCAGCCTGGCCAGAATGGTGAAACCCCATCTCTACTAAAAATACAAAAATTAGCCGGGTGTGGTGGTGCATGCCTGTAATCCCAGCTACTCAGGAGGCTGAGGCAGGAGAATCACTTGAACCCGGGAGGTGGAGGTTGCAGTGAGCTGAGATTGTGCCATTGTACTCCAGGCTGGGAGTCAAGAGAGAAACTCATCTCATATGAAAAAAAAAAAAAAAAAGATTGTGGGACTCTATGCTCTGACAATCTTTCCTAAAACCAATATCCAGAGTCAGTGGTTCTATCTTTACAAAGTAGAAGAAATTCTTGCGGAGAAACTTTATCTCTTTCTTCTAATACCCCTTCCCCTCAATCACGAATAGTCCACATTCCAACTGCTCCACAGGACATATGATCATTGCCCACTCTACCCTGGGGCCATTCAATCTCAGCCAGTCATTTATGAGAGCTGCCCACTTGTATGCCATCCAATCTTCAGGAGGCACCATTGAGAATGCACAGCTATGTCCTGACACACCAGAGACCCTCTCAGTCCCATATGAGTCAGATTCACCCTTCCTTCTATTCCCTTGACCCTCTCCCCTTGCTGCCATTTTGATGAGCACATACGTTTATATCCATTACGGTTGCTGAGGGTTAATATTTTGAAATAGTTATTTGAAATAGCTTATTTCCTAGTATTACCTCTTTTCACTTCTCTGCCACCATCCCTCCCATGTTCTCATAACTTGCCTCTATTCTTCATTGGCTCAGGGGAAGAATGTGTCAAAGAAAATTGTTCAACTACCCCCACTAGTTTTTCAGCCATTTGTTTAACGAAAGTCTTCAGGATAAGGAAGGATTTCAAAGAAACCTGAACAGAGAATAATTTCCCTCGGCCCTAAAGAGACTCCCCCTGAGGTCAGAGGGAGAGAGAGGTAAGTCAAGGAGCAGAGAGGACCTATATCTCGATCCCTAGGGTCACCACCTGGAAGACAGCAATTCAGAGAAAGAAGTGAATTGGCTATAGGGTGCACACAGATCAACAGGACCAGAGACACCTCACCCAAGATCTCCTGGCCCCAAGTAGAACACAGGAATAGCTGAGAGTCACCATTCCTGAAGAGTGACAAAGAGAGAATGTAAGTAGACAGGCATGAGAGGACCTGACCAGCACCCTACCCCAGTGTCTTGACATTGCACAAGATCCAGAGTGTGACACAATCCTGGGGAGACATGGGGAAACCCCAGAAAGAACTGAGGTTAAGATTTCTTTCCACTAACCTAGCAGAATGAAGCCTGCAGTCAGAAATTCAAACCTCAAGTTGAGTTACCAAAATGAAGAAAATTGTTAAATGCATAATTCCTCCCTAAGACTCATGTCTGCTCTACATCCATAGGTGTTGTATTGGCATCACTCTGCATGAGCAATTCCAGTTGGACTTTACTTCAAAATATGAGGGAATCCAGTGGTTGTTCATTAAGTATTCCTTGCAAGCTGAGTATCCATGAAGCACCTAGAGCAATGCATGGCATATAGCAGCCTCTTGAACACTGCTGGCTGGTTGGCTGGCTGGTTGGTTGCTGAATGACCAATATACTTGATGAAGCACTAAAACAACTCCCTTCCTTTATTTTACTGTGCTAGTTTGAATACAGAAAGATAGAAACTACTCAAATCAGTAAAATGTGAACTAAGAGTGAGCCCTTAATAATAACTTCTTCCAGATCTATCTCCTTGGATCACTCCAAATATATAGCCTGAAAACGTTCAATCCTCTTCACCAGAGAGTTTACGCTGGAAGGCAGACAGCTGCTATATGTGATTTTACAAGGACTGTGAAGGTGTGAACAGCCTTGAAGCCCTAGGACCACTGTGAAATCTAGGATGCTATGTTTTGAAGCAAGAAGTTTGTCTTGGCAACTGTGCTGTGATCGGGCATGCCTGGGTGTTAACTGAAATTGAAAAGAGCCTTTCAACAGCCCTAGGTCCTCAATTACTTTTTCATATTATAGTTCAGGTTGCTAAAAATATTCCTAAACCTCTGCCTTTTGATAATTCAGAAGGGGAGGTCTTACATGGAGAAATAGCTGAATAATAACCACCTCCTACTAGAAGTTCAGGTTAAATCTAGAGAAGGCATTGGACTCCATCAGAGAAGCAGCCATATTGGATCCTGTCTGTTGCTGCAAGGTCTCTCCCCTCCCTGCTAAGACACACTTCAAATAAAAGCTTCTACACTCTTCTTGTGTGAAAGTGAGATAATTTCACATTTCAGATTGTTAGCAGTCACTGCTTAAAAGTACTAAGTCACTACCCACCTACAAATCCTGTTTTATCGCTTTCTCTTAAAAAATATTTTTAATGGGGCTTAAGATTTGGGATATAAAGCAAGAACACAGGAAAGAGATATGATTTCAGTACTCAATTACAAATGGCAGAATTTTGATACTGGAGCTTACTTCAGTGTCAATCCTCATGTCTTATGGGAATTCCTTCCTTTCTGATGTTTCAAATTCTACCTATATTTAGTGAACTGAATAGATAACTTTACTGGTTACTATATACATTAAACACAAAGCAAAAAGAATAAAGGAGTGGGAGATCAATTTTTACTATGCACTCCTAGTAGAATGCCAAGGGCTCTGCAGACATTAAGTGACTAATAAGAATCTCATGTTTCTTTTTTTTTTTTTTTTTTTTTTTTTGAGACGGAGTCTCGCTCTGTCGCCCAGGCTGGAGTGCAGTGGCCGGATCTCAGCTCACTGCAAGCTCCGCCTCCCGGGTCTACGCCATTCTCCTGCCTCAGCCTCCCGAGTAGTTGGGATTACAGGCGCCCGCCACGTCGCCCGGCTAGTTTTTTTTTTTTGTATTTTTTTTTAGTAGAGACGGGGTTTCACCGTGTTAGCCAGGCTGGTCTCGATCTCCTGACCTCGTGATCCGCCCGTCTCGGCCTCCCAAAGTGCTGGGATTACAGGCTTGAGCCACCGCGCCCTGCCTAGAATCTCATGTTTCTATTTTTCAAAGACAGCAACTAGAAAAGGAGGAACTGTGAACCCAAGGTTTTCTAACAAGTTAGAAACATGCAGATATATTATGGGGCAAGGATAGAAATGCTGTCAGCCTACCCAACCTAGATACTCTTCCACAAGCTTAGTTAAGTCACTGAAATTAAATTGTCTTGTCCCTGAAATACTCCCTTTTCCCAGAATGGTTAGAGAGTCACACAAGTCTTAGCTGCCTGTGTGAGACCTATCCCCAATTCTGAACTTGATTTGAAAAAAAAAAAAAAAATCCTTCCATACCTTTTTGTCTTGCCCAATATGTTTATCCGACTATCCCTAGAATCACTTCTACCATAGAACCAGCCTACCTAGTTGTTCTTCTTCTTAGCCAGTTGGCAGTTCCTATGGTTTGAATGTGATCATGTGTTGGAAACTTAATATGCAGCAGTATTAGAGGTAGGACCTTTAAGACATGATTAGGTCATGAGGGCTCTGTCATTAGAACAGGAGTGGGTTTGTTATCACAAGAGTGGGTTTGGTATAAAAGTGGGTTTGGGCTTTTCTTGCTCTCTCTTGCCCTATCTTTGTCCTTCCACCATGAGAGGACATAGTAAGAAGATGCTCACCAGATACCGGTTCTTCCATCTTGGACTTCTTAGTCTTCCAAATTGTGAGCCAATAGATTTCTGTTCATTATAAATTACTCAGTCTCAAATATTCTGCTACACCAGCATAAAACAGACTAAGACAATAATGGGCAAATTATTTAATCATTCTGTTCCTTAATTTTTTCATCTTACAACTGAAGGTAATCATTTCTACCTCAATAGTTTTATGAAGACAGATTAAAATTCTATTTTAAGGGTTTAAGACAGTTTGAGGGCATATCAAGCACTAAATGTTTGTAATTATTATTTCTGGAGACTCTGAAGCTCTTTTCTTATGCACACACACACACACACACACACACACACACACACACACACATCCCTTGCCAAATTGTAGAAATACCCCCTTTTTTTGAGATAGGGTCTTTCTGTGTCACCAGGCTAATGTGCAGTGGCTCAAACATGGCTCAGTGAAGTCTTGACTTCCTGCGGTTATGCCATCCTCCCACCTCAGCTTCCCAAGTAGCTGGGACTACAGGCGTGTGCCACCATTACCATTCCCAGCTACTTTTTTCTTTTTTTTTTCATAGCAATGGTGTTTCACTATGTTGCACAGGCTGTGCTCAAACTTCTGGCCTCCAGCTGTCCTCCCATCTTGAGCTCCCAAAGTGCTGAGAGTATAGGCATGAGTCACTGTGCTAGCCAGAAATGTAATTTTTTAATGGATATATTGTGACTATTCTAGAGCCAGTAGGCTAATTACATGTATTTTGTCCATGTCTTCTCTTAGTCTGGTGAGCCCACCATCATTTTCCCCTGAATTCCTTGGACAGGGCAAATTCTGTGAGCCATCCACCTCACTTACAGTTTCAGAAAGTTCACCTTCTAGCTCTGGCCTGGCACTAAATATAGTCCTTCAGGGCTGTAATCATTTGCTTTATTCTGACCTCTTCTTGAACAGCCACAAATTACCAAGTGATCTCCCCTTGCTTATTCCTTTCAACATTCCTAACCTTACTAGCCCCTGTCTTGGTTCTTCTCTTCCTCATCACAACATCTCATGCCTTTGCTTTTTCTCTGTGCTTCCCAGTCCCAAACTTGCCATTACTTGATGGCTATATGGAGGTAGATGATCAGATTCTGTGCAAGCTTCTTCAGGGGAAGATGTTACCAAGAATATGGTTGTGCAACATGTTATTATTAAGCATATTGAAGTGCTTGCTCTGTTGGTACTGTGCTACATTCTGTAGGAAATACAGCAGAATATAAGGTAGAGACTTGACCTCAGGGAGTTTATAATTATTAATAATTATCTCTAATGTACAAGCAGCACCCACTCCACCATGTTCTAAAAAAGTAGTTAGGAAATCCCAGGCAAGGAGAATAATATTATGTGTACTATGGTGGTAAGAAGTGGATGATAACTAAATTTTCAATTTTCTCAACCCCAGTCCAGCAAAAACATTAAGTATCTCCAATAATAAGTGGGTCTTCGCATGAGAAAAGCCATGAAATCATATGACAGGATCATCAAATGCATGTATATACATAAATCAGTTAGTGACTATTCTCTAAATCATGAATCTAAGTCCTTTTGCAAATTCATGATAAATGGACCACATTCAGGCTATGTGTCCTTTTAAACAACTTACATCTGTTTCTTATAATTCATTAAGTGGCAAAATGCCATTCTACCAGTTCTTTGCACCTATTGTTTAACTTGGCTCTGCTTTCAGCAGTCTGAATAGTGTTCTTTCAGCTGGACAATGTGTTTATTCATGTGGCTGTAGCTATTCTGTTACTAGGAGTGTGTGTTTGAAACAGACATAATGTCTGGAAGGAAAGAAAACACACAAAAGAAAAAAAATAAATACATATGATTTTTTTTCTCAATGACCTTTGCCCCCTCACATATATTAAACACATCGTACTCCTCAAAACATCTTTATAGAAGAAGACATCTATAGAGATTTTACAGAAGAAGACTTCAAAGAGTAGAAGACTATCTCAAGGTTAAATGTAAATGGATGAGCTTCAACTCTACATTGCTCAAACACTGATAGACCTCCATGAGATGCCTCTTCCCTTATGGAAGACAGAGTAATACCTCTGTCCATCTTACAATGCTAAAAATGACTAAATAAACCCTGTCACTTAAATGGAGCTTCTTGGTTATAATTTTTAGTACAACACCTTCTGATTCAAGGCATCATTTTGTAGTGTGGGGAGCCTATGATTTTGAATGGCAGCATAGAATAAAATTGAGAAGAATCTTTTGTAAAATATTTCAACAGAGATGAAGAGAAGGGTTCTTGGGCCTACCTGATAAGGGTTCAACATGGGGAAACTGAATGGCTGCTCTTGGGAAAGGGGACTCTTTGAGTCCCAACAAGCTCTAGTGTTGAATGATTTCATACTAATAATGTGACTGTGTTTTTTAAAAAGTATTGTGGTGACCAGATTTGCCAAGGAGATAGGAAATCTGAGTAATGAGTGAAGCCGCCTGTCAATCATAAGGTAATTCAATAGGTGAAACAGAAAGAGATCTCTTGAGAAATGGTTGGCCACAGGGCGCGACACCTCATGAAATTTCTTGCTGGTGAAACTCTCTTCCTTTGCTGAGAAGCTCTCATTTGCTGAGCTTTCACAGATGTAGAAATATGGACTCAGCAGGTTGCAAAGCCAATTGACAGTTTCAATCGTGTCACTTACAAGAAGAATTTGATAACCAATTCAGAAATGAATTGTGCTCCTTTCCTCTTTTGATTAGCATACCTCACCAAACCCATTCTGACTGTTCCAAGTGTGCATCTCAAGTCTTACTTGTTGTGGAGCTTATATATTGAGTTCTTTCCAGAGAGCAAGGCTCTGCGGTTTGTGTGGAGTGGGGAAGGAAGGGCATCTATTACGAAATCAAATGACTTGCCTTTCATTCACTAATAAAAATTAACATTCTAGCAAGAAAGACCTAGGAACACAGGCTGTGTTGAATAATTTTACTTGCTCATTTCAAAACTTACAAGTCAATAATTCTATTAACATTTATGTTCCTTACTAAATATATCACAGAGATACTATCACAATAAAACGAAGCTGAAAATAGACTGAGGGAGTAAAAAATCCTAATACAACTCTATTTCTTAACGAAGTTAATTAACATCCCTAAGCCCTGACCCTCTTATCTATAAATCCTGATCAGCCTGGCACTCCATAGTTCCAGAACAGTTCTGATGGCCAAAGGAACCATCATTTCCTTTTACTACTACATTTCAGCACTACATATGAACATGCTTTTAAAAGAGAAATGTGTTCCTCAAATGGAAGATAGTGAGAAAATTCAAACCCAGGGGATTAAATGACTTGCATGAAACTGGCAATTAATTGGTGATGGGACTGGGACACAGAGCTAACCATTTTTATTTGCTAGCTAGATGTATTTCTTCTCCAGATCTTGTTACTTTTACCATTTCTTCTTGTGAAACCAACATAGCCACTTTAAAAGGCATGCTTTAGAAATAAGCACCGTACCCAAGCTTTTATGACCTAAAAGCAATCGAAAGAGTTTAACATCAAAAAGGGGAATAGCTATTCAAATGGCCATCTTTTAACTAATCAGGTACTCTTTCCACTAGAGATATTCAGTGAAAACCAGTTCTATGTCAGTCACTCCTCAGTGTCTAAGCCATCGCAGTGGAAAAAATGGGCAAAGTGAAAAGAAAATATTTTCAAGACCTTTCAATACTACCAGTGACAAACCCATTAACAACACACAAATTACTGATCATTGTAACTTATGTCCACAATTACACGTATGATTAACTAAGATGCAACTTGCTCAACATAGTTCATTTCCAAGACACAGGGACTTGAGATGTTCCTTCATATGAATGAGGACTGCTTAATTCTGTTTCAGGCTCTTAAGGAAAGGAGAGGAGAAAAGAAAGAAGAAATTGATCTTTCCAATTCCAATCTAACTTTATGTTTCTTTTCTCACCTTTTAAGTTACTGAACTGAATCAAATCGCAGCATCCAGGCCTGGTGTGCACAGTCATAAGCATTTCCAGGGGATTGCCTTGCACTTTCTACAGATCACATCTTGCTTAGTATACCCAGATGTACCCACTCCAAGCAACATCACGCACTGCTTATTCATCCCTGGGTCTTTTGCTGATGTACTTGCACACAGCCAGGCATTTATCACCCGGTATTTCTGTAATTTGCTTTTCTTCACAAATAGCACTTCTCTATACTTGTTCTTGATTGGAATTCACCTTGTTCATAACTGAAAACCTCTGCAGTTTATCATAAAGTCACTCTAAATTCTAATGATAGCCCAGTAGCCTCTCAAGCCTAGAAAAAACCTTGCAGACAGTGATTCTGACCAACCCCCTTCTGCTCTAGAGGAAGAAATGGAGACCCAGAGGCATAAAAGGACATTTCCAGGAATATGGAATGTCTCGGTTAAGATTTTGGCACAAAATGGAATTCGTCTCAGATGATTTGACTGAAGAAATGTGAATTAAAAAAAAAAAAAACTACTTATAGAGGAGTGGACAGGATTAAGGCAAAACAGTGGATGCTGAGACCCACCCCCCACCCCCAGCAACCTGCACCAGCAGAAACTCCTACTTCTACAAAGTCTAAGATGAAATGGGGAAATAGCCACCAAATCCCAGTGAGGGCAGGAAGATAGGAGGGGCCGCCAGACCACTCGAGGTGTAATCAAGGAAGGACACAACTATTGTCCTGGATGCTGTGTCAAAGCAGGGATGAATGGAAGAAATATCCCAAGCACTCTTCTGCCCACTCTCCCATCTCCTGCTGTGTCTTCTGGGGCTGGATTTCCATAGGGCAGGGCTGGCAGGGGACGTGGCCCATTCAGGTCAGCTCCCCCAGGCATAGAACTGAGCAGTGATAGAATAGAGAATCAATTTGGGGGAGCAAAGGGAGAACAACCAACAGATATAGTGAATTCAACCACCCAACCTCCATTTTCAACAGGATCCATCTCATTACAAAGGCTCTTATTTGCCTAACAAATATTTACTGAAGGGAAAATAAAGAAAAGGTAAAAGAAACGCAGACAAGTAGGAAAAACGTAGAACAACCCTATGCCAGGCACTGAACCAAATACTACGAGGGGTCAAAAAGAAATAACAAAAGTATATACTATAGTAATATACTTACCACATGTATCAACTTGATATAGCATTTACCCTGTGTCAGGCCCATTCTGAGCACTTCATATATAGTAACTCATTTAACCTGCAACCTCATTTAACAGATGAGGAAACTGAGGCATAGTGCGTTGAGAAGGATAGGCCCTAATCCTTTTGCTGAAAGGTCATTCTTTCACCACTACTCTACACTGCCTCTCTAAAGTAAAAAAGTCCCTTGGGGAATTCATTAGATATTTAGGGAGATAGCACCGTTAATGTACAAAAACTTAATTGTCAGAATTAAACAATCACAATTTGCATCATTATAAGACAGCATGCGAATGAGTCCAGAGTGGGGAGTTCAGCTTGGACTGGAGCAATCCGGGAAGAGACCAAGGTGATTATTAAAGAGCACCTAACCCAGAAACAGCTCCAGGCAATGGCAGACCTGCTGGGGCAGAGCCAAGAACAGAACCCAGGACTCCTAGTTCTCCAGGGAAGGATTACTAGTTCCCTCGCCCTTGACAATTGTCTTTGCAGGGCTTCACAGAAGTGTTCTCAGGGACAGAGTTCTAATTCACAGATCTGGCACCTCATCCAACAGGATCCCAGAGGGTCACCTTGCCCAGCCTCCTTCCCTCAGCCCAGGAAATATTATGTGCTCTTTCGTCAAATGAAGCTCTTGTCAAACTCTTCTGCTTTCATTTTCTAGGCTCTGCGGGAAGGCCAGTGACCAGCGATTTTTAAATAACTAAACATAAGCTGGGCATGGTGGCTCACACCTGTAATCCCAGCACTTTGGGAATTTGAGGCAGGCAGATCACTTGAGGTCAGTGATCAGTTTGAGACCAACCTTGCCAACATGGTGAAAACCTGTCTCTACCAAAAATACAAAAGTTATCCTGGTGTGGTGGCACACTCTTGTAATCCCAGCTCCTTGGGAGGTGAGGCAAGAGAATCACTTGAACCCGGGAAGTGGAGGTTGCACTCCAGCCTGGGCGACAGAGCAAGACTCTGTCTCAAAAACAAACAAACAAAAAAAAAAAAACATAGACTTGTAAATCTAGGCACAGGAAAACATTCAAACAGCAGAATACAAGCAAAGTAAGACTAACCTTGTATGCTAAACATTTGTCCTTATTACAATCACTCTTGAATATAATTAGGCTCTGAGACAGATGCTTACATTTACTTTCTTAACTATCTCCCTCTTAGAAATTTGCAGTATTTAATAAAAATATTAATGGAGGTATTTTTGTTTAAGGACCAAAGTAATTGTCTTCATGTGTGTATGCATTTTGATGCTGAAAGGAATAGACATCGCATTTGGTTTTATGATGTTGCTATGTGGTTTTCAATTAGGTTTCTGTTACGTTCTACAAACACAAAAACCAGCCTGTATCTAATTTAATACCTATAAATTTCCACAGATGACTGCAGAATACTGTAGGCTAGTGGATAAAGATTTTGCCGCATGTTTTCCAATTAGTAACTTAAAATTCTGTTTCTACCACATTCTTTTTTATTAAAATTTTCCATTTACTATTTTTTTTCCAGAGTGTGATTATAAAATAATTCTCTCAGTTTCACTAGACAAAAGAGACATCTGATTTGAAACAGTTTGTAGGTTAGGCAGCCAAGTTAGACAGAAATAGTTCAGCTGCAACTGAATAAAGCCAATAGTGTTAGGATGGCTGTCAAAAGTCAGATTCATCAAGACCAGTTTGATCCCAGTGTACATAATGCACCACAGAAGATAGAATTTTTTTATTTTTTTGAGACAGGGTCTCACTCTGTCACTCAGACTGGAGTGCAGTAGCACAATCATGGCTCACTGCAGCCCCAACCTCCTGGGCTCCCAAATTACTGGCACACACCCCCACACCTGGCTAGTTTTTGTATTTTTCATGGAGACAGGGTTTTGCCATGTTGTCCAGGTTGGTCTCGATGTCCTGAGCTCAAGTGATCTTCCTGCCTCGGTCTCCCAAAGTGCTGGGATTACAGGCATGAGCCACTATACGCAGCCTAGAAGATGGAAATTTCTGAGGGTATAGCAGGAGAATTTTACTTCTAGAGCAGCCATGAAATTCCTTATATGTCTGTCTATGCTCAAAAATGCAGCTTTGTTCTCCTGCCACCTGAGCTCATGCCAATGTGCTGAAGGGTACAAGGTTGAGTGCAAGATTTAAGGAAAAGAGCACAGAGTTTGAAATCAGACTGACTTGAATTCAAATCCATCTCTACCACTTACTATGATGAGATCTGGGGCAAATTATTTGACAAAAATAGAAATAATATCTTCCTCTTTAAAGGTTTAGGTAGACAAATATGGTAAGCACTCTCTCATTGCCCACCATGAGCTCAATCTTGAGAAGAGACAAGGTCATAAACAAAGGTTGATACTGCAGAGTGGTAAGAGCCAAAAGATTAAAGGACCAAATGAAGTGAGAGCAACCATGTGTGAGGGTTTAGGAAGGCATTACAGAAGAGGGACATGTGAGCTGGGTCTTAGAAAAGGCAGGAAGTAGCTTAAAATCTCTGGAGTTCTCAATGACATCTTGACTGCCAACTGTGATGATGATCCATGGTTCCCTAGAGAACTGCACTGAAAAGAATTTTTAGGACGCAACCGGGATCAGTGACCCAGCCTATGGCAGTATCTCCAGGCAAAGTCTCTGTATTAGTATTCTCTGGAGGGACAGAACGAATGGAATAGATAGATAGATAGATAGATAGATGACAGATGATTGATAGATAGATAGATGATAGATAGATAGATAGATAGATAGATAGATAGATAGATAGATAGATAGATATAAAGGGGAGTTTATTAAGTATTAGCCCACACGATCAAAACGTCCCACGATAGGCCATCTGCAGGCTGAGGAGCAAAGAGAGCCAGCCTGAGTTCCAAAACTGAAGAACTTCAGGTCCAGTCGAGGGTAGGAAGCATCCACATGGGAAAAAGATGTAGGCTGGGAGGCTAGGCCAGTCTCTCTTTTCACATTTTTCTGCCACACTGGCAGCTGATCAGATGGTGCCCACCCAGATCGAGGGTGGGTCAGCCTTTCCCAGTCCACTGACTCAAATGTGAATCTCCTTTGGCAACACCCTCACAGACAAGCCCAGGATCAATACTTTGTATCCTTCAATCCAATCAAGTTGACACTCAGTGTTAACCATCTCAGTCTCCAAAAGGTAGTACTCCCCAGTTTATGGGGTTTAACTAGTTGTTGGTCTCAGTTTACTGGCCCAGCATTCCAATTCTCCATGATACCCTGCCTAGCCTCACCTTAAGTGTGGGATCCTATTCTCAGTACTTCCAAATGTTGGCAGGTATCCTAATGTGAACTGATTGACCCACCGGAAAGTCAACAGCCATCTGACTTTGGGCATTTCCTACCACATCCTTTCCTGCCGTGGCACCTTCCTGCTAAGGTAGATCTCTGTGGACAGTGACGCCTGCCTGAATGGAGCCTGAACCCATAACAAGTCTCAGATGCAAGTAGTAGGAGGAGCTAGGCCAGCAGGAGCTAGTCATTCAAGCAGGCCCACTTCCCCAGCCCCCTGCCCAACTAGGTCCTCTGATGCCTCTCTTTACCCACCAGCTGCTGTTAGTGAGGTTCCAACAGGCCTGCCCCGGCCAGTCTGCAGTACGACAGCGTCCAGTGCACTCTCTCTGACTCTGAATCCAAGTCTAATACAGGAAGAAAAATAATGCCAACCCCCTCTTTGGTCATGTGCTTCTGTGGAACACCAGCACTGAGTGCTCCAGGAAGCCCACAAAGAAAATCTAATCTCTCATTCATGTGACAGCCTTTCTTTCACACCTTACACACAGCTTTCATGCCATCCTTGAATCATGTCTTCTCAGGCACAAATTACAAACACTATCAACACTCCAACTAGCACAAGTGCAGTCCGTGCTACTCAGCTCTACCTAGGTTTAAAGTACTCAGGGGTTCCTTTGTGATGTTTCCTGACGCCGCTCCTCCATAATCAGCTTTCACCCCTGATTAGTGCCACCTGCCTCCACCCCCAGTGATCCAGAGTGGAATAATTACTTTTAACTCCCATTCCCGGCAGGGAAAGTATTTTTCTGCTTTGACCCCAGATATTCCTACACTTCAACTTCTGGTAGAAATTACTTCTGCATAGCTACCTCCATCACAGTCTTGGCTGACTAGCTCCCTGCTTCTGCCTAGAGTCTCGCAATCTTCTATGTGGCCTTTGGCATTGGACCCAGCTCTATAACTTTATTCACCATATACCAGTTCACTTAATTTGCCATTTGGGGACATCTTCAGGCCCTGGAGTCTGCTTTTGCCCTCTATTTTTTTTTCCTCAAAGGGATGCAGTGTCTTTTCCCAGCATCCCTCAACCTCAACTCAGAGACCCTCCCTCCTCTTCACCCTCAACACCCCACCCTCAGCTTCTGCTCCAGGCTGGTTATTACCCTTTTAGAAACTAGCCCCATTCCAAGGTTCACAGATATGAATGCAAGGTAACTCCCACTGACTTCCATGTTCATTACGTCCTGTGTCTCTAGCCTGTTTCAAATGGAGAATCACCCTCTTTGCCAGGAGCGTGCTACAGGTATCATGAAGATCAGAGCTTCTCACTGGCTGTGTTAATGATTTCCATTTTCCCCCATCTCTGAGCCAAGTATCAGTGTGAGAGAACCTATGACACCTTAGGGCCAGAAAGGCATGCAAACCAGCAATATTGCAGCACTGACTTCAGCGCCAGGAAATGGGAAAGCAGCTAGTTACTGCTAAAACTGTGAATTGGAGCCAGTGGTCCGTCTTTAAATGTCTTCAACTTCCTGTTTTCCTCTCTGGTTGCAGGAGAGAGCTGCTGCTGGTGACAATCTCAAAATAAGCACCTTCAGAAAGCTCTTTAAAACGTTCGTCCAAAAGAGTATTGACTGATATCAACACCCATTTGTAACCCCTGTAATACATGCATTACTTCTCCAATACTTCAATCCCCTTTCACCTTCCAGTTTGCTCTTTTCCTTTTGCCAGTAACCCCCAGAAGTCAGATTTGGTCGTTCGAAAAGAACGTGGGCTTTGGAATTAAACATACTGTATCCTAATCCTGATTCTGCCACTTACTAGCTGTATGGCTTTGGGCAAGTAATTAAACCTTTCTGAACTTAAGTTTCCTCATTTGTAAAATGGAGATGATGGCAGAACCTCTTCCACAGGGTTACTGTGGGAATTGCTTTAGCTAATGTACATCCATTTGTGCAGTATTTGAGGCTTCATAAGTTGGTTTCCTTTCCCTGTTCATTCAGGACAAGGAATTCATGAACTATATCTTAGTGAATCAGCTTCCTCAATAGGAAAGGAATACAGGGCTAGTCTTCATTTACAAATCCATGTTTCCTGTCCTTAACATACTGCTATGGTTTACCTTAATGAAAAGGTGCTCACAGGAGATTAGAGACTATGTTTGAGTTGCAAGCTAACTACAAAGAAGGAAAGAAAAACTCTTTTTTTTTTTTTTTTTTTTTGAGACAGAGTCTCACTCTGTCGCCCAGGCTGGAGTGCAGTGGCATGATCTTGGCTCACCGTAACCTCTGCCTCCCAGGTTCAAGAGATTCTCCTGCCTCAGCCTCCCACGTAGCTGGGATTACAGGAGCACACCACCATGCTCAGGTCTTTTTTTTTTTTTTTTTTTTTTTTTTTTTTTAGTAGAGACAGGATTTCACCATGTTGGCCAGGCTGGTCTCGAACTCCTGACCTCAAGAGATATGCCTGCCTCGGCCTCCCAAAGTGCTGGGATTACAGGCATGAGCCACCATACCCGGCCAGAAAAACTCATTTTCAACAAGGTGAAGAAAAAAGCTACCAGTGGGATGCATGCTGCATGGCTAACATGAAAAGGTGGAAGCAGGAAGAAAATGACAAGCAGGAAGAAAAAGGTGATGATGTCCTTCAGGAAAGTGCTGCTCATGAGAAGTCATCTGTGTTATCTTCTAAAATTTGCAATCGTACCCTGAAATATATACATATAGATAGATATAGATATAGATATAAATATAGATATAGATTTATTTTTTAGGCGGAGTTTCACTCTTGTTGCCCAGGCTGGAGTGCAATGGCACGATCTCGGCTCACCGCAACCTCCACCTCCCAGCTTCAAGAAATTCTCCTGCCTCAGCCTCCGTAGTAGCTGGGATTATAGGCATGTGCCACCAGGCCCAGCTAATTTTGTGTTTTTAGTAGAGACGGGGTTTCTCCATGTTGGTCAGGCTGGTCTCGAACTCCCGACCTCAGGTGATCCACCCGTCTCGGCCTCCCAAAGTGCTGGGATTACAGGCATGAGCCACTGCGCCCGGCGAAATATATTTTTTACAATTCCTCTCAGAGAAAGCTTCTTCTTTTTGTTCAAATAGATAGTATTACTTTGTGTGACTAATAATCATGTTTCTGAAACAGTGTTGGTTGCTATGGTAACTTTACTGTGTGTGATTAAAAGAGCATGTATCATCTCAACGGGTTGTTCCACGACTTCCAGCGGCAATAGGAGCTTTCTCGGTGTACTGCAGGCTTTGCTGACAGACTGTTTATTGGCAGTGTTTTGCTTTGTGTTGTCCCCCTGCAGCATTCTTCTGTAGGATTGCTAAGAACAGTCTGGGTCACCTGAGATGCTTTTCCTAAGTCCCCTGGAAGGTTACAGAAGAAAGAGAAAAGATGGAGCCAACATTGGAGCAACAACAGTGGTGATAATCACACCAAGGTGTAACAGGAGCACCTGGGATGGAGGTGGATGGAAAAGCGGGTTTTCTGTGGGTAGCCTGGAGTGGTGGCAGGGAGGTCTCAGAAGCAACCTGGAAAGGACAGCTCCTGGCCAGAAAGGTACACAGTGCCACCCACTGCAGAGCTCTGATGTGAAAACCTGGAGATCTGACTTCTTAGCCTAGTTCAAATCTTGCCTCGCCCTAGAACCTTGGACAAGGTCCCTAATGTCTTTGAGCCTTATGTTCTTCTAAAATCTGAGGATCATTTCCAATATCCTTTCCTAATCATCTGTGATGGTAGAATCCTGAGTTAAACCAGGGCTTCTGAAAGTATGGCCTAAAGGCTGTCTGAAGAATTAAAATCCCCAAACCCTGCCTCAGACCTTATAAGTGAGAAGTTCTGGGTCGGAGGCACCTCAATCTGCACTTTTTCCAAATGCTTCAGGTGATTATTGTACGAAATAAATGTAAGCACATAGAGTGCGCCCATGAAGGCAGATTTCCAAGAAGGGTCTGAATGTCAGGTTCCTTGCAATATGCACCAAGATGGGTTAACTTCCTCCAAGAAAATTGCTTAGAAGAGAAATAGCTACCTCTTCTGCAGGTCTCATTAGCTTCCAGTGACATAGCATCAATCCCAGATGCACCTGGGAGTGAGAACAGGAGATTGTGTTACAATTGGAACAGTGGTCGCAGTCTCAGGTTGTTCTTGCACAGAAACTTCTGAAGAGGGGTCTCTAGTACACTTTTCTTTTGGGGGACGGCGGGGACGGAGCCTCACTCTGTCGCCCAGGCTGGAGTGCAGTGGTGTGATCTTTCTCACTGCAACCTCTGCCTCCCGGTTCAAGCGATTCTCCTGCCTCAGCCTCCCAAGTAGCTGGGACTACAGGCACCCGCCACCGTATCTGGTTAATTTTTGTATTTTTAGTAGAGACAGGGTTTCACCATGTTGGCCAGGCTGGTCTTGAACTCCTGTCCTCAAGTGATTTGCCCACCTCAGCTCCTAAAGTGCTGGGATTACAGGTGTGAGCCACTGTACCCAGTCTCCAGTACACTTTTTATTCACACTGCATTAGAAGCATAAGCTTTCCTGCTGATAGCGTTGTCAGATAAAATACAGGGCAGACTGTTTACTTGTTTTTGTGGGGTTTTTTGGTTGAATCTGGCAAACTTACTTCGAGCCCCTATCCCAGCATGTAGCCAAGGAAACATGAAAGAGGAAAGAATAAACTTTTCCTCCCTTTTTACCAATAGGGCGTGTCATGTTTCTGGACTGAACAGAAAAAATTGACCTGAGATGAGAAAAAATATATATATATGAAATAAAACAAAGTCTCTACAGAGCCTGAGTCATGGCTCTAACCAGGTGCAAACAACAAGTGAGGCAATGGGAATAACTTTCCAGAGAAAGCCATGTTCTCCTTTGCTTTGAGACCTCCCAAAACAATAACTGAATTTATAAAGTCTTGAACTTCTCAACTGGCTTTGCTCCAGTTAACAACACAGGAACATCAACATTTCACAAGCTCAGTCCCAACTACGTTGAACAAACTCTCTATTAACTGTGGATGTGGAAGAAGGCTCAGACTGGGTATAAAAATATAGTCAATTTTGGCAACAACCAACAATTCAAAAGAGAAAAAGAATAAAAATAAGAATTCACCAAAGAAAGAAAAAGATTGGAAGTAAGACTGGATTAAGACAAAAGTAGAATGAATGAGACACAGTAGGCAGCTGTAGCTCACAGTCCAGAGTCTTTAAGGTTTAAGACAAAAGATGAGTAGACCTGCACAAAGTTCTGCTGATCAAATGGGATAGAGATTAAGCTGGGACTGCCTAAGAAAACACTGATGGGTTCTGTATGGAAAACGGTCCTGGAGGTCTTAGTTCTCCAACTCATCAATCCATTTATTTGAGCATCTACTGTGTGCCTAAAGCTGTGATTATCCCTGTCTTGGAGAAGTTCCTGATCTAACTAGGCAGAAAAGACATACATGCTTGAAATTATTAGAGATGAAATCAAGTATAGTTATGAAACAAAAGGGGAGAAATCCACATGAGCTTAAAATGTCAGCAAATCTGATGGTGGAGGCAAAATTTGGGATTAGTCTTGATGGGTATGAGAATGAAGGATTATAATATTTGGAGGTGAGAAATGAGGAAATGGGAAGCAGCAGGAATGCAAGTACCATGCTGAAGAAAGACATGAGCAGAGGCATCTGCTAGGAGCCATGTGGCAGGAGGAGCTGACTCTGTAGCCCCTGGGCACTCTATCCGGCTCCCTTGTCATCCACATTCCTGCCAGGGACAAGTGGTTCCAAGGAGGAGGGTTGCAGTGCCCAGGCTTCCCCTGCATGGTAGGCCGAGCCCCTTTTAAGTTCATGGATTATTTGGGCTTGGAGCTGCTCCAGGAGGACCCTGATCCCAGAAATGGAGATGGTGATGAAGGTTGGAATCCCACGTGATGGTTGGTCCTCTGATTTGGGGACAGTTCACCTCTCGAGTACTGCAGACATAGGATCTTCTCTCATAAATGACATGGGGATTAGAAGAGGCTTTCATTTGGTGCCCAGATGCACTCCCTTACCCTCATATTTGTTTTCTCCCCTTTCAGCAGGAGAAAGTCTTTCAGCAGGTCATAGTCTTTCTTGTACAATTCTTCTGCCATAGGGGAAGCTTTTTTGAGCTAAAGGGTATTTTATTTTTATAAGATTGAGACTGAACGAAGGGGGCAAGGCTTACCTCAGTTAACAACAAATGGTAGAATTTTAGGCAATAGCAGAGGAAATATTAAGCTTAAATAAAGTAGTCCATTATCTAAGGGTGTCTGAAAGGTACCTGGAGGGCATGACTTGTGTAAGGCACTCTGTCACTTAGATCTGCCTATCAACTATGAAAAAGGGTAATCTCTCTAAAGATGTTTAGAGGAGTAGAAATGATATACTATCCACTGAGGCTCCTGATTGGTGTTTTTCTTCATGGCTACCATCCAAAGGCCTAGAGAGCAAGAAGCACAGTCTTCCACAGAAAAGGAGCTCATTCTAGGTAATAATCATTACCTTACTTTGAAAGACCTATTCATTTTTATTTAACAACCCCTTATGAAATGCTTACCATGTGCTGTCTTGTGTGTTCGTTAGTACTTGCTGGGGAAAGAAAGAGAGAGAGAGAAAGAGAGCAAGAGCAAGCAAGAGAATGAGCAAGGGAGAGAGACAGAGGAAGAGACACAGAGTTGCCTAAGCAGTGATTCTCAAAACTTGATGGGTATAAGAAGCACTGGGAAGATTTTTGGAAATACAAACTCCTGGCCCCACCACTCAAAGATTCTGATTCAACGCATCTGGGAATAAGTGTGAATTGGTGTTTTTAGTAAGTGACCAGTGGATTCGGTTACAGGTGGTCCCTGACCACATTGAGAATCATTGCAAAAGACAATAACAGGATATGGAGGTCAAAAATAGGAAACCTTAAGTGGAAACCAAACGTGCTGAGACTATACATTGGTTAAGCAAGAGTCACAGAGGGCTTAGTGTGCCAGGCCCAGGTGTGCCAGCTGACAGCAACATAGGACCACAGGTGTGTGTTTTCCCCACATTTGCAAAATTGTTCATTTGGAAGCCACAAGGAAAAGTTCTATTTGTCAGGAAGGCAGATCAAAATGGCTGCCGGGGACTTGGTTGCCAACATTGGAGTTGCCATGACAACTGTAATGCCTGTGAGAGTTGAGCTGAGAAAGCAAGGGGTAAGAAAGAGGAGGTGAAGAATCTGTGTTAAACAGCATGCTGATTGATTTATAAAGGACTGCTACGTCTGTGTTAACCCACATTATATCCCAAATAGTGGTGAAGAAATCAAAAGGAAAGAGGATGGATACCTTTCAAGAATTACTTGCAGGTAGTGGGCTGGTGCAAAGCTGACTCATGAAGCATTATTTGTCCTTCTGTGATTTTTCAATTTGTTTTCAGTATTTCACATATTGGAGACTCCACCAACTACTGAATGAATGAATCAAAAATTTAAACACAATACTCAAATGCAAGTATGATAAAGACAGCTCCGGAAAATGACCACCACAGATTTTTATTTAATTAAAAATATTATACATGTTGTTGCATTTTCATGGAAAATATTGAGTTAAAAACACCAGCAGTGTTAATTTTTAGAAACCTTCATGTACCCCATTTTGCCACCTGCTGCCTTCTTTTGTCCATGGCATTAACCACATATTTGTAAGAATTGGACCCATCGAACTGGAGCTTCTTAGAAGGTCATACCTATGGGTTTCCTGGAGTAAGCCATTGTCTTCAAGACAGTGTTCTGTCAAGTCAACTCAGATACCACCAGCTGTGGCTTCCTTGCAAACTATTAAAAAGAACTGGTGTAAAAGCCCCAAAGCACATGTCAACCCCAACTCAGCACAATTCCGCACAATCAAGCACTGCTATGACCTTATCCAGTTTCCAAGCCAGTTAGCAAATGACCTTGTGTTCTACCTGGTGTATTAGTGTCCTGAGCTCATCCACAAAACTTCCCTGGGACCCATGGTGGAAAGACACTGCTATATAGTGTTTATATTCAAACCATAAACAAATACACAAAAACATATGTGGCTCCTTGCACAATACTATCAAATTAAAATATATATATGCAATACAACCTTTAGCATCACTGGCTAAAACATAGCCATGTGAGTATTTTTGAAGCCTTGATGTAATTATACATTTGTTTCAGAAATAAAAGGCATAAAATTTAACTTGAAAAGATCATTTCGGCTATAAACGTCTCATACATAAATATAAGATGTGTACAATATAGTCCTTTCTCTCTCTCCCTGCCTTTTCTTTCTTTGGACTGTGCCATTCCTTAATTCCTTGACCCACATCATAATGCTGCATCCCCATATTATTCCCAAGTGATGCTTTCACTAAAAATGGAGCTGATGTGACAGGAACATCCCAGCTCTGTCTTTCTGCTCCTTTGCTTTAAATTGTAGTACACGTAATTTGGGTTCTGCATCCAACTTTATATTAAAGAGAGATGAATTCCCCCCAAATGCACAAACAAATAAAAATAGCTGGATAGCAAAAAAGTTAGAATTGCCTCAGCTCTTGGAAATTGAAATATGGACTCTCTTCTTCATAATGGTTTCTCAATTGATGGGAATAAAATAAGGCTGAAATTGCTTTTCACATTCTGGCTCTGTTGGGGGCATTTTCACATAGACCCCTGTTGTGAGAGGGCTTCTTTTCTTTAGCTGTCAAACACAAAAAGAAACAGTAATTACTACTGAGGAATACAGAAGCCACTTCTAACCATAATAGAACTCAACACATATTGGGTCTCTACCCGGTTAAAAATGAATGTTCACAGCATACAGAATTATAAACCTCAGGAGATTTTCTTGATTCAACTATTAAAATTTATTTTAGATAAATAACTGTGATTTTGATGTTAAATGGCAATCATTTGCCTTGAATGGAAGATAGGAGAAAGAGACTTTGAGAAAGCTTCACAAAGAACACCCAGAAAGCCCATGATAATTGATCGATCTTGTCTGCAAGGGAACAAGCTTGATAAGGTAATAAGCTTTAGTTATCCTGTTTGAGAGCTGTATTTCTCATCTCCACTGCTGAACCTACAGCAAAGGACATCTCTGTCAGGTTGGGTGGAGGATGTTGGAATAGAGTGTATCTTTGTGTATGTGTATACGAGACAGAGAGTGAGAAAGAGAGAGAGAGAGAGAAAGGGAGAGAAGACGGCAGAGGAAGAGAAGAAGGGAGGGAGGGAGAAGGGTGAGTTTGTAATGGCAAAGCCAGCCTTAGGCAGAGGTGTCTGAGAGGGACTGTCAAAAAGAAATCCTGACAGGAGGCCTGATTCCATACTTCTACCTCTTCTACCACTAACACCTGTAATAAATAAAAACTGGGACTTTCGTTTCCCAGTAAAGCAAACCGGATAATAGGGATAGGTATTATGTGAGCAGCTACAGCTTGGACAAGGAAGGTACCAGAGTGGCACAAAGAGGTGAATTCCAGGTGATGAAGAGGGCCATGGAGAAGGCGAATAAAGACCATCCAGATGGTCCTTTCTAGCAGCATTCTGCCTAGCCTAATCTCATGTTTTCAGGGCTGTTAGCTTAAGTACAACTGTCATGAAGACAAAGAGCAAAACAGCTGCCCCATGTTATTGCAACGGTTACTCAAATTGAAACCCTGCTCAGAAGCACACGAACATTCAATATCAAACAAATTCATCTAAAATATTAGTCATTCTGAAACCTCAAATGCCAATGCATACGGTTCTAGTGTGTTCTTTACCACTGTCCTTCTTTCTCTTCATTTATTGCCTCATCTCAAGAACACTAAACTCAACACCATCTTTTGGTCAGTAGATACCACTAAAGGTATCCCCATCAGACATGGTGCACCATCAGCACCACACTCACCATTTTGCTCAAAGAAACAGCTGTGAGGAGAAAGCTATAAAAAAACAACCCCGAACTAACTGCTGCAAGGATCCAGAGGAGGAAGTCAGAATCTGGGCACGGTTCTGGATCTGCAACAGAAAACAAAGCAGAGCCTCCCTGAGACAGTTTTAAACTCTAGGGCTCTACTCTCCAACATTGGTGGAAAAAGGACATTAGAGCTTCCAGGCCTTGAGGTCCACCCCTAAATTGCATGGGTATCCCACCAATAGTTTTGGCTATTGGGACTACTTCCCCAGGAACATCATATCGTATCAAAAGCATGGGTCAAGCGTCATGATGATTAGCACTCCAGAGCAAGTGCCCCAACTTCCCCCAATAATTTTATTTTATAGTCAGAATGCTATTAAGGTTGCTACCTATCATAAGCAAGGCTACCATGTGGTAGAGAACTCTTAAAGAGAATTTCCACAGTCCTAAAAATAAACAACCTGAAATTAAGGAACAAAACTGTTTTTACGCATAGAAGACCACAATGCAACAGGTGTCAACTCAGTGAAATGGCTTTGCTCACCAATTACATAAATCTGGGTTCCATTGCCTATGCCCATGTAGTATGGTGGTGGGTACATGAGCTCCACCTTGCAGATGTAGAGTCCTGTGTCCATAGCCCTCAGTCCTTGGATAGTGAGGTTCACTTGATTTCCACTGGAGGTGCCCGTGCAGATGGAATCATCTAGGAAGGTCAACTCATTCCCCATCATGTATGTTGCCGCACAGACTTCAGTCACCTGGCTGTCGGCCTGCCGAAGCACTGTCACCCGGACCTCAGTGGCTTTGCCTGGAGATGCATACTCACACACAAAGCTGGCGATCCCTCGGCTGTTGGCCAGCACCACAGCAGGCTGGGCCACGTGCATTGCTATCATGGAAAAGTCAAAGGGAACTCAGTGAACTCATGCTCCTTCATGACCAAGCCCAGGCAAGCCCTTCTGCCTTCTAGCTTCATCCCCATGGCCTTCTCTCCCCCATCAACAAATCCATCACTTACCCCTTCCCCTCTCCACACCCCCAGCCTCCCCTCCATCTCTCAACTGTTTTCCAGCTACTCTCCATATAGATGTTTTCTTACTGAGAAATAGATTCTTCAAGATGGTTGTGGCAGGAAGAACACCGATATGACAAACAGAAGACCTGGCTCTCCCATGAAATATGTGATTTGGAGCAAGTCACACTTCCCCCATGTCCTTCATTTTTCTCATGTATAGTAAGAGAGAATTAGATGAGATGATATCTTCTCTGGTATTCTAAGGTTACGGTAGAACAATAGGAGCTATATAGTTCCGGAACTATAATGAGTGGTAGGGGAAATTCTGAAGGTTGAGGTACAGAATCTTGCTTTATCTCTCAAAGCCTATGTCAAAAACCTCTGCCTACTTATTGAGCTGGCCCTGAACCTCTGTCACCAAGCAGTAGCTGTGTCTTGATGCACTGTACCAGCCTCCGCCTTCGCTGGCATTTTTGTAGAGTGGAAGATGTTGTTAGATGAAGGAAGCCACAGAGCCGAGGGCACCGGGTCGTTTCCTCTCTAGGTTGAGGCAACCCTCCTGTTAACTCCTGTGGGCTTCCCCTGACACCACACCGCCTCTCTGCCCTTTCTTTCTCCTTGTCTTGAACACTCCCGTGCTCCTTTGTTTTCTCTTTCCCCACAGGATAAAGGAGATAAAGCTCTCCATACAGAGAGGCTTGCGTCAACTCAAAAATAGTGGCTGCATGCCAAATTACCTTCCTGTAACTAACCTGGCCCCTCTCCAGTCAGTCTGACAAGTGAAACCCAAAACTTGTGTTGCATGATGTCACTCATCTGCTCAATCCCTTTGACGCTTTACTAACACCGATTGCAAAAACAAATAAAATACATAACATTCAATGAGTTCCCCATGATCCAATTCCAATCTATCACTCCAGTCTGAATTTCTAGGACACACTTTCCTGCTTATAAATCACCCTATATTAGAGACACTAGTCCCTTCCGCCAAGCCACCTGTACTGGACATCTGTCCTCAGAAGAGAAAACAGTTTGGCAGCAGCCACGGTCATGTCTATTCCAGCAGCCCTAGCTAGCTAGACTATAGTTTTCTTCCCTAACCCTCGCCTCTGCCTATCAGAGATGCCCTCTGAGCATCCTTAGCACTGTGATAACTCCATTGCAGCACTTCATTACATTCTGCCCTGTATTAAAGTTATTCGTGAGTTAATCACATCTCTCCACTTTTTTACTTGTGGTTCATGAACTCCTGTGAGCAGTGATTATATGCCGCCCAAGTGAGCACTCAATAATCTTTATTGTATTGACTCTAAGCTTAAGAAATCCTAAATGTCCTGCCCTCTCCCCAGGCAAGCTCCCACTTATCACCACTAAATGTGGTCACACTCAACTTTCCAGTATCTGTCATGGGACAGTCCTGCCTGGTTACTAGTTGAGATAAATTTACTTTAGGAAATTTAAATACTTCTAAGAGCATTTATTTAATCTTTACATATTTAAAACATGTAAAAATAAGAAAATATATGTGAATATTTCTTCTCCAGTAAAAATTAAACCATCAAATAACTTTTGAGCACCTACTTCATACAAACTACATGGTTTCTTAACCAAGAAGGTCTAGAGAGAGATAAGGTTGAGATTCAATGGAAATACTCATCATTTTAAGCCGTGTAACAAACCTAGTGTCAGCCTCTGAAGAGATGAAAACTGAGGATCTGCATCTGAAACCCACATGTAGATCAGGCAACAATTAAGTATTGTATGCCAAACAGACTGGTGGCTTGCTTTCTTTCCTTTTTCGTGTGTGTGTGTGTGTGTGTGTGTGTGTGTGTGTGTGTGTGTGTTTTGCAATTTCAAGCTTTTATTTTTATATAATTGGCTAATTAGCTTGTAGAATTGATTAAGAGAACCTTAAAACCTTGAATTAAGTAAAGAAGGCATTCTTCCCATGATTTCCCTACATTTTAAACAGGCTGGCTAATTCGTTTATAAAGCATATGAATCCGAGGACCTTAAAACCTTGAATTGTATGGCAAAGAAACTCTTCCCAGGATTTGCTTAAATCAATTAAAAAAAAAAAAAAAAGGAACTTGTGAGCTCATCCTGAAACCCAGCTCAAATGTATTCAGGACTATGGATATCCTTTCCCTCTTAAATTACTTCCAGTCTCATAGAAGGGTCTGAAATTGCCTGTGACTCTCTCCTAAACCAACTCACATGCATTCATGAAGCCCCTACTAAATACCTGGCACTCTGTTCTGAGGTATCTCTTTGCTTATTTGCTGCCGCCCAACTGTTCCCTGCTGACCCTGGAATACAGAGCCAGCCAAGCCAGACTGGAGTTTTACCTTTAACTTCTGGCTTTGCTATAAATCACTGCCCTTGACTGCTGAAAGAAATGAAACCCAGGTGGGAGAAACACCTCCTCCATCTTCATGCTCCAAAAGTCTCACTCACCTTTGGAGAAGACAGGGATGAAGAGAAGAGAAAACAGGAGAGTGTAGGGCCGGGTCCTGGTAGCCAGGTTGAGCCGAGCCTTGTGCCGCTGAAATCCAAGGCAAGCCATGGCTTTATGGGAGCGGTGTTCAGGTCTTCAGGAAGTAGAGCGAAACCTTTCAGGATCCTGAAGCTTTGAAATGTGTTTGAACCCACACAGAATCAAGGACTTTATATAGATAGCTTTGATCCCAGGTATGTATTACACATGTGCACACACAGAAGGCACTTGAATAGAAAGCCTTTTTGTTTTGGTTTTACGAGAAAGGAAGCCGTGGGTTTAGCTGTTACGTCGAAAAGACAACCTCAAGCACTCAACTGAACAAAACAAGCCAATCCATGGATGGAAAATGTATTCAATTTGAAACTGAAGCTTCATGTTCACTTTGAGGATCTGGATAACTAAGTGGAGATTTGGAGAATTTCCTGGAGTACAAGGGTCCTCCTAATTTTATTCAATCTCTTGGGCATCCTTAACCATCCAATCCAATTCATTTCATTGACATCTCCAAACCTGCTAGGCTGCTAACTTTCTGATCCCTTGGGCTAATGGCAGGATTTGTCTGTAGGCATCATTCATAAAAAACTGTACTCTATCTGTGAAGCACCATCCTTCTAATCGTCCCTTGACATGCTTTACAAATAAGTTTATTTCTCCTAATTCCATTTAGCATTTGGTTAAGAGAAAATACCAAAATCACAAGAAATAAACTGAAAACAGGCAGAAAAAAAGCTGCCTCTGGTTTTGCAGAAGGAAAGAATTCAGATGTTCTTAAAAGCCTTAACTCAACAGAGACAAAACAGAGTTAAAGAAGGTCCAAAGAAAAGCCAATCCACACGATTCGAGAGATTAGAGCCTTCCATAAAAGGATAGACTTTTTTTTTTCTAATACAAGTTTTTCAAGCAGAAAATTCAAAAGTGAAGGTTAAATATAACCAGAGTCCTTAAACTTGTGACAGCTGTAGAGAGGACCAATGATCTAACAAAAAGAATTTGAAACACTGAGGACCTTCCTTAAATCTGGAGAATTTTCATACATTTTAATAAAGAAAGAAACATTTATATAGGGAGCCTGTAATATGCCAGGAGTTGTGTGCACTTAGGATTGAATGATGACAAAACAAAAACATAGTTGATACCTTAAGGGGCTTCTAGAAGGCTGACGTGCAAACAGACAGTTGCAACAGGGAATATGGCATTTGCCTACTCCAGTCTGTCCATGGTTTCCCATTGTCCACACCTCAGTACAGCAGAGGAGGCTCTGCAGAATACTCACCACATGCTTCCCTCTTTGACCTGTCCCCCAGCATTCCCTCCCATTCCCCTTTCCTGCATTTGTCTTTCCTTCCACATGCCTCTTTCAGGCCTCATCACTTTTACCCATGCTGTTCCTACTGCCTTTTTTCTCCTATTATCTTATTTTATACTCCTTCTCATCTTCCAGGACTTAGCTCAGCTGTCACCTCCTCCAGGAAGCCCCTTCTGACCTGCCTGTTTTCTATACTCCACTACACCTTATAGAAATCTTCAAGCCACAGCTCAAATATCAACTAGCAATAGCAACCTAATGGGCTCTTACTAATGCCAGACTGGGCACCGGAGGTTTTCTAAAAAGTGAAAAACAAATGTTCCTGCCCTCAAGAGGAACACACAGCAGTGGCAAGGACAGATAGCTAAACCCATGATCATGATAGAGTGAGATCAATGCTGGAATTGAAGTATTACGTAGAGGAGCAGAAGCCAGTGGTTCAGCCTGTGGAAGTCAGAAAGGGCTTCTCAGAGGAAGAAAAGCCTGAACTTATTATTGAGAACAGGGAAAAGGGTGGATATTCAGACAAGAAGAACAGCATGGGCTAAAGTTGGAAATGGTATGAAGAGCTCATTATGGTCAGAGGACAGAGCTTGTCTGGGGATGAGCAGAAGGTGCAAGCTGATCCTCTTAGCAGCAAGGACCAATGAAACATATGGAGCAAATTGGTATGACTGAGTTCACATTTGGGGGAAATTTTAGGGATGGGGAGGATGGGTTCAGGGAGAAATGTAACCAGGAAAACTGGGAAGAAGACTATTGGAATACGCCAGGCAGCAGGATTTGGAAAGCTTTCTGTAGGGGACAAAATAGTAAATATATTATGATTTGCCGACCATATGGTCTCTGTTGCCACTACTCAACTATGTCATTTTAGAATGAAAGAAGCCATATATTACATGTAAACAAATGGTGTGTGTACATTCCAATAAAACTTTATTTACAAAAATAGGTAAAGTCTGGATTTGGCCTGTGGGCCATGGTTTGCCAACCCCTGGTCTAAACTAAGGTAATGACAGCTGTGAAGACAAGGTCCCTACGGGATTAGTCCACAATCAGTGAGTGCAGGGAGAAGTTTAGAATGAATGACACCAAAATTATAGTTTGAGAAGTACTGTGGTGCTGCAGAAATTGTTCAAATGTCAAGTTTTCTTTCTTTCTTTTTTTTGGGGGACAGAGTTTCGCTCTTGTTGCCCAGGCTGGAGTGCAATGGCGCAATCTTGGCTCACTGCAAGGTCTGCCTCCTGGGTTCAAGCGATTCTCCTGCCTCAGCCTCCCAAGTAGCTGGGATTACAGGCACCCGCCACCACGCCCAGCTAATTTTTTGTATTATTTTAGTAGAGACAGGGTTTTACCATGTTGACCAGGCTAGTCTCGAATTCCTGACCTCAGGTGATCTACCCGCCTCGGCCTCCCAAAGTGCTGGGATTACAGGCGTGAGCCACCGCGCCCAGCAAGTTTTGTTTCTTTCAAGTCTCATAACAACCCTACAAGACAAGAGTTATCATTTTTCCCATTTCATAAAGAAGGAAACCAAGGCATTGAAAGTTAAGGTGACTTATCCAATCACCCGTAGGAAGTGGCAGAGACAGGATTTGAAGCCAGTGATACTCTTTATCACTATGCTAAAGCAAAGATTTTGAAGTCCAAGATAACTGGATTTGCCTCCTAGCATGAGGACTTGCTTACTGTTTACCTGGGGCTCAAAGCCCAATGTCCTCCAGATAATGGCATCTTCTTCTCAAGATTATTGAAAGGATTAAATGAGATAATGCATGTAGCATGTATAAAAGGCCTATTGTAACAGAATGCCACTCAATAAATAATCCTTTCTAATTATATAGGGTCACTGAGAAGACAGAGGTGCAATTTACTGGAATAAATAACAGGAAGAGCAGGTAAGAAAGTGAAATGACAGCTTTCATTTGGGTATGTTGAGTTTATGGCATCCATGGAAAGCAGTTGCCAATAGGATTCTGGAGCACAGGAAGAGACATTAGTTTAGGCAACCATGAAGCCACTGATGTAAATGTCACAGGCCAAGTCACAAAAGGAGCATTCTCTAAACATTTGTTAAATGAGTGGTAAATGAATGAAAGCAGTTTAACATAAGAAGAGATGAGGGTTGTAATTAGAACCTTCAAAGACGTCTTACTAGATACCTTAATTATGCTTTTATGAAACTAATTCTGTCATAGCAAGAAAATTCAAATGGTTGTTTAAAAAAAAAAAAGCCGGGTAAAAGAATCTTGGTGAGAAGATATATTCACATATACCACCCCACAGATTACTTGATAATTATAATAGGGAAAAGATAATTGATAAATCTAGCAGATACTGCCTTAACCAAGTGATCCCAACTGAAGATTACCATGATGGAGTGTTCTGACATAGGGTACCTCCAGATACAATACACTGAGAAGGACACAACAACTTTGTGTGGTTATTGCCAAAATTGTTTTAACTGAATCTAAGCATGAAGAAATAATCAGACAAATCCATATTCTGCAAAATAACTGGCCTAGATTCTTCAAAAATGTTAATATCACAAAAGATTAAAAAGAGAAAAGCCTGGAAAACCACTCTAGATTGAAGGAGAAAATAGAGACATGACAACAGAATTTAATGTGTGATTCTTGCTTGAAAAAAATAATACAAAGCAGATTACTGAGACACTGGGGGAAATTTGAATATAGCCTATATTTCATAATAGCATTGCCTTAATGTTAAATTTCCTGAATGTGATCATTGTACTGGGGTTATGTAGGGAACCATCCTTGTTTATAGATAATACTCAGGTATTCGAGGTTTAAGTGTCAGAATGTCAGCAAGTACTCTCAGATGGTTCAGCAAAAATATGCATCTATGTTAGCAGAGAAAGGTAAAAAGAATTAAACAACAGTGATGAAATGTTAACAATTGGTGAATCTAGGTGAAGAATATGTGTGTGTTCATGGTACTATTCTTACAAATTCTTTGTAAATTTGAAGTTTTTCAAAAAAATGGAAGTAAAAATTATAAGGCCAACTATTTATATTATTAATAATATGGTAGGCAATAAACAATAGATGAGCAAACTGAAATGTAGAGAGGAAAAGTGACTTGCTGAAGGTGATTCTCCTCCTGCTTTCCTCAGATCCAAGCTCCACCTGGGACAGACCCCTGTAGACAACGTCTCTCCTTAGTTCCCTGTCAGGGTGTCTTCTGAGGGCTTAACATTGGAAGTTCCCAGCAGATCAGAAAGTACAAGGTGAAGTCCAGGTCTTTCTTCCCTGCCCTCTTCCAGATTCAGGGCCATGTATCTGGTAGTAACAGTACCTCTCCACAAGTACAGCTCTTGTTTGGTGGCCCCTGTTCTATGATGCCAGTTCTCACTCTTACCTCCCCTGGTCCTTTCCATCCTAGGGGTGCTATCAGCTTCCACTGTTGTTAGTGTTTGGGTGCATTACCAACCTCCACTCCTAATGCTTTTTAATATTTCTCAAAGTAGTTCTTTCATTGAATCTCTTATTTGAACCCCCTGTTTCCTGTTGAGACCCTCCTCAATCCAGTGTTACATTTGGTATGTGGCAAAAACTGGATTGAAATCTTCGTCTTCTCATTCCCATTCAGTACTTATTTTTCCCCAGTTATCTTATGTACAGTAATAACATGTTGTATCATATAGGTTTGTATTTATTATAGTCAATCATGTGCAATTCTGTCTTCCTCCAAATTCTATTTCCACAGCACTTACATCCTCAACACACACAAAGCACCTAATCAAGGCCTCCTTTGTACCTAACAGATAATAGAGAATTTCTGCATTTCAGTTTAGATCTCAAGTGTTTTTATTTCTCCAGCATCTCGTTTCCAGCTCTGGGGAAAGTGCTAATCAATAAGCACACAATCATAGGCCTGATAGGCACTAATGAGCCCAGCAGAGTGATTAAAAGCATGGCTGGAGTCAGACAGACATGAGTTCAAGTCCTGGCTCTGCTGCTTCTGGATATGTGATCTTGGATGACATTTTTTAACTTCTCTGATCCTCAGCTTCCTCATCTGTAAAACATGGGTAATTTACAGGAACTATCTTATATCATTATTGTGATGATTCATTGAGCCTATACCAAGAAGTTATTGAACACTGTGCCTATAATATACTATGTTCTCAGGAAAAATTAGCTTACATATTAAACACAGAGAAAGCTATGGAATTTAAATTTCAGCTGTTATATAAATCCTCTTTCATTATCATTTCTGCTGAATAGATGGTATTTTAGATTACAATCAGATACTAATTATTCTAATACTCACATATTTAATTTCTGCCCTGTCAGTATTTCCGTGAGTATCTGGAACCAAACAGCTTGTTATTTTTTACCTGATTGAGTCTAAAAACTCACACCTCTACACATAATCTAAGAATTATGTATTATAAGCTCTCAATTATTCAGTGGCCGAATATTCAAATGTCTAAGGGTAGACATCCTTGGATATTTTCATTTCAGGTTAGGAAGGGGAAAGTCAATTTGCTAATTATTTTTGCCACTCCAATTATAAAAGAAAAAAAGGTGGGGGGGTTGGTGGTAAAGGAAATGAAAATAATCGGCTAAAATTAGGACTTGGGGATTCACTGTGATTTCATTTATACTCACTATCTTCTTATATCCTAATAGCTTGAGTAAACCCCAGATTGGTTTTGTAGTACTCTTAGTGGTTACTGGGTTTGAAAGATCTCTCAAGATTTGCATAATTCACAGTGGTGCCTATGGTGAAGTATCTTCAGAATTCCAAATGAGGTAGAGTTTGAAGAGTAACTGGGTTGTTTACTTAATTGTAAAATTCCTCAGTTTGTACAGCTCATTCTGAACTTAATTCAACTTTTCAGATTTTTGAACCTTTTTTTCCCTAAACCTCCTCCAATTATCCTTTACCCAACTAGTACACCAAAAAAAAAAAAAAAAAATCAACTTTTTATTGAAAGATTTGCACCTGGCATCTACTGTGGTACCTACTGCAAAACATCCTTTGCTTGACGGTTTCGGATGTAATGGGAAGAATGAAAAGTCTAATATTTGCATAGTGTGCAGTTTCAGGACATCCCATTACGTTGAACCTATAATCATGCCTAATTAAGGTTATATACTCTGTGTGTTTGTGCTAATTAGCTCATCACACAGAGCTCCTTTCAAAATCGACTTCAAAGGAAAAAGAAAATCATCTACCAAAGTAAGTGACTGCTGAAGAAGAATCTATCAATCATCTCACTTGAAAGAGAATTAAAGAGAAAGGAAATGATATGCAAAGTGACTGGAAAGAAATTTTAGCTTCATTACCATTAAAGGGTGAAAATATGGGCTGGGCAAGAACCCACTTAAATAAATGTGGTAGATTAATTTTCAGTCCCTAGGAAACTATAATCCATTTCATAAAATTAGGTAAAAAATGGATGCTTCTGAGCTGTGGACTTTGTCAGTCCTTTTGTGGGGAAACAGAGTAGGTTCCTGCTGGCTTTTCAGTTTACATTGTGAACAGGGTTGTCAGGGAAGCAAAGTTTTATTTGCTGATTTGGATGACAATGAAATGCAGAGCCTGCTTCAGTTGAAGGGCAATCTTCGCCTGTCACAGATTTAATTATATAGAAATGAAAACAAATATTTTTGAATGAATAAATTTTTTTTATTATTATTTTTTTGAGACAGAGTCTCTCTCTGTCGCCCAAGCTGGAGTGCAGTGGCGCAATCTCGGCTCACTGCAAGCTCTGCCTCCCGGGTTCACACCATTCTCCTGACTCAACCTCCTGAGTAGCTGGGACTACAGGTACCTGCCACCATGCAAGGCTAATTTTCTTTCTTTTTTTTTTTTTTTTTTTTTTGTATTTTTAGTAGAGACAGGGTTTCACCATGTTAGCCAGGATGGTCTCAATCTCCTGACCTCATGATCCACCCGCCTCGGCCTCCCAAAGTGCTGGGATTACAGGCGTAAGCCACCGCGCCCTGCCTGAATGAATAAATAATAAGTCGGCTGGGCATGGTGGCTCATGCCTGTAATCCCAACACTTTGGGAGGCTGAGGCGGGTGGATCACTTGAGGTCCGGAGTTTGAGACCAGCCTGCCCAACATGGTGAAACCTCATCACTACTAAAACTACAAAAATTAGCTGGGCATGGTGGTGCGTGGCTGTAGTCCTAGCTACTCAGGAGGCTGAGGCATGAGAATTGCTGAACCCAGGAGGCAGAGGTTGCAGTGAGCTGAGATCATACCACTGCACTCCAGCCTGGGCAACAGAGCGAGACTGTCTCAAAAAATAATATTAATAATATGTTAACTGTGGTCACAGAGCAATTTGTACAGGGAATCTGTGTTCTAATTGCCTAAGCTCCTTACTTTATATGATTACATCTTTTGAATATCTTATCTCCATTCATGGATAATGTTGTTATTATATTTTGAATTTTAGACATTATCATCTCTGATTGTCTGTCAATGTCCTTAGCGTCTCCCTCCTAAAAGTAAAATTAAAGTTGGATGTTGTCTTTTTTCTTAATCCCTCAACCTTGTTGCAACACAGCCAGCCATAAATAAATTTAGGTAAGTGGCTTTATCAAAAGCCAAAAATAGATATTTTCAAAAATAGGTAATCTTCTTTTTTACAGATCAGGAAACTGATATTGAGAAGGTAATTGACTTGCCCAGGGTCACATATTCAGATCTTATTCTTTCATTGTCAAGTAGAAATAAACAGAAAGCGAAGGGTAAATAGTCCCATATTTGACCCACGACACCCTCCCCGCAACATACCCCACCTGAATGGTACATTCAGGAGTGTACCTGATTTCTATTTAGAACAAGCTGAGATTACCCAGTACCATTTCCATTTTACAAAAGAAGAAACTTCACAAATCACTAATGTTTTCTTGCCTTAGTGCAAGGAGAGGGAAATCTTGGACTTGGACTACAAATCGTCTTTAATGCTGAATGAACCACCCACCTACACCCCAAAAGTTGCTAGTTATCTATAAATAGTAACATTGGAAGTACCAAACATTTGATGGAACCCATTTCTTGCATGATATTTGTGGGTGATAAAATCTCAACCTCGAGCACTTATTTCAGTTTCTTGGTTACAGAGACATTGCTTTCATATTTTGAGCTGTGTTATTTTGGGCCCTGCTGCAACTGCCACATTTCAATGACGCCAGGCCTTGACCCTCTTCATACTTCCAGTTCATAGGAAATGGTTATGCCCAAACCTCGAGTACAGAAAATATAGAAAAAGAGTACCTATACTGTTTACAATGTGAGTGACAGCAGCTGTGATGGTGGAAAAGGGTGTGTTAGGTGACAAAAAATACAGGGTGTTTGCACAGCCTGTGGCAGGCATTGACTCCTAGAGCTAGAAGAAATGTTAGTGAGTTCTGCTGTCTCATTTTAAAGAGAGAACATGAAGGCCCAGGAAGGTGAAATGATTTACCCAAATCACTCACACAGCCTGCTGGTGGCGGAACCAAGATGAGAATCCAAGGGCTCTTGACGCTAGTGTGATTTTCTTCTCACCGCCTTTACCATCATTCATCATCTTCCCCAGAACCTCTTGAACTGACATGGCTTCTGGCTCTAGTTTTCTGCCCAGTTTGCAAATTCAAACCCAGCCCCACCAAACTTCCTGCTAGGTCTTGGGTACCCACAAACACAAATCAGCAAATCATTTAAGTAAAAAAACATACACATATGGTCTCATAGCAGCATTAATCACAACAGCCAAAGTGGAAACATCCCAAGTGTCCATCAACTGATGAACGGATAAACAAAATGTGCTCTATCTACACCACGGAATATTATTCAGCCATAAAAAGGAATGAAGGTGCATGCTACAACGTAGGTAAACTTTGAAAACCTTATGCTGAGTGAAAGAAGCCAGACACAAAAGGACACGTATTGTACGATTCCACTTATATGAAATATCCAGAATAAGCAAGTCTGTAGAGCCAGAAAACAGATTACTGATTGCTAGGGGATGTGAGAAGGGAGAATGGGGAATGACTGCTTGATGGTGTGAGATTTTCTTGTTGGGTAATGAAAACACTCTGGAGCAGCACGGTGGTAACTGTTACATGATGTCGTGAATATACTAAATGCCACTGAATTGTACACTTTGAAATGGTTAAAACAGTAAATTTTATGTTATGTGCACTTTACCACACACACAAAAAAATACAGTCATATCGACAGATTCTATAGGCATTCACCATCTCAGAAGGCACACCATTGGTCTTACAGTATTATTGGCCATATGTTTTGTTCTTCTCTGAATGTAATCTGGCCAAATCTGAAGCCACCTTCCACTTTTTTCCAAGTGTCAAAAGAATGAACTGATGGACACATCCTTCATGAGGCAAGGAGAAAAGATTCTGGTTATTTCTCACTATCTGCAATTCTGATCCCACATCACACTGAACCATCATCAGCCAGAATCTGAGACGTGGATCACTGGCTCTGCCCTCTCCTGGGCACAATTTTCTAACAGGTTACTCAGCTGTGAACTATCTAAATGAGATGGAGGGAAGCCATGTTAGAAAACGTTGGCCCAGTGAACTGTATTATTCCGGTGTGCTTTAGGAGAATATGATTTAGAAGGAGCTGGTTACATTAAGCAGCTTTCCTTAGCAGGCCCCATTTCATAGATTATGTTCTAAGAGGAAAATCTCTGGCCCAACACTTCAGCCATGAGGAAGAAACTAAATAATTGCATTTACATGGTCACATCAGGACCTGTTGAGGGCAATAAGAATAATGCACTGTAATTAAAACCAAAGCTCTTTGGTTTTTGTCTGGCACATGCATAGAGCTCAGTTTCTGTATGCACCTGATAGGACCATGTCATGGCAATGACATCGTCTGCTTAGAAATCCATTGCTTATATTTTTGTTATTTCTCAACATTATTTAGATTCAGTCTGATCACATAAAGTTCTTGCCACATGCGAAGTTTGAACTTTGTAGTTCTGGACATTTCTGTTCCATTGGTTAAGAAATGCTGACAAGTAGAAAACGCTAGAAACATGTGTTTCCTGTGCTCTTAAAATATAAGCAGATCAAGAAGCTTCCATCAAATGCATCTCCTGCATTTCATCCTTTGGATAAGATAGACAGTTGTGAGCATAAGAACAAGTAAGTTTATCTGGAATTTTAAGCTAACAAAAAAAAAGAGCTAAAGGAAGTTATGATATTTAAAAATTAAATGTTTGTCACTGGAATTTATTATCCAGATTCATAGGATAAATTCGGTAAGCAAGTTCATGAGCATGTTGCCAAATAAATGCAGTTCTTTTTCTCATCATTTGTAATCACTATTTCCATTTGAGAAAATAGATCACTTCCAAATTATCTGAATCTCTCTCCAAATAACCAGGCTTTGTTTTTTTTTTTACTTTAACAACATACAATGTCTATGTCAGTGAATGCCATTTGTACAATCTGAATATACTCACTGACTTCAGTATCTCCTGTAGCAAAGAAAAACTGAAAAAAAATAAATGATATCCTTAAGATTTTTATTTTGGGTACCCACAAACACAATGGGAATAAAGAATGGGAATAAAAAGGAAAATGAGAAGAATAAGAGAAATGAGAAACAAACGAAACAAAGGAAGAAAGACAAAACAGAAACTTTAAATGAAGGATAATTTGCATGTATTCAAAGAAGCATCGATTCTGACCCATCTGATAGAATTAATCAGCAATAAGAGAACGTTGGTTTTTATTGTGGGTGGAACTTTCCTAAAATTCCAAAAACCTCTTGATATCACAAAACCCCAAAAAATTGCTCTGCTAGATGTTTTTATACAAAGAATGTACAGATAATGTCATTCTAGTACTAAATTTAGCAAACAAAATTGATTGTGATTGATAAGACTCATTGACTCTTTTTTAGAGCCTTTAACTCAAATTTCTTCAGCATAAATGGTTTTTTGAAGTCACAAACCTAAAAGGAAATTCTTACTTAGATTTAATCATGTTTCTGTTGACACTGAGTTAGATAACAACATTTTAGAGATTTACGGCAGTTTGAGATGTTACTGAGATTCAATGCCTCAAATCCTGTTGTTCCTGCAGAGAGATCTCAATTTGAAACTTTAAAGTTTGAAAACCCGTCACAAAATGTACAAATTATTTCTATAAAATATTTTCAATAAATTCTGTGTTAATTGATCCTACCGACTGTTTTCCAGCAAACATTTAGCCAAGCTAAAGGACATAAAAGGAAGATAAGAATTTCCCGTGCTCTCTAATACCAATTAATCACTCTGGATTTAGTTATAGCATATGAAAAGTAAGAAAGGACACTTGTAAAATGCATAAAGTAGTTACCCAAGATTTAAGAGGTTTTAGTTATAGACCTGGCTCTGATGCTGCCTAAATGTGAATTATTTTAGTTATACAATTGCATCAGAGTTTTTCTCACCTGAGAGATAAGGAGGCACTATTAGGAAGGGTCTCTTACTTTCAACTCTCAACAATTTTTAATTAACAGTGCATTTTCCCTTCATGATATATAAATTTTAAATTCAGATTATAAAATCATATTTAGAGTATGATCTGCTTTGTAAAATTAAAGCAAAAATACATGCAGAATTATATATAGTAACATGTTAGTGATGCTTACATAATTTTTACATAAAATTTTTATTTTCGTATTTTACCTATCTGTATTTTCCATTTTTATGAATGTATATGTGTTATTTTGTGGTTAGAAAAAAAGGATATTGCAAATAACAAAAATTAAGTCCTTTTAATGTTTATATAACACTAAGTATACGTCAGGTCATCAGAACTTTGGCATTCCGGTTTTTGGAGAAGTTGAAAGGAGGTAAGATATGGATTTAGCTTCTTCTCTTTCATTCAGAGCTTTAAAATCCAAGATTAGTCTATATGAGAACTCCAGTTTCTAGAATATACACCAAAGAAGGAATTTCTCTAGCACAATGTATTACACCATCGGCTTCTCCACTTTGTTACTCCATCATCATCACAATAAGCTTAAAGCACTTCTTGTGTTAACTTTCCTGAAATGCTATAAAAGATACTGTACACATTAAGAAACGCATTCTTTTCCCCAAAGATAAATTACATTATTAGATATGGTCCACTGGACATGCAAATAAGTGGATTATGTGACCTATATAAGAGTAAGACTTTAGTGGAGCAAAATTTTTTTAGCTTTTGAAACCACAACCAAGGTATTAAAGATATCCATCATAGTGGGGCAAATTTTAGAAGGAGGTAAATTTGTTTAATATAGTCTGAGCTACCTGGGCCCAAATTCATTGAGACCTTGAATATGGGAATCAGAACTTTAAGGTTTATCTCTTTTTGGTTGTGACAAGGAAAAGCTGACCCTCAAAGGCAGAGGGCTAAGCCTGGCTCCACATCAACTGCTGACTTTGCATTGTCTGAGTGCATGTCCTCATTTTCTAACTTTACAGAAATCATACAAGATACACCAAGCAGGTCAGGCAGATTACCTTCAGTTTAAGGTGGATTCAGATGTCAAGGGTTAAAACTGTCAGAATCAGGTATCAGATAATTCCCAGATATTCCACATTCAGTATAATAAAATAGACATGACCTTCAGCATACCATGGACAGAAAATTGAGGGACCAATCTTATGCAATTTTAGAATAATTCTCTGGCTGATTCCTCTCTGTCAGAATAATATTCCTACTTAAAGATACTTTTCTGTCTGAGCTATAGGAGTATAGTCCAAGACTCCCGACCATGTCAGCCTCTTCTCTGGCAGAAGGAGGCAAAAGAAGGAAAAGAGGGTCATCTTTCTTTAGCACGTGGAGCCCTTTGATTTACCTAAGTTTAAGACAATAGTATAATATTTAAGGAGACATCTCCACCAGTAACAAGGAGAATCCCAGGGAAATGTAAGGATGGCTGGCTCCCCACAGCTCATCATAGCTTTAAGAAACTCTCAGTAATGAAAGGTCAATTGTTTTATCTTTACAGGAAGGTGAATATAAAACTGCAAATCCAAGTGACTGTAACCCTTCAAATATGTCAGTTTAGAAGGCTATAATTTTCCAGCAATGCTGTCCTTGTTCAGAACATCTCTGGGATAACTCTTGGAATTATTCTCACGTTTATGGGGGAGAAAAAAATGCAGTGTGGTATTACTTTGTGATCATGTCTTGGTTTTGCTACAAAGTGGAAAACACCTGGTTTGATCACCAACTATCCTTAGTTAATGAGAAAATTGTTGGGGGAAAAATCAAATTCACATTCAAACAATAAATGAGTGCTGCCTTTGAAGATATTGCAAAGATTGTGCTACAGGTCTTTGAATACCAGAAACATTTTCGGTTATGGCAGTGTACCACTAGAAAAAGAAATGAACTATTACATTATGATAATTGAGGAGAGGCATGTTCCTGCCTCACAACCATTCAAGGCAAGTAGAGATGGAGAGGAAGGAGATTTCCTCCTTACCTACCACTTGTGCAGGACTGCAGCGGAGTACCAGGCCCCTCTGGGGGATCAGAGCAGGTGTGATGACAAACTTTCACCAGGCATAATTTGAGTAACTGCACTAGAACCTAAAGAAAAGATATCGCATGCAGGCAGGTATGTAGAGCACAAGGAGGAAACCAGGCAGGCAGTAGCCGAATATGTCTTCATTGGGAAGGTGGGCCCACAGATGGGTGAGCCGCAGCTCCTAGGATAGAAAGATAGAGTTCAGGACAGGGCTTCTGGCCCCAGGGAAAAGAACTGTTTAGAGCAAGGCAGCCAAGAGAGCCCAAGCAGAAACTCAGTCCTCTCAGATCCAAGCAAAAGGGACCGGGGAAAAGCTGGGCCTTACCTGACTATGGAGGCAGTCCAGTGGCCATTTCCAAGACCAGGAGCCACATGAGAGCTCAGCGATGTGAAATTCACTGAACCTAAGTCTTAGATAATTACTGGGGCTAAGGCTCTTTCAATGAAGTACTGAGACGTAAAACCTTTATAACTTCAATTAGGACTGAGGTGAAACAGAGCCCAGAGTGAGGTGAGACGGATGGGGGAGCTGAGATATTAGGAACACAGATGAAAGAAATTGATCAAGAAAGAGATAAAAGACATAAATAAAGTCAGCTTAGATGCCCAAGCATCTAAGGAGCATCGGAGGGAGGCCCAAGGTTTCTCTCCAAAGAGACAAAAACTAATTTAAATTCTGATAAGATTGTTTTACTCTACTGGAAAACCTTACATGAAAAATTCCGTGTTTCCTTTCCCTTCTGAGTTTATTGTCCTTCAAAAGATGCTATTGTATTCCATGGATTGCTGGGATTTGCCGCTTACTTTTTTTCTTTTTTTTAATTCAACTATCCAAGGTTAGTAGGGTTGAAACTAGACCGTGGTTTTCAAACAGCAGACGAATTGAGACCAGACTACATTCTAAACTCCCCCACGTTCTGGTTTCATTACGCTCTTGAAACCCAACTCAATTTTATAAAAAGAGTTGATAAAACTGGTCTTACTTCTTAGCAAACCTGACCCAGTTAGAACTTGAAGTTGGAGTGAATTCAGTTTTAATTTGGAGTGCAGTGCTGACAGTAGAAGTGAAACTAAATTTGTGCAAATGTGTAAGAACTGAAGAGGAGGAAAAAATTATTATTAAATGATAAATATTTTAACTCAAATCTCTGAGCAAGGAGTGGACAACTGGTAAAAAAAAAATATATATATATATATATATATATGTGTGTGTGTGTGTGTATATATATATATATTTCCAAATCTAAAAACCCAGAAATTACTCTAAGATCATAATTGTAAAATAATGCTTCTGATTAAGTTCAAACTTTCCAAGAACATTCACCCTTGATCTGAAACTGAACCTTGAGAAATTTCAAACTAAAAGTCATCATAAACTCCTGGCATAAGAATTATGTTTTCATGATGGAACTATAGTGTAATCATTGTCAGTTACTAACTACAATCTTGAGACAGAGTCAATGGGGTCAAAAAAGAAAGAAAGGGAGAGGAGAGACAGAGAAAGAGGGGGAGAGAGAGAGAGAGGAGGGAAGAGGGAGGGAGGGAGAGAAGAGAGGGGGGAGAAAGGAAGGACGGAAGGAAGGAAGGAAGGAAGGAAGGAAGGAAGGAAGGAAGGAAGGAAGGAAGGAAGGAAGGAAGGAAGGAAAAGAAGGAAAGAAGGAAGGGCAAGGATTAAGTTCATGCATTCTCAGAGCAAGTTACTTTGACCCTTGAAAATAAGACACTATTAGTCTTATTCTGAATGCTTCTCAGAAACATCATTTTTCTTGGTGTAACATCTGACATTTGGATCAATCCCAGAGACCTCTATCTCTAGCGAATCACAAAATAATGGGATCAATACTGATATCGAATTTCCACTGTCATCATTTCTCTAAGCCAAAATTTCCTAACCTCAGAACTGTTTACTTTTTGGACCAAAGTTGGATTAAACAAGCACGAATTTTGTTAGAGGAATGTCTCTAAAAAAATATGGGGAGGGAGATGAGAAAATCTGGAAGAACCATCAGATCATGATGCAAATTTGACCCCTAAGTGAAGGATAGAAGGAAGAGAAGTTGGGTGGAATGGGTCTAGAACCTAGTGAAATCTAAATGGCTCCTGACAAGACTGTCAGGGCATCTTGATCTGAGGTGAGCATCTGGAACAGGCTTGCTTTAGCATTCCCGCCCTGCTCAGTCACTGACTGGAAGCAGTTCATAGGAAGCAAGATCTCAGCAAAAACAGAGCACCATAGACTGAATGTTTCTGTCCCACAAATTTCAGATTTTAAATCCTAATCAATTGGATAGTATTTGGAGGTGGGGTCTTTGGGTGGTGATTAGATCATGAGAGCAAAGCTCTCATGAATGGGATTAGTGCCTTCATAACAGAGACCTCAGAGAATTCCCTCTCTCTTTCTCCCACCATGTGAACACAAAGAGAGAAGATAGCTGTTATGAACCAGGAAGTTATCTTCTCTCGTCAGACACCAAATTGACCATTGCCTTGCTCTTGAACTTCCCAGGCTCTAGAAATACAAGAAATGAATTGTAGTTTATAAACCACTCTGTTTATGGTATTGTCATAACAGCCTGAATGGACTAAGACAAAGGGCAATGGATGCCAGAGTGCAGTTGCTTGGGCCTTTGGTCCGTTACACTACTTACAGGAGAGAGTCTGTAAGTCTATAAGACTTAGGGCATAGTCCATCCCTTATGCCATGTTGATCCACTTGTCCACAAAGGTTCAAGCAGCTCTTCTTTAGTGATTTCTGTGAGACTTTCTTCTTCAAAAAAACTCAGAAGAGGGAGATTAATGGGATGAACAACTCTCATCACTACAATTGATCAAGGCCACAACTGGTCCTCCTCTCTCCCTCCTCCCCAAACCATTCTAGATGCCTTTCCCTCATTCTCAACTATCATCTCAGCAGGTCTTGGTGGTTTACCTGGTCATGTGATCCAAGCCTTAATACCTGAGGAGTTTGAGCCCTTAAGAATCATACCCTTCACTGTTCGGAGTTGTCACACGTTTGTTCACAGTTATAATGGGACAAGAATACCAGGAAACACCTAAGTGGATCACCTGTGTTTCACCTGTATTCTTCTCTGTCACCATTGTGTAGAACCAGCCTTGGTCTCCTTGACCAGGACCAATTATCCCTGCCTGTATGATGACTCTGATTCCTGCCTGTTTACCTTGGAAACGGGACTCCAAAGTGTCCTAGTGGTCTCTGTAACATGTAATTCAGTGGGACACTTGTTGTGTCTTCAAGCAAGAATGTGTACCCTTGGGGGACCAAAGTAGCAAAGGCAGGAAGCACAAAATCCCCAAATGGGTTATTGGAAGCTATGGCAAATGGACCCACTCTGCTTCCACCTCTTCATTCCTGAACTCGAGTTCTCTTCTTACTGAGGATATGGTATTATATAGGAGTCTCTGATTTAATCAATGCATTGCATCCTTAAGGATAATAACCCATTCTTTCAAAGTGCTTCCTCCATACCAACATTTTAGCTACAACTTTTGAAGGCCATTGCAGAATCCTATGAGGCCAGCTGCCTCTTGGGTACAAAATGTGATATGACCAGTGGATCCCATGGACATGAGTCCATTTCAAACCTCCTTTGATGTAAAGTGGGTCCGCTGGTCAGATGCTATTGAGAGTGGAATTCTATGTACATGGACCAGGCATTCAATAAGTCCCAGAATAATAGTGTTGATATGATGCTCTGAAGGCAGAAAAAGCAAATCCATCCTCAAAATAGGTATTGTTCCCTGTGAAGATGAACAACTGGCCCTTTCAGAATGGAAAGGTCTCAATGTAATCAACTTGTCACCCAATCGTGCCATATGAGAAGCTTGGTGTTGCTAACAATTTGGACGCTCATTAAAAGAAGTCACTAAATCTACTTTGGTAAGTGAAAATTCATACTACTGAGACAAAATGTCATTTCCATCTCTTCTACTCTATTCACATGTCCAGCATATCAGTTCTGGGGTGACTAGTGATGAAGACTGGCTAATGCCAAATCATTTTGTTCATTTGGTTGTTCAGTGCCTTTTCCATGGTGGATGCTTTCTGGTGGGCATTAATGTAAGACACAAAATCTTTGCACTTTGTGCCTGCTTCCACATGTCTAGCCATAAGACTCCAAAGACCTCCTTTTCTCTGACCTTCCTTCCAGGTTCTTGACCAGATGGCCAGGCCATTGGTCACCTTCCAGGATCTATATTCTCATTTCAGGCCACTTCTCCTTCCACACAAGTGGATGATCGGATACATGGCTCATGTCTATATTCATTGGGAAGACTTTTCCACCTGACTGCCTTCAGGGTCGCCCCTGAATGAGGCCATGATGCAGCTACTGTCAATATTCAGCTTGTACCCAAGTACCAAGTCAAGCCACCTGCAAACAAAACTCTGACTTTTTCCTGCTCTTTCAGTTGGTCAGCTGAAATCAATTATAATCCCAAATTTAGCCATAGGCGCAAGCTGAGGGAGGGGCCCTGGTGCAACTGTGGTGGGTGATGTGGGAGTCTGGGCCACCTGTTTGTTTAGCTTTCTCATATCCTCTCATTCTTCTTGGGATCCATCTCAGATTTAGTATTTCCATCTTATGATAGCCTGCTTCTGGGTCCATATGACATTATGGCTTGGTGAAGCCAACAAAATCCAGTTTATAATGAGAAGTCCCAGACACACAGTCACTTGGAGTCCTACGGCCAAGAGTTCTACCTCTATCATGGTCCAGTAACAAATCAAGAGCTTTTTCTCCAAGGACATATTATTCCCTGTTGAAAAGGGCCTGGCTCCAGAATCCCAAAGGTCTGCATTAAGATTCTCCTGCTGGAGTTTACCATATACTCCACACTGCATCTTTTCTACCACTGATGCCTTTGACACAATAGGATCTGCTAGACCACATGACCCAGATAGTAGGGGATGCTGCACCACAGCCTGGACCTGCTGTGGCACCTTTTCCTGCTCTGAACAGTACTCAAAGCTGGCAGCTGGCAGCCTTCCATACCATCTGGTGCATGGGTGGAAGCAATATCCCTAGATGTGGGATGTGTTGCCTCCAGAACTCAAAGAGGTCTACCAGATGCTGTTTCATTTGTGATAGGGGATATAAGATGCAGCAATTTGTCTTTTGCTTTGGAGAGGATATCCCAGCATGCCCATGACTACCAAACCTCTAAAAGTCTTCACTGAAACTTCCCAACCATTAGAGCACATATTTTCCCAAGACACCTCACACTAGTCACTTCTTGTTCAACTTGTCCAATCATCATGATGTTGTCAATGTAATAGATCAGAGTGATGTTCTATGGGGTGTCCAGGCAGTCCAGATCCTTCAGACTACACCATCACAGAGGGTGGCAGAAACACAGATCTGAGACAAAATTGTGAATGAATATTGTTGTCCCTCCCACATGAATACAAACTGTTTCTGATCCTCTTTTCTAATGGGAATGAAAAAGAACATATTAACCAAATCCGTGTCTTCATACCATGAACCTGAGGACTTAATAAAACGCTCTAGGAACAATACCACATCTGGGATAGCAAGTGCTGTTTGGGCTGATACTTGATTAAGTCTATGGCAGTGTAGAGGACTGCCAGAATCTGTTCAGTTTCTAAGGAACCAGATTGGTGAATTAAACAGAGATGAAGTAGGAACCACCACCCCTGCATCCTTAAAACCTTTAATGATGGCATTCATCTTCATCATCCTCTCACTCCAAAATATATGATATTTGGATTTATTATCTTGAATGAAGTGAGAAAGATGTTGGACAATTTGAAAAGTTTCCATTTGGCCTACTTTAATAGCTCATATTCTACAGACCAGGAAACCTATATGGGGAGTTACTGCAATTTCCAAATACATCAACTCCAATTGTACATTTAGGGACTGGGAAAACAACCACCTCTGGATGGGTTCTTAGGATTCTATCTATTACATGACACCCACAGGCTCTCATTCTAACAAGGGATACTATGGTGACACTTTAGGTCTCTAAGTACCGATGTCAGCTCAGACCGTGTGTCTATTAATTCCAAATAATGAGTGGTGGTTCCCCTCTTTCACATCCATGTAAGCAATCATAAGTCCCTTGGGGAAGGACTCAGGGAATTATCTCAGTACATTCTTGCCATAGTGCTGAAAGGTCTTTCCTCCTAGTACCAGGCCACCTCTTCAGTCAATGGGTTACAAATCTGAAAATTGGTTCAAGTTCAGGAACTGCACAAAGGATTGTGACTCTTTAATGGAGTAGTTGTTCTCTGCTCTTACCCGGATTGATTGATTGATTGATTGATTGATTTTATTTTATTTTTTTGCAGTCAGCCTCCTGGCTTCCCAGAGCTCCATCATCTTCATGGATGTCAACAAACTCAACTCTGTGACTACCTCTCTTGCCATAATCTCTTACATGCAAAGGAGGAAACAACTGTGGTGCTGGTGCCCCTCTCACCAGCATATTCCTTATAACCCTAGTGAATGATTTGTCCTCTGGCCCCTGTCATGGAACATCAACCTCCTCTGGTGAATCTTCTGGTCTCACATAATATATCCATTCCAGCGTGTCTACCTCTTCTGTCCCTTTATTCGTCTACCATCTGCTACGGTAACTCAGGCGCTTCTACTTCATGACAGTAGGCTATTTTTTATCCAGCCTTCTAAGAGCCACCCAGTAATGAGTTTGCCCTATCACCTAACAACTTTTCTAGAGTGTTAAATATCAGGTCTCGGCCGGGCGCGGTGGCTCACGCCTGTAATCCCAGCACTTTGGGAGGCTGAGGCGGGCAGATCACAAGGTCAGGAGATCGAGACCACGGTGAAACCCCGTCTCTACTAAAAATACAAAAAATTAGCCGGGCGCGGTTGTGGGCGCCTGTAGTCCCAGCTACTCGGGAGGCTGAGGCAGGAGAATGGCGTGAACCCGGGAGGCGGAGCTTGCAGTGAGCTGAGATCGCGCCACTGCACTCCAGCCTGGGCGACAGAGCGAGACTCCGTCTCAAAAAAAAAAAAAAAAAAAAAAAAATCAGGTCTCAAGAAAGTGCCCTTAGGCGCATGAATTCTTGCTTATCTAGTCTTACATCTTAGCTCCCTTGATCAAGCACCCTCAAAATCAAATCCTAGGAGTATTCCCCTGGCTTCTGCCAATTAATGCTGGCTAACTATTGCAATTCCTTAGGCATAGAGTCTCTTTCTTAACTTACCAGGCCCAGCATGACCTCAATCCTAGTTATTGGCTTGGCAGGCAAGAGAGGAGGTGGGGGCAGATCCTGGATCCTGAAGGTGGCACCTGTTGCAGGGGTGAGATATCTACAGCATTTTCCAGCACTGTAGAACTGCTAGCCTTTACTGTGGAAGGTGAGCCACCTCTGTAAGCCCAGAGGATCTAAAGGAGTTGAAGAATGAACATCCTCAGGGTACCATCCAGATGTCCCCATCCCATGTTGCAGGTCCCTGACCTTTGTATAATTTACCTGCTTTGGTTGAGAATTTAAACATCTCTGGAGCTCTGTGACTCTAACAATTGAGTCTTCAGTCTGCCCCTCAGCTACATCTGTCCTACTGCAGGGGATCTGGGCCACTTTGAGGGTGATCACAGAGGTTCTCTGGCTCACAAACTTAGCAATAAACTGCCTCCACTCCTTAGTCTGCCAGCATCCTTTTTGTGGGGCATTAATGCAACTGTCTCTGTATGCATTATTCCCTCCATATTTTTTAATATCTTGGATCACTGCACCTTACTCACTACTACCCTCCACCTGAACATTTTCACCATGCCACCACTGGTGAAACCTTTAGCAGCTTGTGCCAGGGACAATCTGTAGTTGCCCTGACTGTGTCCTTTTCACCTGCTGTTTGGTGGAAAAGCCAGTCCCAAATTCCCAGTTTACAGCCTGGGAATTTGTGCCAAACTGGGAGGCTGAGGCAGGAGAATGGCATGAACCGGGAGGTGGAGCTTGCAGTGAGCCGAGATCGTGCCACTGCACTCCAGCCTGGGCGACAGAGCGAGACTCTGTCTCAAAAAAAAAAAAAAAAAAAAAAGGTAGTCTTTATCTGGTAAAACACATAGTGCTCCAATAGAAGCACTATGGGAAAAACAAACAGGTGCCAAAATGGGATTAAACATGCAAGGATTGTAGTAGGGGAAATGTCTGTGAGATAAAATGAGGAGGGAGCTGAAAAAGGCTGGGAGAGAGCCGTCAGACCCTTGTGCGCTTCTACGCCTGATTGAGAGAGAGAAGGAAGGCTGGGTGGAACCACCCCCAACTGCTACATAGTCGAGGAAGGTTCAGAAAAGCCTCCAGAGAATTCTCATGCTAAAAACGGCTATCCACGGAGTCCTGCCTCTCCCAGGAAGGGGCTGCTTCAGTGTCCCTGCTGCATTCAGTCATTGACTGGGAACAGCCCATAGCAAGCTTGAAAGTTTTTAACTGCACCACAAATACAGGGATGGACGTCAGAACACAGCATCTGGGGGCTTTGGTCAGTTATGCTCCTGGAACCTTGTGACTTTTTTACAGTGAGCTCATCTTCACTGCAATTGTTTACTGTTGACATTCCAGGACATTCGGGTATGGAGATGTTCTTATCAGGCAGTTTCCAATTTGCTTCTGTCTCTGTGTTTTACCAGATAAAGGCTACTTTTTTTTTTTTTTTTTTTTTTTTGAGACGGAATCTCACTCTGTCCCCCAGGCTGGAGTGCAGTGGCGGGATCTCGGCTCACTGCAACCTCCACCTCCCGGTTCACGCCATTCTCCTGCCTCAGCCTCCCGAATAGCTGGGACTACAGGCGCCCGCCACCAGGCCCAGCTAATTTTCTGTATTTTTAGTAGAGACGGGGTTTCACCGTGTTAGCCAGGATGGTCTCGATCTCCTGACCTTGTGATCCACCCGCCTCAGCCTCCCAAAGTGCTGGGATTACAGGCGTGAGCCACTGCGCCCGGCCCATAGAGACTACTTTTAATGTGATTTTCTTGGTTTGGCTTACTTACTCCATGCAGGGAGTTCTAATTCAAATCCCATGAACTTTTGTAGTAGGCTTCCTTGCAGCTTCCCAAAACAAGAAGACAGAGTTTTTCTAATCTCTGCTTCATGGGTAGGTACCACAGTCATTCATGGTTCCTATGTGTGTGCAATAAATGAAATTTCATATTTCCAAATAACCAGAAGAGTGAAACTGGAATGTTCCTAACAAAAGAAATGATAAATTATTGAGGTAATGAGTATCCCAGTTACTCTGATTTGATCATTACATGTCATATGCTTCTATCAAAATATCACATGTACCCCTAACTATGTAAAACTAGTATGTATCCATCACAATTAAAAATTTTTTAATTGTTAAAAAGAATCTGGTCCCAGGTTTTATCTTAAAATTAATTTTCAGGCCAGCCTTGGTGGCTCATGTCTGTAATCTCAGTACTTTGGGAGGCCGAGGTGGGAGGATTCCTTGAGGCCTAGAGTTCGAGACCAGGCTGGGCAACAAAGCAAGACCCTGGCCGGGAGCAGTAGCTCACACCTGTAATCCCAGCTCTTTGGGAGGCTGAGGCGTGTGGATCACCTGAAATCGGGAGTTCAAGACCAGCCTGACCAACATGGAGAAACCCTGTCTCTACTAAAAATACAAAATTAGCCGGGCATGGTGGCACATGCCTATAATCCCAGCTACTCGGGAGGCTGACCAGGTGAATCGCTTGAACCCGGGAGGCAGAGATCGCTGTGAGCCGAGATCGCACCATTGCACTCAGCCCGGGCAACAAGAGTGAAACTCTGTCTCGAAAACAAAACAAAACAAAGCAAGATCCCATCTCTACTAAATAAATATTTAAAAGATTAATTTCCAGCAGTGGGACCATGAGTCAAAGAATTTTATGGCTTTTAATATATATGTAGAAAGTATTAGGCAAAATGCATCAGGTTGCATGCCCATTAGCAGCCTACAGATTTTGCAACTTTTCTAACATACCTATCTTTTTTAAAAATGTTAATTCAATAAATGTGAAAGTTTTCTCATTATTGTATTCTGTTTTTATTCATTTATTTTGGGTCATAAAACTGAGCATTAACTGAGCAAAGAGCAACAGCGACCTGAGGTGCTGACCTGAGAACTGTTTAATAATAGTCCACAGAATGGTCAGGATGAAGACCCAGTTTCTCTGGAGGTTGCTATCCGCCTCCTGAATCTTCCATCCACTTGCACCCTGCTCTTTGGCCAGACCAATCCTGTGAACCTACCAGGCTCTCTGAAACTTTGATTTTCTCCTTCTGCCTGAGCTACCCTATTTTTCATTAACCTGATGAAGTTCTACTTTTTCCATGCAGTCTTTCCCCTCTTCCTTTTCCCTCCTCTCCACCCTGGTCGATTACCAACCACTCTTCTGCCATGACTGTATCTTATAGTTACTTCTATCAACATCAACAACACTCTATTGCCCTTGTTAATTTGCAAATCTTCTCCCCATATTCTATTCCTTAAAGTCAGGAACCACATTGGTTTTATTGTTATGCCATCAGGATTGTGAACAGTAAGTTTGCACACAGTAGATACAATACATAAAGTGTTTCAGAATTATCTACTAGAGGGGAAAAAAGTGGCATAGCATTACATTCATGTTTTTTTTCCTCTGTGTCTGCCCTCTTTGCATTTCTTTTCCTCGGCCAATCAGCACACTCAAGTGTCTACCCATCTTATGGTGGATTCTCTAAGGCAACAACAAAACCTTCCTAAAATGTTAAAAAGCCTAAAAGGTTTCCTAAAAGCCTAAATAGTCTGAGTTCACATGTTTTCGAGGTTCCAGGCAGGTATCAAAAAATCACAATGAAAACCCAAATAATCAGGCACCAAAATGTAGTTTTTTTAAATGCAGATATACAGTGTTAGATTGAAAAACATATAGATGTCAAATCAGAACTTTCCATTTTAGTCTAGACACACAGCCCTACTTTTACTAGGATGCTAGCAGGAATGCTGCTAAGACTCAAAGCTGCTCTTATGAATCTGTAACTTCTAAATTGCATTAGAGTTGACAACACTTGCTGAGCCTCCGGTATGCATAAAGAGCAGGCTTTAAATGGTTTCTTGATGTCCATGGAACAGAGACTTTCAATGGGATTGAAATTGATTAAACAACAATAGAATGCCATTTTTAAGATTCATATATCACAGCCTTTTTAGCTTTAGGTGAAGTGAAGTTATAACTTCCATGAACATGTGCACAACCCCGGCCATCACCAGCAGACAGTGCAGCAATGCTCTTTTTCTCTCATTCCCAGAGTAGTAGCAGCTTAACAGAGCATGGAGTACAAAAGGGAAGTCCTAATGAGAAGGCCTTCATCCCTTTTACCACCTCTATTCTCCACAGTTCTAAGCCCTCACATTGGTCTAGAAGAAAACTAAGGCTTGTCATGTACTTGAATGTGGACCATTACTTTAACCCTAAAGTTGCATGAGGAATTGGATCTGCTTGGAGGAAATCACATAAAAATATTTGTAAGCTGAAAATAAGTTTAAAACATTTTAAAATGTTATGCCCAGACCGTTTATTCCCCAAAGAAGACCACCAGAGTCCAGAGTCAAAGCTAAGCAGCAAGGATCTTTATTACAGGTTCGAACCTGGAACTCTCCCTCGCTCGTGAAACGAGACGGGCAGGAGAGCTCCCCCACTCAGCTCCGAACAATGTTATATAGTCTAAGAAAAGTGGGCATAGAGTTATTATACAAATCAGATATATGATTGGCTAGTGTTTGAACAAGGCGATTTGGCTAACTATGATTGGTTCCTGCCATTTCTGATATTTTGGTTCAAACTTTGAGGCGGGAGAGCAGGTTTATGGCAGCAAGAGTTTATCTTACTTAAACACGTCTTGTGACCTTGCCTCAGAACTTACAAAATCTCTGGTATGTGCAAAACAAAATCTCTGGTACGTGCAGAAAACCAGGTACTCACAGAACTTACGAAATCTCTGGTATGTGCAAAGATTAGAGAGCAGAACAAGGGTGTAGCGGGTGGGGGGCGGGTACACATCTATCTTTGTGTCCTTTCAAAAACATAATAACCTAGAGTTTCTGTGGCTTTGCTAAGCCAAAAAAGGGGGGAAAAAGGAAAGAAAACATACTTCTCATTTCTAGATTTGCATCATCTAGAGTAACTGAATATATGTCCAAGAGACTTCCTTGGGTCTCAGGCTCCAGTAAAGTTGAATTTAAAATAATTTGCACCTGCTCATTTTTCCTACAGCTTATAAAGTTATGAGGGTGAGTGGAATTACATCTATAAAACAGAGGAGAGTCTTGAAGCCAAGTCTGGTCAGGAGAGGAAAGGAAGCCAGAAAGTCTGCCTAACAAAATCCCTGCTTCTCTCCTTTCACCCTACAGCCCCTCGATCAACAGGTACGGTTGAGTTCAAGGCACCTCCTTATGTAAGTTACTTGAGTGACTCAAGTTCCTGTTCAGCTTTGTTTGGTCCTGGAAGATGGACTAATCAGAATTGAACATAAAATCACAGGGAGGACTCACAGACTCTAGACCTACCTAAAACACACTGAGAAGTGTTGTCACTGACTCCTACTTTCTTTACCAGGAATTATTACTCACTTGTGCACCATGTAGTCTGAACTAGAGAAAAGTACCATAATGGAAGACATTACCCATAAAGTTTACAAGAGGAGACAATAGGAAAGATGATTATGAACAAAACTTATGAAAGCAGATATTTATATGCCCATACTTAGTATATGCATAATGAATTAAATGAATTTGATTTTCATTCACACAAAGATAGTGGAATAAGACTGATGATTTGGATGTAGAAAAGAAAGATTAGATCATGATCAAAAGAAACCAGTATAAAAGAAGATGAGGGCAGAAAAACACTCTGTTACAAAGTTATGTACCCGCAAGGAATGTGACTCATAAAACCAAAAGGATACATGAGGAGAGTATTTATATTCATTTTTTACTATTTTTATTACAAAATCCATGCATGTTAAGTACAGAAAAAATTTTAAAAACTCATATAAGCAAGAGAATTCCTATACCCATAAATAATGTGTTAGCAATGATATATGTATGCATACTAGACCTTGAGCAAAGGACCCTATCAGTCTTGTTCACAGCTGATAACTCAGTGGATATCCTTTGGATTAATGAATTTAGGATGTTTTCCTATGCATATATACATATAAAATGGAGTTATCCCATACACACTCTTTTGCACTTGATGGCATATGACAGACATAGTTCCATGTCAATATATCTCCATGTCAGTATATTTCCATCTACAGTATTTGATTGCTGTATTTTATGACATAGATGTACCATAATTTACATGACTGGTTCCTTTTCTGTCTGAGCCCATTGGTTGGAGGCATTTCCTCCTTTTTATTGTTCATTTCTGTCCCTCCTTTTCCGTGAGCTCTAATAGTGGTCTCACGCTTTCAGGAGCGTTTTGGTTTCCTGAAGAACTTGTTAAAAATTCAGACTCCTGAGCCCCATCCCTGGAAATCTGAATTCATTTGACTAAAGGGGGTCATGGGAAACTGTATTTTTTTAGACGATCCTAAGTGATTGGTCCACAAGGGGGTGGGAAGACCACACTGTGAGAATCACCATTTGGTCAAGCTACAGAATACTATAGGCATATTTCCACTCCTTTTCATTATTTGCAACCCTCCACCCTCTGGAAAGCCTGATCCTATTTTGAGAGAAATATATAAAAATCTGCTTCCAGATCCGATGCTTATGGATTCTTAACCATAGAACAGGCCAACATATATAGTCAGTCAGAAACATGCAGGTCTCAACACATCTGCTGCTTCTGAAAACAAGCAAGCATTTGAGACAAATCAGTGACAGAGGGACACCTCCCAGGTCGTGATAAAATTTTATCTGCTGATAAAATTTTAACCTCATTACAATTTTACAGAGGCTTTTGGATATGTGTGTGTTCGGTTAATTAAACCTTTCCTTCAGTTAGCCCACAAAAAAGTCCAGAAAGATCAGAAAGCATACTGGGAACCTCCTTTATCGTTTGTCTCCCAGACTTGTCCTCCTACCTTCCTGCCCCTCCACCACTGCCTCTCACCCTGGTCTATGGCTTTGTGCTCGGAAGGGCTGCCACAGGAAGGGGGATGGAGAAGTGTCACTTACAAAGTGTTTCAGTTGAGTAAGCTCCTTTTCCACAGCAGACTTGGAACCCCAAGGCTTATTGGAAGCCATATAATAAATCCTGTGACCAATCAATCACCGTGTTAATTGACAAGCATGGGTAGGAACCGTAATAGCAGTGGGAAATGAGGTCTGATCCCTGTAATGAGGAACGCAATGGAGCTGGAATCATGTTCTAGCAGAAGCAGAAATCAGCCAGCTCTGGCTGCCACCATCTCTCCCCAGAGTGGCCGCAGCAGCCCTCTGATTGATGTCTTTTCCTCCTATGAGTCCCCTCACCTCTTCTCCAGAGGCTGGTGCAAATCTGAGCATGTAAGGTATCTTCTTAAAACCCTTCCATGACTCTCCATGACATCTGGCATAGAATCCAAACACTTCAGCAAGGCTATCAAAGTCCCTCAAGATCTAGCCAGTGTTTTTCTCTCTCCAGACTCACCTCCTGTCTGTCCTCCCACAGCCCTCCCCTCACGCATCCACACACACGCCTACTACATGCTCCAGCCATAACCCCACTCTGTGCAGATTCTCTGATTCACCACACTCCCTCAACTCAGGGCCTTTGCCACACACTGATTTCTCTGCTTGGAATATTCTCTATCACTCTTGCTGCTTCTCCTCCTGACAAAATTCTGCCTAATTTTTTAGGTCCTGTTTTATACATTGTTCCCCCAGGAAACCTTCTTTCATCCTTATCCCTTGTAGTAGTAGTAGGTTGAATAATGGCTACACAGAGACATTATGTCCAAATCCCTGGAACTTGAAAATGTTACCTTACTTGGAGAAAGTGTCTTTGCAGATGTAACTGGGTTAAGGATCTTGAGATGAAAGGATTACCCTGTATTATTTGGGTGGGTCCTGGATACCATCATAAATGTCCTTACAAAAAAGAGGAAATTGAAGATCTTATAGAAACATACAGGGCAGATGGTGACGCAAAGTCAGAAGCAGAGACAGGAATGATGTAGCCACATACCCAGAAATGCCGGGGAGCCACCAGGAGCTAGAAGAAGCAAGGCACTGATTCTCCCCTAGAGTCCCCAAAGGGAGTGTGGTCCTGCCAGATTTCTAGCCTCCAGGACCTTGAGAGAATAAACTCTTGTTGCTTTAAGCCACCAAGTTTGTAGTAATTGGTTACAACAGCCTCAAGAAACTAATATCCCCCCCCAACCTGGAAGAGTTCTCTCTCTCCCTCTTTTCCCAGGGTACTTACAGCACTGAACTGTTATCACCTATTTACTTGCCTTCAGACTCCATGAGATTAGAATTAGGAACACTGTCTGCTCTGTTCCCCACGGTATCCTCAGTGCCCAGCACAGGGCCTTTCACACAGGAGAGGATCAATAAGTAACTGTAGAATCAATAGATGAATGAATGAATAGTGGAATGAATGCATGCATGCACAGGGAAAGCTTTGTTTAGAGCGATAAAACAGGGATACCTGATAACTATTATTTGAAAGGCTGTTATTTAGACAGGGAGAGGAAATACAAATGTATTGAATGTCTACTGTAGCAGCCACTATGGCAGATGACTAATGTCCATTATCTCATTAATACAACAATTTTTTCTTTTTTTTTTTTTTTGAGACAGACTTTCACTCTCGTCACCCAGGCTGGAGTGCAATGGCGCAATCTCTTGGCTTACTGCAATCTCTGCCTCTGGGGTTCAAGTGATTCTCCCACCTCAGCCTCCTGAGTAGCTGGGACTACAGGCGCCTGCTACCACACTTGGCTAATTTTGTATTTTTAGTGGAGATGTGGTTTCACCATATTAGCAAAGCTGGTCTCGAACTCCTGACCTCAAGTGATCCGCCTGCCTCAGCCTCCCAAAGTGCTGGGATTACAGGTGTGAGCCACCGTGCCTGGCCAATACTCACAATATTCTTAAGGAGTAGGTATTACTGCCCTGGTTTTACAGAAGAAGAATTAGGCTCAAGAAATTAGGTTATTCACTCATGGTCACATAGGAAGAAACAGACATCTGTGAGGACCCTGGGGTTGTAATGAGACCCACAGGGTGGAAGGCACAGGAGAGGCAGAGTGAATTTAGAAAGATTCTCTTTGTATTAATAACTAGAGCTATCCAACAATGAAACGAGTTGTAGAAATCTAGCAGAGGATTAGTAACCTACAGCCCATGTACCAAAACACAAGTGGAAGTTGGCAAAGAGCACGGGCTTTTCTGAGACCCTCTCTCCTGTTGATGAGCCGGCAATCCACCGGCCCTTTCCCTCTCCTGAAGCCTCACTCTCACAAGGACCAATACTCAGCATTAGCCTAAACTTCCTCCCCATCTCCTGACACTAGACCAGGATTCAAACCTTCAGAAAACCACTTTTGAGAGTTCTCTGAGCCCCGCACAACATTTCCCAAAGTGTGCTTAAGCCTATCAGGTATTCCATGAAAAATGATCTTCCCTGGAAAAGGGATTTACTCCACAAGGACTCCAAGACAATGTATGAATGATCCTGTTTTACTTTTTAATAAAATTTCTGAAATAACCTGTTTTCTCCTCATTTATCTCTTCCTCTCAAAAGCCGACTGCCAAAGATCAAATCAGGAAGTCAAGAGTGCAGCTGGACTTGTGACCCTCTATCCAATAGGACCTCTCTCCTTCCTCTCCACATGCAGAGATACGTGAGCGTCTCTTAGCATTTTTATGTAATCACTTTTCTTGACTGTTTGGTATTATTGTTGCTTTTCTCCTTCTCTTATCCTCCCTATGAGATTGTAGCTCCTTAGGAGCCAAAGACAATATCTTGTTTCTCATTCCTTGCAGCACTGTCTTCATTTCATAGCATGTGGCAGTCAATTGCTCAGAGAAGTTTGACTATATTATATATTTTTTTTAATTGATGTGAATCTCATTATATTCTACTAATGGGTTAGAATTTCTTGGTGACAGAGTAATTAGTACTTTCTGAATTCATATTCAATGTGACAACCTCTCAGTTTGGAAAGATTCAACTTACTACATGCAGAAATCACAACCAAAAATTTAAGACTTTTCTTTATTGTTTATCAATTTAAACAGTTCCTTTTTATCTTCAGACACACCAATATATTTCTTGATTGTTGTTGGGTTTCAGCTTTAATTTTTAAATTAACACACAGCAAAATTGACTTTTAAAAATGGGTATACAGTTCCATGAATTTTAACACATGTATAGATTCATATAACTATCACTATCAGAATACTGAACAATTCCATCATTCCCAAAACCTCTCTCATACTATCCTTTTTTAGTCACACTTGCTCCCAGCCCTAGCCACTGTCCCCATGTCTTTCCCCGTCATTATAGTTTTGTCTTCTGGAGAATGCCAAATAAATGGTATCATATACTATGTGGCCTTTTAATACGGGCTTCTTTCACTTAACATAATGCTTCTGAGATTCATCCAAATTATGTGCATCAGTAGCTTCTTCCTTTTGGCTGATGAGTAGTAAGTATTCCATTGGATGGATGTCTCATAGTTTATCCATTCAGCAGTTGAAGGGAATTTAAGTTGCTTCTGGTTTTGGTGATTATGAATAGCGCTTCTACAAACATTTATGTACAAGTTTTGCGTGAACGTAAGTTTTCATTTCTCTAAGGTAAATGTGCAGAAGTGGGATTGCTGGGTCCTATGGTATGTCTAGCTTCATAAGAAACCGTCAAAGTGGCTACACCATTTTTGCTTTCCCACCAGCAATGTCTAAGAGTTCTGGTTGTTTTGACTCTTCATTAGCACTTGATATTATCAGTATATTTTATTTTAGCCATCATAATAGGTACGTAGTGATATCTCATTGCTATTTAGGTTTTTACAACATTTATAAGTGGAAAAACTCAGTCAAAGCTAGGGAGGGTGTTATCTAGCAAAACATATGACCCCACATTTTATTTGATTTTCCAACATCCTTAAGAATATAATGCAGCAGTTGCTTTATAAAATATCCAAGGATAAGCTCATCTTTGTATTATTTTCTCCATCTATATTTGAAGTTTACCTGTTGGTGTATCATGGTAGAGCAACTGAACGCTCCAACAGAACCTAAGCAGAAATTGCCCACGGACGTAACAAAATGCAATTTGCCCCTACATACAGAAAAGGCAACATGGTACAGAGCATGAAAGAGGTAGGTCACTCTTCTATGCATTGTCTCAGAGCTGGGTTCCTCTTCCCAGCTCCCTTGCTCCCTATACCCCAGCCACACTTGTCCAAATTCATCCCCACTCCAAAGCTTTGGCACAATTTGTCCCCTCTGTCTGAAATGTTCTTTCCCCATATCCTAGTAAGACGGGTCCCTTCTGGCCATTCAGATTTCTGCTTAAATGTCGTCTTATCAGTCACATCAATGATCTCCCATCCAAACGGTAGCCCCACAAGTCACTCCCTATTGTCATCATGCCGCTTATCATTGCCTGAAATTACCTTGTTAACTATGATCTGTCTTTCTCTGCCAACTCAACAGCTCCAGTGCCGGGAAAAACACTTCATACATAGTAAACACTCAGTAAATGTGAGCTAAAGGGGTGGATGACGGAATGGATAAACACACGTGTAAGAAACTCTCTTCTCACAGACACTGCTGGGGGGATGTTACTCATGGTACTTGAAGCATAAGCCCTGACCGGAACTTGGTCTTCACGTCTTTGAAGCATTGATGGGAAGGGTAAAAACTAGAACCATCGTTTCAAGGCTGTAAGCACTTTTCTGGCTTGTGAGGCAGAGACTCAAACAAACGTTTGGTACAGACCAATCTGTCGTTCTGGGAAAATCGCTGGAGCAGACCTTTTATTCGTAGAGCAGAGACCCTAATCATAAATACAGATGCCTGAGATGACATCACAGCAGGAAGCGAATTGCTCTTCTGAGAATGTAAAAAGTTGTCTGTAGGGTGGGCAGACTATGCTTCCTCTGAAGAAACACTTCTTTTCTAAGAATGAACTTGGATGGTGCTGTGTCTGCCCACTTGCTCTGGTTCTCATGGAGCACTGTTTTCTGCACTCATGGGCAGATCTGTTGCTGAGGCATTGAAAATGTAGGATGTACAGATTTTATTTCACTTCATGTAAAAGCGGACTGACATGGGCTGAGTGGCGCACAATCAGGACTCTGCTATGATACCCCAATCTGTGTTACTATTGAAGCCGGAGCAACAAAACTTTGCGAAAGGTTTAAATAAACAAATACATACAGCTGCTCTCACTGTCTTGGATCTGGACCCTGAAAAATTGACATGTTTTCAGAGTGCTCCTTACCAACTGCTTTTCTTCATGATAAAATGACAGTACTTACAACCAACAACAGCATCCTAAATTATGGCAATAAATCCTTCCTCTTACAAAATAATTTGGCTTGGCTCTTTAGTGACATGATAAATATTTGTTGAGTGCCTATTATATGCCACACACCTTGTAGGCACTGAGAAAACAATGGTGAGCAAAACAGACATTATTCCTACACTCATGTATCTCATAATAGTGGGGAAACAAGTATCAAATACAACAATCCAATTACAAACCATGAAGAGTGCACAAAAGCCATGGAAACATTTAACAGAGAGGCATCGCCTCATCTAAGGCATGAAGGAGGCCGTCCTGAAGAAGTAATTGTTCTTGAGCTGAAATCTCAACAATAAATGGAACTAAACTAGGCAAAGAGGAGGGGAAGAACATTCCAGGCACAGGAAGTAGTATGTATGGAAGTCCTGAAGGAGAAGAGAACATGATATCCTCAAGGACTGGAGGCCAGCCAGGCTATAGAGGGAGACTGAGGATCCAAGATGAGGATGGAAATGTGCAGGCATCAAATCACATAGGCTCGTGGGTCATGTTAAGCATCTTTGCCTTATTCCGAGAGCCATGAGAAATTTTGAAGGGATTTGGGAAGATCACTCTGGTTCAGGGCAGAGTTCCTATTCGAGAAGGCAAGATATAATCCAGAAGAAGTATTTAGGAAGTGTACCAGTTAGCAAGTTATGGTCCCTCAGCTCACATCGACACTACTATGATTTGTGATGCTGAGGCTGGGAGTCTGCAAACTACATTTCTGCTTTTTTTTCCCTTCAACTTTTATTTTAAGTTCTGGGGTACATGTGCAGGAGATATAGGTTTGTTACATTGGTAAATGTGTGCCATGGTGGTTTGCTGCACAGATTAACCCATCACCTAGGTATTAAGCCCAGCATTCATTAACTATTCTTCTTGATGCTCTCCCTCCTGCCTCCACCATGCGACAGGCCCCAGTGTGTATTGTTCCCATGCCCCTTGTGTCCATGTGTTCTAATTATTCAGCTCCCACTTATAAGTGAGAACATATGGTGTTTAGTTTTCTGTTTCTGTGTTAGTTTGCTGAGGATAACAGGTTTCAGCTCCATCCATGTCCCTGCAAAGGACATGATCTCATTCCTTTTTATGGCAGCATAGTATTCTGGATCTGTGTTAGCCTCTGTCAGTAGAAGGTGTTAGAGGGAGAACGGCAAGGCTGAAGCAGGAAGCAGGGACTTGCTCCATGTTTGTGTGGATGTCACCCCAGGCTCACTTCTTCACCCCAGCAACAGCAGAAGGTGTGTCCATTAGCAGCAGCTGAATCCACTTTGCAGTTTTCTTAAGACTTGCCGAACCAGCTTCACTGCCCCTTATGCTACTCCCCAGAGACATCAACACTAGCCAACTGGAGACCTCCCCCAGAGGTCTGGGTTCCAGGTTACAAGACTCCTTCTGTAAATTTCTAAGTTTTAGTAATTCTAACCTTTTCCTTTTGTTCCTCCAACCCTAGGAGTAGTAGCTGCAGCTGCTTCCTCCGAGATACATTAGCATTCTCCTGCTTCTCAATTACCCAGTTAACCGCATTATGCCTGGTTAACAACTCTTTTTTTTTTTTTTTTTTTTTTGAGACTGAGTCTCACTCTGTCACCAGGCTGGAGTGCAATGGCACAATCTCGGCTCACTGCAACCTCTGCCTCCTGGGTTCAAGCGATTCTCATGTCTCAGCCTCCCGAGTAACTGAGATGGCAGGCATGCGCCACCACACCCAGCTAATTTTTGTATTTTTAGTAGAGACGGGATTTCACCAGGTTGGCCAGGATGGTCTTGATCTCCTAACCTTGTGAGCCGCCCGCCTTGGCCTCCTAAAGTGCTGGGATTACAGGCGTGAGCCACCATGCCCAGCCAACAACTCTTTATGTAAGATTCTCTCTGTTCAAATAGTTGATGTGGTTTCTGTCTTCTGCCTGGACCCTAGCGGATACAGGTCACTACTAGCACTGAAACGAACAGGGATAAAGTTGGCAGGTAAAATGGGGAAATATCATTTTTATCTGAAGTTTCCATCCCAACTTGATTACTCCATAATTGATTTGTTCTTTAAGATTATGAGGAGAGGGACTTTCTTTCAAGCTATTGGTAAAAAACTGGGTCCATAATAGATACCTAATAAATATTTACTGAATAAATTAGAATGGGCTTTATAAAAGTTTAAAGGGTCTCAAGAGACATCTTTATAATTTCTGATTTATTCTACCATCTTAAAATATATACCCATAGATGTTTAGAAATAGGTATATCTAGACATCAAAGTCATAAGATATAATGGCCCATGCTAAATGTATTTTAGCACAGTAAAACACTCCCATGCTATTTTAGCACAATAAAATACTATATACAGTATATGTACTCTGTACATATAAAATACAGTAAAATACTCCCATGCTATTTTATTGTGCTAAAATAGCATGGGGGTAACATCAAATAATTTTAATGCAGAATTTTATAAAACACCCTTCAACCCTTCTGGTTGATACGAGGCAAAAGTTATTCTGCCCAGCTTGATAAAAGATTCATTTTAATATACTATTTTCTAAGCAAAAATGAAACACACAGCTGTTGTCTGATTTTAGGACATAACTTTAAATGTTTTAGGAGAATAAAAGTTATGAGCTTTCATTTGTCTGGGTTATGAAAAGGCAGACTTATATCCTCAATGCTATTAATAACATATTTAAAATGCTCAATACATCTACAAAAATGTTAACTATTTTTCAAGAATGTAACTTTTATTAAATTTTTAGTTTAATTTAAATTTGCAATAATGTCTTTCAATGTTCGTTTCACTGTACTAATCAAGGTTCTCAATTCACAGAACCACTACTCTATGTTCAGTTCACCCATTTTTTTCCCTTGAAATATATAAATTTTCTGTTAGAAAATTAGCCTATTAGATCCTGGCTCCTCTTTCCACATTATGGTATCTAAAGCCACATCATTTTCCCTTATCAGTTGCCAAGTCCTATCAATTTTACCTTCTCAGTTCTTTCACATCCATACTCTCCTATCAATTTCCTCTTCCACCACCCCAGTTAGTCCTTTGTTACCTCTTTCTTGGACTACTAAAGTAACCTCCTAAATAGAGTTGCCAGTTTTAGCACATAAAAATACAAGATACTCAATTAAATATGAATGTATTGCAGATAAACTACAAATACTTTTCTAGTATAAGCATATTCCAAATATTTTCCAAATATTGCATGGAACATATTTATACTAAAAAAAATTCTTATTTATCTGAAATTCAATTTAACGCGGCTTCCTATATTTTATCTTGCAATCCTAACTCCTAACTCATGTCTTTATCCTCTCCTTGTTTCAATCCACCTTTCATATGTTTCTACATATATCTAAAATACAAACTTATGATCATACCACACCATCACTACCACCCTGTCCATGCTTTTAATTTTTCAGGCAAAGGGAAATCATTGAAGACTTTAAAATTTAAGCAGCTTACCTTAGTATTTAAGGCTATCATAATGTCCTCTTAAAATGCCATCTTGGCATTTTAACTTAATTGTATCTTGTCAACATGTGCCAACTTCTAGAATATATTTTCATCCTTAAAGGTCCACATCAGAAACAGAGAGTAATACTGCCTATATAGAAAGCTCTCAATAAATGTTTGCTTTTATTGTAACTTTATTATTATAATTATCAACAGCGTCAAGACTTCATGCAAAGAAAGAAAGTGAACAAGAGAAAAATTGGAGAAAATAATTGATCTGATTCTTATTGCACATTTTCTACATGGAACCCAACAGCTCCAAGCTGGAAAATGATATATTAGTCTATAATAAATGTAAAAGTTATTGCGGAAACCAGCTAACAATGCTAAATCTTGGACACATGAGAAATTAACTAGCGTTGTCCAGAATGGAAAAACTTAGAAACAAGCCACCAGTCACCTATGCACTAGTGAAATGAAATCCCTCTTCACCCATACCCATGCTGGCTCCAAAAATAAACTGCAGTTGTCTTTCTATTATCCTTGAGCGTTAATTTGTTCTATTTTTATTGTAGGGCCATTTTGGAATTCTGAGAGTCTGTCCTTTATTCCAAAGCTTGGGTATATAGCTTGACTTTAATGTTAAATACACATTTTAATTTTCCAAATGTGGTTTTAAAAAATGAATAAATAAAATAATCTCAACCTTCCCAAATAAATTTTGTAAGTTTAGTCACCAAAAAAAAAAAATTTCCACTGAGGTCCTAGTTTTTATATTAAATTCCAATTGGATACAATATTAAGCAGGGTAGATATTAATTTTATTTTTAATGACCCTTTTTAAACACCAGTAACCACAGTGCTTGCATCATGCTTTTTTTTACCCTTAATATCACCTTACGTGGAAACTTACCCTGAGAAAAGAGATTGCCTTCTGAGAAATGATATAAAGCAACTTACAGTATGGGTGTTCAGTGACTCAAGAGAGTGAGAGAGAGAGACAACCTACATCTCCGTGCACTTTAGATTTACCAGTTCACACATTTCCAAGTACTCTGCACAGATGTTTTCAACCCGCTTCATTCTAAAACCTTCCAAAACCGGTTTTCCTACTTCGAGAACAGTGAGATTGCTTTCCTATTAAGAATACCAGATGTCAGTCATAATGGAATCCCCACCATCGAAGTGCTCGGGGACAGTGAAGCGTGGGCATGGTCAGGGCATGTGACCTCATACAACTGGGAAATGACTATTGTTCTCACCGGGTCATTCAGTCCCCATGATCGTGAATGGATGAGCCAGCACCCTCCCCTCCGAGTGTTGTCGAGTGGGCCTCCAGGAAATGAAATATCTCCACCAACACCAAACCCCAAACCAATGAGAGCAGCATTTCTGGCCTTATTCATACCCAACTCAGCTCTATGGAAACAACACTGCTGGCTTGCCAAGAAGCCAGAAATAACATTTCCTCTACTGGTTGAGGCAAATGCTGAGAGACACCTTAAGAGGTTAGTGAGTTCATGCTTTTCTACCTAGAACTACATCTTATTTGCAAAATATTCTGGAGGCTCATACTTTGGGTTGGGGGAAAAAATAGCACAGAGAAGAGAACCACTTATAAGCTTCATGCAAATTTGTCACTGTATCTCCATCACTAAACACCGTGCCTGTCAGGAGAGCCGACTGTCAGCTCTTCCCAACCCCACATCCACTGACAACAGATCGGTTGTTTGAAATGAGCCATTGGGAGTGTGTACACCATGGAAATCAGCAAACACAAGTCGTCCTCCTCTCCTCTCCTCTCCTGGAGAACCTGTGATTTCACATTTATCAGCCTGACATTGGGCTCAATCACTGTTTACGGTTGAAGTGTATGGTGTGCCTTTTGTATTCCAGGTGATTTATGCCATCTTTAAGTGAAATATGCCATCTCACTTGATTATCACAACATTGAAAGGTGGAAATGATAACTGGCAGATATGAATATAAAATATCTATGATATATCTCCTCCCTTTCAGGGTCAGGGTTCATTGTTACTGTCTTCATTTTGCCATACAGTTGAAGAGACTGAGGCTCCACAAGATTAAGTAACTTGTCCAAGATCATCCAGCTAATATGGGGAATATCCAGGACTTGTATAAAGCTTATGGAGAATATCCAGGACTTGTATCAAGGCTGGCTGGAGTGAAACCTCACACCCTACCCCACAATGCCAACTGGACCCTACAGAGACATTGCATGAAAATTAAAATATCTCCTACCAGCTTAGTTGCTGGAAGCAGTACCACCTTGCCCTTAGACCCAGGCAAGCAGGGCTGCAATTCAGACCCCACAGGGGACCTCTGCTAGTGGAATGTCTTCTTTGAGTCCCTCTCCCATGCCTGGAAACACCCAGAATCAGCAATTCTATCCAAGCAGAAGCCTAGACAGGGACCTACGTTGGCCTCAGTTCCTGTTTCTTCTTTTAGGATGTTCTTAAACCCTATACTACTTGTAGAGTGGACCACATTGCCTAAGGGATTCTGGGATTCATGCCCATATGGGAGTCCCAGGTATCCTGGTCAGATCTCATTCCAAGAGGGTGGTCTGGCAAGTAGATTGCTCTCGCTGACCAGTGGGATTTTTCTTTCATGGATTCATGCAGTATTGGGCTGCCAGAATAGTGCCAACATGCTGTTTGAGGGTGAACTTCACTCATATCAGACCCAAGATGAGTTCAGGGCTTAGAACAACCAGCAATCCTTGTGGTAGGCAGAATAATGACCCTTCAAAGATATTCATGCTCTAATCCCTGCAACTTCTGAATATGTTACATTTCACAGCAAAGGGACTTTGCAGATGTAATTAAGGTACAGACTTTTTTTTTTTTTTTTTTTTTTTTTTTTTTTTTTTGAGACTGAGTCTTGCTCTGTCATCCAGGCTGGAGTGCAGTAGTGCCATCTTGGCTCACTGCAACATCCACCACCTGAGTTCAAGCAATTCTGCCTCAACCTCCTGAGTAGCTGGGATTACAGGCACGCACCACCATGCCCTGCTAATTTTTGTATTTTTAGTAGAGATGAGGTTTCACCATGTTGGCCAGGCTGTTCGCAAACTCCTGACTTCAAGTGATCCGCCCGCCTCAGCCTCCCAAAGTGCTTGCAGGCGTGAGCCACCTCGCCAGACCAGTATGACTTTAAATCAGGAGATAAGCCTGGATTATCCAGGTGGGCCCAATCTAATCACATGAGCTGTTAAAAGCAGAGAACACTCTTCAACTGGAAACAGAAGAGAAATGAGGCAGAAGGGAAAGTCAGAGAGATTCAAAGTATGAGATCCATTGCTGCTGGCTTTGAAAATGGAGAAAGGGGGATCCAAGGCAGACAGCCAGCAAGGACATGGGAACTTTATTTCTCCAACTGCATGGAGCTGAATTCTGCCAACAACTGGAATGATCTTCAAAGCAGATTCATCCCCTCAAGAAAGGAACACAGCCCCGCCCACACCTAGATTTTGCCTTATGAAACCTGGGGCAGAGAACCAGCTGAGTCATGTGTGCCTGGACTTGCAACCTACAAGACTGTGAGATAATAAAATGGATGGCCAGCCTGGGCAACATGGCAAGACTCTGTCTCTACAAAAAAATAAAAAATAAAAATAATTTAATTAGCTGGGCATGGTGGCAAGCATCTATAGTCCTAGTTACTTAGGAGACTGAAGCAGGAGGATCACTTGAGCCCAGTAGGTTGACGCTGCAGTGAGCTGAGATTGCACCACTGCACTCCAGCCTGGGTGACAGAACAAGACCCAGTCTCGAAAAATAATAATAAAATAAAAAATAAAATGGATGGGAGCAAAGAAACAGCCAAGCCATGTGTGTCCAGACTTCTGACCTACATGACTGTGAGAAAATAAAATAGATTGTTTTAGTGCAATTTCATGCTGCTAATAAAGACATACCTGAGACTGGACAATTTACAAAAGAAAGCAGTTGAATGGACTCACAGCTCCACATGGCAGGGGAGGCCTCACAATCATGGTGGAAGGTGAAAGGCACGTCTCACATGGTGGCAGACAAGAGAAAAGAACTTGTGCAGGGAAACTGTCCTTTATAAAACCATCAGATCTCGTGAGACTTATTCACTATCACAAGAATAGCACGGGAAAGACCTGCCCCCATGATTCAATTACCTCCCACCGGGTCCCTCCCACAACATGTGGGAATTGTGGGAGCTACAATTCAAGATGAGATTTGAGTAGGGACACAGCCAAACCATACCATGGATGTTGTTTTAAGCTGCTAACTGTGTGGTAATTTGTTATGGCAGCAATAGAACACTAAGAGTCTACCGTGACCTTAGGGCTTGAGCCACATGAGCAAGCCCATGCATGGGCTCTAACCTGACTGTTCTGCCCTCAGTGCCACCTCTGGTTACAACACTCAGGGAGGCAGGAATGAAAGCAGGTACCCAACCTTGTCGAACCCCTCTGCCATTGTAGTGCCCCTCCCACCAACAGGCTCTTCCAGATGATGTTCTCGCTTGCTTTCAATTGATGTGGTGATGATACTCTCCAGGGACAGTGTTAAGTTGTACCTGACATGGGCCACACTTTCCTTATGTGAATGAGACCTCTCTTTTATTCTGCCCATTGACCCTCACCTCTCCTTGCGACTCATGGCTATGTATGGAAGGCAGGCACGCAATCGTTATTGAAGGAGGTCACATTCTGGGAATACAGTAATTACTACCTAAAAAGTTCAAAAGGAATGTGGAAGATGAGTTATTACACATTATGCTATAAAATTCTGAACATGACCAGAAAACAGATTATCATTCACACATTTCTACATATTAAGTAAGATTTGCATTTGTGGTCATCCTCAGTGAAGCACAATAACAATTTTGGAGATGGTCCAATACTCACAGGCAGCCTGATGGATGATGCTGTATCAAGAAGAATGCTGCATCAGCATTAAATAAATAAAATCAGGGAACCACAGAGGCTGGAAGATCTATATTGCTTCAATACAAACAGGTTCTGAAGAGCTTTAGGGTTGTGAGTAAGAACAGCATTGCTACCTTTTCCTCATGGTGGTAGATGCTAACTTAGCCAGGAACAGCATATTTGATGATAAAGATTACAAAGAAATGGTTCCCAGACCCAAACAGAAATCTTCATGTGCACTGATTAGACAAAAAGTAAATTCAAAAGTACCATTTTTCTACACATTGTTCTAAACTTTCATTGACACATCATATGGGCCTTACATGGGTCAATAAATTTTTGTGATACAATTTGTGATAATTTTTAATCAAATTATTTATAGAGAGAGAGGGCCCACAAAATAATCTTGCCCAGGACCCTGCATACCCAGAAGCAGCCTTTGTTAAACCCTTCAACAGCGGTGGTGGTGGCCAACTGAAGTTCATTGATTCTCCTCAATAAACTTACTTGGCCAACCTTCAACCAGAACCCTCCTCACATCCTAGCCAATGAGCAGAAGCCATACAGGAGGCAGAAGTAGGGGCTTCTCCCAAGTCCACCTCCACCTTACCTAGGTGGGGGTAGTTGGAGATACAGATGTGGAACTCAAGCTTCCCAGTGTCCCTTCGTACATCCTCAGGGATTCCATTCTCAGCCAACTGCTGGCTGGGGTCCCCCAAGTTCCCTGCCTGCATAAATCAAGAGTGGCAACTTCTGGTTGACTTTTCTGTATGAATTAGCGCCACATCACATAAACGGAGTGTAACTGAGTCCAGACCATCAGATCATAGAATGGTAGAGCCAGAAAGTACCTGAGAAACTCATCTACTCCAAATACCACATTTTGCAAGTTGGTATAGTGAGGCCCAGAACCTCAAGTCAGTTCCCCAGAAGTCTCACATGGCAGATCCAGGTATCTGCACCTGGATGGGGATAAAGGGGGTACAGAAGCCATACAGCATTTCACTTAGGAGACTGAGTTTTGGAGTCAGATTGTCTATATTTGAACCTCTATCTCAGTTTTTCCATAAGAAAAAACAGCATAACAATAATAGTACCTAATTCATAATGAAAATTACCTGATAAGATATATGTAAAGAGTTTAGCCCAATGCTGGGCACTTAAAATGCACTAAATGAAAGTTGTTCATATCACTACATAAGGCTAATTCACTAGTCAAGTAATGTTGATCTAACTCTACACCTAAGCCTGTACTTAGCAGAGCGAGGCCATTCTGCAGGCATTACTGAGAACCTGCTATATGCCGGTTCTGGACCCTGGGGGAGTCGGCACAAAGGGGTTTACTGGGATGACAGACATAGATGTAGGAGATGCCGAAATCCAACCTAGAGGCCATGTTTGCATGTGAAACCTGCAATCCCTCCTACTCATCCAACCCTGAAACTCACTGAAGTTTGGCTTCTAGCCTTCACACTTCCTTGCTCTTGCTAGGGTTACAAGATTGTCAGATTCAGAGGACAAATGCCTACTCGTTTTTGTTGACTATTTGCCTTTGTTTAAACAGTCCTTGAAACCCTCTCATCTTGGTGTATTTGTCTGCTCAGCCTGCCATAACAAGACATCACAGACTAGGTGGCTTAAAAACAGACATTTATTTTCTCACAGATCTGGAGGCTGGAAGTTCAAGATCAAGATGTTGGCAACGATGATATCTGGTGAGGCCTCTATTCCTGGCTTGCAGATGGTGCCTCTTTGCTATGTCCTTACTTGGCTTGGCCTTTTCTCTCAGAGAGAGAGAGAGAGATCTGGTATCTCTTCCTTTTCTTATAAGGACACCAGTCCTATCAGATTAGGACCTACCCTTATAACTTCATTTAACCTTAATTACCTTCTTAAAGTTCCTTAACTCCATATACAGTTAGATTGGAAATAAAGGCTTCAACACATGAATTTGGGGGGTGGGGGAGGCAGGCCATAACACTTCGCTTTCATGACATGGCTCTCTCATGGTTCTCCCTTAGCCCTGTAACCACTCCTTCACAGTTTCTCTGCCTCTAAAGGCTGGAGTTCCCCAGTTCCATTGTCTTCATTCACCCTGCTACACATTTCCTGAGCAATCACGCCCCACACCCACATGCACGGTTTTTACTTCCGCATCCATGTGGATGGCACCTGAATCTATATCACCGACTTAGATTTCTCTCCTAGCTCCACATCTGTATATCCCATTACCTGTTAGCCATCTTGTGTGATGTCCCACAGAAATGCCTGAGCCTCTTCCCACATCAACCTAGTGCTTTTCTAAGTTTTTGTCTCTATCATCTAAACTAGAAATCTGGAGTTATCTTTGATTCTTTCCTCTTTGCACACTGTACAGCCCATGAGCAGGGATGCCAGCTCTTTTCTCCCCTTTATTTCCAGCCCTTACTATAGTGCCTGGTTTAAAGTAGGCATTCATTAACTATCATGAATAAAATAAAGAATAAATGCATCCCTCATTCACTACATCTAATCACCAAGTTATGGCGAATCTACTCCCCAAGTAGCTCTCAAATCTGCACCGTTTTCTTCATCCACTGTGCCCCTGGGTATCTTTCCAGGCTTGTTTTAGTCTCCCTGCCCCCCTCACTCTCTCTCCTCTACACACACTCATCCTACACACCAGCCATGCCACCATATTCTCACACCTCCACAACTGTACACATGCTCTTCCTGTGGAAACATCTTGGTCACTCTCTTCACTTAACTCAAGTTTTCCCTCCTACGAGAAGCTTCCTGAACCACCCTCTCATCCAGACCTCAGGCCAGACTCCTGTATATACTACTACTATAGGATGGATCACACTATATGCTAACATCTCTCTTCTTCTCTGATGTCCAGCCATCACTGAGGTTAGAAACTGTCCACCAGCCACCTCAATAGACAAGGCACTAAAAATCACAAGAAACAGTGGCCAGAATCACAGACTTTGCAGTCAAAGCGATGTGGATTCAGTCCTAATTCCTCCTCTTAAGCTCTCTGAGCTTTCATCTTTTTATCTCTCAAACGTTGGGGGCAGGAGGGAATTAGATCTGCTTCACAGGATAAGATTGTTAGAGGGATTATTAAATGCGGTAACACATGCAAAGCACTTAGTGCATGGCTTAGTAAATAATAGGATCTTGGTAAATGGTTACCAAATGAACTAATTCATTAATGCTGTGAGTTAAGTATATAAGATGAGTAATTTTTTTCTATCTCACATATCTACTCCCTACGCTCCCTTGACCAAGATGAGCTATTGTCAATGGGAAGGTGTGAATCTTATTAGAATGATCCCCAATTTATTTGGTGCAACGATGTTGGACTATGTTAAACTACCACCTGGAATAACTGGACCCACATCACCAGGTAAACCCTGGCTGAGGGATGCTCTCTGGAGGGTAAAATGGCTTGTACAATACCATTTGGGAAGCTTCATTCCCTGGCTTCTCACTCTCCCTGCTACATCCTCTTTCTTTCTCACCAATATGCCACATGCCCTGTACTCTGGGACTGCACCTCTACATAAGAGTGAATTGGAAACCTTGGGTGACAAAGTGACACAGTACAAATCTAGTGAAAGATGACACCTTTTTCATCTAAGCAGAAGTGGCTCATTTGGCTCTACTTCAGGTTTTTAAATAAAATCCAAGGAGACGTTGGCTAAATTGGGTTGAGGAAAGCCTAATTATCTCCACAGAAGTTTTAAGAACTAAAGCTCTCCAGTTTGGATGTTTCCAGACACATAGTCGCTAGAGTATTCGATTGGAATGGGTTATTTTCCATGAATATTTTCCATTTTCCATTGTTTCTCATGGAAAATAATATTTTATTTAATAAATTTAATAAATTAATGAGAAGCAATGGAAAATATTCATGGAAAGTAATCCATTCCAATCCAGTACCATAGCATACCAGTAACATAGGCTTGGGGTGAGGACAGCAAGGGTGAGTGCAGAGCTAATATCCCTTAGAGGGATTTGGATGAAGCTGAAACTCCTAGTCTAGCAAAACTTGAACAATTACATATGAAGCAATTCTCACAGTATTGAGGATTTTCAAAAATAGGCAATAAAGGAATAAAGTGTCTCTTTGCTATCATGGTTACCATTGTCAGTTTTTCTTTTGGTTTGGCTGGGATTTTAAGGATCTGTGTACAGCGAGGCTTTTGTCCTCTTTCTGGTAGCAGGGGAATTGCTATAGTTTAGTCCACATCATGGACAGTTGCCCTTCCTTTCAGCTGCCTACCATTTGAGTCTCCTGCCTCTATTTGGAGCTCTGCCTTTCTTATGAGTCTTCATGGGAGGCACAGCCCCCTTTCCAGTATAAAAACTGAGATGTGGTACTACCTTTCTCAGCATCCTTTGCAGGTGGTTATGGGCACAGGATCCAGGATCCACCAATCAGAAGCACCCACTCTGGAGTCTGAATCAGATGCTAGTGACACAAAGAAACAGCGATTCAGACCCTTTCTAGAGGTGGTGGCAGTGGCAGCAAGATTGGGTTTCCAAGGCAGCAGTGGCTGCAGTGCTGTCCCCAGCCTCCACCTTGAGCAGACATTCTACTGTGACAGCAGCAGAATACGGCATCTGGACAGGCTAGTGAGAATGACACCTTCACCAGAACACCCTGTGGCATGATTTGGGGTAGGCTGTCCTGCTACTGTAGCTCCAAGCCTGGTTTTCCAACTCTCCTAGAACCCAGTAAATGAGTTTAAATCAGTTGGAGTCTGTGTTGCCTACAACTAAAAATTCTGACAACACCTATAATCCCAGCACTCTGGGAGGCCAAGGTCGGAGAATTGCTTGAGGCCAGGAGTTCAAGACCGGCCTAGGCAATACAGTGAGATCCAGTCTCCACAAAAAATTTAAAAGTTAGCTGGTCATGGTGGTGTATGCCTATAGTCCCAGCTGCTCAGGAGGCTGAGGCAGGAGGATTGCTTGAACCTAGGAGTTTGAGGCTGCAGTGAGCTATGACTGCGCCACTACACTTCAGACTAATGACAGAGCAAGACCCTGTCTCAAAAAAAAAAAAGAAAGAAAGAGAATTCTGACAGATTCCGAGAGCCTAAGGGTGTGGTTGGGGGTGGAGTACATTCATGAAGCTGCAGCTGGGAGTTTCCATCTCTGGGAAGTATAGCGTTAGTGGTGATACATTCTTCTGATCAGACCCACCACCGGAGAGATGGCCACATATGAGGGGCTTTTAACATCCCAGCCCCTAGACAAGCCAGCTGGAGCACAGTGGGCAATTAGCCAATGCCAATGGGTGCACACAGCTACATGCTGAGTGTAGCATAAAAGAAAAGAGATCAGGCTGGGCGCGGTGGCTCACGCTTGTAATCTCAGCACTTTGGGAGGCCAAGGCGGGTGGATCACAAAGTCAGGAGATCGAGACCATCCTGGCTAATACGGTGAAACCCCACCTCTACTAAAAATACAAAAAATTAGCCGGGTGAGGTGGCGGGCACCTGTAGGCCTAGCTACTCAGGAGGCTGAGGCAGGAGAATGGTGTGAACCTGGGAGGCGGAGGTTCCAGTGAGCCAAGATCGCGCCACTGCACTCCAGCCTGGGCGACAGAGCAAGACTCTGTCTCAACAAAAAAAAAAAAAAAAAGAAAAAAAAAAGAAAGAAAGAAAGAAAGAAAGAAAGAAAAGAGATTGAAACAACTAACTGCACTATACTGAACATGGAAGTGTCGGGAGAGCAGGCAACAGGTGCCCATGAACGGTGAATATCTTAAACCACAAATTTAAAATCTGTAATCCCTTGGGTCTGTTTCTCAGTCTGTTTTGAATACAGTTCTTATTTCTGCTAGCACAACTCTAGAGGTATTCAAATAAGTGGCTCCGACTATTTACTTTTGAGAAATTAATTCAACAGAATTTTAGCAAGAATGTATCACCTATAGAGTAGCAAGCGGGATTTCTTTTAAGGATTCAGATATGAATTAGATGCAGGCCTCAATATCTATACATTTACAAAAATGTCCTATTACATGCTCAAACAGTACTTCAAATAATTCCAAGTGTTACATTCTTTTGATACTTCTCACAATAAATATTTTTATTAGCAAGGTAATTTTGTTCTTAAAAAAAAAATGCTTCCAAGGTATATGAAAAGGGTTTATTTTCTTTTTTGAATTTTTTTTTTTTTTTTTTTTTTTTGAGACAGAGTCTCACTCTGTCACCCAGACTGGAGTGCAGTAGCGCCATCTTGGCTCTCTGAAACCTCCATCTCCCAGGTTCAAGCGATTCTCCTGCCTCAGCCTCTCGAGTAGCTGGGATTACAGGTGTGCATCATCATGCCCAGCCAATTTTTGTATTTTAGTGGAGACAGGGTTTCATTGTGTTGGCCAGGCAGGTCTTGAACTCCTAACCTAGGGTGATCTGCACCCCTCTGCCTCTTACAGTGCTGAGATTACAGGTGTGAGCCATTGTGCCCAGCCTAGGGTTTATTTACATGGATAAAATATGTCCATGCATTCTTGTAAATTCCCAATCTAAAACAAGCAAGTATTCTAGATACAGAAAATCTGTATCTGGCCCATAGATTACAAACTTTCAAAAACAGAAGATAAGATGTGCCTATTCTTTAAAAATCTGTTTCTTGGAAAATTCAGAAAAACTCTGCACCTTCAAGATTTCTCAGCAAGTGCCTTTGGAGTGACATTATGAACTCTGATGTAGATGTCCCAGTGCCAGGTAAAAGAGAAGAAAATCCTTCGTGCCGATTTGCTTAACACACACCTTTGAGGGGACAATAGAAGTCAGAGTTCAATGTGGTCTCTTTCCAAATTAGACATACTTGTAATGATGAGAATGAGAATAAATTCGATTTCACCACAGACCCTGGGAGTGTGGATGGCGGGGCCTGGAGCCAGCCTGGCACACACACGTGACCCTCTCAGCAGGGCCAGGCAGTGTGTTTGCAGGCACTGACAGCTGTCTTTGACCCCACCTTCTCCACCCCATTGTGTAATGTTAATATCTTGTTCCACCAAGAAATCCTGGACAAGCTCTGCTGTGGCCTCACAGGAAGCTCAGAGTCCAGTTCAAGTCCTTTGATCCTCATGTTTGCTGTTACTCTGGGCCTGCAGGTCCCTCAGACTCCCCCCAGGAACCCCCTATGTTTGGTGTCCAGCTCTTCTGCAGCTTGCTTGCTCCTCCTTCACGGGTCCTTGAACCAGTTATTAGCATGAGACCACTTCCTGTCCAAGCACTGCCAAGTCCCAGACAGGCAACTCTCAAGGAAGAGACACAGAAGCTCAACGCTCTACGAAGTCCTGTGATCTGGGACTTTAGGGTGACAATGTAGACCTTCCCTTCTGGAAAGCAGTGGCCGCCATCTACTTGCGCCACAGCTGCCCACGTCTACACAGGGCTCCGCAACCAAGATATTCTGGCAGAAGTCTCTGAAAACTTCTTTAGTCAATACCGATGTATTTTTAAGGTTTCCAAGCCCAGTTTTTGCTCAGAAAGTAACCCCACAGGCTCCTCCACACTGGTGCAAGAGGACCACCTCAAAATTGGGCATGATCCGGAGAAGGGGTGGTGGGACTAGGGATTGGGTTATAGAAACTATTGAACCACAAGGTTTGGAGAGCTTTCTGGGTGGGTGAACATATCAAGGTGCTGTGAGAATGGAGCACCATGGGAGGGCATGGACGCTCCACTCCACACATACCCTACCCCTTGCCCTATGCATCTCTTCCATTTGGCTGTTCCCGAATTGTATCTTTTATAACAATCAACTAAACACAAATAAAATGTTTTCCTGAGTCCTGTAAGCCATTCCAGCAAATCACCAAACTTGAGGAGGAAGTCAAGGGAACCTCCAGTTTATAGCCAGTCAGTCAGAAGTATGCGTGAGCTGGGATTTGCAACTGGTATCTGAGATGGGGGCAGTCTTGTGGGACCAAGCCCTTTAACTTTGGGAGCTGATAGTAACATCATGTAGACAGGCTCAGAATTGAATTGAACTGTTGGACACCAAACTCATGTTAGAAAATTGGTTAGAGTTAGACAAAACACCTCAGAAACACCCATGACTCCACTCCATAAATTCCAAAGCAGTAGAGTGCCTGTTTTTCCAGGAGCTAATTTACTTTGCCATTCCTTTGCCAATGGAAAAAGTTAAATGCAAACACCCCCAAAGGCCACAGACCAATAAGTCATAGTCCAGTGCTTGAGGGATGAGGAGGTATATTAGTTTCCTCAAGCTGCCTAACAGAATGTCACCGGCTGACTGGCTTAAACAACAGAAATGTATCTTCTCACAGTTATGGAGACTAGAAATCCAAGGTCAATTTGCCACTGGGTTGCTGTCTGGTGAGGGGTTTCTCCCTGGGTTGCAGATGGCCACCTCCTCACTGTGTCTTCCCATATCCTTTCCTCTGTGTGCCTCTGGAAAGAAAGAGAGAGAGGTCTCTTCCTTTTCTTTTTTTTTTTTTTTTTTTTTTTGAGACGAAGTTTCACTCTTACCACCCAGGCTGGAGTGCAGTGGCATGATCTTAGCTCACAGCAATTTCCTCCTCCCTGGTTCAAGCAATTCTCTTGCCTTAGCCTCCCAAGTAGCTGGGATTACAGTCATCTGCCACCATGCCCGGCTAATTTTTGTATTTTTAGTAGAGACGGGGTTTCACCGTGTTGAAGACTGGTCTCGAACTCCTGACCTCAGGTGATCCGCCCATCTCAGCCTTCCAAAGTCTTTCTCTTCTTACAAGGACAGCAGTCCTACTGGATTAGGGTTCCACATTTAGAACCTCGTTTAACCTTAATTGCTTCTCTGAAGGCCCTGTCTCCAAATAGAGACACGCTGGGGCTTAGGGTTTCAATATACGGATTTGAGGGATGGGGAGGACACAACTCACTTCATAACAGGAGGAATGCCTCTATTTGTTCTCCAGCACCAAGCTGCGCCACTGCTTCCAGTTACTGAATCAGAGAAATACAGAACATTAGAGGTGGGAGGAACGTTAGCTGCTTCATCTAATAGTGAGGAACTTGGGTTCCAGATGGGTGAAGTGGCTTGCTCATGGATATAGCTACTGAGTGGTAAGTTTGAGAATGGAACCCAGACTCCCTCCTGCCGGGTCAGCACTACTCTCCACTGACTTGCACAGGCTCCCAAAGGGGGCTCCTAAGAGAAGACATCAAGGGTTCAAATCTTGAGTTACTAGTAAGGGAGGGCTTTAGAATATTACCTGCTACCTTATCATGAAAGGTTTTCCTCAAGGGAGTCATGAAATATATGATCAGTAAAAACTCAATATATACTCCTAAATACAAACGCTTGGGATTTTCTCCCATTAAACTGATGATCACGGTGTTAGCCAAACTGGATTCAAAGATTTTAGCCAACTCTGTATGTATAGCATGAGCAACTCCCCCTGAGCCTATGAGGGTTTTCTCAAACTTACAGGTGTCAGCGACCCCTCTTACTCCTTGACCTCATTCCCCAGGAAACCTGCTATTACCATGTTACAGCCAGAAAGATCTAGTGTCCTCCCCTCCCCTGGGTCATTCTCAAATCTCTTTGGTGAATCAGGAGTCAAATGACCAGGCTTGCCTATACGCCAGTTCCTATTTTTGTCCCAGCTTTGCAATACCAGGTGCTTCTTGCTGGCAATCAAAAGCAATTCTCTCGTGAACTTCAAATCGTGTTGACAAGACACTCACATGGCCCAGGCCTATGTGAGGCAACAGATCTCTGCAAAACTCTTGAGTGGTTTTCCAGGACCATCTTGACACCAATAGCTGAGCCAGGTGTCCCCTAATAGCTGTGCTACCCCACCTTATCACACCGCAGACGCTGAAACCCAGGACTCCTTCCAAACTCCGCTTTGTGCATTCTGTATCAGCCCTGACCCTTACCCATCTCTCCAGGACTCATCTTCTCTAATTCTCCCCAAATACTGCAGCCCAGTTAGCCTCTTGGATTACGTTTTATATTTCTCATCTTCAAAATTAAAAAAAAAAAAGAAGTTCAAGGGTTGTACTGTGGCCATAATTAATCTTTCCAATTCGTACTGGCACTCTGGGAAATAGCTTATCTCAAGTAATGGAAGGAGAAAATTCTCCTTCTCTTTTTCCTGAGTTTAATGGTCTTGTCATGCTCCAGCCAGAGGCCTCTCTGCACAATCACCATCCTACTCCACCCTTAGGGGTAGGAGGAAAGACAGAGCTTGCATCCCAGAGTGCTGCCCCTCCTGTCCCCACAGGACCAGGGAGGAATCAGAAAACAGGGGCTGACTCCATTACTGTACTGGGAAAATGACACCCACAGTATTCTCTCCCTCAACTCTGCCATGAGTTGGTGAGTTGGCACATTTGGTCACCTTTAGCCTAGCTTCTAAAATAAACCTCCAAAGAAAACTTAATAATGGAATAGGTGCAGTTTTGTTACTGTTTTCCCCTCTTGACTCCTCCATGTGCCTTTTCCTGGATAAGGAGGATGCAGGCACAGCGCCATACTTGCAATAGAAAGAAGGTTGATGTTGGACACAGAATCTGAGCTTCTGAAAAGTATGAATATGATGCATGGCACATAGAGCCAATCCGAGGGATTGGGCAAGGCATCCTTGAGGAAGTGAGTTTTAAGCTGAGATGTAAGGAATGGAGAGAAGTTCCCAGGGCACAGGGAGTTTCTAGCAGAGCAGGCAATAGATGCAAATGCCCCTAGTAATGAAGACCATAGTGCTTTCCAGAAACTGAAAAAGACTCATGTGGTTGAACCAGAGAAAAGGAGAGGGAGCTCAGCATGGCAACAGGCAGGTGAAATAGACATGGAGCTCCAAAGAAAAGAAGCTAGATATGAGGCAGCCATGTGGGAAACTTGTGTCCTCTTTCTGCATGAAGCTCTCTTGAACTGCAGACACAGAACATAAGGTGCAGGTGGTCCTTTCCACCAGCCTATCCCCTCTTCCTGCGATTTTCATTTCTTTTCAAACCCAGAGCCCACCTCATCCCCTCTAAAAAGTCCTCCCTGATTTCCCATGTCTACTGCTCACCTACCTGTCCTGACCTTCATGGCACTGCCCCGTTTCCTTTGTCACAATCAGTGGCTTTCCCTACCCCAGTTGATGCTAAAAATAAAGCAGTAGAACAATAGAAAGCAGAAATCGCTCCAACTCCTGGTCCCCTTTTCCTGTAACCTGCGGGAAAATGCAAGCCTCACAGGATTTTTCAAAATGATGGCTTTTAATGCAGAGGGAAGAATTTCCTGGCTATTAAAAACACATTAACAAATGGTATCCAAGCATCCAGGTCCTTCCTCATGCATGTCTCAATACAAATTTCCTCCCTTGTTCCAAAGAAATAATTATTTATCATCACAAAAAAATGTTTTATCTACCAAAAACTAAAGCAAACATACTGAAAAAATGAAAAATGGCTTTTGTGTACAAAAAGGAGGTGTGACTAGTTTAACAAAAACATCAGCTTTGTGTCTGATGGTATCACAGCCTACTCCCCTGTAACTGCAATGAAACATATGAACCCATAGATGGCAGAAGGTGACTGCTAAATAAATATCTAGTTCCAGACCTCTCAGAATCAGTCAGGTCTAAACAGCTCTAGGCGAGAGCTTCGGGTCCGTCCATCTTTGCAACAACCACTGTACTGGTAGTGCAGCTTCCACTTCCCTGTTACAGTTGGATAATGAATCATAGAGGAGGACTCAGATTTCGCCATTTTCAAAAACACTTTCTGGCATTTTAAATTCCATGCTATATGAAAATTAGCCCAATTCTTCAAATCCTGATGCAATCATCCCAGCCCCATCTTCAGTGAGTAACATCTGGTACACATGCACTACATTAGAATCCCAACTGGCGAGGCACCGTGGCTCATACCTGTCATCCCAGTACTTTGGGAGTCCAAGGCAAGAGATTCACTTGAGAGCAGGAGTTCTAGTCCAGCCTGGTCAACGTAGCAAGACCCCATCTCTACAAAAAAATAAAAACAAATAAAAATTAAAAAATTAGCCGGGCATGGTGGCACACACCTGTGGTCCCAGCTACTCGGGAGGCTAAGGCAGGAGGCTTGTTTGAGCCCAAGAGGTCGAAGCTGCAGTGAGCTATGATCACACTATTGCACTCCAGCGTGGGCCACAGAGCGAGACCCTATCTCTAAATAAATAAATAAAAATTCCAACTCTTCCTCATGTCTGCCCTTGGCCTCTGAACTCCCTCCATGTTTTCCACAATCTTCCTCAGTTTTAGTGTCAAGACCTGGCCACAAACACCAAATCAGTCTGGGGCAGTGACTCTCAGAACTTCAGGGCTTACTTCAGATTATAACTCAAAGTCTTGATATATTTGTTTAGTGATAAGAGTTTATCAAGCCTGATCTTTGTTTTAATAAATCCTCACAATGGTGCCATGCACTCAATTCAGAAGGGACAAACAAATTTAGATACCAAGTGGCTAGCATTTTCTAGCCTCTGACATTGGGCCAAAATGGTCCAGTGAATTTTCAACCCATTCAGCTGTGCTTCTCCTGTATTCATGTGTGTCCTCCTAAACTGGTTCTTTTTTTTTTTTTTTTTTTTTTTTTTTGGTAATTTCCAAAGTTTCAGTGGTGATCCATGGTCAGTTTGCTATTAACTATTATTGTTAAGATAATTTTAGTCAGGTATGGTGGCACGTGCCTGTAGTCCCAGCTACTGGGGAGGCTGAGGCAGGAGAATCGATTGAACCCAAGAGGCAGAGGTTGCAGTGAGGTGAGATTGTGCCACTGCACTCCAGTCTGGGTGACAAAGCGAGACTCTGTCTCAAAGAAAAAAAGAGAAAGAGAGAGAGAAAAAGAGAGAATTTCCATTTCTTAGGTATAAGCATAATGTCAACACCACTACCTTGACCTCCCATTACAGAGCACTTCCAGGGTGCAGGTACCTTCCTAAAGTACTTGCTTCTACACATTAATTCAGGTGAACCTCACAACAACCATATGAAGTAAGCAAAAGCATTGTTATTAAGCTTCAATTTACAGATGAGGAAGCTGAGCACAGAGAAGTTTAATAATTTCAATGAAGGTCACACAGAAAACAGTAGAGTTGGGATTTGAGCTCAAGCCACCTGGCTCTGTCTGCCATGTTCTTCACCACTATGATAAGGCTCACTTTGTACTATCACAGGGCACAAAATGAATACAGTTCATCTTCTCTCTCCCTATTGAATTTGTGACAGATTGGTTTGAGGGTGAGCAAGGGAGTGGAAATAGCTCCTGCCTGGAACCTTATGGTGTGGTCTTTACGAGTCCAGACTGATCAAAGAAATCCACTATAGACCCAATAAGGCTGCCCACAAGCACTCGGTGAGGCTTCCTAAGGGCAGAGCCAGAAGTTTGATTAGAGGAGTTCTGGTTATCAGCGGAAGAGTGGGTTATATCGCTGGCTTAGCCTCCTATTTTTGTTTCTCATTTCTAAAATGGGGATAATTCCATCTAGCTCACTTCAGCATACATTGAACAGAAATCCCCGAATAGATACAGTGGGCAGCAGCAACCAGCTGGAGAGTCACCTGGATCCAGAGGAGGCAGCCCCTCTAGATCAGGTCCAACGTTGGTTTCAACAACCATAAGTCTGTAAAAACAACATAAAATACAAAATGTGAAGGGCATCTGGCAGCCCCTCAAAAGGTTAAACACAGAATTACCACATGATCTAGTAATTCCACTTCTAGGTATATACACAAAACATTTGAAAGCATGGACTCAAACAGATACTGGTACACCAGCGTTCCTGGCAGCGTATCCACAAGAGCCAAAAGCTGGAAATAACCCAAATGTCTACCGACAGGTGAATAGGTAGATAAAATGTGATATATCTATAAAATAGAATGTAATTCACCCATTAAAAGCAATGAAGTTCTGATACATGCTTCAACCTGGATGAACCTTGGAAATACTATGCTAAGCAAGATAAGCCAGATGCAAAAGGACACATACTGTATGATTTCATGTACATAAGGTACTAACTTCACAGAGACAGAAAGTAAAGGAGAAATTCCCAGTGTCTGAGAGCCAGGGCGGTGGGGAAGGAATTACTGTTTACCAGGTACAGTGTTACTGTTTGAGATTGAGTGATGAAGCCAGCTGGACTTCTGGGTCATGTGGGGACTTGGAGAACTTTTCTGTCTTACAAGAGGATTTGGTAAAATGCACCAATCAGCACTCTGTAGTTAGGACTGTAAAACGCACCAGTCAGCACTCTGTGGTTAGCTAGAGGTTTGTAAAATGTGCCAATCAGTGCTCTGTAAAAATCCACCAATCAGCGCTCTGTGGCTAGCTAGAGGTTTGTAAAATGGACCAATTAGCACACTCTAAAATGGGCCAATCAGTGTTCTGTATAATGGACCAATCAGCACTCTGTAAAATTGACCAATCAGCAGAACAGGGGTGGGGACAAATAAGGGAATAAAAGCAGGCCACCCAAGGCAGCAGGGGCAACCCACTTGGGTCGCCTTGAAATGTGTAGAAGGTTTGTTCTTTTGCTTTTAACAATAAATCTTGCTGCTGCTCACTGTTTGAGTCCGTGCCGCTTGAATGGCGTGAACCCAGGAGGCCGAGCTTGCAGTGAGCTGAGATCCGGCCACTGCACTCCAGCCTGGGCCACACAGCGAGACTCCGTCTCAAAAAAAAAAAAAAAAAAAAAAAAAAGAGTTAAACACTCACTGCGAAGGTCTGCAGCTTCATTCTTGAAGTCAGCGAGACCAAGAACCCACTGCAAGGAATTAACTCCAGACAGAAAATGAGGGAAATGTTCTGGAAATGGATAATGGTGATGGTTGCACGACATTGTGAATATATGTAATGCCAATGAACTACACACTTTAAAATGGTTACAATGGTTTTATGTTACGTATGTTTTACCGCAGTAAAAAATAAAATACAACTTTTAAAAAATGTGAAGTGCCTGGGACATCTGGGAGACACTGCCAGTTACCTAGCCAATATCCGTTCTCCTGTATTATTTTATTAACAGAACCCGGATTTGGTGGCGACAGCAATGAGCACAGCTAAAAATCTGTTTCCCAGGCTCCCTGCAGATAGGGGTGGCCACATGACTATAAGCTGTCCAGTGAGATGTCAGCTTCCAGTGTTTGAGTGGGGCTTCTGGGACAGTTCATTAAAAGGTAGGAGCGGGAGGTGTCAATTCATCTGTCATGCTCCCTTTCATCTTTGACCCCTACGTCGTTCTTCCAGCATGAAACAGGCGCAATGGCTAGGGCTCCAGCCACCATCTGGGAGGATGGAAGTCAACAGTCGAGAGGCAGAGCAGAAACAGAGGCTCCTGACCCAAAAGGCAGTGCGGAGCTGCTATACCTTTACATGGGATGCTTATCCCTGAACTTCATGGTACCTGAGGGAAATGAGAACTCATGTCTGGTTTAAACCAGTGTTTTTCAGGTCTCTGCTACCTGTGGCTGAACACAACCCCTAACTGATTCAGCATGTTAACCGCTACTGTTGTCATTGTTGCTATTGGTTTTATTATCAAGAAAGAAGTGCCCCGGGCCAGGGGTGTTTTGACAATGTCAGAAACACTTAGAGGACCCGAGATGTGAAATGAGTTGTCCATAAGCATAATTCATTTGAAGCTGGAGGATCTGCAGAAACAGCCATGCCTGTCCCCGTCCACAGATGCCATCATAGAAAATGGAGACATCATGGCGGGTCCCCTGAGGCAGTCATTTTGATTGATGCGCCTTTCTCCTCAGAGAGTGCAAGTGTGAAGTGTTTTTTCTCTGCTCCTCAGGGTAGACAATGGACTGGGAGGCATCTGGCGCTTCCCTGCTAGATTTAAAGGGAAGCTGAAGGTTTCTCTAACAGCATTTCTCCAGTTCTGATGAAGAGCTCATCAGCATAGACTGGCTGACATCACCGGTGTGAGTCATCCACCACTTCCTAGCTCTTTAACTTCCTCTGCTTCACTGACCTTTGCCTGCACTGTGCCCCATGCCACCCACTTCCTGGTGCGGGCACACCCTGGACCTTGTCCTCAGCAGGAACTGTGCCACCAGAATCTTGATGTCTGATATTCCGGGCCTCACTGCCCCACACTCCTCTTCTACTCCCTACCCCTCCACTTCCGTTCTTTGGCCTCCTAATGGTCAGTCCCATGGGATTGTACGTTGGGTCCAGGAAATTCTGCACTATCTATCAATATTTTAGATGCATGTGTCATTCGACCCAGGAATTCTATTCCCACACACTTACCCTACAGATTCCTGGAATGTTCTCAGTAACACATGTACAAAAATACTTAGTTCAGAAGAAAACAATTTTTAAACAACTTAAAAGACGTGTTAAATAAATTGTGGTGCATCCATAAAATTGAGTGCTATGCAGCCATTTTAAAAACTGAGGCAAAGCTACATGCAGTAATATGAAAAGTTCCCCAAGATATATTTGTAAAAGGTGCACAATATATTATATGCTACTGCTTGTGTAGGGCAATTTATGTAAAAACATAAATAACATACATGTGTACACACATATATACACATATATATTAACTGTACCTGTAATATGCATACATATATAATTACCTACCTGTATAATATGTACACACACATGCACACACAACACTGTTGTACTATCTCTGAAAGGATATATGAGAAAGTGCAGCAGAAGACAGAGGTGGGTAGTGAGAAAAGGAGACTTACACTTGTCACTGTGTACTTTTTATACTTGAATTTTATACAATGTGGAGTATTATCTATTCAAAATAATTTTCAAAAGGATGTTCATCAAGTAATTTTCCTTGGCCGGGCATGGTAGCTCATGCCTGTAATCCCAGCACTTTGGGAGGCCGAGGCGGGAAGATCACTAGGTCAGGAGTTCCAGACCAGCCTGACCAATACGGTGAAATCCCATCTCTACTAAAAACACACACAAAAAATTAGCCCGGCATGGTGGTACATCCCTGTAATCCCAGCTACCCAGGAGACTGAGGCAGGAGAATTGCTTGAATCCAGAAGGCGGAGGTTGCCATGAGCTGATATTGCGCCATTGCACTCCAGCCTGAGCAACAGTTGGAGACTCTGTCTCACAAAAAAAAAAAAAAAAAAAAAGAACTTTTCCTCTACTTCCTAGGAGAGAAAGTAGGGAAAAATTTTCCTCATAGCTTCACTGCCTCTCTGCCCTAGCCACACACCCATGATCAATCAGGAGCAGACACGGTCGCTTCCCTGTCTTTACTCCTTCAGGCCTTATCTTTCAGTGGACACTGGTGGATGGATTTCCAGCAGCCACCAACTCTTAGTCTGTGGTCTTTCTCTGGCCACCAGAGTCATGAGCAGCTCTCCACCCATGAGCACCCCGGAGCAGACCAACCATGGCTGATGGGAATTGATGACAGGCTGGTGAACACGGGTGCCTGTCGGGGGAGATGACTCGGGTGTATTCCACACTGGCTCCCAGAGGGCATCAGCAGGATTAAGCTCCAGTTGTCCACAGTGCACACGCTTTGTTGGCTTCTTTCCCTCCTCTGCCTCACCCCTCCCCTCCTCTACCAGGATCACCTCCCAGTAAACTTATTTGGACCCAGACACACTCATAAAGAAAAGACGGTGTAACAAGCTATAGGGAGAGACGCTGGGACAGAGTCTCCCTCATAGCCATAGGAAGGAACCAAACCTGCTGACACCTTGATCTCAGACTTCCAGCCTCCAGAACTGTGAAACAATCAATTTCTGTTGTTTAAGTCACTCAGTCTGTGGTACTTTGTTAGGCAACCCTAGCAAACTAATACAGATTAGGTGTCCTGTATCCAAAATGCCTGAGACCAGAATTACTTCAGAATTCAATAATTTTTCAGATATGGGGATATTTGCATTATACTTACCCATGCAGAGCATCCCTAATCCAAAAATCAAACATCCAGAATGTTCCAGTGAGCATTTCCTTTGAGCATCATATCAGCACTCAAAAAGTTCCAGATTTTGGAACTTTTTGGATTTGAGGCTTTCAAATTATGGATGTGTAAGCTATATAGTGGGTATCTGCTAGTTAGATGGAAGGTCAGGGAAGGCCTCTCTGAGGAGGTAGTATGTAAGCTGAGGCCTGACTAAAGGAAAGAGCCAGCCATGCATAAGTCTAGGGCAGACCATTTTAAACAGAAGGCACAGCAAAGGCAAAGGCCCTAAGCTGGGAATGGACTTGGAAAGTTCAGAGAACAGAAGGAAGGCCAGTGTGGCTAGATTTCGTGAGTAAAGGGGAGAACAGTACAGGAGGAGGTTGGAGAGCTCAGCTAATGATTCAACCATCCTTCTGCCTTGTTTTCACCTCCTTATTCTCACCTCCTCCTGCTTCCACTCTGCATTTTTCTCCAAGTCCCACAATCATTAGATATAGTTATGACAACTGTCACTGTGGAGAATAAAAAAAGGAGAGCACTAGGAATTAGGATTTTAAGTGGCATTAATGATGTAGTTAAACTAGAAGACACTACTCTTATGTTATGCGAAATACTTGGTGGATGGCATATTTGCTTGATGAAACACTAATTTCCTAGTGGAGAACAGACCAAAAATCCCTGGGCCGGAAATCAAACACTTGTTTGCCATTCGTTCTTGGATAATAAGTCATTTACTATCTCTGTGTTTCAGTTTTCTAATCTATCAAATGATTATGAAATTAACACTGTCCCTACCCAACTCGCTACATACAAAAGAAGACTATCCTCAAAAGTATCAGAAGGGAAAAAAATGAAATCAAATAGAATACTGAAAGAATACCCTATCATGATCAAATAGTACTGATCCCAGAAGTAAAAAGATATCTGAACATTTAGGTATCTATTAACATTCACTATATTAACAGATCAAAGGAAAGAAGTCAAACAATAATCAAGAAAGATGCCCAAAAGTCATTTGAAAAAATTCAACATTATTTATGATTTAAAAAAAACTGTTATCAAGTTAAAGAATTTTTCTTTTAATTTCCGGCTTGCTCAGTTAGTAACATATCCTATGTGTTTCTTATAAACATAGTTGTAGGGTGAAGCATTTCAAAAGCCCTTGCTTTTAATGCTTTGTAATTTTTGTAAAAGCTACAAAAAATGGTTTTCAGTGATAACAAGCATGAAGGAATAAAATTTCATTATTTAATATTATTTTAAAGGCTTATACTTATGTCGCTATTTTTGTGCATGTCATGGCCTTAATTTACTAATGCACAGTCTTAAGTCAGAAATGCCATCTCCAATAACTGTGTGAAAGAGCACCTGCTCTGGAAGTAGGAATGAGGTTAGCAATAGACAGCCAGGGGCACAAAATGAATTTGGATGTATCTTTTTTTTTTTTTTTTTAAGGAATTGGCTGCAGACATTCCTATCTCTTTCTAACAACTCAAGCTGACTGTATCTAATTGGAACACAAAGGCCAGTCATTCAGCGCTCCCACCCCTGGCTTTTCCCGCTGCTTGCACACCATGGAATGAATGCTGGCAGCCCTGAATCATTTCCAAGTCACTGGGAATGCACTGAGGTCAGCAGAGCTTGTATTTATGTCAACTTTCTTCAGTGCAAAAGTGATTTGCCTGTGCTTCAAGCTATAGAATCACAGCGCATTCTTATTGAAAGGGGTCTGAGCAACTCAGTCTAGAACAGTGGTTTTCAACCCTAGCAGCATATTAGAATAACTAGGGGCCTTTTAAAAAACTTAGTGATGCCCAGACTTCCCCCTCAAAGTGTCTGATTTAGTTGGTCTGGTAAGAGACCCTTTCTTTTGTATTTTTGAAAACCTCCCCCGGGTGATTCTAACATATAATCACAATTTAAAACCACTAGTCTAGTTTTGTCTTTTCATTAAATGAGCAAATGTAGACCCAGGGTGGCCAACTATATAATGGCAGATAACATCTACTTACAGGTTATTCTTGTGATTATATATATTAAAAAAAAAAATGTGTCCAAAACCTTTTTTCCCAAAACTTGGAAATAAGGCAAAAAGACGACTTGTGTCCATTCAATCCCTTATTAAAACATTGCTTTTAGCCCATCCAAGGATCATCTGACCCTCTAGTGGAAAGTAACTTTTACCATTACTACTATTAAAGATCTAGACATTTTTAAGTCTGTAAAGGATTTGATGTTAATTTGTGGAAAACAAATATGATGCAAATGAGTTTTTTATCATAGAGATAAAAATTATTTCTGTTCAGCTGAGATGATAACTCCAAAGGTTATGATTTTATTGCCCTGTGGGACATTAACCAGTTTTGTATGTAATTTAGCAATTTTATTCCAGCATATTTTTCCATTCTCTCTTTCCCCATCTCTCTCCCTTTCTCTCTCTCTCTGCCTCCCCCCCTCCCTCTAATACGTCATTCACCTGTCCCTCCCTGCCTTTTTTTTTGAAACAGAGTCTTGCTTTGTCACCCAGGCTGGAGTGCAATGGTGCCATCTCGGCTCACTGCAACCTCCGCTTCCCAGATTCAAGCGATTCTCATGCCTCAGCCTCCCAAGTAGCTGAGATTACAGGTGTGTGCCACCATGCCTGACTAATTTTTGTATTTGTAGTAGAGATGGGGTTTCACCATGTTGCCCAGGGTGGTCTCAAACTCCTGGTCTCAAGTGATCCACACGCTTCGGCCTCCCAAAGTGATGGGATTACAGGCATGAGCCACTGCGCCTGGCCATTTGCCTTCTCTTTGTGTCACTTTCCTAACTGGCTTTATCATTCTTCTGGTTACCTCATTAATGAGAAATGAAACTTTGACACTTACCCACTAAGGGGTAATATGAAAACTATGAGTATAAATTTATAATTGTTTTGACACTTACAGTTGATGTAAATTTTAGTAAACCATCTTAAACCATTCAGAAAGCTTTAATTGATCATTCAAGGTATACTTTATTTTGTCTGTAAAAATATTACTTATCAACCACATTCAGAAGCCATAATGTTCAAGACTTCCACTTCAGGCAAAGTGAAGTACAAAAGACCTAGTTCATCCTGTCTTGAAAAATGCTAAAAAGTAAATGGGCAAAATATCAGAAAGTATAGTTTTTAGACACTGAACATCAGACAAGACAGGACAGTGATCCCTAAGAGTAGGAAAGCAAATAAGGTGAGCTCTATGATTGTTCCAGCTCACAGCCTCAAAAATTTCCAAGACAGTGCAGAGAGGAGGTCTCAGTTGAGAAGATGGAGCTGGGAGTCTGGAATCAGTAGTGAGAAAAATCAGCCTTAGACCAAAGGCAGCTCTCATCCCACCTCACGAAGCTTAAAAGCAAACTTCAAATTGTTTTCAAGTAATTTACATGTATCTCAGAACAAACATTAAAAATATTTATGAGAATATAAAAAAAAACAATACCCAACAAGGTAAAATTTACAATATCTGGCATCCAATCCAAATTACTGGGTATGCAAAGAAGCAGGAAAATATAACTCATAATTAAAAGAAAAATTGTTCAGTAGAAACAGACCCAGAAATGATAAAGATGTTAGAATTAGTAGAGAAAGACATTAAGATATGTAGTTATGGTTAGGCTCAGTGGCTCACACCTATAATCCTAACACTTTGGGAGACCAAGGTGGGAAGATCGCTTAAGCTCAGGCATTCCGTACCAGCCTGGGCAACATGATGAAACCCCAGCTCTACAAGAAATGCAAAAATTAGCTAGGTATGGTGGCACGTTCCTGTAGTCCCAGCTACTCAGGATGCTGAGGTGGGAGGATCTCTTGAGCCCAGGAGGTCCAGGCTGCAGTGAGCTGAGATCATGTCATTGTAGTTATTGTAATTATATTCCATATGTTCAAGAAGGTGGAAGAAAGATTAAGCACATTAAAAAGAGGCATGACATCTATTAAAATGACCCAAATAGAACTTCTAGAAATGAAAACTACAACACCTGAAATTAAAAATACATTGGGTAGGATAAACAGTGGATTCAACACTAAATAAAATGGTATTAGTGAACTTGAAGGCATAGCCATAGGAACCATGCATAATAAAACTCCTGGAGAAAAAACACTGAGAAATGAAGAGAACGTCAGACACCTTCAAGCAGTCCAATACACATATAATTGGAGTACCGCAGTCCAATTAGATATTATTTTCCTGTTGGAAGACAGATGTGAAGACAGAAAAAATATTTAAATACATTTTTTTAGATGTCAATTTGTCTAAAGCTATAAACTCACAGATTTGAAGCTCAACCAACACCAAGCTTAGGAAACAAGAAGAAAATTTCATGAAGGCATAATGTTATCAAATTGCTTAAAATAGAGAGAAAATCTTCAAAGCAATCAGAGGAAAAAACCATGAAGTTGTGTTGCCTCCCCCAGATTGTGAAATGTTCAATTCCACACACCCTGGCCTTGGGAAACCACAGGAGGTAGAGCTCGGGACTTGTGGACCTAGAGAACATGGCTTTGCTTCCCAAGTAGAGTTCAGAATGCAAACAATATCTAATATGAACTATAAATATTTTTTCTCATTTATTAACATTTCCCCTTAGCAGGGCAGGAGCTAAGATGAGTTGACATGTCAGGTACAAATTTTAAGGAGCACTAAAAAAAAAAAAATTAAGTAACATTTTCATGTAATATTTTAAAGAATAAAAATGAATGTGGCTGGGCACGGTGGTTCACACCTGTAATCCCAGCACTTTGGGAGGCCGAGGTAGGCGGATCACGAGGTCAGGAGATCAAGACCATTCTGGCTAACACAGTGAAACCCCGTCTCTACTAAAAATGCAAAAAAATTAGCCAGGCATGGTGGCGGGCACCTGTAATCCCAGCTACTCAGGAGGCTAAGACAGGAGAATGGCGTGAACCCGGGAGTTGGAGCTTGCAGTGAGCCGAGATTGTGCCACTGCACTCCAGCCTGGGCAAAAGAGCAAGACTCCGTCAAAAAATAAATAAATAAAATAAAATGAATGCAAGAAAAATAAATTATTATCAAAATATCACATTTTTAATGAAGACAGGATCTGACCCTGTGCTTGCATGACTCACTTCCTTCTCCTTGGTCCCAGCCCTACTCTTTAGAAAGAGACCTGACATATCTTTAGGGCAATTCCTTCATATCTCCCCCACGCACTGCCCATAGTAACTCCAGCCCTCCACCCACTCTTCACTGATTTCATTTTGGTGCCAAGACAAGAAACCTTAAGGCCATCTCCTTTCTTTCTTTCTTTCTTTCTTTCTTTTTTTCTTTTTTGAGATGGGGTATCACTATGTTGCCCAGTCTAGTTTCAAACTCCTGGGTTCAAGTGATCCTCCTGCCTCAGCTTCCCAATGTGCTAAGATTACGGGGATGAGTTGCCACACCTGGTCTTTCTTATTAGTTCATGTTTTCTTCATGTTTCTCCCCTCTAGAGTCACAAGAGAATTATCTTCTTCAAGTACAAATTATATTCCTAAAATGTTTGTCTCTGTACTAGAAAGGGTTATCAAGGAATTGAAATCTTTTCACAGGGGGTTTCTAAGCAAATGGATAAAGGGCAAACAAAAATAAATGCCAAACTTTACTTACTAGCAAAAAGTGGAGTTTTTTAGTTCATTGACACAGATTTTGTGTGTGTGTTTTAACAGGGCTATTGTGTTGCTATGGTTGCAAGTTTGCATTGGTATTTTCACTAGGAGACAGTGTGGTCTGAACATTCCTCCCACTTTTCGCATCTGCCCACGTGTTCCACACAGGGATTTGGTAACCTGGCTTCTAGCCCTAGCCTCCTCTGCCATCCCAGGGAGTGTGCATTTTTCAGCCCTTTCTCAGAAAATCTGAATTCCTCTGAGATGTGGTGAAGTTAAGTCCTGAATCCTGCTCAGAGTGCAGATTGTCAAACCACAGAATGTTGATCAGCTTCCTGTGTGAGGCTCGATGAATTTTTACCTTTTTGGCATGATATTTATACATGAGATCGCTATGAGATAATTAATTTAATAATGACCTCTTCAAAATAAATTTAGAAATTAATTTTATCACTAGAGAAGATATCGAGCTTAAAAATTCTGGGTGTTTTTCTTAAAGCAATCATTATGAAATATTTTGCAAACTAAGAATGACCTCTTAATGATTCTTCTAAGTTTTAGATATTCATATATCTTTTTTGTTTCCTCTCTTCCTCTCCCTGCTCCTTTTCCTCATCTTTTCTTCTCGTTTCCTTACCAGTTTTTCTTATAACACTTATACCCATCGTCCAAGCTTGCCTCTCTGAAATTTGATTCTCAAATCTGATCACAGATGTCTCCTAAGAAGTAAAGAGGCAGTGGGGACAATGGTCCCAAGTATTGTGTCTTCTGAAGACCTGCCCAGTGGCAGAAACTGAAACTGGTCATCCTCAAGCTTGGGAAGAACTTCTAGCCAAGACCTTGGTTCGGGCCCTTATCATTTTTTAGTGGCCTCTATTCCTGCATCCCTTTTCCAGCTTTTCTCCATACTCCAACCTGAGTGATCCTTCTAAACTGCAATTCCTCCTGCATGGCTTGAAATCCTCTAGTAGTTCCCCAGTGTCAACTAGATGAGGTCCAAGCTCCATAAAATGGCATTTGAGGCCTTTAGTGATCTGGATCTTCCTCCCACACTGACCTTGTCTCTCAGGTTCATGCTCCTCCCTATCCCTAATCTTCCCTTCCCCTGCCTCCCATACACACACACACAGACACACAGACACACACACACAGCCATACCAAACACACTCCTTACCCAGCCACACCAAACTCCATATCTCCCAGTCCCTGTAATGCACCATGTTTTCTTATGCCACCATATAAAGCTTTCTCAGCCTAGACTCCCCATACTATAAAATTATGATATAGTTTCAAGACTAATCTTTTATCCTTGAAGAGTGTACATAGCACTCTTCCTTTCATTGTCTCATTACTTTCATTGTCTCGGTTTTTTGTAGCCAAATATATTTATAACTGTTCTGACTATAAATTAGAATTCTCTGCAATGTAATTTCATGATATTACGTGCCAGCAGGAAACTGAACACTTAAGTCAGTGATCCACATGTCTGACAATATTTGAATGCTTAACACTGTGTAGCTCTGGTCTAAAAAGAAATGAGTCATTGTGGGTCCTTGGGTTGCTGTTCTCTGAAATCTCCAAGTACTTTCAAGAACATGCACATTCTCACATTCACTGGCCTTCCTCGGCTCCCACATGGCATCATTCACATTCTGATGTTCTGCAAACGATGCTTTTTATATGCAAAAGCAGCAGAAATTCGGGTTGCCTGAGCCATTGGCGAGTGCATAGTGGTTTGAACGCTCCCTGACACAAGTCAACCACTCTCCCGAGCACTCCTGAGCAGTGACCACAGGGCCGTTCTAACCCAACTACCTGGGAAGGGCTGTGATGTAATGGACAGAGTATGAGAGTGCAGGTGACGAGACCTAAATGCAAATGCCCACTCTATACCTCTGCTTCTATCATGTGGCCTCAAGCAAGTCATTTCCCCTCTGTGTGTCTCAATTATCTCATCCAAGACCAGTGAGTTGGGCAGTATCAGTATTTTTCAACTAGAACCACAGACTGCCTGCATTGGAACCACCAGGGCTGCTTTTTGGCAGTGTAGACACGTCGGCCCCTCTCCTGACATACTGAATCACATTCTTTAGCTGAGGAATGAGAAGGGAGTTTAGAGAATAGGAGAGATCCAGAGTCAACATTTCTAATAGCTTCTAAAGTAACTCTTGTGCTTACCAAAATCTGGGAGCCACTGAAATAGATGATCTCTTAAGCCGGGCTGTCTACCAGGCTCTTGCCATACAGTGCTAACTTTCTATCTGTTGTAAGATGTATTACAAACAAAAAAAAATGAATGATTTTTCTAAAGTATTATAATTTAGAATTGCATTTAGAATATAAAATTGAGAATTGCATTTAAATTTAATTACAGGGGATTCAATGTAATCACTATAAATTGCACCACTTCTATTCATTTTCCTTTTCATTTGCTTGAGCAGGAAAGCAAGGCACAAATTTACCCCTAAAACTCCAGAAATAGTACCTAACCTGCAACTTATTTTACCTATTCACAGGCTATTGGAGCAGATCTCTTTGGTGCCAGACATCACCTGCCCTGAATTCACCTCTGATTTCAGCCATGGCAGTGGTGGGGCAGCTCATGAGAGCTCAAATTTATCTTCAGCTGGCAGTGTCCCACCTCCAGCACTCACCAAATAGTTTGTTTGATTTTTTTAAATAACAGCCTATCAAGATAAAATTCACAGTCCATAAAGTTCACTCGTAAAGTGTTCAATTCAGTGGTTTTAGTATATTCTCAATATTGTGCATTAATCAGTGCTATCTAATACCAGAGCATTTTCATCATCCCAGAAAATACCCATTAATGGTCAATTTCCATTTCTTTCTCCTCCACCCCTGGCAACCACTAATCTACTTTCTGTCTCTATGGATTTGTCTTTTCTGGATATTTCATGTGACTGGAACCATACAGTACATGGTGTTTTGTGATTGAATTCTTTCACTTAGCATAGTTTCCAAGGTTCATCCATGTTGTAACATGTATCAGAACTTCATTCCTTTTTGTGACCAAATAATATTATCTTATATGAATGTACCACATTTTGTTTATCCATTCATCCCCTAATGGACATTTGTTACCACTTTTTGACCATTATGAATGACTTCGTTATGAGCATCCATTGTATGTGATGAGTTTTTTCTTGCTTTTTTCAGTACTCTCTTTGTCTTTCAAAAGTTTGACTATAATGTATGTACCTAAGTGTCAATCTTTTTGAGTTCTCCTGCTTGGAGTTTGTTGACCATTTTGGATGTGCAGATTAATGTTTTTCATCAAAGATTGGAAGCTTTTAAGCCATGATTTCTTCAAATATTTTATCCCCTTCTACCCCTTTCTCTTCCTCCTCTCCTTGGACTCTGATTATTTGTATGTGGTATGCTTGATGGTGTCACACAGGTCTTTGAGGTTCCATTCATTTTTCTTTATTCTTTTTCATTCTGTTCCACAAGCTAGGCACTCTCAGTTGACCTGCTTTCAAGTTCACAGATTCTTTCTTCTTCTAGTACAAAGCTGCTGTTGATACCCTCCAGTTAATTTTTAATTTTGGCTATTGTACCTTTTACTTATTCTCTTTGGATTGCTGTAACAAAATATTATAAACTGTGTGGCTCATAAAGAACAGAAATGTATTTCTCACAGTTCTGGAAGCTGGAAGTCCAAGATGAGATTGCTAGCATGGTCAAGTTCTGGTATGGCTCTGCCCTCATGACCTAATCACCTTCCCAAGGCCCCACCTCCAAATACCTTCTCACTGGAGATTCAGTTTCAACATATGAATTTGGGGGACATAAACATTCAGGCTATAGCAACATTCCAAGCCCTGAACTTCTATTTAGTTCTCTTTTTTCTTGTAATTTATAACTCTTTGTTGATATTCTGTATTTAATGGACCAACATTCTTATACTTTCTTTTAATTCTTTAGACATGGTTTCTTTGAGATCCTTAAACATACTTCTGATAACTAATTTGGAGACTTTGTATAGTAAGTATAACGTCTGGGTTTCCTCAGGGGCAGTTTCTATTGACTGCTTTTTTCCCCCACTGTGTGGGCCATACTTATGTGAGGCCTTGGAAATAAACAGCCTTGAAACCGAGAACTGTGAAAACGCAGCTGAAAATAGCAGCTACTGCAGGGTGCAGAACAGGCTCGGAGTTCCCCAAAAGCCCATCTCTAGAGAGTTGTCACTATTTGACCTGTCAGCTTATCGGTTTTTTTCTTGAAAACTAGATATTTTAAATGATGTCACCTCTGGAAATCAGATTCCCCTCCCTTTCCAGGGTTTGCTGTTGTTGCTCTTTGTTGTTTTTTTCATTGTTGTTGTTTATTTAGTGACTTTCTTTGACTAATTCTATTTAGTCCATATTCTTTGTCCTCTGCAGCCACTGGAGTCTCGGCTTGGTTAGCTTAGCGGTCAGCTAATAATTGGACAGAGATTTCTTTAAATTCTTTGAACCAGTGATTCTCCCAGCCTTTGCCTACAGTATCTGTGTGTATTTTGGGGCACTCCTTCAACATTTTATTTTTTTTATTTTTTATTTTTTATTTTTGAGATAGAGTTTTGCTCTTGTTACCCAGGCTGGAGTACAGTGCCATGATCTTGGCCCACCACAACCTCCGCCTCCCAGGTTCAAGTGATTCTCCTGCCTCAACCTCCTGAGTACCTGGGATTACAGGCACCCGCCACCACACCAAGCTAATTTTGTATTTTTAGTAGAGACGGGGGTTTCTCCATGTTGGTCAGGCTGGTCTCGAACTCCCAGCCTCAGGTGATCCTCCCGCCTTGGTCTCCCAAAGTGCTGGGACTACAGGCGTGAACCACTGCGCCTTAGCCAACATTTTAGCAGCCATTTCCAATTCTGCCTTTACCTTCACTTCCTGCATGTGCAGAGCTTTAAAGTCAGCCACAGGTGAGAGCCTAGGGTCTTCTAGGCCTTTCCCGAGCATGTACACAGCCCTATGCATGCATGTGGCCTTCTAGATTTGTAGAAACACAGCAGAACTTTTCAAAATCCCCTACAGATATCTAATTCACCAGTGTTCCTCTTACATTTTGTGCTTAGCCTTCTGTTAGCCTGAATTTGTAATGGTACCTCAGGTAATGCAATGTTAAACAACTGCCTTTTGTTTATTGTTGATAAATGCCCTATGGGTGGGGCTGGTTGCATGGAGCAACCTCTGAGTCAAATGAAACAAAGACAAGCCCTGAGCTGTCAGGTCAAAAAGTGACAGCTTCTCTAGGGATGGGCTTTTGGGGAACTCCGAGCCTGTTCTGCACCCTGCAGTAGCTGCTAGGCTGTGTTTTCACAACTGCTGGTTTTAAGGTTGTTGATTTCCACGGCCTGACCGAGCTGTGAGAGTGGGATGGAATTAGGGCAACTTGGAATGCCACAGGTCTTGCTTTTCTTACTGAGATTCAGCTGTTTTTCATGAGTAAGCACCCAGATTGCTGTAAGCCTTTAAGTAATTTCCAGAGTTCTGAAAAAGTTGATTTTGACAGTTCTCACTGCTTGTATGAAAGAGCAGATTTTTGAAGGTCTTTATTCCACCTTTCTAGAAGATCCCTCCACCCTGATTTGTTTTGTTTTTGTTTTAACTCATGGCTCTCTCTGGATTCCACCTCACCATGTGCAAGCATAAACCCAGAATTTCAGAGCAGTAAAGCTCAGGGCAATCCTCAACAGCATATGACTGGAGAACCCTTCAGGTGGATGCTTCTGAGACGCATTCGGCATGCTTCTCCACGGTCCAGGGAGAATCAAGGCCCCTTTGCTTAATGTGACAGACTCCATCATGTGCTCTTATCTTAGCTTTTCCTCCTTTCCCACCTTATCTCATCACTCCTTACTCCTGCTTCATAGAATCACCTCTCAAATAAACTGCCTGGGCCGGGAACAGTGGTTCACTCCTGTAATCCCAGCACTTTGGAGGTTGAGGCGGGTAGATCATTTGAGGTCAGGAGTTCAAGACTAGCCTCAAAAATAATAATAAAATAATAATGATAATAATAATAAACTGCCTGCATCCAAGTCTTTGTTTCAGACTCTGCTTCAGAGAAGGCCCAAACTGAGACAGCTACCAGCTCTGGTGAACTGCACATAGTTCTGTCACTCATGAATAAGTGTGGTGCTTTGCTTTACCACAATTTGCTGTTTTTGATCAAATCTGGATACATTCAGTGGAAGTATGTAGCATTCATGTGTATCCCCGCAAAAAAGGGGGGAATGGGCATTAAGAAGAGGTATTCTAAAACACTATGATTTCTAGGACAGAAAAAGAACAGCCCACACATCAAGTTAGGAGGAAAAAACAGGGTATCTCCATATGCCACAACTCCTGTGTTCCCTGAACCTGATTTTATAACCAGAAAAGCAGTTTCCCTTGCACTAAGTTCATCCTGCAACCAGCTAGAATGAGGCAAGCTCCTTCTTGGTTGAGCCGTCAGATAATTACCACAGAGCCATGAGAATGGTGATTTGGATGCTGACAACAGAAATAATCGTCACTATTACTGACTGCTGACCATGCTAGGCACTGTGCATGCATTTTCTCACAGAGCCCTCATCATAACCGCTGAAAGCTTAGACTACTCCAGCTAATGAGTTACCACCTGATGGGAACATGCATCTGGGTTACTTTGCCTTATCGGGTGCCAGAAGGCCATGGTGTTAGTCTAAATTGAATTTGGATTTACGTAAAGTGCATGTGTATCCCCAGACTTCCAAATGTTCTTTTAACTATATAAAGTCTCACTGGCAGCATCCTTCCATCTGGAGATTCTTGTTGCTATTCCAAGTGGCTACAAGATGCATTAGCCACTGAGACACATGGTTACTGTTACCAGGTACTCACAGAAAAACTTGCACCTAGCAGTTTCCACCAAGAAGCCTAGCAACGGACTCTGGAAAGATTTAAAGGGTCCATGTCATCACCTCACATACAGGTAAGGGGTGACTTACCTACCAGCAAGCAGCTTTTCAGCTACCACTAGGCAAGGGGTATGGCCTGTCTCAGTGGCACAGCTAGTGAACATATAGGTCAGGCCACCCTGATTCAGGGACCAAAAGACATCTTTCAACTAAGGATTTAGCACAGACAATAAAAACTAGTTTAAAAATTGTAGAGACATAAGAGACACACTGAATCTTCTTTTAGGGATAAAACACACACTGTTTTCTATGCTGTTAATTGTAAGCAGCATCTAACATACTGTGGCACCAGTTCCTCCTCACCAGAATTATTGTGAAACCATTCCCCAACAGTGGTTAGTACTAAACTGAGCACCTAATAGGAAGAATAAGAACAACGACAATGTTCTAATTTTTTTTAGTATCTGTTAGGTGCCAGGAACTTCACATTCATTATCCCTTACTTTCAGAAGTACCCTGTAAGCAAATTAAGTAGTACCCCTGGATTGTCCCCATATAACCTGCGAGAAAATTGCCAATCAGAGAGGTTAATTTGCCTTAGTATATGATATTTAAATGAATATTTTTATGAGCAAATAAGTGAGGATGAATGAATGAAATTAAGTAATTAAGTGAAAGGGGAAGCTGGGCTGTTCTAGACCTGGTCTAGTAATGCTTCTGCTTTTGTCATATTAGTAATGAAATGGTCTAGCTTTTTTTTTCCACCCTGTCTTCAATATTTCATGTCAGACTGGCATTTCCTGATAGTGGATCCAAAATACTAATTTCAGAGCATATTCGTATTTTCCTGTCTGCAATGCCTTATAGTTCTGTTTTTTGAATACAGAGATTTTTTGACCCAAATAAAGATATTTTATTTCTGCCCTTAATAGTCCATATATGGATGAAATGCCATAAATAGTGAAAAAACTCTAAAATACCTTGACAACATGCTTATAAATGTTTTTTGTCAAAGTTTTGCACTTAAATTTTTTAAGTTTCTCAGGTTTTTTTAGGTTTATTGGTTTCTCTTTTATTATAAAATATTATAAACTCATTACAGAAAGGTTGACAGCACAGAAAATAATAGAAAGAACTATTTATAAATACACATAATATCACTTTTGAAAAACAACCAGTGTTAGTATTCTGGTGCACTCTATTTCCTTTTGGTCTTCTTTCTATGCATAAGATTTTTTTTCTGCAAGGGCAGGAGATATTTTTATACCTATCATTCCTTGTTTCTCTTAACCTTTAGTCTTGAAAAGGGGTTTATCATCCTATAGTCTTTTTAAACATCATTTCTAATGACAGCCAAGAAAGATACGTATTGCATTATTATCTGGGTGACAATATCTATGTCCAACAATTGCAGAATAGTTAAGTCTATCTACCTGAATGCATCTAGTACGAAGTAATTTCTAAATTTACATTTATTTCCTTAGAAGTTGGAGATACATATAATTCTTCACCCCAAAATTTATGAGCTCTGCCCCATCTTGCTTTGTGGTGTCTCTGACTATTAAATATTAACTTTGCCAGGTTTGGTAAAAGCCATTCCTTAGTTTCCTCGCTAATAGTTTGCTATTTATCTATTTGATGTCCACAGTTGCTTAAATGTGCTGCCTTGAATATGCGAGAAAAGATGGTAGATATTCCTAAAGGCTCTTCCAAGTCTCAGGCCTGCCAAAGGACCAACTTGCCAGTTTGTCCCTGCTTATTGCAGCAAGTGAAACAATACAGTTCAAAAACATAGACAGGCAAGGCTAATTATACCCCTCCTACCCCCACTTCACTTCCACCCTCGGAGGAGACCCATACTACCAATCCAGTGGACATGCTTCCTCCTTTTTCCTTCTTCCTGGTTCATAACACCACTGCAAGCATGCATAAAGATACATGTTAGAGGTTCTTACTAAGATAGTTCCAGATGAAACTACACAGTATTTGCGATTTGCTTAAAATTGTTTATTTGCTTAATTTGCTTGAAAATTTATTAATATGTAAATATACACACACATACATCCTTTTACATAAATAGGATTATATTTTACATGGTGGGCCCTTTTAAAACAGCCTCTGTTTTTCTAACATGTTTCGATCTCTTACATCCATGTCCTTCCAGTCATCCTGCCCTACTCTCCACCCTCATACCTCATGTTAACAACCAGTGTGTGCCCTTCTGTACTTTTATATACACATAGCCACATATAAGCATATTTACCCATATACATATACACATAGATATTCATAAATCATCAGATATATGGCAGGATTTTGACACCGGTTATTTTATAAGCATGGGGTCCTAGTATGCTTATCTCTTTCTGTATCTGATTTTTCTTCTTCAACAATACTTTGTGGCAATCACTGTAAGTCAATTGTTTTCATTCTTTTTAATGATTTCGTGTTATTCCATGATGTAAATGTACTCTTATTTATCTATTTCCTTATCTTTAGGCATTTACACTATTTCCAGTCTTTTATCACTAGAGCAATGCCAAATAAACATCTCATATTAGTGTTCTTACCTACTGCTGCTTATATTTCTTTCTTTTTTTTTTTTTTTTTTTTTTTTTTTTTGAGATGGAGTCTCATTGTGTTGCCCAGGCTGGAGTGCAGTGGCATGATCTTTGCTCACTGCAACCTCTGCCTCCTGAGTTCAAACGATTCTCCTGCCGCAGCCTCCCAAGTAGCTGGAACTACAGGTGCGTGCCACCACGCCCAGCTAATTTTTTTTATTTTTAGTAGAGATGGAGTTTCACCATGTTAACCAGGATGGTCTCAATCTCCTCACCTCATGATCCGCCCGCCTCAGCTTCCAAAAGTGCTGGGATTACGGGTGTGAGACACCACACCCAGCCTGCTGCTTATATTTCTATGACATAGGTTCTCCACAATTGGGATTGCTGCATTAAAGGATATATGAATTTTTAGTTTTAAAAGATGTAACCAAATTGCTTTCTTCACAGTCTATAAGAACTTAACAACATAAATATATAAGAATTTGCCTTTCCCTATCTCCATCAAGAGTGGGTGTCTCGTACCCCTCCCAAGTAGCTGGGATTACAGGGATTACAGGCGTGCAAAACCACTGTCCGCTAATTTCTGTATTTTTAGTAGAGATTTCACCATGTTGATCAGGTTGGTCTCGAACTCCTGACCTCAGGTGACCCATCCCCCTTAGCCTCCCAAAGTGCTGGAATTACAGGTGTGAGTCACAGTGCCCAGCCAATTTTAGCTACTTTCTACATTAGTTTTCTCTTAGGTTATACACACTCAAATAGTATAGTGCATTATCCACTTTGATTTAACTATACATAGTTAAATGGATATAGTTATCCATTTCCGTTTAACTATACATATTGGAAGATTCATTTCATACCACTAATTTCTCCCCAAAGTATCTTCTTCTATCTTGAGGTCTTTGGATTTATTTGTTGTTTGCTTAAAATCTTTCCGCAAGTAAATTACTCCGATTTTGTTAAGGTCCTCTTTGATTATTTTATTTACTCTTTTTCTCTGTATGGCTGCTGGCCCCAGTGGTGAAGTGTTATTTTCTTTGGTCTGTTCTTGAAGATACTTTAGCAGTAGCAGTCTTGAGAGCAGTAGAAGTGCAGCAAGCTCTGATCCTCTGACCCATTGCATCAGTGAAAAGGTTTCTAAGCCTCTGCTGAGGAATTGGGAGGATGTTTCTCTTCTCCATGGGCCTCTCATGCTCACTCAACCTCAGAAGTGGAGAGAACCCAGCCTTCCCCCTCAGCCTCCTGGGGACCAAAAAGACAGGCACACTCATGCTAACCAATGTCAACCTTCTCCCTGAGTGCTCAGGGATGTCCATGGTCCAAGCCTTCCCCAGGAACTGCTGCTTTCAAATCTTCTCCAAGGCTTTGCCTGGATTTTATTTGGCTTTAGGGTAGTAGCAGGGTTGGAAGTTCAGCTACAGGGCTCATGCCCTCCAGGTTGCACCTACCTCCCAGTCCCAACTCCTAGTTAGCTGGGAAGAGGTTGGAGGTTGGAGTCTTCAGTAATTAAAGAGAAGGGAAGGTGAGACTTGCTGAGCCATCATCTTTCCAGCATGCCCTGTTCCATGTTTAATATATACCTTGGTTATGTAAATATCCACAACGATTTAGTGTTGTCCTTCACTGATGTAAGATGTACTCCTCCTTCAAGCAGCCCCCTCACCTTACCCAACACCACCTGACCCAACTCCATCTCCTTGAAGAGCTTCCTGCTTACTTGATGCACCGGTAAATCCAACTCTAAGGGACCTGGTTCAGAAAGCACTGGGGGCATTTATCTTCTTTTATTTGAACACCTTTTCTCTAGGGGTTAATTCCCCACTGTCTGTATCTTGAAGTAGAAGCCAGAAAGACCCAATAATTTGCCTCATCCTTAACACATAAAGGAGATTGGTTTCGCCAATCAGATGCTTTCATCAGACACTTTGACTCTTGTGGTGGTGACACAAAGATCGAGGGATGGCTGAGAAACTGTATGTGTCTCCAGATGATCTGGAGAGTCTTCTACTTGATTAGGTTCATTTGAATTTAATCAATGAAGTCATCGTCAGCAGATCAGTTAGCACAAAGTTGGTTTATTTGTTAGGATTTGGTTTAGCAAATAGTCCCAAAATAATAGTAACTTTAAAAAACAGCTCTTTATTTCTTACTCATATGAATAAAGTCCGGAGGTAAGAGGTTGTAGGCAGGTATGAGTCCCTCTATGGAGTCAGAAACCCAGATGCTTCTATCTTTGCTCTGCAGCACTGCAGTTCTGTCCTTGTCTGTATTTTCCAAGGTGACTTGCCATTCCATCCACACTCCAGACCCCAGGAAAGAGGACCCCAGTGGGGCACTCTTTTCCCTTTGAGAACATTTTCACAAAGTTACAAATTAACCTATGCTCACATACGATTGGCCATTATTTAGTCACATGGCCATAGCTCACTGCTTATATCCTAGGTACCTTTGTACACAGCTACAAATCTTGTCGCTATGGAAGGAGTGAATAAATACTGGTACAACGGAAGGCTCTTCACAGTTGATGAATAAAATTAGCTTTCTATGGAAAACAATTTTCTACTTTAACAGCTTTCCTCATTGATCATTCTACAAATGTAATCTTTTGTAACAAACATTCAAAGTCCCAAGATTATCAGTCAGCGGATTTTGAAACTATTAAAATTCCATTATTTCAGAAAAAAATCTTTGCTCTTTTTATCAAAGAGCAGTAGACAGAAACTCAATATAATAATAAGAAAGGGAATAGAAACTAAATTAACCCAAATCGGTATGGTCCCTGGTAGGCAAACATTTTCTAACTTGCTTTCTTATCTCTCACAACAAGATGTCAAGAAGCCAGCTCAGAGTTTTGTATTCCCAAAGTACATGTATCAACAGCTTTTTATTATCTCAAGATTCCTATTACTAAAGATTTTAATTTATGACTTCAGCTCAATTTTAATCATGGCTGAATTAATGAATTTGGGGCTTTTTTTTTTAGGTCTACAGTCATCCATTCTTCTGTGCCAGGGTCAACTCCAGTTGTTTTATAAGAACATCTAGAAGTGCTGTCTGCTTACTGGGATTCTCCCACAGCACATGATTAGAGAAGGGGGGGTGACTGTATTTAGATGTAAATTTTCAGTGGATTTCTCAGGTTCCTCACAGCCTTAAAGGCTTGTCCAGGAGTATAACCTGGAGCTCACTAGAAGTAACAGTTGTAAAGGACATCTTGATTGCATTGGGCACACTAAAAGTTTATCCTCAAACCAAACCATCAGAAATTTGCACACTTGTATTGTGTGCCTTGTAGAGTTAATTTCACGGATGTGAGTTTTGACATTGCGTCATAGATATTAAAGTGTATTGTAAAGAATGGCCCTTTGAAACTTGTTATTGTACCTGCAGTAAAGATGATGTCAAGGACATTATTCACCGACTTGCCCTGTGATTCATAAAAAAAAATTACTATTGTCTCATCATAAAGAGTAGTAGGTGGAATCCAGGGTGGGTTGGCTTCTGCTGCCCTGGCACATAGGCCAAAGGGCAATTGTCAGGATAATGAATTTTAACACTGCCTAGAGAACAGATGTTTGGAAATCACAGCCTTTGCTTGTAAGATAAAACCCAGAACACAACTGCTAAACTTTGAATTTACCTCTGTGGAAGGATCTCCAAGTGTGTTTACCTGAAATAAACACAGACACACACAGACACACACACATACACACACACACATACACACACACCAGTGAAAGAGGAGAAACAGGAAAGCAGATCAGCCCAGGAGAAAAATACATCAATGAAGTCCATTTCCACCAGAAGCCCTCCCTCCTTGCTTTGGCAATCATGGGAGACCCAGCCTGCCTTCCTGCTACTGCCAGACAGCCTATAGGAAACACTGCTTTTAACAATAATTGTCACCCTGGAAAAGTTTTCCCCAACACTTGTTGTTGGCAGCTTGGGGCAGAAATAGGAGCTGGATTGATTTTTGCTTTTTAGCAACTGCTAAACCTGCAGTCTGAAGGTCAATGAATGAAAACAGGAGAATCTGCATTCAGACTGACATATAAAAGGAGAAAGGGGATAACAATAATAAATAATAACAGAACCTACTTCCTAGAGTTGTGAGGGCTAAATGAGGTAATACAAGCAAAGCCTCTGCCTAGCATATGGTAAACACTGTGTAAGTAATTATTATTATCAATTACAAAGTTCAAGTCTACCTTTAGTATCAGTCAAAATAAACTGGCCTTAATATATTATGTAAATAGTCAAGTCCTCCAGCCAGCCACGGGAAGGGAAAATGAGGAAGGAGACAAGGAAATAAAGTCTAGACCCTAAATTTAAGATTAAAAAATTATCTTTTAAGGTCTGGCATTCTGTCTTGTTACAAGTTAGTCTAAAATTGTACTACATTAAGTCCACTAAGTTCATTTTAAAAAAATGATATTTTAAATAAATACTTCCTAATCAGAGGGTAGAAAACTCCTAAAGAGTTTAGAGGATTATGTCAAGGAGTGAACAAATCCATAGATACAGATATATTTGTACGTCAGGATCAACAAAAAACAAATTTGTAAAAATTAACCAAATTCTTAGAGGCTTCTTATCATTATCTCCCCAAGCAAAACACTATTATGTGGAAAAGTGATAAGGAAATTAGGGCACATGGTGTTCTTATTCTTTTATTTTTATTTTTCCCAACCCTTTGGTCAATGTACAACACGATGTTCTTCAAAGAGATTAACGCTTTTCTATTTCCAATAATGGCAGGCCAGTTTTTCAGACCAATCCTTTCCCTGAAAATAAATGAAGGTATGTATCTATCATTTTATGGACTTTCTTCCTGGGCTATTCTTGGCACAAGGCACACAAGCATGAATAAATTGTGATCCCCACGTTCAAGGAGTTCATAGGAACTCTTCAAAGTAGGAGTTTTCATACATAATTTCAGAGGTGACACAGAAAAATCAAAGTGGGGTGAGTGAAAGAAGCAAATTTTTTATTTTTTATTTTTTGGGTTTTTTTGGTTTGTTTTTTTTTGAGACGGAGTCTTGCACTGTCACCCAGGCTGGAGTGCAGTGGCACGATCTCGGCTCACTGTAACCTCTGCCTCCCGGCTTCATGCCATTCTCTTGCCTCAGCCTCCCAAGTAGCTGGGACTACAGACGCCTGCCACCACGCCTGGCTAATTTTTTTGTGTTTTTAGTAGAGACGGGGTTTCACCGTGTTAGCCAGGATGGTCTCGATCTCCTGACCTCGTGATCTCCTGACCTCGTGATCCGCCTGCCTCAGCCTCCCAAAGTGTTGGGATTACAGGCGTGAGCCACCGCGTCCGGCTGAAAGAAGTTAATTTTGAGCTATACTTGAAGGCTAGGAACTCCCAGAGTGGTGTGGGGAAGGTATTCCAGGTAGAAAGCGTAAGCAGTTTCCAGAGGGAGGGATTTAAGTCCTGGGCATGCACAGCAAGTGAACTGGCTGGGCTAAAGCAAAAGGAGCCTATTAAGGAATATAAAAATCCAGGTACTTCCATATGACCCCTACAGTACCTAGCACAGGAATTCGAGGAGTAGGTCATAAATATATTCTGGTTCATTACTTAAGTCCACCTGACTCCAAGTTTCGTGTATACTATAGTAGGCAATGAAGCTAAAGAGACATGAAGGGGTAGAGAGGTGAATCATCATGTGGAGGGAATATTATTGGCCTTCAATTCTGAAAAACTGGGGAACTGAAACTAAACTAAAAAATCTGAACAAACTCTTCTGGTATCTTAGTTTATTTTGGTCTGTCAAGTAAAGGACAAGAGATGTGCAGAGAAATTCCTCCAAGATTCTGAGTTAGAAAGGTACTAGTGACTTCTGTTGAGACAACCTTCTCCTTTTCCACTTTTTCAATTCCTTGGCCTGCTTAAACAATTTCTGTGGCTCTCCTTTCCATAAGCAACCTTGCTATCTGACAGACGTGGGTTATGGGGCCTATCCATGATTTTAACTGGCTCATGAAGAACTTCTTTTCTTTTATTAAATCTGAAGGTTATTTCTTGAGCAATTAATTCATGGTGATAAAATATCCAGCAATATATTTACCACCAATCTTTAGAATAAACATGAAAATATTTAGATTTTGTCATCTGCTTTTGTTGCTCTGAATGAAATAGAATTTTCAAAGGAAGCGTCATCCTGGTAGTCATAAGTAAATGACTAAATTAGCTTTGATTTTTAGAAGCCTATATTGATGCTTGCTTTTCTGAAAAATTCACAAATTCTAAAAATACGCAACTTAAACACTTGAATTATAGTGGTCAATATGGATTTACAATCACAAAGCTTAACTAGTTTCATGGCCTACAGAAAGCCTTTTTCTAGTTCTTCCCTTTGGACATAAAGGCAGAACCTCTGTGTTGTAATATTAAATGGAAACATCCCAGAAAAATAATCCTCCAAGTTTGTCCAAATTGCTGGTTTGGCTTTAAGATCCAACAATTTTCTTTCAGATGTACCCCAGGGCACAATGAATTGTCATCGGGTTTTCCATACCGAGAAAAGTTTCAAAGTTGCAGATTGAAAACGTCCATTGAAACAAATGCATTATGTCACTTGAAATAAGGGCATCTGTACATATTTCACAAAATAATTTTCTTTGTTCAGCAGAGGAAGGCCAGATGATGCAATATCTAGCTTCCAGCTGTGCCTTCCTCACTGGCAATTCAGCCTCTTTTAGTGCTATTTGAAAGATTCCTGACCACTTACTGTGCAATTTTGATGTGCTTACACTCAATTCTTCATCTCATCACTGACAAGGAAGAGGGAACAGAAATTGTATGAGAACGCATGTGTCCACAAAGCAACAGAATGATGGTTATCTTTCCCTTAGGCATTACTTTTTAAACACAAACAGCACCAAAGGAAGAGGGAAATCATTCAGAGGCCTTGGGGATTCAAACGAAGGAAATCCTCCCACAGGATGAAGCTACACATCCTATAGAAAGTACACAAACAGCATTATAAGCTGGCCGTTGTTATGACTTCTCTGAAGTTTTACCTTTTCCAAACTCTTTAAACCATGAATTGTTTTATTCCGCCAAAATAGATGAGCTAATAATTTGGTTTCCTGCTACTAAAGGAGGTTAAAAGACAAGCAGAGAAAAGTCCCATAAATAAAACATAACCAAAATATTTCAGTAGATTTAAATATAGTCTTGGGCACTTTAGAATCGATAATATTATCAGGGCCAAATGTTGAATAACAAATAATCAAAATAAGAGTGTTGAGCTGAAATAGCTGTCAAATCGGCCATTTAATGAAGGAGAAAAAAATGTTCCAGTTGTTTCATGATGTGAAGACATCTGAGCATCTGATAACATTTATAACTTTTCAAATTGGTATGGAGGGGAGCATTATTATTGATTGCCATTGTCTAGCCTTTGATTGTTCTGAATCTAGAAAACTGGACTTTTACTTATTTTCTGAAACTTTGCCCCAAGATAGATCTCTATGCTCCAGTTTAACAAAAAAATTTTTTTAATAAACAAACAAGATTCATGGCTTCGAAATGTCTTACGTGGATCTTCAAAGGCTTCATGGTACACCACCATTGGTGGGATGTGTCCCTGGTTTAGACTCTTAGAAGCAATCATGGGTTTTTCCCTCTTACCCCTGCCCTCTGACCTGCATCCTATCATGACTAGAGATGTGCACCAACACCAAACCCAAAAAGCTAACCGTTTTTTTGGTTTGTTTTTTGTTTTTGTTTTTTTAGACGGAGTCTCGCTCTGTCACCCAGGCCGGAGTGCAACGGTGCTATCTCAGCTCACTGCAAGCTCCGCCTCCCGGGTTCACACCACTCTCCTGCCTCAGGCCTCCCGAATAACTGGGACTACAGGCGCCCACCACCACGCCCAGCTAATTTTTTGTATTTTTAGTAGAGACGGGATTTCACCATTCACAGGATGGTCTCGATCTCCTGACCTCATGATCCGCCCGCCTCGGCCTCCCAAAGTGCTGGGATTACAGGCGTGAGCCACCGCACCCGGCCCCAAAGTTAACCATTCTTTAACCCAAAAAGCTAGGTGGGTTTTTGCTTGTTTGTTTTGTTTCTGTTTTCAAATCAGGCATGACCTGTGGCAACCAGCAATGAGAAAAATGGAAGGAGCTCTCTAATCTTGTCCGCAGCTTCCCTGCCCATCACTCATGCACACCCACATCCCCCTCAGGCCCACAGGGTTACTTTGTGATGACCACTGGCATGTTTAGATTTCTCAGATGTAGGAAGAACTTCAAAGCACAAATTCCTTTCATGGGGACACAAGTTTTAAACTATGTTTCATAACTGTGAGCAATAGAAAAAATGGGACCATCTAGGGATACACTTAACATTCCTGGGACTCTGGACATACCAAAATGCTCACATAATTCTGTAACTGGAATGTTATCGTAAGCTTTTTGCTCTAAGCAATTCATGGCAGATAATTTAAATAGGCATTGAATCGAATGTGTTGTGAAGAGAAATGCTGCCTGTGGCTCCCTGGTTCTTTAAATGAGTCAGTATATGCAAGCATCTAGTGTAGTTCCTGGCTCACATTAGACCTTGAGTCCTTCTTCCAAATGAGGCTCAGCTCCACAGAGGCTGTGAAATGCCTCCAGCTAGTTTCCCACCCATTGCAAACAGATCTTGGCCTAACACCTGCTCAAAGTCCACTTATGTCATCCCATCTGTATTTCTAACTCAGATCTACAGACCACCTCCATCTCAAACACTTGGTGGGATGAGAGTTAAAAATGCAGATTTCTGGGCCCTTCTCCAGGCATACAGAACCCAAAGCTCTGGGAAAGGGGCCTAAGCTTTGATGCACCTTTTTATCAAGCTCCCAAAGTCATTCACTAAAGCTTGAGAATCCCTGATGTAGAGCTTCACAGTTCTATCCCTCTATTAACTTAAACCTTGGAAAAAGAATTTCTGCACAATGTCAACAGAGCCTGTTACAAAAATAACTTCATTGTTACTTAAAGTTATGCTCTCTCTGTCTTTATGGATGTCTGATTCAAGAGCCATCTGAGGGCTCATTTCAGTATCTTTTATACTGAAGTTAAGATTCTGTTCACTCCATAAATCTCTGAATTTTATACAAGAACCCACACCATTCATTGGTGATTTCATTTATTTGCAGGGAGAAAAAAAATCTATCTGCTGATGGATTTATTTGGTTCCTGTTGTCAGAAAATGAAAAATATATAACTGTGTTTCTCTTACAGCTTTGTCTACTGGAAATCTTGTAGCAATTTTCTTGCCCAAGTGTGGCAATCTGTTCAATTCTGTGCTCCAAATATATTTACTCTTTCTTCGCCTTTGGGGCGAACTCTGTTTCGTTTCACATTTTAATGGCATAGGCAGTGACTTCTGAACCACTTTAGACAGAGTATAAATTTTTACAAACTAGAGAGCATTTTCTTGCAGTGTTGTATTCTTGGCATGCAGCAATTCCTAAATAGCCACGTGAGTCCAGATAAGAACTTGCTTGTTGTAGGATGCAGGACTAGTAATACTGTGTTCTGTCCATTGAGTCTCTTCATCGGTTTGGATACTTGGGTCCAGTTATATTTGTTTTGCTTATCTGCTTTTATAAATGCAAGCCAGAGACAAGGAATTATGATGCACTTCCAATGCTTTCAGAATCCACTCGCCCTTTGTAGACTATGAATTTCTGAAGCAACATAGCGTCTCCATGGCTACCTGACAAAATCACTAAGGCTGCCAGCGCCTGCTTCTATGCGTGTGAACTAAACAAATTACTACAGCCAACAGAAGACGATTTGCATCTCCAACTCCTATAGGGGGAGATGTTGAGCATCCAACTGAAGCCCAGCAATATTCCTGGCAGTGGCTGTATCAAGATTTGCTTTGGTGGTAGCCAAACCCTCATGCATAGGACGTAGCCCCATGAGTCATTTTCACCCCCAAACCTCCTACTGTTTATTAATCACTTATGGTAACCACACACTCATGGCAAAGTTTTAGTTGGAACAGCAATGAATTTTGCTTAACTTTGCTTCCCTGTGTGAGTCCTGTGCTTCCCTCAGCACCCAACACCAAAGCACTAGTTACTTAACAGAGCCTTTCAAGGTCCCCAGAAGTTTCTTTTTAAATTATTTTATTTATTTCATTTTTATTTTTACAAAATTCAGGGGGTAAAAATATGGAACACTTCAAGAATTTGCATGTCATCCTTGCACAGGGACCATGCTAATCTTCTCTGTGTCATTCCAATGTTAATGTATGTGCTGCTGAAGTGAGCACCCAGAAGTTTCTTTATACATACCTATCATGAGACAGCTTCCATTTCAGTCCAACTCAAACACAATGAAGAAATCCTCTTTGAAATATCCCTGCTGAACTGTTATTATCCACACCACCTAATCACAAAATTCCTTAATGGCAGTATAGCCTAGGGTTTAAGTGCACACACTTTGGGTTCAAAAAGACCAGGATTCAAATCCTGGTCCTGCCTCTTACTATATGTGTGTCATTGGGCAAGTTACACAATCTCTCTAAGACCAGTTTCTTCATCTTCAAAGTATGGATATTAGTAGTAGTATTTCAAGAGTAGTTATTACAACTAAATGATTTAAGATTTTAGCACATAGTAAGCACTTAATAAAACAGTGTTTATTAGTACTCAGAGCAATCTGCTCTGAGATGAACAGCTCTATTGATAGCAAGTTCTTTCTTATACTAAACAGATAAAAATTTGTCCCATTTGTCTAACTCTTTCTGCCTTCAGAAGCTATCCAGAGTAAGTATATTCCTTCTTCCACACAACAGCACTTTAAATATTTGAGGGAGCTATTGTGTGCCTCCTTTCATATATTTGAGAACAGGTATCATTTTTTTCCAGTTTGACTTTATCTAGTTCCTTCAACTGTGTCCCACATGACTTTGGATCTGTCATCATCTGTGGCAGAGCTAGCTAGATGCTCCCCAATCCCATTTCCTCTTCTTGGGCATACAAGAATACCGTAGCCATTAGGTTGGGGCATGTGACTGGGTTTTGGCCAATAAAACAAGGTTGAACATATGTGTGCTACTTCTATGCTAGGCCATGTGTCTTATGAGATCTTCCTTGATCTCTTTCACTCATTGGCTTGCTTAGTGCAGAGGATCCGGTGGAAAATTCTCAGGACACATAAGAGGCATGGAATCTGTGAGATGGAAGAAGCCTGAATCCCTGCGTCAGCACATAGAAGGCTACCTCTCATGCACCTGTCAGACTGTGGCATGAGTGTTGTATTAAACCATTAAGACTTGAGGGTTGGGCCAGGTGCAGTGGCCCACACCTGTAATCCCAGCACTTTGAGAGGCTAAGGTGGGGGGACTGCTTGAGTCCAGGCGTTTGAGACCAGCCTGGGCAACATAGCAAGACCCCCATCTCTACAGAAAATTTAAAAATTAGTTGGGCGTGGTGGCTCTCTTGTAGTCCCAGTTACTTGGGAGACTGAGGTGGGAGGATAGGTTGAGCCCAGGAGGTCGAGGCTGCAGTGAGCCATGATCACGCCACTGCACTCCAGCCTGGGTGAAAGAGCAAGACCTTGTCTCAAAAACAACGGCAACAACAACAACAACAAAAAGGCTTGAGGGTTTATTTATCACTGCAATATATCCTAGCCTGCCATGGCTAATATATCTTTGTAGTTACCATTCTCTGGACACGCACTAGCCTGTCAATGTCACTTTTAAAAGATGATATCCAGAAACGAACACAATTTTTCAAATGTGACCTAACCCTGATGGAATAAAACTGGAAAACTACTTCCTTCTTTTGTTGTTGTTGTTTTTTTTCCTGAGCACCATATTTATTTTTTTTCAGTGCTTTCCAAAGTTGCCTTATGCTTAGCAACCACATTACACATACACAGGTGGCACAAGCTACATTTGTAGTTAACTAAAAACACTGCAGTATTTTTCAAGCCAACTGCCATCAAGCTAAGTGTGGCACAGTCAGTGTTCACCAAATATCCCATTTGCTTTCCTGCAATTCCCAGCCTCCTCACAGTTTGGTAGGGGCCATGTTTATAGTTTCAGGAGGAGAAATACCATGTCACTCCTGGGCCAAGGCAGTTAAAAGTCATTATGTCTCTTCCATTCCTCTCTTCCCCTGCTGCAGAGACCTTGGAGGACACATTCCACATGAAGGTAGGCTTCCCATCAGACTTTGCATCAACGAGAAAGCAATGTTTGCTTTTTAAAATACTGAAATTTCAGAGTCTGTTCGTTGTCGCATCTAACATTAGTTAACCTGACTTCTCAGTGAGAGGTGAAGCCAGCTGGACTTCCTGGGTCGAGTGGGGACTTGGAGAACTTTTCTTACAAAAGGTTTGTAAAATGCACCAATGAGTGCTCTATAAAATGAACCAATCAGCACTCTGTAAAATGGACCAATCAGCACTCTGTAAAATGGACCATTCAGGAGGACATGGGTGGGGACAAATAAGGCAATAAAAGCTGGCCGCTTCAGCCACAGCGGCAACCCACTCAGGTCCCCTTCCACGCTGTGGATCCTTCATTTTTCGGTTTTCACAATAAATCTTGCTGCTGTGCACTCTTTGTGTCCCTGCCACCTTTAAGAGCTATAACACTCACTGCGAAGGTCCGGGGCTTCATTCTTCATTCTTGGTGTCTTCATTCGCAAGACCACGAACCCACCAGGGAACCAACTCCAGACACACCAGGCTGCTGCTTGTGAACTTTAATTTTTGCACTTTTGCACTTCAATTCAAAACTTTGTATTTATTTTTGTTAACTTTTAAATTTTTTACTCATGAATTACATACCTACAGAAAAGTGCCATAAGTGAATTAATTCAATAAATTTTCACACACCCACTGAATGCACATGTGTAACTAACAAAAAAAAATACCAACACCTCAGAAGCCCCTTCACGCCTTCTGGCATCTACTGTCTGCCCAGCAGTAACCACTCCCCTGCCTTCTAGCAGCACAGATTAATTTTTGTGTTTTTGCGTTTTATATACATGGAATCATACTGTGTGTACTCTCTTGCCCAGTATTACATTTGTAAGTTTCATCCACAATGTCTTATATGGCTATTGCTGGTTCATTTTTGTTGTTAGAAAATGCTCCATTATGTAATTATACTGCCTCTTCATTCTCTTAATGGTATATTTGATAAAACAAAATTTCCTAATTTTAATATAGCCTAATTAACCAATTTTTTTCTTTATAATTAGCACATTTTATGTCCTGTTTAAGCTATCCTTGCCTACTCCAGAATCATGGAATCCTTCTACTACATTTCCTTTTAAAAACTTTATTGTTTTACTTTTAAAATTTAGATTGACAACTCATCTGGAATAAAATTTGGGGGCATGGTATGAGGCAGAAATCAAAATACACTTTTTTCGTTTGGATATCCAGCTGACCCAACACCTTTTATTGACAAGACTATCCTTTCTGTTAAAGGATCCATTGAAGGACTTTTTAAAAATCGTGAGTCAGGCAACATGCATGTGTGGATTCTGTTTCTAGACTTTCTATTCTGTTTCTTTTGGTCATTTTGCCTCTCCTTTGCCAATACTACATGTTTTAATCAGCCTTGATAATCTGATGACATATATCCTTTAATTTTGTTCTGCTTCTAAAATGCTTTTACCATTCTAGGGTCTTTGTATTTCCACACGTATTTTTGAACTATCTGGACAATCTCTGCAAAATAATCTGTGGTATTTTGACTAGAATTCTGTTGAATCTATACATTTATTTCCGTAGAACTCACTTCTTCCCACCCCCCCGCCCCCCGAGACTGAGTCTTGCTGTGTCGCCCAGGCTGGGGTGCAGTGGCATGATCTCAGCTTGCTGCAACTTCCACCTCCTGGGTTCAAGCAATTCTCCCTGCCTCAGCCTCCCGAGTAGCTGGGATTACAGGCACCTGCCATCACGCCTGGCTGATTTGTGTATTTTTTAGTAGAGATGGGGTTTCACCATGTTGGCTAGGCTGGTCTTGAACTCCTGACCTCAGGTGATCCACCCGCCTCGGCCTCCCAAAGTGCTGGGATTATAGGCTTGAACCACCGCACCTGGCCAGAACTCACTTTTTTATAATACTGAGTCTTCCAACCCATTAGTCCGGTCTCTTCCTCTGCTTGTTTAGACATTCTTTAATTTCTCCCAATGTTTTGTAATGTTTAGGGTAAGAGTCTTGCATGTGTCTTTTGTTACATATATATCTAGATAGTTAATAGTTTCTGTGTGGCTGGGCACAGTGGCTCACGCCTGTAATCCCAGCACTTTGGGAGGCTGAGGCGGGCAGATCACAAGGTCAGGAGGTCGAGACCATCCTGGCTAACACAGTGAAACCCCGTCTCCACTGAAAATACAAAAAATTAGCCAGGCATGGTGGCGGGCGCCTGTAGTTCCAGCTAGCTACTCGGGAGGCTGAGGCAGGAGAATGGCGTAAGCCCGGAAGGCAGAGCTAGCAGTGAGCCAAGATCAGCCACTGCACTCCAGGCTGGGTGACAGAAAGAGACTCCGACTCTACAAAAAAAAAAAAAAAAAAAAAAACATAGTTTTTGTGCTGTTGCAAATGACATTTTATTTTCTATTTGTTTGTTGCTGGTATATAAAAATATAATGATTTTTGTATGTATGTCTTGTATCCAGAGACCTTGCCAAATTCATACATCAATATAATTTGTCTGTAGATTCTTTTAGACTTTCTACATATGCAATCATGTTATCTGTGAATGATGACACTTTGTTTCCTCCCTTCCAATCCTTACGCCTCTCTCTAGTGCATTTTATCTTTCATTTTAAGTCTAAAATTCCAACTGGTTGAGGTAATTTCAAATCATGATTTTACAGCCCAGAATATTGTCTGCTTCCCCACAATTTGTCAAATTTGTGGGTAACAAAGGTGCATGCTGTGTGCTCATTCAAATCAGTGTCCAGTAAAAATGTTTAAATAAGGCTGAAAACAAAGCCATGGAGAAGACCCCAGGAGATTTATTTCCAGGTTGAAACTAATCAGTTAGTTCTCTTTGGATGCAAGTATTCAAACTATCACTTGATCCATCTAAATGTGTCTCAGTCAGTATCCATTTCTTCTCTAAAATATCATGAGGTATTTCATCACATTTTACTTGAAATCAATGTATATTATGGACTGACAATTCTCTATCTCTTTAGACTGAAGATCTTATGAAAGATGTAAAATGTTTATTTACTCCTCTCTTAATAACTATGCTTGGTGACGACTACTTCTTTTTCTTTTTCTTTTTTTTTTTTTTGAGACGGAGTCTCGCTCTGTCACCCAGGCTGGAGTGCAGTGGCCGGATCTCAGCTCACTGCAAGCTCCGCCTCCCGGGTTCACGCCATTCTCCTGCCTCAGCCTCCCGAGTAGCTGGGACTACAGGCGCCTGCCACCTCGCCCGGCTAAGTTTTTGTATTTTTAGTAGAGACGGGGTTTCACTGTGTTACCCAGGATGGTCTCGATCTCCTGACCTCGTGATCCGCCCGTCTCGGCCTCCCAAAGTGCTGGGATTACAGGCTTGAGCCACCGCGCCCGGCCGACTACTTCTTTTTCTAAGTAACCATAAAATATCTGCTTGAGAATTTGTTCTGGCATTTTACTAGGAACCTGTGTTTTCATGGATATGAATTTGCTGGAAGCCACTTTTCTCTCCTTTGGAAGGACTTCATGTACCACAGCTGCTTATCTCTAGTTTCCTATCATGTTTCCTAGCCTCCACAGCTTTTAAGAAATTATTAATAATGATTTGAGAGTGCTAATAATGCAAGTGACTTCAGTTCTATGAGTTATAATCTGTCTGTGGTTGAGAATGTAAATTCCCTTAATGCAGCAAGTAAATGTCTAATCATGTCCTCATTTAATGTATCGGTCACGGTCCGGGTAGGACATAGAATCCCCTCCTCACCCCAGAGGGATAACATGAAGAGACTTTAATAGAAGGACAACTTACAGGGATGAGGGCAGAGTTAAGGAAATAGACAGGGATAGTGCAGCAACCAGAGATAATGGAAAGCTGGTTAAGACTCTGAATGAGTCAGGGTGGCAGAAAGAACTAGATGACCCACTTAAACTAGGTAATTGAGGGAAGGGAACACTTACAAAGCAGTGGGCAGTGTTTACGATATACAAGAAGTGATGGTTCAATATCTTGGGGGCTAGTAAGGACAGGGGAAGTGCATATCCCTGGGTCTGAATGAATAAGTGGAAGAAACTATTGTTAGACTCCACAGAGATTGTAGTATAGGACAGCTCTGACAGCAGCGCTGTGTGGCCTTTGGTAGAGGCCCACAGCCCACAGCCAACCCAGCACTGTTGGGGAGGGGTATGGGAGGTATATGAAGACAGGGGAATGAATGCCCCAATCTCACCCTCCTCATTCTGAAATCCTGCTGATGCCTCTTATTGGCCGAGCCCACTTGGATGCCAGAGGAAAGGGAAGTTTTTAGTGAAGTCTATACAGGGGAGCCACCTGAGCACAGAGCAAGGTGGAGGATCGGGGTGAGTGGATTCAGAAGAGCAAAGAATAGCCAGCACAGCCCCTTAAGCCCAAAGGGTAAGAGAAGGAAGTGTAGTTGCTAGAACTGTCTGCAAACTGAAACTGGAACAGGAGGAGGGTCCATTGGTGTGAAGGAATGAGACACCAAAGTCAGGGAGGGTGCTGGGAAGAAACACCTCAGCCTCTCTCTCACCCAGCTCTGGACTGCCCACCAGTACTCCCCACTGGCCAAACCCAACAAGAAGCCAACTAGCAACAGAGCACATGTGGCACAGAGAAGGGTAGAGATGAAGATGAACCAGCACCCTTAGCCTGAGGAATCCCCTTAGCCATTTTTACTTCACATGCCTCAGTTGAGAGGTTAGTTTATTTCACATGCCCCAGTTCTAAAAAAACAAGGAAATAAAATCAGAATTGAGTGACTTTCTCTTTTTAGTGTCATCTGATATACCAACCTGGCCAAATAGTAGGCTCTCCTTCCTTTTTCTCCTATTAGGAAGCTCTTCAAAAGTTCTTTGTGTTATCCTTAGAATTCCTCACGAGTCACTGCATTCAAAGTTTCAGATGCTCACACATTTAAAAAATATTTATAAGCTTTTGCCAAGTAGTAAACTCTGCGCTAGAAAATCACAGGATATGATTTTGAACAAGCATAGCCAGAGTTCAGTGCACAGGTGACCTCGACTCAAGGGCCCTACAGACCACTCTTCCTCCGACCGTCCTATGGACAATCTCTTTCTAACCTGGGAAAGTCCCGTGCTGCCTAGACACTCTGCCCCTATCCAAGAAAGCTGTCTTCCTTTTTGTTTAAGGACTCCTAAAGGCTCAAATTCTTGGAAACAAAAGCTAGAAAGTCTTGGATATTTTACCACACTACAAATCTCTTCTGAGACAAGGAAGCTTAGGGTCGCTTTCTTTCTCAAACAGAGATAGTGGAAAAAGAGAAAACACCATGAGAAAAAATGTAAGAACTGATGACTCAGTGACATTTGGCTGCTTTCTCATCTTCCATTGCTCGGATGTGTCCTTTTAAACTCTGAGTTCGCCAGTAAGCTCCTCGACCACTTCGCTGTCTCTGTTAGTTGTTTCCACTTCTTCCTCACTGTAATCATTTTCAACACATTCTCAAGATTTCATTTTAAGAAATGCCCATCCACTTTGTATCATCTATCCTTTTGGAGTCTCCGGCCATGAGAAAACCCCAAAAAGCATTTTGAAATCAGTTTTCATATGTAGGACAAACCCAATGTTGGCCTCAGTGACTATTCTATGGCCTGTAAAATGGGTATAATCACTTTTTCCCCCAATGTTGGCTTACCTTTCACAGCAACTATATATTCATTACTGATCAATTGTTTCAGAGACATGGTTCTTCTCTTTCTATCCTCGGTATCCTGGAGGATTGGATCATCAATAACTCTGTTTTTTAAAAGAGAAAACACATATAAATTGTTTATTTTAGGAGATTGAGACTTCCAACAAAAGTCCAGTGGTACTATTCGGTGCATAAGAACAAACAACTATATACCTGACAATAAATAATAGCACATTAAACATACCAATGTGGCGTTCACAAGCCAAAGTTGCCCACGAGGGACTCCTGTGTCTTGTGGAAATAGTCCTGCATTAGTACTTTCACCCTGGTTAGCCAATGGCTGGGAGCAGCCCACAGGAAGTTTGGCTTCGGTGTGAACAAAGTGCTTTCCAGTAGGGTAGCAGCTGGGGTCATCAGGCAATTGTGTTCCCTGCATCAGGATGTCTGATTAACGTGTTTGCATGGCCATCACAACCATGTTAATAGATCAAAATTAGAAAAGCCGTAAGATTAGCTTTTAAAATGAAAAGATGAAAAAATACTTGTTTTAGCTCAGTGTTCATTTGTTATTTTTAAAAACTACTTAGCAAACTGATGTGATTCCGTCCTGAGCGGCTCTTCTCTTGAGCAGTGGTCGTTTGTCTCCGTCTGCCTTTTCTCCCACCTAAGTGCATGCTGCCACCTGATGGAAGATTCAATGGACATGGACATGAGCCTCCTGAGGCCCTGGAACTATCTTTTCAGTTGTGAACTAAAGCCCAACAAAGATGATCACTTTAAGGTGGATAATGATGAAAATGAGCACCAGTTATCTTTAGGGGCTGGTGCAAAGGATGAATTGCACATTGTTGAAGCAGAGGCAATGAATTACGGAAGGCAGTCTAATTAAAGTAACACTAGCAGCTTTGAAAATGTCTGTACAGCCAGCGGTTTCCCTTGGGGGCTTTGAAATCCCACCACCAGTGGTCTTAAGGTTGAAGTGTGGTTCAGGGCCAGTGCATATTAATGGACAGCACTTAGTAGCTGTGGAGGAAGATGCAGAGTCAGAAGACGAAGAGGAGGAGGATGTGAAACTCTTAAGTATATCAGGAAAGTGGTCTGCCCCTGGAGGTGGTAGCAAGGTTCCACAGAAAAAAGTAAAACTTGCTGCTGATGAAGATGATGATGATGAAGATGATGATTTTTAAGAGGAAGCTGAAGAAAAGAACCAGTAAAGAAATCTATTTGAGATACTCCAGCCAAAGATGGACAAAAGTCAAATCGGAATGGAATAAACTCAAAACCATCATCAACACCAAGATCAAAAGGACAAGAATCCTTCAAAAAACAGGAAAAAAATCCTAAAACACCGAAAGGACCTAGTTCTGTAGAAGACATTAAAGCAAAAATGCAAGCAAGTATAGAAAAAGGTGGTTCTCTTCCCAGAGTGGAAGCCAAGTTCATCAATTATGTGAAGAACTGCTTCCGTACGACTGAGCAGGAGGCTATTCAAGATCTCTGGCAGTGGAGGAAATCTCTTTAGGAAAATAGTTTAAACAATTTGTTAAAATTTTCAGTCTTATTTCATTCCTGTAACAATGATATTTGGCTGTCCTTTTTATAATGCAGAGTAAGAACTTTCCCTACCGTGTTTGATAAATGTTGCCAAGAATGTGTTGTCCAAAATGCCTATTTAGTTTTTAAAGATGGAACTCCACCCTTTGCTTGGTTTTAAGTATGTATGGAATGTTATGACAGGACATAGTAGCAGCAGTGGTCAGACATGGAAATGGTGGGGAGACAAAAATATACATGTGAAATAAAACTCAGTATTTAAAAAAAAAATACTTAGCAAGTAGGACCCGAAGTGAACATACTTCAGTGGAAAAGCACATCTACCAAAAAAAAAAAAAAATCCAAAAGAGTATGCGGAAAAACTATCATAATTAAAAAGAGGGTTTGGCAAGAATGTTAGATATAAAATCAATACATAAAAGTCAATTGTGTTACTATACAACAGAAACAAAATATTAAGAAATGTATCTTCAGTAAAGTTTTTTAACTTTCTTCTTGAAGTTATTGCATATATTTTCCGAATTTACTTCTATATACCTTATTTTAATTCTTTTTAAAGTGGTATAGTTTTAGAACACTAAATATATGCAGAGGTATGCTGTGTATTTAGATGTGAAAACTTAGCGTATAAATATATATAAGTATATAAATACTTTCTCCCCAAATTGACCTTTAAAGTTAATGAAATTCCAATCCTAATACCAACAAGATTTTTCATAGAACTTGGTAAGTTAACTCTAAAATTTACATAAAACAAATACCCAAGGTACTCCTAAAGAGGAGCATCAGAAAGCAAGATGTATTATAAAGCCATAGTTATTAGGGGAAGTCAATTTTAGGTCAACAAAATAGAATTAGCTGAAACAAAATAGAGAGTCCATAAATAGATCCACATCCATATGTGGGTGACATTACACATCGGTAAAATGGTGGAATGAAGATCACGGAAAAAATAAAAGTGTATCCCAACTTCATACTGTCTTCAAAATAATCAGTGTCAAATAGATTGTGGACTTACATGTGAAAGACAAACTTAAAAACCTTTAAAAGAAAACGTTTATGATCTCAGGTAAGAGATTTTTTAAATGGAACCCAAACACACAAACTTAAAAGGAAAAGACTTTGAGCAGAAATTATCAATTTTATCTCAGCCAAGAAGACATCATAAACGTCATGTAAAGATAAGTCACAAAATGGAAGTATGTGCTTGTAACACATAAATAACAAAGAACCAGAATTCAGAAAATATGAAGAACTCCTTAAAGTAAAAGAGAAATAGGGAGAAAAAAAAAACACAGAAAAAAATGGATAGAAGGCTTATACTGGAATTTACATAAGAGAAAACATATAAAGCCAAAAAACATAAAATGTACTTAAGTTCATTTGTAACCTGAAAAATAGGAAGTAAAAAACATCTTTTTTTTTTTTTTTTTTTGAGACAAGAGTCTTACTCTTGTGGCCCAGGCTGGAGTGCAGTGGCCCAGTCTTGGCTCACTGCAACCTTCGCCTCTCAGGTTCAAACAATTCTGCTTCAGCCTCCTGAGTAGCTGTGATTACAGGTGCCCACCACCACGCCCAGCTAATTTTTGCACTTTTAGTAGAGATGGGGTTTTGCCAGGTTGGCCAGTCTGGTCTCAAACTCCTGACCTCAGGTGATCTGCCTGCCTCGGCCTTCCAAAGCACTGGGAGAGATACTCTTTTATACCCATCAGACTAATAAAAATTAAATGAGTCCTGCTGGCAATGATGTGGGGAAATCTTTAACAACTATATTGTGGTATAATTGATATACAAAGAACTAGACACATTTAATGCAGGCAAGTTGATGAGCTTGAAATGCAAACACCTGTGATATCATCACAAGATAATAGACACATCCAACACTGCCCAAAGTTTTCTTGTGTCCCTTTGTTTTGTTTTTATTGATTTTGTTTTGTTTTGGTTTTGGCAGAACACACACACGAGATCTATCCGCTTAACCAATTTTTTTCTTTTTATTTTTGAGACGGAGTCTCTCTGTCTCCCAGGCTGGAGTGCAGTGGTGCAATCTTGGCTCACTGTGCAAGCTCTGCCTCCCAGGTTCACAGCATTCTCCTGCCTCAGCCTCCCAAGTAGCTGGTGTATCTGAAATTGGTGGGTTTTTGTTCTCACTGACTTCAAGAATGAAGCCATGGACCCTTGCGGGGAGTGTTACAGTTCTTAAAGATGGTGTGTCCGCCATTTTTTCCTTCTGGTGGGTTCGCAGTCTCGCTGGCTTCAGGAGTGAGGTTGCAGACTTCGCAGTGAGTATTACAGCTCTTAAAGGCAGCGTTGACCCAAACAGTGAGGAGCAGTAAGATTTTTTGTAAAGAGCGAAGCAGCAAGATTTATTGTAAAGAGCGAAAAAATAAAGCTTCCACAGTGTGGAAGGGGAACCGAGCCAGTTGCCAGTGG